>NW_017728951.1:55174840-55194128 GCF_001723895.1 Crocodylus porosus
TCTCCTAATGGTGTTTATTTACATGTCCCCTTGTGATAATGAGATAGCAGTACTTGCCACTTTAGCTAGCTCACCTCCTGAACCTGAGTTCCCTGATCTTTCTGTGTTGCAAGAAGAAATCATAAAAGCTGTCCCTCCGTTTCCCTGGTCCCAGCATGCTAATGAAGTAGGACAAATCCATACTGCCCAGCCTGTAAAAATTAGATTAAACCTAGCTAAGCCTTTACCCAAAGTTGCTCAATACCTTTTATGTCCAGAAGCTGAAGAAGGGATACGCCCTATTATAACTCCCCTTTTAAAGCAAGGTATCATTGTCCCGAATAAGAGCTCTTGTAATACGCCTATTCTTCCTGTAAAAAAACCTGGAAAGAATACCTAGTGCTTTGTACAAGACCTTCATGCGGTAAATTCTGCAGTTTTACCTACTTTTCCTGTTGTACCAAATCCAGCTACTATCTTGGCCTGTATTCCTCCTAATGCTTATTATTTTACTGTTGTTGACTTGTGTTCCGCATTTTTCTCTATTCCTATACACCCTGATAGCCAGTTTCTCTTTGCATTTCCTATCAAGGACTTCAGTATACCTGGACACGATTGCCCCAGGGCTATACTGAATCCCCTTCTCTTTTTTCTCAAATTCTGAAAAAAGATCTAGATGACATAATATTTAAAGAAAATTCTGTGCTTGTGCAATATGTTGATGATTTGCTCTTGGCATCTACCTCCCTTGAAGCCTGTAAAACTGATTCTTTAATTCTCCTCGCCTCTTGCCCTAAAAGGCCATAAGGCATCTAAAGAAAAGCTACACCTTTGTCTTCCTTGTGTCCACTATTTAGGTCATGATATTTCTGCCGGAGAACAACTGCTTTCCTCTTCCAGAATAGAAGCTATTCTTTAAATCCCTAGACCAACTACTGTGTCCCAAATGCGTACCTTCCTAGGCATGGCTGGTTACTGCCATCAGTGGATACTCGGCTATGCCTCTATAGTCAACCCATTGCAAAATCTGACTCTTGTTAATACCCCTGAGCCTTCTCCCTGGACTTCAGAGATCGGAGCTGCTTTTGCCTCTATTAAACAAGCTCTGTCACAAGTTCCTGCCTTAGGCCTTCCCGATTATACTAAACCTTTTATTCTTTTTTGTCATGAAAAGGACAGATTTGCACTTGCAGTACTTACACATGGAGACAAGCACCGTCCCATTGCTTATTATAGCTCTGCTCTTGACCCAGTTGCAGCTGGATTTCCCCCATGTCTCCAAGCTGTAGCTGCAGCTGCCATCACTGTTGAACTTTCCTCCACCCTTGTATTAGGTTCTCCCCTTACTGTTGCTGTCCCACATGCTGTAGCAGCCCTTTTACTAAAAACAAAAACCCAACACCTTTTAAATGCTAGATTAACTAAGTATGAAGTCTTGCTTCTCTCTGCTGGAAATGTCACCCTAACTAGGTGCCCCGTTTTAAACCCTGCTTCTCTGTTACCTACCCCTTTGGATGGTCAACCCACGATTGCATTTTTGTTACTGCTTACCTAACAATGCCCTGCACTGATCTAAAGGACAACCCCTTGCAAAACCCAGTTCTAGTATTCTACGTTGATGGATTGTGTCAAAGAAACTCAAAAGGTTCCCTTGTTGCAGGATATGCAGTATGTTCCCAATATGATGTTATAGAAAGCCATCACTTATCTAATGTGTATTCAGCTCAAGTTGCTGAGCTTGTGGCCCTCACCAGGGCTTGCACCCTAGCCTCTGGTGCCTCTGTTAATATTTATACTGATTCTCGCTATGCTTTTGGTATTGTACATGATTATGGTCAACTTTGGAAACAAAGAGGCTTCCTCACTTCAGGAGGTGCCAAAATTAGTAATGGTCCATATGTAAATGCCTTGTTGAATGCTTTACAATTACCTTCTGCTGTTGCTATTATTAAATGCCAAGCTCACCAGAAACCTTATGATGATGTTACACGTGGGAATGCTCTGGCAGATTCTGCTGCCAAAGCTGCGGCTATTTCCACTCCTCAGGCCACTCCCGTGTTTTTGTCTATTCCAACTGACCAGTCTCCATTGGCAAGTCTTCACGACGTTGCCCTCCTCCAACATCAGGCTCCAGAACCAGAGAAACATACGTGGAGACTGGCTGGGTGTTTGTTACACCCTGACCATTTGTGGCACTCCTCAGCCAGCTGCCTGGTGGCCCCAATGGTCCTTCTTCCTCATTTTGCTCCCATACACCATGTCATGGCACATACGAGCAAGGGGGGATGATAGAAGCTGTTAAGCTTGATTGGTTTGCTCCAACTTTTCCTTCTGTGGCTCAACAGTACTGCCACACCTGTCCTATTTGTCAAGCCTGTAAAAACAAAGGCAGCAGCACCACCCCCCCACCTTGGGGACCATTTGTAAATTTACAATTAGATTTTATTCAAATGCAGAAATGTTGTTCTTATGAATATGTTCTTGTTATTGTATGCATATTTTCTGGATGGGTAGAAGCCTACCCATGTGCAAAAGCTGACACCATCACTGTAAGCAAAAAGTTGCTCAGAGACTTTATTCCAAAGTTTGGTACTCCTTTATCCCTAGACAGATAATGAAAGAAATCTGCAAAGTCCTGCAGATCCAACAAAACTTTCATTGCCCATACCATCCACAGGCCTTAGGCCAAGTGGAACACCAAAATGGCATTCTGAAAAGTAACCTGGCCAAAATTTGTGCTGAGACTCACCTAAAGTGGCCAGATGCACTTCCCATAGACCTTATGAGTATGAGATCTACTGCTAACCGAAAGACTGGGCTTATCCCAGTCTAATGGGAAGACCCATGAGGCTCCCTGTCTCAGCACCTGTTGCCTCCCACTTTTGTGATATACATTCACTTGATGATACTATTTTGGACTATTGTAAGGCACTAATGGAGTGTGTTAAGGCTTTTCATTCACAGGTACAAGCAGCTCTCCCCAGAGAATTAGATGAGCCGTGCCATTTTATCGTGCCTGGAGATTGGGTCCATATAAAAGTCCATTAACGAAAGCCATCGCTGGAAAGGCCCATTCCAGGTACTCCTGACCACCAACACTGCAATAAAGTGTCAAGGACTCCAGATATGGATCCACGCTTCACACAGTAAGAAAATGTCAGCCCCGTTAGACCCAGAGTCTCCTCCATATCAATCTTGTAATCAGCCTCCACAGACTGGTAGCGAGCCTAGACCCTGCCAGCAGGAGAGCTCAAGACCAGTAGTGAGCCAAGCACCTACGGGCAAAGAGGATTTGCCACTACAGAGCAAAGAGGATGTTCCCCAACAACACCACTATGCCCTTCAGGAGAGGAAAAAGGCCTCTACCTAGTTCCTGGTTCCCGAGGTGGAGTTGGTTAGTCATGATTTGGATAGTTCTCAGTATTTCCTTTTGTGCCATCTTATATGAACTTGACTTACCAGTTATGAGAAACTCTGTAAACCAAGCTACACTTCCGCACTGACAAAGAAGATCATTTCATGAAAATAGGTTCTTGTCTTCAGTTAATCAAATTGGGATAGATTTAAATGTCTCTTGTTGTTGGGTATGTAGTCATATCCCTATCTATTCTACTGGAGGAATACCCATGATACTAGTACTCTTGAATGCAACGCAGATGTTAGCCCCTTACTATTCAGCTTTTCATGGAAACAAAACTTGGCAGAATGTAAGTTGCAACCAGTCTGACTATGTACAATTAGCATATGCCACCCCTGGAAAGTTCTGTTGGACCTGTAATGGATCTTGTGTTATAGTAGGAGTCAGTAAGTGTGAGGTAGAATTTAAGATAAATGGGGCTTGGTTTTCTAATGGTTCCTGGATATCTAACTACCCCCTGCAAGTCAATTTTCAGGCTATTATTTACAATGGATGATATCCCTGTGCTGTAATACAGGTGGATATACTGCACTAGCTGGTCACTATTTTGTGTGTGGAGATAACACCTATAAAAATCTTCCCTCCGGTTGGAGAGGAACATGCTATATCTCTGCAGCGTATCCTGCCTTTACTATTAAAGGCAGGATTTACTTACCTAAAGGATGAATTCACAGTGTTCACGAAATTGCAGGAAAACAAACAAACTTTTGGGGTATAATGTTCCCCAGCTATGGTTCAGGCTTAGCTAATGTCCAAGATAAAAGGAAGTTGTGGCATCTCTGGAAAAGATAATGCTGCTGCTGATAGTTTTGATAAAATAAAATACAGAAATGAAGGAAATAAGGCAAATGACATTGCAAAACCAACATGTGTTAGATTATATACTAGCCAGCAAAGGAGGAGTCTATGCTTTAATAGGTAAAGAACATTGTACTTATATTCCCGATAATTCAGAAGAAATCCAAGATTTAAAAGTAAACATATTTGAAAAGAAGCAGCTAAATTGCATGAGTCAGATAGTTGGAATTTGAGTTCTTGGTTTAGCTCTTATTTCAGTTCCTTAGGTTCTACTGTCATTCATAGTTTGTTGATATTGTTTGTTGCTTTTATTGGAGTATGCCTAGTGTTTATGATAATTCAATGTTGCTTAAACTTTGCTGTTAAGCAAATGAGGAATAGCCCATCAACCAGAAACAAAAGTATATAATGTGTATGTTGAAATAGCAGAAAGTAAAGGAAAAGAAAAACTGGAAGTTGAAAGGCTAATGGCTAACTTGTTGAGGGAAAAAAAAAAAAATTAGGGAATGTAGGAGTGAATTTAGTTGAGTTTCTGGCCTCCCTGACTAGAAAAAACAAACAGACAGAGACCAGAAGTGCTGATACTGCTTATTTCAGTTATATGTTTTGAGATAAAAAAAAATCTTCTATGCCTTATTACTCTGTGCACAGAAGTCCAAGTAAGTAAACTTGTTTTAGTCTCTTCAAGGTTGTATTTTTCTTCTCTTTATCTGTCTTAAGTATAAAAATGCTTGAAAACTTAGAGAAGGGGAGGATTCCTTTGAAACAGACAAGTGAGTGATTCCCCTTGCTGTATAAGATCCTCCCTGTGATCACAGTATAGCCCTAAATAAAGAAAAGCTAGCTCTGTCAGTTCTGATTCAACTACAGCGTGAAGTTTGATTTCTTTCACAAAGTGATCCAACTTTTGGGTAAGTCAGTCAGTCAAACCTGTCTTGATGTTTCCTGGTAGAAAATCCAAATTTTCATCACAGGCACTGATGATGGTGGCCTTGAGGGCACCCTACATGCTGTTGACATTCTCCCATTATTGTTGATTAGAATTCAACAGTTTTTTCATTGGGGAACTAGTGGTAGAGGTCTCGCTTGCTTGGGTCCTTCAGTGTTGATCAACTTAGTGGATGAGTCAATGTCAGTAATGTCACTCAAACTGGGTCCCAAATGATGGCTGCAGCAGAAACAATGATCAGTCCAGAAATCATCAGCTCTTAGCATAGTTTGGGTCATCTTTGCAATCCTGCACACTGACAATGACAAAGTCAATCAGGTGCCAATGCATAACTTGTGGGTGTTGCCATGACGTCTTGTGCCCGTTTTTCTGACAGAACAGATGGTGTTAGTGACGGTGAGTCCATGTTCTGCACATTTGGTCAAGAGGAGGATACCACTGGAGTTAACTTTTCCTACTCCTTTGCCAATGGTTCCATTCCAGAGGTTAGAGTCCCATCCAACTCTGGCATTGAAATCAGTGAGAAAAATAGCTTTGTCTCTTTCTGGAACTTCAGAAAGGGCTTGGTCAAGCTTGGCATATTATTCCTCCTTGGTCTTATTGGCAGCATCAAGAGTTGGAGCATATGCGCTGATGACAGTGGCATATTGGCTCCCCACCAGTTTAAAATGGAGAGTCATGCAGTGCTCATTAAATTTTGACAGGGAACCCACTGAATTCATTCTTAGTGGCAAAACCAACTCCATGGAGGTCAATGTTCTCGTTCCTGCTTACCCTTCCAGAAGGAGGTATAGCTGCCTTCATGATCTTTGAGCTGCCCATCTCCCACTTGCTGTCTTGCTCAGTGCAGCTGCATCAATGTTGTGTTGCCTGAGTTCTCAGGCCATGAATGCAGTGCAGTGTTCTGGGCATTCACCATTAGGGTTGTCCATGAGGGTTCTGATGTTTCAGGTCCTAAAAAAAAAAAAAAAAAAAAAAAAAAATGAAGGCGCGTCTTTGCTGGTATTTTTGACTAAAGGAAAAGCGATCCCACTGGACATAGTTATCCAGTCAAGAAGAAATGCAGAATACCGTATTAGACAGGTATGTTTAGGGCACCTTTTCTAGCCCTCTCTCCCTGTGGAGTGAGCAGAGCAGATCCTGAAGAAGGTTGCAGTCACAGTTACAGCTGCCAAAAATCACACTCCTGTTTCATCCATGTATTAGGCCAGTGGTTCCCAATCTGTGATACACATACCACCAGTGGTATGCAGACAAACCATCTGTGGTACACCTTGACAGATTTATTACAATTACTTTATATGACAAATATTTGTTGGTGGTACTTAAGGTTAAACTGAAAAATTTCCTGGTGGTACTTAAGGCTGTATCATTTTAAAATTGGTGGTGCACAATCTGTCAGAGTTTGGGAACTGCTGTACTAGACGACCTTCTTGTAACTGCTGCCTTTGTGCCAGTTCATGACTAGCAACTTCCAGACCTCACAATCCTTGTCTCATCACCATTAGCTGGTTAACAAAGGGCTTGAGGAATGTGCTGAAAAAGTTGTTTTTATGGGACATGCTTGTGCATGCCAACTTTTATCATGGATAAGCTGCTGCACATCAGCTACCACATGGCTCTTGACAGAATGGGACCTTGATCCAAGGGCAAGGAGACCAAGACAACCGGGGATCTCATTCTGCTGCAGCCTTTACAGCCATTGAGATTATAACATCTTCTTCTGCCTGCTCCACTGTTGAGGACTTGGAGACCCATGGTTGGGGGCTTGGCAGGCTTATTGTAGTGGTGACCTGTACTTGTCGTGTCACAGCACCGTCAAAAGAGTATATTAGGCTTTTTGGGAGGGAAAAATATTGCCATCTCCTATCCCCATGACATCCCGATGGTGCTGCCACTGCTTGGTCCACAACTGTTTCTTCATCAAAAGTTACCCCTGCTTATTTCACAGCTAACCTTCCCTGAAGGTCGTTCCAGTATCTGCCACCTGTGGACATTCTGGGTAGCAGTACAGCTCTGCCCCACAGGTGTTTGCAGTATCAGAGGCAATAACTGTGTTCATGTTTTCATATAATCCATTAGTATCTTGCAATCCTTTTAAAAATTCAAAATAAAAAGCAGCTCTGTGTTAATAAAAAATTATTTCAAATTTCAATGCATTATACAAATATGCATTATATAACGATGCACATTTTCTTCATATATAACGATGGAGTATAGCTTGGTCAAAGCAGTTCAGTTTTCCTGGCTTGTAACAGTTCAGCATATTAGATAGTGGTTTCTTAGAATGCAAAGCTAGAATAATCTGTTGTTTATACTTTTGTCTGAGTTTGTATATATTGAACAATAAGGATGCTAATGAGAGCTTGGATTTGTCTCTCTAGACAAAAAAATTATACATGTAGAATTTCTTAATAGAAACAATTTGACTAGTAGTTAGAAGATAAAGAAACAAAACCAAAATATCCATGTTGATAGAGAGGAAGAAAGTAAAGAGGTAAATCCATATACATTAAAAAAAAGTGATTTCCTCCCCCATCCCCACTTAGCCTCTTATTGCTGCTGTCTACATTGCACTGATCGTATGAATAAAACTGGTAGTGCCAGTCTTCAAACCTGTCAAGCTAGTGCCTTTGAAAATTACTTAATTCATAAAAAGACATTTTAAAATGGTAATCCTAATAATTCAGATAATACTTATCTAAATAAGTACTATGATTTTGGCAAAATATTTTAACATGCTTAAGTCACTTAGGAGTCCAAGCTTCAAATTTTACCCTTTGTGCACTTATATTACAAGTTGTGTAGATCAGGTGTATCCTCCTGTCTATGCTTCAAGAGTAGGCAGCTGCCAAAATTTCCTTCTTAAAAAAAGGGATAATAATAATAATAATCATAATAATAATAATAATAATAAAAGCTTCTGATCCAGAAGCATAAGAAAAATCACTTTTATTTGAACTGTAAGTAGTGTTGTTGAGCCAAGGGGGGGGGCGGGGAAAAGAGTCCCCAAGCATTTCAAATAGTTGCCCCTCACTTCACCTGAAGTGGGCTTGCTCACTGCGCTGGATTTTGTTCAGTTTCTAGACACCAGCCATTACGGTTTGATGTCAGAATATTCAGAGCAGTGTTCCGACATAAAAGCAGGCCATTTTTATAGCAGGAAGATGTTGAGGCTGAAAAGGAACATCTGCAACACCAAACACATCAAAAATCAGAGAAGGAATGGCCTTAAATTTATATTCAAATTCAAACCCTCCAGGGTGATAACATTGGCCTGTTTAACAGATTTAAAAAGGGATATCATAAAATGTCACCTTACCTAATTTCAGGGTTTTTGAAGGAAATGTGATCCGAGGTGAAGAAGCTTGTGCAAAAGCAAACACTGAAGGCAGAATAATCCATCCTGCAACCATTGCCAAGAACTTGACCAGCTAAGGGAAGAACACTGAAGTTTTATGCTGCAGCACAAGTGTCATTAGTGAATATGAAGTGGGGGAAGGACAAACAATGAACATCACTGCCTGTTGTTCCTTTCATGTTAAATACAGTCAAACAATGAAAGGCAGATCCAAACATCGTCGCCTGGATGGTTCTGCCTGTGTTTAGCATTCTAGTTACAACTGTCTGCAGGAAGGCAGTTCTCATCAGCAATTTTACACTAGGAGGCACAAAAAACAAAACAAAACAGGCACTTCTCTAAGATACTGTTGCACATTTAGGGCATCTAGTACAACACCCGATTTATAATTAAACATAATCAATCAGGCAGAGGAAAGGAACCTGTTCAATTCTTGTACATTGTTAAAACAATAGACTGATTCACACACTGAGCACTAGGTGGGGCTAAGGAACTTACGCCTATGAAGGAACATGAATGTACTTTATTCACTGGCAGCTCTTGACCCAGATTCATTAAATTACACTATCTTTAGCCACAGTGGGGACAAAACCTCTTCTTCATTATGTGGCTGAACAGCTTGCAACACCATGTGCTTAATTGTTGCTGGAACTGGCTTTTTTTGCCAGTAAGCAAACAGTAAATGGTTGGAACAGAGTTAAGATTTATTGGCATCATTCCCTCATCTGTGGCTCCAATCCCATCTTTAAAATTTCCTTCAAATGTTGTTAGAGTAGGGTGTTCTGTAGTATATTGGAAGGCTTAATATGATATAGATGGCATCTGTTTAGGTCACATATTAGATAGGATTAATGATTCCAGAGATTTACAAGCTGCGGCTTAGTACTCTGCTTTCTGGATGCATTGACCCTTGTGCATGTGATGCATCTCCGCTCAAGACACAGCATTTCTAGAGGTTTAGGGAGGCAGAAACTGTACATCTGAATGACTGCAGCAAAGCTTACAAGTGCATTCCTTTAACCTTAGACTGTATCAAGTCTCAAAAGAGCCTCCACTTGGCACTTGGGAGGCTTGCCACAGCTGAACATAATCTAACCATTGGGAAACATGTCTTGATAATCAGCCTATTTTTTCTTTTTCTTAATTTTATCCCACTATTCCTAGGGGCATTCTTTGCATGCAGGGAATTTAGTGCAGCCAACCTATACAAAACCTGAAGGGAAGTGATGAGAACAAAAAGAATTACAGTAACTGTACAGCACATTCCAGTGTGGAATGGGTACTTTCTTTAACTGTGAGCGGATCAAGGTAGATAGCCATGTTAGGCTGAAGTAAGGTGCATACCTACCCTGCCTTCTGCCTACTTTCTTTAAGCCAGGAAGTAGGAACTGCTTATTTTGTGGCAAACTATCTTTGCCTGAAAGTCTAACATTTTTTAATTCAAGACAAATATATATATATGGGTCTCATTCACCCACTAGTTCCTAACTCTCTATGCTGAGTGAGCATAGTAACAGGGTTGGGACATCCTCCCCTTTATAACCAAAAGAGAAGTAGCCTATTTAGCATGTCCAGTTCAAGGCTGAGAGACAACACTGTTCACATTAATTACCTTCAGTGTTTTGGTATGCAGTATGTTCAAGCATGTAAGGGCTCTGGTCCAAGCGAATTCACAGTCACTAAAGTTTCTTCCTTTTTCTCCTGAATGACTGGCTGGCTTTGGTGACATGGGAAGGTAGTAAAATACTGGAAAGGAGCTGATTGGACACCACTTCATTGGTCCCTTCAAACCTGTTTTACTAAATGAAGTGAAGATAAAATGTAATTTACAAAACAAACAAATGCTCACTTTATAGGCAAGACAGCAAGATAATACTAGCCTTCTGATGAGTTCCATATGGTTACTGAGCCTATATCTTGAGGTCTGATTTGAAGAATTTATTTCCATCCAGTAAACCATGATGTTCCTTCTTTTCCCTCCCCAATTAACACTACTACTTAGCACTAATAGGAGTGCTTTCATTTTCAAAGAGCTTTGAGACATGTATTAATCACTTCAATGTGCCTACAAGGAACAGATGGCATCAAAGTATTATCACTGCAATTTCACAGTTGGGAAAGCTCATGAGAGAAGCAACTTCAAGACAGTGTACAGAATTGCATTTCTGATTAGAACTCAGGAATTCCTGTTTTTCTGCTCTGCGCTTAGGTGTTCTTACTTAGCTCCGTCTCCCATTAATTGCTTTTGCTAAGAAGAGCTACATGGCTTTATTTGCTTTTTCACAAGAAAAATCTCCTTCCCCGTTTCCTCCTAGAGACTCCTTACCTTACTCTACCTGCTGACAGACAACTATTTGTTAGTATTTACAAGGACACTGAATAACTGATCAGTAACACTGTTTGCACTTTGAAGAATTTTTAGCAAGCAGGGTCTGGAAAAGAAAAAGCTTAGTGATAATTCTGTATTTAAGACTTTCTATCATGAGACCAAATTCTATCAGGAGTTACCAGATGGCAATTGTAATTAGGTGGTAAATGTTCTCCAGGGCAGATCTATAATTATTACTTTTATTTAGTCTGGGCTTTTAAAAGATATATTAATTGGTAGGAGGGTTTTTCTCATCATTTTTCATATGTGGTTTTAAGAATATCCTGGTAACTGTGCATGCCAATACCCTACATGTAGAGGGGTGACTATCCTTTTCTATTCACGTGTCAGGTGGAATTTTCAAAAGGACTTAAAATTCAGCATCTCAAGATTCAAACTTTGAATCTACATGAATATGATATACGCAAGTATAATCTTTATTGGAGGTTTTCAGGAAGAGACTGGATAAACATTTGGCTGGGATAACATAGAAACGGCACACTGTATTAGTACAGGGAATTGGACTAAATGATACTGGAAGTAGCTTCCAACTCTAGGATTTTATAAATCTGCACTACATGAACACGAGTTACATTATTAATTATGTAAGTTATATGGCCATATGTACCCTCTCACCTGAGAGCCAGCAGAACGTCTGAGGGAAGATACTCTCATCCTGGTGTATTTTAAGTTACCAGATCACAACTTACTATGATCAGAGTATCCAGCCTTTTTAATCAGAAAGCCAGATTAAAAAAAAAAAAAAAAAAAATCACCAAGAGGCATATACACACTGGTGTTCTTAATTTTCTCTTCAGAAAAAAATGGTGCAAGATGTGAGCTTGTGAGACCAAAGCCCTTCAAATGCAGAACAAGGACAGCTAAGATTAAGTTTAGCAAGTTTTTTCTCCTTCAGAGCTTAGCTCAATGCACAATTAATGGCTTAATGGACCATGTTCTAAAACAGGAAAGAAGGGCTAATCTCAGTTTTTTTGGTCTGTCCTTCTATCAACAGTCACAATGGTTTTCAGGATGTTGATAACTGTTCCTAGGTAACTTAGATAAATGTGACATTTCACAAACAATGACAGTTAGGCACATAACAGATATCAACTATTGCCTATCACCTAGCACCAATTCAGGCTAGCTTTGAACAATTGACATACAAGGGAGAAAACGGCTCTGTCCCTTAACCCAGTACCACATCTTGAGCCATTAAGTACTCCATGCTCTAAAATACTAACTGGTTCCTCTAAAGCCAGGTTGCCAATCTCTGAAGTTTATTAGTTGTTAAGTATTATTTATGTATTCATTTGTTAGATTTTTAGGCTGTCCTTCCCCGCAAAGGTAGCTAATATATCAAACATTCTTCCCAGTGTATATAATGTTGCTTTCTTGGTTTTGGACCCAAATCTGGTGCCAGCTGTTTAAGTTAAAATTTTTAAGTGGGAAAGCATATATCTATCACATTCCAAGTTGTTAGGAAAAAACAACCACCCCAAGTCCACAAAAATATTCAGGAGTAATTTGAAACAGAGGTCTAGGACAGGAAAGGGGGATATATCAGTTAACATGTAACATTTATATTCTAAGTGCCATATGTAATTATGCAAACACCACAAGTAAAGTCAACCTAACATTCTCCTTTCCAAGGCATATTTAAAAGACAGACAGGAAGGCAGTGGCTAATGTATTTCATCCTCAGAGTTAACATATAGATATGCATTTCATTTTCCCTAAATATTCAATAAAATCTCTTACATTTTAATCCTTTCCAAAGGCAAAAGAAATCCACAGAAACATTCTGTTTCTGGTACCAAACTACAGAGATTCAATTAGTAACCTAGGACATCTATACACTATGCCAGGGGCAGGCAATTATTTTGGCTGAAGGGCCACTTCACGAATTTTGGTGAGCTGTTGAGGGCCCCACCCCCTGGCCGCCATCTTGTGGCCAGAACTCCTGCCCTCTAACCCTCCCATTGCCCCTGGAAGTAGTACTTTTGGGAGGGGGGCGTAGCATGGCCATGGAACTGGAAGTTACACTGTCACATGGCCTATGTCAGGGGTAGGCAACGTTTTTTGGCTGGAGTGCCAAAAAACCCCATAATGTTTACCTTATAAGGTGCTGGAGTGCCGGCATGCCAAAAAACCAAAACTGAGGCAGGGGGTATATTAATATAGTTAATAATCATAAACATTTCCGTTTTATGGTCAATACCAGGTTTTCTAAAAATTCTAAACTGGGTGACCATAAATAAAACTTTAGAGAGGGAAGGAAGAGGAGAGAGGGGGAGAGAGGCATGGGTAGAAGGTGACTGTAACGGGGGGCAAGCTCGGGGCCAATCTCCGTGCAGCCCCCCAACCTGTTCTTGGGCCAATTGCCCTCCTCCTTTCCTGCCATGCCTTGATCTTGATTGGTGTAATTAAGCAGGAGGCTGTCCATTCTCTGCCCCAATGCCAGGGGGCACTATCTGTGGCTCCATTCCTCTCCTACCCCGCAGCCCAAGCCTCGCAGATGCCATCTAGGTGTTCTCATCATCACTGGCCCCACATTGGGCCCCAAAATCCTCCTAACTGAACCCCAACCTAGAATCGTTTCAACAGGCGGCCTCATCCGCCTTCATACAGGCTATATATATCACTCCCCGAAACCATTTTCTCCTCTTGGGTGTGCTCTCCTCCCGGGACCTTTGGCTACCAGCCCTGGCCCACCTCCAAGCCAGTTGGAACCCCAGGCCTTTGGCTCTTGGGTGTCCCTCACAGTGGGCCCCTGGCCCTTTTGACCGGTCTGGTCCTGGTCCCAGCATGGGCCAGTACTCTCTCGATCAGTTGGAGTCTTTAGCCCTTCACACCTTCCAGGGGTCCATCCTCTGGGCTCAGATGACACCAGGATGTTCTCATAGGCCCCAGTCCCCATGCAATGGGCCCCATGAATCTTACTGTAGGACCCCATCTGGGTTACTCCCTTCAGGTAGACTCTGCTGCCATCATACCGGGCCTCATCTCCCTGCCACCAGTTCCCCTACGGTTGCAGTCCCCTCACTGGGGCCTTTGGCTCCTCTAGCCTCAGCCCACCCCCAGGCCAGTCAGGACCCCAGGCCCCCCATCTCTTGGGCATCCCTCTTGGCGGGTCCCCTAGCCCTTCTGACCATTCTGGTCCTGGCTCCCACCTGGGCCAGTCAGGGGAAACTTTGGCAGGCCTCACTGTATGACCCATACTCTTTTCCTGGAGTCCCCCTCTCTGGGTCCTCCTTCATGGACATGGGGAGCTGGGGTGCCTCACACCATGACTGGTGCCTCAGGGTCTCACAGGGGACTGTCACTCCCCCCCAGGCAGCAGGTCGTGGTGCTACTACGCATGTTATTTTTGACCCACACTCTGCTTTTCCACAGTGGAGGACTCACTGGGGTCAGGACTCAGCCCTCTCACTGTCTGGATGAGCCCCATTCTTCCCTCACTGAGCTCCATATCTCTGCCCCTCACACTGGGGTTCTCATGCTACCCCCTTAGTTCTCATCACAGCCCCCTCACAACTGGGACTTCACATCGCATGCACTGCCCCTTCTCACTGGTGGTTCTCAGCACTGCCCCTTCTCACTGGTGGTTCTCAGCATAGCTCCCAGATCTCTACCTCCTACTCACTGGAGCTCCTCTACACTGCTCCCTCTACTCATGGTCTTGGGACTTCCCTCCTTGGGTTGGCTCAGGTGGCCTTGGGCCTTTCCCCCACCCCAACTCTCCTTCTCAGGGGTCTCAAACCCCTGCAGGGTTCAGGCAGCCTTGAAGAGTGTAGGGAGTCAGGGCCAGGTATGGTCATCAGGGCTTGCACCCCAACAACTACCCACAATGGAACTGCAGGCCCACGACTACCTCCTATGGAACACAACCCACCCAAAGGTGAGGACTGGGGTTAAGGCACCCCAACCCACTTTTCACCAGGGTAGTAACTGGCCTGGCATTTCCTGGGGGCTCCCACACCACTGGGAGCCCCACCAGGCCACCCACTCAGAAGGGTGTAGTTTCTGGTCATACCCAGGACCAGGACCAGGAACCTCCTTATCATCCCCTACATCTCCTCTCTTATCTCCAGATGAAACTCAGCAGCCTTCTGACCAGGTAGCATTGTTGCCTGGCCTCTAACAGCCCAACTGCGCTGTTTATATGGGCAGCCCTGAATCCAAAATGGCTGCCCTCATTAGGCACCTGGTGGCTGCCAACTCCAGGGCCTTAAAGTGGCAGGCACACACAGTGCCCTGCCACAGTGGCACTGCAGGTAGACTGGCCTGGCCAGCCCCTTGGGACTTCATAGACTTCATAGATGTTAGGGCTGGAAGGGATTTTGGAAGATCTTCAAGTCCAGCCCCCCGCCCCAGGGGCAGGCAGTCAGCAGGGGGTCATAGGATTCCAGCAAGATAAACATCCAAATTTATCTTGCAGGCATTCAAAGTAGGTGCTTGAACTGCTTCTGGCAGCAATCTATTCCAGACTCTGGGGGCTCGGATAGTAAAGAAGTTCTTCCTTATGTCCAGCCTGAAATGGGCCTGGAAGAGTTTGCAACCGTTCGACCTTGTCATCCCCAGATCCTGGTGAGTAACTCTTATAAACTTATAGGCAGCCATCAGATCACCCTTGAGTAGCTGGGGGGCTGGGGGGCTCAGAGCTCTGCAGACTGGACCACAGCTGGGCCCCCAGTGGCACCCAAAGTGGAGCCCAGGCTGGCCCACACAGGTCTGTGGGATGGGGTGCAACTGCCATGCCCATGAGAGGATGCTGCCTGGGAGGGGCAGGATGCTGGGCTTGGGAGGCTCCTGGCTCAGCCTCTGTGCACACTGGGCACAGTACAAGTGGGGTGGAGTCCCCCAGGCTGTGGCAGGAGCCCCCAGGGATCTGGGAACAGCTGCACAAAGCTGTGCATTTACCTCTGCCAAGCTGCGCAATTACCTCCACCAAGCTGTGCATTTACCTCCGCCAGCCTGGCCTGTCCAGTCCCAAGTGGCTCATGCCTCAGCTGCCACTTCTCCTTGCTGGTGCTGACTCAGCTAGGCCTGCTGCATTCCGAACAGCACACAGGGAAGCAGTGACTGGGACGGTTTTCCCGTGTGCCATTCGGGGCAGGATGCAATGGGATGGGCCTGGCCAGGTCAGCACTGGTGAGGCGAAGCGGTGGCTGAGTCAGCTGAGCCATGTGCCACTTCCTAGCATGCTGCCTGGCACAGGCTCAGCCACGGCTTTTTGCCTCTCTGTTGCCAACCCATCCCAAGCAGTGCGGGAAAGTGGCACGCAGCTCAGCCACCACTTCTCCTTGCTGGTGCTGACCCAGCTGGGCCTGTCCCATCCCAAGTGGCACATAGCAAAGCCAGTCCAGTTGCTGCTTCCCTGCATGCTGCTCAGAATGCGACAGGCCCGGCCAAGTTGGCACTGGAGAGAAGCGGCGGCTGAGCTGTGTGCCGCTTGGAACCAGCCAGGACAGGCTGGCAGAGGTAAATAGAAGCTGTGGCTTTGCTGCATGCCTCTCAGGCATGGCCAAGCTGGCACTGGGGAGGGGAAGCCACGGCTGAGCTGGTCCCAACCAGCACATGGCTCAGCCGCTGCTTCTCACTGGTGCTGGCCCGGCCGGGCCTGTCCCATCCCATCCCAAGCAGAACACAGCAAAGCTGGTCCAGCCACTGTTTTGCCACATGCCAGATAGAATGGGCTGGCAGGTCAAGTCCAGCCTGCGGGCCTTATTTTGCCCACCCCTGCATTATGCAGTCTAGACAGCAGGGGGTGGAAAACTGTCCCTACCTCCAGGCAGCTGCTTCCCAATCCCATGCCCTGACTGGCAGATTGGGGCATGGGGCTGAGAAGATGTTCCCTCCCCCAGCTGCTGCTTCCCAGCCCCATGCTTCTATCAGGCATAGGTCTGGGATGCAGCAGCTGGGGAATGGGACATTTTCCCAGTCCCATGCCCTGATCTGGACATGGAGCCTCAGGAGAGAGCTTTCCCAGAGTTGGGACAGCTTCCCCCCCCAGACCAGAGCCTGACTCCAGGACCCTCTGCCAGCCCAAAGCTGGCACCTGGGGGAACCTGGAGTTCCCCCCGGTTGCTGTAGCGGGGCACTGTAGGGCCTTGCACTGAACTGCTCCCTGAAATGCTCCTGATGGGCACATGTGTAGATGCCCTGCCAGGTAAAGCATACTGTGCAGTAAGCTTACAGCACATTAATAGCGCATGTAGATGTGCCTACATAGCATTAGGCTATACCCTACAGGCAAAAGTTCCATTGACTTAATGGAAATTTTTTATGAATGAAGAATGGAAGATAAGAACTGGTGATATGCATGAAGACAGAGGTGTTCTTGTTTTTATGTAAAAGAATGGCACTGTAGACAAATGGAAGGACAACTTTTTTGGCAAGTGTGCCACAAATTAGACCCCCACCCTGCTACTCTGAACCCTTTCTCTGCCCAATCTGCTGCTCTGCTTTCTATTCTCAGCCCTGTGCTCCCTGCCCGGATTGCTGATTTGCTAATTCCTGTCCTATCTGTTACCATGCTGCCTGTCCCCTCACTAATCTGGTGTGTGCCACACACAGAGACTGCCTGGGCTACTTCTGGCACCTATGCCACAGACTGCCCCCATGCTTTAGACCTAACAACATCTGCATCTCTGGAAATAAGTGAAAGAGTAATGTACAAGTTCATCCCCAATGTTGTAATATTCTGCGTAGTAGAAAACATTACTTTCTTTTACGTACTCAGTACGTGCAAGTAAGAACACACAGCTGGTGATACTTTGGACACTAAAAATGTACAGAAGGAAGTGAAACACATGCATTCCATTAATCCAGTTTTGTTGCATAAATATTATATCTAAAGCAGACTTATCTACAAGAGTAGAAAAGTCCAAAATGACATGAAACCATGGAATCTGCAGTACAAAAAGAAAATTAAGTAGGAAAAGAGTTATTGAACTGAAAGAGCTTAACTCCAAAGAGGCTCTCTATGGGGTAATAAGATGTGGATAAGGTCTGAGTGGATAAGGTCACTGGTGAGATTAGCAAAACTATACACTATGTGCATCCATTCATTAAAACCTTTATGGTGTGAGAATGCAGAGGGCTGAGGCAGCTGCTAGAAACCTGAGGCTTCAAGCTGTAGCTGACATTGATGAATCACATTTCCTGAAAATAGTCTGCATAGGCTTTTGCCCCGGGTTAATAATTTAACTCAAATATTAAAATGAGTTTTGGTCTTCCTATTGCAGAACATTAAGACATTGATTTTTTTTAATGCCTGAAGGGCACCAGGGATTTTAATAAAATAATCAAACAGAAAATGGTTAGTCTGTTCAGTTCATTGATATTTGATCCTGACTTTCTATGTTAAATTCCAAAGGGATGTTTTCTTTTTCTTAGCAGTAACACCTCCTTCTAGTATTGAACCATGTGCTTGGAGGCACAGATTCATCATCATTAAGGTCACAAAAGAAGCTTCCACTATAATACTGTACAACCTCTAGGCAGGTAAAATTCCTGCCTTCCACTGAAGCATCATAGGTCACCAGGATATCAGGAATAATGGGTGCCTGTGGACATGGAGGGAGGCTGCTCTAACACACTGTAATTACTGGCCATTGGAGCAGAGCAGACTTGATTAATCAAGTCTGCTGGAACTTGCTAATTAGTATTAGGGCTGCGCGAAGCTTCAGTCTCTGATTTGATTCGGCAGAGATCTGGCCCAATTCGGTGGCCGAATCTCCAAATCTGACTCAAATCAGGAGACCCTTTAATCTCTCTGAATCAAACTGGAACGCTCTGAATCGATTTGGAAAGATTCGGAGATTTGGACATAGAGACAGCTTTAAATGTTTTTTTCTACATACCTTTAGGTAGCAGGCGGCTTGTGAATGCTGTGATACTGGCGCATATGGAGTGTCCCACAGAAGCATGGGGAGTGGGGCCCAGCATACTCAGCAGCAGACCTGGAAGTCAACCAGAAGCACTTCTGGTCCACTTTCGGGTCTGCTGGGGAGCATACCAGGGCGCTCCCCCAACCCCTCAGCTCAGTGACTGGTGCCTCCTGGGTCTGCCTCCCATGGCCGATCTCTGAGTCAGGGTTCTCCGTTGGGCAGGTGGAGGGCCTCCCACACTCCTGTGGGATGCTCCATGCACCCCAACATCACAGCATTCACAAGCCGCACTGGCACCTCGAGGTATGTAAAAAAAATTTAAAACTGTCTGAACGGTGTCTAAAACTTAGACAGGTTACAAGGGTGGGCGGATGAGAACAGGATGGGATTCAACACTGACAAGTGCAAAGTGATGCACCTGGGGAGGAACAACCGGCACCATGCCTACAGGTTGGGGAACTCCCTTCTTGTCAGTACAGAGGCAGAAAAGGATCTTGGAGTCATCATTGACACCAAGATG
>NW_017728951.1:55194543-55205996 GCF_001723895.1 Crocodylus porosus
AGGAAGCGCTACTTCATGGTCAGGGCGGCTAGGGTCTGGAACCAACTTCCAAGAGAAGTGGTGCAGGCTCCTACCCTGGGGGTCTTTAAGAGGATGTTAGATAAACACCTTGCTGGGGTCGTTTGACTCTTTCCTGCCCCGGCAGGGGGTCGGACTAGATGATCTGCTCAGGTCCCTTCCGACCCTAGAAACTATGAAACTATGTCTGAATTGATGATTCTCTGAATCAGCATTGAATCTTCAGATTCAGATTCAGCTGAATCAGACCAGGGTCAGTGATATGAATCACTAAGGCTTTAAACTCAGAAATGAAGGGAAGTTGAAATGTATGAAATGAAGTGGCTCACCATGACTTGAATAAGAGTTGGTGGTGAGGGGGACTGTGCTCAGTGGGCACCATTGTATATCTTATTCAGATGGGCTGTACTCATTTATCCTTTACCTGGCAGGGGAAACACAATGTTTCTGGCTCCAAGAAGGCAGTTTTTCTTAAGCCCTCTCTGGGATAACTGTTCTTCTGGTGTGGTTTAGTACCTACTGAGGTGTTAGGGCTTAAAGCTCATTTTACGGAAATGGGAGACTCCTCCATAGCTTGCTCATGCAGCCATAAGGCCGAGGGCAGGCAAAGCTTGGGGGCATCCGAACGACAAGCCTCTTGGCTTGGGCATGCATGTAGGATGCCCACTAAAAGACTTTAGAAAAATCTGAAGCCCCTCGTGGGAGTGGAGGATGTTTACCAATTGTAGGGCTACATATTGTTCTGGAGTGACTCATGGATTTGGACTTGATTTGGCTTGGAACACAACCAAATTCTTTAAAAAAAAAAATTAGAGCAAGTGAGAGATTCCCAGCAGCATGTTTACCAAATATAGGCCATATATATTATAGTTATGCTTAGTATTGGCTGCATTTAATCGACTTCACAGTTGGCTTCTATTACTGAGCACATGCTACTTTTGGCAGCAGTTTAATGATATACAATGTATTAATGTGGTTTCCTTTTATATAAATGTAAGGCAAGGGACATTTTCCCCTTCACACTGACTGGGGGGATACTGTGTCTTGTAAAAGGTTTATAATCTGAATTAAGAAATATTTTGGGAATAGGGGATTCGATAGAGCACATGTGCAAATATATTAATTAGAGCAAATTCCTTTAGTTCTTGTTGCATTACTGAGAAGGTGGATAGGCATATGATAAAACTTTAGGAATATGTTTCTCTCCCAAGATAGGACATGAGGTGTAGGTACAGGTTACAGCTAAATAGGTGACAAAATATCTGTGACAAAACATCTATCATTTGTGCCGTTAAAAAAAAAATCATAATTCAATGTAGATGGACATTCAGACTTCAGAAACAACTACATTTAATGTAAGAAACACCAAAGCCACTCCATATCATTTGTAATATAGACACAAAGTATGACAGCATAATCCAAGATACAAGTTTCCTTCCTGTGTTTAAGATACAATTGTACAAAAAATATGCCAGACTGCATGAGTAATTAGGTACCTTTGGTAACTGTATACTTGTGCTTTAGTTACAGTGTAAGCACTAATCCTTTTGAATACTTAAAGTTTAATTCACTATAACTACAGTCTAATGTAAGTGCTATTTCAGTAGTCCTCTAACTATACATTGGTCTGCAGCGTATCCAGTTTATTGACTGAAGCTACTTTCCATATTCATCTAACAGATCATTGTCGCTCATTAACTATATAGCAATTAAACTTTAGTTTTCTATTTTAGGTATTACTAATTGGCATTTACACTATGATAACATCTAAAATGCAATTCAATTATAGCTTAAAATAGTATACTATTTCCCATAACTATTTCATTGCAATAGGTCTTAGGGTTAAGAATTTTTTACTAAAGAATTCAAGTGTTTTATTCTATTTGTGTAATCCTAGTTGGTGTATATAGACATACAACAATAAGAACTTAGAAAGAACAGTCATTTAGGAATAAAAGTCTATCATTCCTTATAATGTTATTAAATCTTGTACACAAGAACAGAGCAGTACTATTTTAATTAAAAAAAAATCAAGAGCTTGTAGGTGGTGATGTACATAACTCAACATCCCCAGCTCCTCTGGTTTCTTCCTTACTGAGTTCCATTTCACATCAGCTCAGTATCCAAACTCATTATAATGGTGCAGACAGTTCAACCATTTGTGTTAATTCTTAAGAGGCAGTGTTTCTTTACAATTTGAAATAAAAGCTGAAGTCAAGCAGCTATCTTCATTCCACTGCAGTACTGGAATGGGTACAACAGCTTGGATTTCTCAGAGAGTGCATCATTGTTCTAAATCGCCGTTTCTTCTCCCCTTTAGTAATATGTGATGGATCCTTATCCGAAGGCTCCTCAGTACCTTTTCTAGACAGCTGTATTGTGTTTGTCTGGAATTGTTCTATTTGAATCTCAAGATGCTTTTGAATAGCCAATCCAAGGACTTCTGGGTCCACAGCTGCCCCATATACTTCCCATGTCATCCCTTCATCATCCCATCTGACCTCACGAACTGGAGATTTTGCATCCTCTAGGTCCGGTTCAAGATTAACCTCTGGAAACACATGAGGGTGGTCTTCTATTACAACAGATGGACTTGTGGCCACAGATTTGTATTCCATTGTTGGAATGGTTTGCACTTCTGCATCTTTACACTCAAGAAGAGGTTTCAGTGCTTTGGTTAAGTCATTCATAGAGGTCATAGTCCACGTGTCTTTAGTCTTCATCATGTCTGCACATTGCGGGTTATTCAAGAGGAGGTAAGCAGCCTGCATCTCCTGTTCTGCTGTGCTCTCTTGAGCGCTGTGCTGAGTGTCTGGCAGTTGTGCCCTAGGAACATTACAGCATTTCAGAATTCTTTTTGCATCCAGGCCTGATTCACTAACTGATGATACCAGTTTAGGAAAAGTTGTTGCTTCTGAAGTAGAAAAGGAATGACAATATCCAGGAGTTACTTGTTCTTTTCCTGACTCACTAATTGAGCATACCAATCTTGGAACAAGCTGAATAGATGATATTGGTAAAGAATGACAATAAGCAGGAATAGTAGCATCTACCTTTATGGCAGACTCATGTCTTGTGTTACAAGGCACTGCAGTACTATTGTGAATTGTCTTTATCATGGAGGAGTACATACTGCTTGAAACATTACTGCAAATTATACCACCCTGGATAATCCTAATTGCTTCATTATGCACTGTCCCATTTGGGAAACCATTCCCAGGCATGTGGGGTCCTAAACCAATATTGTGAAATGTTCCAGGATCTGTATAAACTGTACTGTTTTGTGGAACACCACCACTTTCAAAGTTGTTTGTGGGTACCTTCTGGTCTCTATGCAAAGCTGGAATCAGAACCATACTGTTTTGATAAGTATTCTCATAAGTTCTGAATCCATATCTTGAACTCTGTAAAGATGAGTTATCCACTAACCGATCTGTGACAGAACCCTGCTGCTTGCAGCTGCATACTAGGTCAGAATGACTTCTTTGAACTGCAGTTCCTAATTTTCCTACTCTAATCATGCTTTGCTGGCACGCACCACAGGCTGTAGGAACATTTTCAATAGTGCTACTTTTGACATGCATCACACTATCCTTCTCCTCCCAAGGGTGTGGGGTCTGGTCAGCCAGCAAATGATTTGCAGTTTGGGTTCTATTCTGTGCATTGCTAGCAGGTGACTGATCACTCACTGTTCTGGCTGCAGATGCAATTTCAACTGCTCCAGATTGCAGAGCAGACAATTCAGGACTAAGGACATTTCTGGCATCATTCTCACCTGCCAGCACTTGGCAGACCGTACTACTGAGACTCTTCTTGAGATCTTGTTTGTTGCTCTGTCTTTCTTCAGAATTCAGTTGCCCAATACATGCTAGACTGGAGGAGCTCTTAGACAGAGGATGGTTGTTGACAGTCAAGGAATCACAGTAAATGGAGTTTAGTGTATCCTGATCGGAAGGAGTTTGAAGCGGGTGGCTGTTAGCAGCCATGATAATAAAAAAACTGCAAGAAAGGGAAAAAATATTTTAAAAATCCACCCAGAACTGAATATATACTCGTAGATGCATCAGGCCAAAAGATATCATACCCAAGCACCTACTTCCTAAGCTTTCCTTGCTTTCCATGGTCCATATGGATCTGTAGAAAGCAAAATACAGCCTCCTTCTTTATTCTCCAGTGGATACATTTGTATTTGCTCTTACTGTTCTTCTGTAAGAACTTTTCCCTCAATTGGAATCAAAATCTTGTCATATTATTGTATCTCTATTGTCTATTATTACAGCTTAAAGGACTTTTTTTCCTGCTTGGTTTCTGTTAATATTGCTAAGATATAATGTCAAGTCTGGTCTCCCCTGAATTTGTTGGAGCAGTTCTTGGGGTGTCCAGAGACCTCACTCAACTTAACTGAAGGTAGGGATATTTTTAAACAAAGACAGCTTTTCTCTTAGGTGTTCATTAGTCACTGATATTAAATGGTGCTGTAAAAAACAAAACATGTTTTCAACAGTCTGATTAAAAGTCCCTTTCTTCTCTAAGTTGTCATCACCAGGAGAAATGTATGGACTTTCTTCCACACCTCTCTGGCATATGGGCAGTCCCAGAAGAGGTGGTCAGTTGTTTCTGCCTACTAGTGGCAGGTCTGTCTTGGGTAGTTCAATGGACCTCTCTGCTCTGCACTGTTTTTGCTCAGCTTTTAATTACCTCTCTGCTGTGGATGTCCTTGAAGTAGATCAACTCGTCGAAACAGTCTGTCAGGGTCCCTTGCTGCTTGTTCAAGTGACCAAACAGCACCACCCTCTAGTCAAGGTCTTGATCCATGCCACCATCAGCAGGAGCACAATTATTCTTCTCCACAACCCTAGGGCGATGGGAACCTGCCATGAGAATTTTTTTTAATTAATATTTTCGTGTTCTAGCTCAAATCACCTAAATCAGTTCCAGATCATATTGATATACCAGAACTCAGTCATTCCAAAAACCATAGACTGAGCAGGCAGAACTCACTCATTCTAAATACCATGTATGGTGCTACAGCCAGTGAGTAACCTCTGTCCCAGGCTCTCACTGGCAGGCATCTGACATGCAGGGCCAAGCCCAGAGATCTTAGGATTCAGATGCCCCAACTTGATCCTGGCTCACAAGAGTCTGAGAAGCAAAAAACATTTATTTTATTTTTTTATTGGGAAAATTTTTCGTATAACAGGTCAAATTAGCCAGATCAGCTAGATGAGTTCCAAAACCTTTGAACTGTTCAAGAACCACACCTACTACCAGTAAGTATCCTTCACCCCAGACTTTTCAGCCTGGGGCTTCAGATACTTCCAAATCTTTTGGCAGGCACCCTATGTGCAGGCCCAAGCCCAAAGCAGCAAAAAACCATCTTTTTTTAAATTAAATTTTCCATATTCCAAGCCAAATTAGCCAAACTCAATTCCAAATCTGAGAGACATTCCAGAACCATAAGTGGCCCTACTACCAGCAAACATCCTCCACCCCCATCTGGGGCTTCAGATATTTCCAGAATCATTGGCAGGCATCCTACTTGCAGGCCCAAGTCTGGAGGCTTGGGGTTCGGACGCCCCTGAGTTTCACTTGCCCCCCAGCCATACGGCCCCAAGGAGCAAGCTAGGGAGGAGTCTCCAATTTCCATAAAGTGGGCATAAAGCCAAGGTTAACTATGCATTACCTGTGTGGATTCTACTCCATGCCAGCATAGCTGTCTTCCCCAGGTGCGACTAGGAAGCCACCATAGTGATCATGGTATTTCCCCTGCCAGGCAAGCACAGGACTACGCTTGATCTGAGCCCACAGCCCAAAAACACCTTGGCTGGATAAGTGCAGCCCATCTAAATAAGATATATGGTAGTGTCGCCTCAGCACTGTCCTCCTCAGTACCAACTCTTACTCAGGCCATGATGACCTACTATTTTGACTACATTTCAACTTCCCTTCACTCCCACAGTGGAGGTGAACCTTCCCCACCCCCATTTCCAATTATCACCATTTCTTACCAGCCTTAAATGTCTGGCAAACTTCACCAAATGGGACTCCAAACAGTTCATCCCTCTGTTGCCCCCTTTCTCACCCTGTTGCATACAAGTAGTGTGGCCCTGCCGTCCATGAAGTGAAGTCAGACCAGGTTCTTCACATCTCATCTACATATCCATTTTTGGAGGATTCCAGGACTCAAGGTAAGCACACCAGGTTCCAGTCATGAGTGGGGGGGCTAATTAGCATTTCGCTCCTTTGTGGGGATGGTATCTAAAGTATACATGTACTGAGCAGTGCTGAGCTGTGGGGTCACCATGGCTTGAAACACTGTTGACTCCACTGGGGCCAAGCTCAATGAACTATGTGGCGAATCATGAACTTTCTGCTTTGAAGTATAGTTTGCTAAATCATACATAGTTTGAAGTACTTTTGAGAGAAATATAAACTGCACAATGCTACCCTAGTGACTCTGGTAAACCACTGCAGGATACGGGAGGTGGTAAGAGAAAGAGACACCATATTGCTCATAGATTTACTACCTAGTGACAACTGCCGGGGGTATGGGAGTGAATCTTCCACAAGGACTTGCAGAAGCAGCACAGAGACCTGAACTGGCAGGCAGCCCACCAGGCACTACCCACACAGGCATGGAAAAGCAGTGTAGAGCAGAGAGGTCCACTGAACTACCCAAGACAGACCTGCCACTGGTAGGCAGAAACAACTGACCACCTCTTCTGGGGCTGCCCATATGCCAGAGAGGTGTGAAAGAAAGGCCACACATTTCTCCTGGTGGTGACAAGTTTCGGAGACCTGACCAGAGAAGTGGTTCTCTATGGGCACCTGACCAACAGCTCGCTTTGACCAGTTCATATCCTGCTTCAGGTATACAGTGTGGAAAGCCAGGAACATGCTCCTAAACAGACACTCAGAGCTCACAGTCAAGGACTGTATTAAAATGGGACTAAGTGAAATGGACTGGTACTACAGGAAGACAGAAGAGGACAAGACAGGAAAGAAATGGTAGACTTCATCAGGTTGAGAGGGGTCTGGCACAGAACTTTTCAGATGCAGGCCCGCTGAGGAGAGCAGTAAGTGGTGGTACAGATATGGAATGGGTGTGTGAATACATGGTGCGAACTGTATAATGGGTTTCTAGTGTGCTTTGAGCTGCCAAGTGACCACAGGGGCCACCTGGCAGAGTTTCAGAGGTGGAGTTTGAGAGGGAATCAAAAACAGTCTGTTTTGCCAGGCATTTTGCAGGGCACCTACTGAGACAATGGTGAGTACAGGAGACTGTGGACCACAGAGCACCCATGGTTCTACAAGGTCCTAGAAAAGTATGGCCTGTGCAAAGAAGCCCCTGTGACCATGAGCAACCACAGGAAGATGCAGGAGATGGTCAGAGCTACAGAGACTGTTGACAGTGGACCTGCTCCCTGGCAATAGCTGCCATGGTGTTGGGGAGTGTATTTTTTCACAGGGGCCTATGGAAAGACCACAGGAACTTGAATTGGCAAGCAGCCCACCGGGCATTCCTCACGCAGGCCCTGAGGCACAGAGAGGGTCAGAGAAGCCAACCCAACTACCCCAAGGAAACCTGCCAAGGCACAGCAGAGACCATCAACCACCTTCTGTGGTTCTGCCCATGTGCCAAAGACATGTGAAGGAAGGTAAGGATCATCAGGACCCCTAGCATCTGGCTCCACTGGGTAGTGACAGGGGTCAGGACCATCACTAGAGAGGTGGTACTGTACAGGCACCTCACCAAACAGCAGAGGTTGCCATCAGCCTGCTTTGACCAGTTTGTCTCCTGCATCATAAGTACCCTGGGGAAGACCAGTAACCTCCTGATGTACCAGCACACAAAGCTCTCAGTTGAGAACATGGGACTGAATGAGCTGCATACCTATTGCCAGAAGATGGTAGGAGAGGATGGTAAAGAGGTGGCAAAGATCATCTGGCAGGGGTCCCACTGGCACAGATCCTTGAAGAGGCACAGCCCTCCATCCCCCAACCACCCTCTGGACCTGGGGAAGAGAGCACTGACAATGAGGAAGAAAGTGAGGACAGCAAAGAAGAAAGCAGATTGAGTGACAAGGACAGCAACAACTGCAGAGATGACGAAAGCAACAGCAAAATTAACTAAAAAATAGAGACCACGGAAAGAAATAGAGGAACTGTGTAATTGTAACAGTAAAGTGAATGCAGACGGATGCGCAGGAACATGGATACGAGTTTTGTAATGGATGCACAGGAAAGCGTGCGTGCATATTGTAATAGGTCTATGATGATGTATGTATTTGAAGACTGTTAAGATTATAGTATGTGTGTGTAATATACCTATCTAGAAATATTTTTTTTTGCAAAAATGTCTGTTCTTATTAGTTCAAATACAGAACCTTGAGCTACCCCTGTGTGGGGTGCGCGGGGGGAGGAGAAGGAAGAGGAAAGTGAGGACCCCCAAAACCAGGAGTTAGGAGCCCACAACATGGAGGTGAGGGGAAGAGATTTCCCAGTAAGATTCTGGATGAAGACAAGATAGCACTCACAAAACATTGCCAATGGAGAAAAAAAAAGATAACTTAGTCAAGATCATGCAGGACCTACTTAAGGTAAAGCTCACAAATTTGCATTGGCTAATTTGCCTGCCAGGGCAGTGGGGAGGAAACTTGGCTTCAGGGATTCCAAGACCAGACTGTATTTCCAGCAAAACTTCAGACAGGCAAGGGAAACCCCCAGCGGCAGGCTTTTAAATTTGCTGGGGGAGGCACAAGGAGAGGGAGACTGGTTATAATTCAAACATACTCCAGCCAAAGGACATTTATGTGAGATTTTGGCTAAAACAATACTGTGAGAAAGTAGAAAAAATGGAGTACATCCTAGACAAACTGGGTGTGTGAACTGGAGCCTGGAAAGCCAAAGTAATGCTGAAAAGCACATATTGGGAAACCAGGCAAAATACTGCATCTCCCCCCAGCATCTCCCTAGGCCCCCACAGGGGCTTTGTAGTCTACTGGGGCAACCCAAATTCTGGCACAAATGTGAGGAGTAGGGGTATTTGATGGCAGAATGCCCAAACAAGATCACATGGATCTCAAAGCATCTTACAACAGAAAAGGCACATCCTTTTACTCATGTGTCAGTGAGGAAACAGGGAATTGGTGAGCTGAAGTGACACATCCAAGTTCACATAGCAAACCAGTATCAAATTGTTATATTTGGAATACACATTTACCACCAAAGCAAGGTAATGCTCATCCCCCTTATCATTCCCACAACTGCCCTCCATCTCTCCTAATTATCAAACCTTTCAAAATATAGGGTTTCCTGGCTATCCTACAGCAAAAACCTAACACTCACCCCAGGAACTTCATGTCAATTGGCTGTTCTACCTTAAGAAGTGGGACAATGGGAAAAACCATAGCCAGTCAGTACTGCTGAATATGCCAAGGAGCTCCTTCCTCCTACCAACACACACACAGGGGTCTAGAGAGCTCTTGAAGCACTCGGTCTCTTGATTTCAGAACCACCCAAGGCAGGTGTGGGGTTGGGATAGTGGGCCCAGAACGAATTGACATGCCAGCATAGCTGTCTTCCCCAGGTGCGACTAGGGAGGTATCAGTGAAGCTAGAAGCTCCAAACAGGACTTTATGCCTTCTTACTATATTTACTCAAATACAAGATGAGAGGGATGTGCAGGGGGAGGGGAGTGTGTGCCTTAAAAAGAAAACAAAACAAAAAGCAGGCAAGTGTTACCTCCACAGGGAACTGGCAGTGGACCTGGAGGTACCGCAATGCCAGGTAGAAACCGGGAGGGCCAGAGCCAGCCCTGACACCCTCCCCTTGGTGCTACATTTGATATTAGCCAAAGAGGCCAAGATGCTTCTGGGAATCTTTCTTTTTTTTTTTTTTTTAAAAAATTTTTATTAAAAACACACTTATGATCCTAAGCTTACAAAGCTGCACATATTAAGCAGTCTTGTTTTACAAGACTTCATAAATCACAGAAACAACTACATATTGAAAACATACAACTACATATTTTAAACCCTTAAACATTTCAACTTCCTATAAAAACAGAAGTCTTATAGAAATCTTTTTCTTAATATAGAACCCCAGTAAACACCTGAAATTCTCCTCCTCTCCCATCAGTCCTCCCTGTTGGTTTAGTGAAATAAGCGTGTCCTGTCCTTTTCCCTTCACATCTTCTCTTCCTCTCTCATCTCTTTTTCATCCAGATTAATGTGATATTTCAATTCATGGAGCTCCAGCTTCAGGCAAACCCCTTAAACCCCCAGAGGTTTCTTACTTTCTATAAACTAGTTTTAACACATGCTAATAAAGTACTTAATAACATTTCCCTTGGCCTCTTTGGTATGAGTCCATATACTACTACCTCCCATGCTAATGACACATTTATTTTGGTAACACTCAGAGGGCGCATCCACATATGCACGTACACTTGCAGCAGCTCAAATAGAAGCGGTGCAGATTTGAGCCGGGGCTTTTTGCCTCAGTGCACGTGCTCACACATGCACTTTGGTGTGGAGGAAATTGTGCCACTTGGGGCATAATAACTCTGCCTGGCTCCTCCCGAATCTGCAGCCAGGAGAAGCTAGAACCTGGGGCCAGCACCTGTGCTGTCCCCAGCAGTATAAGAAGCTGCCCTGTCCTGGCCCCATCCATACAAAAAGCTGTCCTGGCAAGCAGCTCAGGGCTACTCGCTCTCTGGAGCTTCTGGGGCCCAGTCAATTAATACCTGGGGACACTACCCCTTGTGCCAGCTGGACTACTGCATGAAACCATGGGCCCAGCCTGGCTGGGCTGCAGAGGGGGCCCAGGACCCAGCTAGGCCTGGCATGCGGTTCCTGCGTGCTGCACCGGGTCATGCTGCCACAAGACCAGCCCAGCTGGGTGGCAAGAGCAGCCCCAGGGCTGGCAGAACCAGGCTGGGCTTGGTGCATGTCCCCCTCCCCCCCACCCGCTGCTGCTGTACCCAAATCCATTTTTTAAGACACCCCCAAATCCATGTTCTTCCACATTTAAAATAAAAAAACCCACTCTACACACACATCTAGAGAGAGAGAGAGAGAGAGAGACAGTGATAAGTTGGGTAACACTTTATTGGTATATTTACAATGTTAAAGCAATTTGGAAGCCTACCAATGTCTCTATCATCATGAAAAAATAAATTCTAAATATCTGTGTTGATCTGTGCTTTTGGTTTTCTTCACACATGAGGGGTGTATGATGAGAGGGATGTGGTGTTTGCAGGAAGGTGGTGAGAAGAGGTGTAGAAAGGGGTGTGGGAGAAGGTGGTGGGTGGATGTGGAGGATTGTGGGTTGGTCTGTGGGTAGGAGTGAGGCAACTGCTGGAGGCACAGTGGGTATGGGGGACCTTGTGTGGGGGCTGCTCTGGAGGGGTGGGTCCCCTGGCCCCCACAGGG
>NW_017728951.1:55207434-55214112 GCF_001723895.1 Crocodylus porosus
GCAGAGCTGAGCTGGGTTCTGCTGACCCTGGGGCTGCTCATGCCACCTGGCAGCACGAGCAGCCCTAAGGCCAGCAGGACCCGACTTGGCTCTGCATGGTCTCCATGTGCTGGGCCAAGCCGGGAAACACAATTTCATATAATCCTTCAGGACCTCCAGCCTTACCTTCACTATTTTATATCTCTGCATGAATCCTTCCATCCTGATGTAACGAATCAGTGTTTGGCACACCCATGGACTCTTCAGAGAAGTCTGATATACTCCCCATTTCCTCAAAATTGCAGTCATGTGAAATTGGGTGATATGCGCTCCTTTCCCCTCTCCTTCCATTACTGCCTTGCATATCATGCTTACATATTTCACACAGATGAACAATACCAAGTCCGGCAGCCCTCATACCCCCATCTCTCTTGCTTTGTACAGTTCAGCTCTAGCCAACCCTTCTCTTTTGGCATCCAGAAGAACACATGCATTTCCCTCTGTGCTTTACTTCCCACCACTACATTGACGGGAATACAATTTCTGTATATAAGATAATTGGCAGCGGCACATCCTCAGCCATTGCCACTTTTCCAGTAGAGGACAGCATCCTTCCAAGCCATAACCAAAGTATTTGCCATATCCTTGTAATCACCATTTCCCATGCTATATTACCTTTTCCCTTGGTGTCCATCAGGATCCCTAGCATTCTAATTTCACTCTCTATTTGAAGGCCCAACTTCTCCAAGATCCCCCAGTTCCCCAGTCCCATTATGATAATTTTCAATCTATTTAGTTTAGCCCCCATTGCTTCTCTGTGCACTGATACATGCTTTAGCACGCTTTCCATTGAAAGGATATCTCTAACTACTACATTTATATCATCCACATATAGGACACATTTTACCTCACCCCCACCTGGTATCTTTATTCTTTATGTCCTTGTCTCCTCTTATTCTTTGTGCTAACAGTTCCATGCAGCACATAAACAGCAGTAGCAACAGGGAGCACTCTTTTCTCATACCGGTGTGGATTTTGAAGGCCCCGCTCAGATGCCCACTGATTTGGACTTGATCCTCCACTTCTCTATACAATAACTTTATCCAACATATAAATTTCTCTGGGAACACCTTTTTCCTAGTACCTCAAATATGTAATCATGATCCACTCTATCACATGCTTTTTCTAAATCTAGGTTTGCTATAACCTCTCTTGGATGTGGGACACTGCATCTCTGATCACTTTGGAGATCCTTCTGCCTAGTACTGTGCATACTTGGTCTTCATGTATTATCTTCTGGAGGTTTTTCCTCATCCTCAAAGCCAGCATCTTGGCCATTAACTTATAGTCCATATTAAGGAGCATAATCAGTCTCCAGTTTTTCAGGACCTCCTTCTCCCCCTTTTTGAAAAGTCAGATCACAATGCCTCCTGTAAAAATCTTTCCCTTCCTCTCCTGTTTTCACTATTTCCTCAAAAACTTCCACTATATCCCTCCCTACCCATGCCCAAAACTTCTCATAAAATTCCATATACAGTCGATCTGTATGATTTCCCTCTTTTAAAGGTTTTTAAACACTCTTCCACTTCCTTTAAGTTTATGTCTTGTTCCATCTTCTTTGCTTCCTCCTCCTCTACTTTCTCTTCAATCTGTTCCATGAAATCTTCCTTCTTCCCATCTGTTTCCTTTGTCTCCAACACCTGCTCCTGCTTTTCCACCTGGAAAAACTATGGCTACAACCTGGATACCTGACACACAGAAGATATTGAATTTTAGCCAATTTTTTTAATGAAATGAAATATTCATAATTTCCCAGGCAGGAAGCAACTTTGACCATCTGAAACCTGAGATCTTGCTCCTGCCTGTTTAAGGTAATTTGCATTATCACAGGAGAGCTGAGAGACTACCCACTATGAACTGTCTGCCCACAGGAGTTTTCCATCTATTGACTCCTCTGTGAAATATGAACTTCCATTTCTACCCAGGCGAATTTTTACAATCTTTTCTCCAATGCCTGATGAAGGGTGTTTGTGACCAAAAGCTTGCAATTAATTTATTTTTTTGTGCAAAAATCTTGTTGGTCTAATAAAAGATATCACCTCTACCATGAGTCCCGATTACTTTTTCCTCTAGACCAATATGGCTACAGCCTGAATACCTCCCTTCCTTTAAGGTTCATCCTGGCTACTGATCAGGCTGATTGACTCCTCCCACTCCATCACTTGCATTTTTGTAGCTTTGCAAGCTTCTGGATCACTTTTGCATATTCCCATCCACCTGCTGCTTCCTGCCTTCTTGTCTCCACTCCAGGCTGGAGCCCAGAGGCATTAGCAGAAGGAAAGTGCTTGCCAGGTTTTCCTTTAACTCACCTCCCTCATTATCAGTTTTCTTCTTCCTGGTCTTCAGCCTCTGTGTTTTCTTTCTTTTCCTGGCCTATTTCTCTGGTTCTCTCTCTTGCTCCATCTCCAGTTCCATTGTCTGTAGTGTGCCTTCTTTCTTTCTTACCCCCACCTCACCATCTGAGCTGTCTGCTGTTCCCATCTTTCCTTCCATTCCATCTGTTATCTCCTCCTCAGTCACAGACATTTGGCCTCCCTCCTCTGTTTCACCTTCCTTCAGAATATCTTCCACAATTTCTATGTCAGTGTCCAAACCCACCTCTCCTCCATGCTCCTCCTCCTGGTTTTGCCATTTCTTAGGGGTTCTGACAATATTTGCAAAGGCTTTGGGACACTTAAGAATGATATCAGTGCCCCTCTCCCTTACAAATAGTATATTTTAGGGAGTCCTGGCACTCTGCTGCTCTGTACCCCATCCCTTCACGTCTGTAGCACAGTGTGAGGGGACAGTGTGTGGATAGGTGCCCCACGTTTCCAAATTTATTGCACTATTTTGGGTGCCCATGTGTAACAGGGGGCCTGCTCAGGGCCAATCTCCAAGTGGCCCGCCCACCTGTTCTTGGGCTAACCACCTGCCTTCTCACCCACCATGCCTTAAATTAATCGATAGATGTAATTAAGCAGGAGGCTGCCCATTTTCTGCCCTGATGCCAGGGGGCGCTATCTGCGGCTCCATTCCTCCCCTATACTGCAGCCGAAGCCTTGCAGATGGCATCATGATGGTCACATAATCACCAGCCTCCACTCTGGGCCCCAGAATCCTACTATTGGACCCCATCTGGATTCCTCCCCTTCAGGCGGCCCCTTCCACCGTCATACTGGGCATGCATAGCTCCCTGAGCTGGTTCCCCTTCGGATGTGATCCCCCCACTGGGACCTTCGGCTACTAGCCCTGGCCCACCTCCAAGCCAGTCAGGACCCCAGGCCCTCAGCTCTTGGGCGTCCCTTGTGGTGGGCCCCCGGCCCTTCGACCCTTCTGGTCCTGGCCCCAGCACGGGCCAGTCAGGGGAAACCCAGACAGGCCTGAGTCTATGGCCCTTTCTCATTCTCCAAGGGTCCATTCTCTGGGCCCTCCAACAAAGGGGTAACCCACCTGATGGTGGGGGCTAGGGGTTAAGGTGCCCCAACCCACCTTTCACCAGGGTGCTCACTGGCCTGGTATTTCCTGGGGGCTCCCGCGCTACTGAGAGTCCCACCAGGCCACCCACTCCCGGCAGGGTGTAGTTTCCAGTTATACCCAGGACCAGGAGCCTCCTACCATCCCCTACAGCTCCTCCCTTACCTCCAGATGAAACTCAGCAGACCTCTGGCCAGGTGGTGTTGTTGCCTGACCTCCAGCAGCCAAACTGACTTGTTTATATAGGCATCCCTGAACCCAAAATGGCTGCCCTCATTAGGCACCTGGAGGCTGCCAGCTCCAGGGTCTTAAAATGGCAGGCACACACAGTGCCCTGCCACACCGTGGTACATTATAAAACCCTGGTGTGCCCCAATCTGAATCACTAATGGGTAGTACAATACCTGACCTGGGGTCCACTTCGCAAGATTCACAGATTCATAGAAGTTTAAGGCTGGAAGGAACCTCGTGAGATCAGATCCAGCCCCCCTGCTCTGGGCAGGAAAGATTGCTGGGGTCAAATAACACCAGCAAGGTGTGCATCCAGTCTCCTTTTGAAGATCTCCAGGGTGGGTGCCTGCACCACTCCTGCTGGGAGTCTATTTCAGAATCTGGTTACATGAACCATGAAGTTTTTCTTTATATCCATTTTGAAACCTTCTTCTAGGAGTTTATGACCATTGCTCCTGGTTTTCCCCTAGGGGTGCTTTGGTGAATAGCTGTTCAGCTAGCCCCTGATGCTCTCCACCAAATCCCCCTGAAGTCTTCTCTTTTCCAGGCTGAACAGTCCCATATCTGACAGCCTTTCCTCGTATGGCTTGCTCTTCAGGCCGCTAATCATACAGATAGTTTTTCTCTGGACTCTCTCCAGCTTCTCTACATCTTTCTTGAAGTATGGCACCTAGAACTAGACACAGTACTCCAGCTGTGGTCTCACCAATGCTGAGTAGAGCGAGAGAATAACTTCTTTAGTTTTGCTTGAGATGCATTGGTTCATGCATGCCAGCTTTGTTTGCTCTGCTAACTGTGACATCACACTGGTGGCTCATATTCATTTTATGATCCCTTTTGGGCATGGTGCTAGCTAGCATAGCACCACTGAGCCTGTAGTTTGCTGTGAATTTTTCCTCCGCAGATGGAGCACTTTACACTTCTGTGTTGAACAGCATCTGGTCTGTTCTGTCCATCTAACTAATCTGTTTAGGTCCACCTGGATCATTTAGCCTACCCTGATGCATGGCCACACTTCTCCAGAGCTTAGTGTCATCAGCAAACTTTGCTAGTGTGCTTTTCATACCCCCATCCAGATCATTGATGAAAATGTTGAAAGCACTGGTCCAAATACTGAACCTTGGGGGACCCCACTGGTTACCTTCTGCCAGGTCAACACAGATCCATCTATTAGTACTCTTTGGGTCGGACCCCACAGCCAGTTTCCCACCCATCTAACCATTGAATTGTTGAGCCCCATAGTCCCCTAGTTTTACCTTGAGAGCCACATGGGACACTGAGTCAAAGGCCTTCCTAAAGTCCAAGTAAATGATGTCAACCTCATCTCCCTTATCCAGGTGGTGAGTAACTTGGTCGTAGGAGGAGATTAGGTTAGTCAGACATGACCTACCCATGACAAAACCATGCTGAATGTCATTCATAATTTTGCCTTCAACTAGCTTGTCACATATGGACTCCCTGAAAAAAATTTGAGGATTTTCCCTGGAATTTAGGTCAGGCTGATCAGCCTGTAGTTCCCTGGGTCCTCTCTCCTCCGCTTCTTGAAGATGAACACAACACTGGCCCATTTCTGGTCCTCTGAGTGCCACAAATTCTCCAATAGGTTTGCCAGTGGTCCTGTGACAACTTTAGCAAGTTCATTCAGCACTCTTGGATGGAATTCATCTGGTTTTGCTGACTTACAGATATCCAGCCTCTCTAGCAGTTCTTTCATCAGCTCTACATTGTCTGTTGGTAGGTGATCATCCCAACTGTGACTGTTCTGTGTCATATTTGCATTTGGCAAGCTATCACTCTTAGACTGATGGAATACAGATGTGAAATATTCATTCAGGAGTTCAGTTTTCTCCTTGGTGTTGGTGATCAGGTGCATTGAGAAGTCATCCCACTTTTCCACTGGTTTTCCTCCCATTACCTACATACCTATAGAAGGAGTTCTTACTGTCCTTGATTTCGGTTGCTAACCTGAAGTTGGTCACTGCCTTTGCTTTTCTAATCTGCCCCTTACAGGTATGGGCCACTCTTATGTAGTTCTTCACTTGTCTAGTTGTAACAGCATTCATGCCCTCCAAGACCCTGTACAGAAACCATATTTGTCCCTTACTTTCTCTACTGACATTACTCTTTGGATGTACTTTTCCATCCATCTTTCTATGTCTTCTGCCTCTTGTCAATCCATGTACATTTGAACTATAATACTCTCTCTTGACTTTTCCCCTGCTTTGAACTTTATTCCTCTTAATTCCTCCCTCCCATGTTTCTCTGCATATTTTTTCCAAAAGTTCTAATATTGTTCTCCATCCCAGTAAGTCAATTCCCAAGTTTTTGGGTCCAAAAAAATCAATAAGGTTAGTGAGATGTTCACCTGAACTTCCAAAATCTCAAACAGTACCTTTTCCAGGAAGTCATATCTATTCATCGTCAATCCCATCTGCTTTCCATCACCAGTCAAAGTTGCCTTTATCCACAGCCTCTGTTCCTCTCTAGCTTGTCAGTGCCTGTTCTGTGTTTTCTTGCCATGCCACTCCCAGTGGGCCAGCCTGCCATCATGCTTCCACTATCCTCTGCTTTGCACTCAGCATACCTTCTCCTGCCACTCCCGCTCTGTCTCCTGCTCTCCTATGCCCCTGTCTTCCTTCTGGCATTGTCATTCTTGTCGTTGATGCCTCTGCTGTTGCTCCTGCTGTCACCTTCATCCACTCTCCATATCTTCATTTGTACTCTTCAAATATTTTTCCACCTCATGTTTACTTGCCACCAGTGCCATTGTTTGAGCTCTGGGTCTCTCTCCTCCACTCTGTACACCCCAACCCTCTGCTAACTACCACAAAAATCTTTTGTGGGTGGGGAGAGGGGATATCTGGAGTATAAAACACATACTACACAGTACTGAACTGTGGGGTCACCATGGCTTAAAGTCCAATGAACTATATGGTAAATTGTAAGCCTTTC
>NW_017728951.1:55214832-55216103 GCF_001723895.1 Crocodylus porosus
TAGGCATCTCTGGCCGTACATTCCCCAGTCCCACTACAGGAGGCCTATTTAAACTTAATTGGCTAAAACTCAGTTGCCGGGTTAGGGAATGCTGAGGCAAGACACCAAGTCAGAGGGGGTATGGGCAACATTTGAACAATGGTAAAGTGTTCATCACAAGCGTCCAACCCATTGGAGCCCTGACCACAAGTGTTGTCATATTTTTCCCGGGATGACTGGTGGAAGTCCTCCCCTCCCAAAGGTTATGAACACTCCAATAATTGCCTTTAGTCTGTTAAAAGACTATAGTAAGATCTAGAACAGTCATGCTAAGCTGAGGCTTGTTCACAAGTAAAAATCCAAAACTGTGATGCTGCAAGCTATCTGTTGTTTCGGAAGACACCAGGAGATATCCCATCAGTATATCTGCTAGCCAAAGGAATTTCAAGCTGGCTCCTAAGCATCTGGTTACTCCCTAACCGTATGTGTTTCCTGATTATCAGTCAGTTTCCTGAAATGTTCCAAACCAGATAACCCCTTGTCAATAGAAAAGACAATTTGATTTACACTATTGAGAATGCTTGAAAGAAGCTGAACTGAAGGTATAAAAATCTGTAAAAAGCAGCAGTGTGTGTGCTGATACCACCCACTTTTCTTCTTGAGAGGCTGAAGAAGGCAGATCATCTCCCTTCAAGGATCGTGCTGAGAACTTTAACCTGTCAGCTCTGCAACCTGAGTGCCTTGGACTGGTGAGATCCCAGCTCTCTCTCTTTCCTCCCTAAGCATAGATTTCTGAACCTGAACTGTATTAAGCTTGAGCTAAGTTTTCCCAAATACTTAGTGAAACCAGGGTAATACTGTGATTGTTTGTGTTTGTTTTTCCTGTGCACGTCTATTACTACTAGTGCCATTATATATTTCATCTACTTAGCAACAAATAACTTTTATAGTCAAACTGGTGGTAACTGGGTATATTTTTCCTTCTCTACTTCTCCTTCCCCACGTGCTCTGCAGCAACACTTCTTTTATCTAAGCTAAAGATCCCTGTGAAGCCCAAAAATACTGTGGGGTTTGCTCACCAAAAGGCTAAAAGACTGGGATGTGCTGAGTTTGAAACACATAAGGGGATCAGCTTGTAGAGGCTGATTGACCCAGTTTGGCTCAGACGTGCCCTAATGAACTGAATGCTGGCCCATGAGGGTGTCATCTGGACACCCAGCCAGATTCAGAGGTATTCTGTTTAACTGTGTGCTTGTGTCTGACTGTAGTTTATTGTTGCTCTGATGAACTGA
>NW_017728951.1:55216753-55236197 GCF_001723895.1 Crocodylus porosus
GTACACACAAAAAAAGGAACCATTCTTTTGTGGTAGATATGTTGTCATGATCATACACAAAAAATTGTTAGACCAGCAGGGAAAGGATTAGACTACAAATGGAATTAACATCCACTATTTTTGGCTTAGCTTCAGAGCTGCATGAGGGGATCTAGAATGCTTTCACTAATTCCACTGAACTACTTTACTTGAAAGCAACAAATGTGTGTTTTGGTATGACTTATGATTAGTTGTGACCTATTTAATATACTAGTTCATTTAGTTTCAAAATATTAAATGTGCATTTTATTAGTTGATAGAGATTTACTGACTAATTATGATGACTAAATTCCCTGGTTTTTATATTTCATGTATGTGCTTCCAATTACAATTTTAATAACAGCATGTAGGTGGATAAATACAAAAGAATCCATAAAATCATGTTGATATATGGATCAAATTTTCCTTGCAATTACATATTATATATTAGCATATGCCCCATTATTATTGGTAGTATATTTTAGTGTGGACAGCATGTCAGTGTTAATTTTACATAGACATTATGTTCTTGCACTATTTCACTTGCTAAAGACATTTTTGATCAAAAAGAGAAGTATTTCTTCTAAGATTTGTATCAGCTGCCTGAAATCTAGTAGTCTACAAACTAAGTTCTGCTAGCCAGAATCAAAGGGTCTGCACCACCATGCACCTAAAATCCACATGCCTCTGAAATTCAGTGACATTTTTAGTTAAACACAGTATAAAATAATGGACAATTGTGCATTCCTAATCAATTTTCAGGGGCTTTTAGTGTAATGTACTACTGGCATTGGTCAAGAAGTGGGATTAAATATTTGTCAGAGAGTTTTACAGGTGATAACTTATTCACTGAGCAGTGTTTAACTTAGTTACAGTGAAGGATGAATACTAGTGAAATCCATTAAATGGTCATTCAGCACTATTCAGCCAGCCTTACTTAGAACAAAAGTTTATATGTAATGGTATTCTCCTTAGGTTGACCATATTTTTAGAACCTCCAAAACAGGACAGGCCCCCCTCTCCAGTATGCTCAGCTGTTTCCAAGCTCCAGTCTCAGCAAATCATGCCAGTAAAAATGGGGCTGGGAAAGGAATGGGGGTGAGACACCAAGGACAGGTATCTCATCAATTTCTTCAAATAAGTGCTTTTGTCTGGAAGGGAAGTTTCTGAAAATGGGACAACAGTGCAGTGGCGTACCAACGTGGGGCACCAGCTGCAGAGCTTCCTGCGTTTACTGTGTGACCCACCCACCTGGCCAGTGGGTTGTGGGCTTGTTCTGGCATCCTAGCTGGAAATTCCCCCCGCAGCTGGGGTGTCGCACTAGTAATTCCCCCATGGATGTACCATGGGGCAGGAGGCGGGGCCTCACACAGGCTGATTTGCCTCAGCCCTGCATCCTGCTCAGATCATCCGGGGGGGAGGGCACCAATGGAGGCACTGGCCCTGGTGCCAGAGACCCTCGGTACTCCACCACAAAAGCACTCATTTGAAGTGATAGGACACCTGGGACAAGTGTTTAGCATGAGACTGCCCCAACTTATTCAACTCATTTCTTGGCTTCACTATATATAATTTTTGCAGTAACACCTGGGAGTATAACTTTTCTGGATTCACCTTCAGTATCCATTTCCTTCCCCCTCCCATATAAGCTTTTCTACAGGGACAACAGATAGGTGAGAAAAAAAATTCCCTGAGGCTGCTAGTGAAGAAGTACTTCTACTTCCCTGTCCCCAGTTTTTCCCTCTCTGGTCCTTGAAACTGCTACATTTTCACAGGGGAGTACAGAGGGTCCCCAGCACCTGGGGGCCAGCACTTCCATTTGCACCCCCCTGGGACAATCTGAGCAGGGTGCAGAGCTGTGGAAAAATCAGCTTGTGCAGGGCCCTGCCTCCCACCCCACAGCACGTCCATAAGGGAATTACCAGCGTGGCACCCCGGCTGCAGGGGAGAGGCTCCAGCTGGAATTTCCGGCCAGAATGGCAGAACAAGCCCACAACCTGCCAGCCAGGCAGATGGGCCACACAGAAAATGTGGGAGGCTCTCCAGCCGGTGCCTCCACCCCCCCAGGCTGGTGTCCAGGGGCCGTGGTCCCCTACTGCCCCCACCCCTGTTGGTATACCACTGCCTTTTCAAAAATAAAATGAACAAACCCAATTCTTATCAATTTAATGACTTGTTACCAAGTTCCCAGAGGTGGCAATGAAAACTGGTAAAGCTAATCAACTTCCAGTTTGCTGTGGTTTGTAATGGTATGAGCAGCAGTATATGGGTTTTAGGAAGACAACACCATCACTGAATCCCAGCTCTGCAGTTCCTGTATGTGTACAATTTCAAAGTGGGTCTATAAAACAAACAAAAAGTGATATATATCATTTTTCCATTTAATTATTTATATCATCTCACCATCCTAGTAATCAAGCATTTAACTCTCAAACTGCTTTAGTAACAAAGAGCAAATCTCTCTCAACCTCTGTGATGTTTTTACGTAGCACAGAAGTTTACTGTTAAATCTTAGATTTAATTTTCTCTTCTACTGAAAAGTTGCTGTATATCAATCTGCATAATGCATTATGATATTAAAAGTTTTCTCTAATGATGTTCATCACTAATTGCTCAACAGCCACAAGATCCCTGCAACAAACTATTGTTGTGTACATTCTGGAGGTAGAAACTAAAAAAAGAGTTTAAGGCCTAAACCTATAGACTTGAATATGTCCTCTGCTTTATTCTCACGAGGTAGATGAAGTCATAGCTTACATGCAGTTGATCATGTATATTCTGTTTGCAGAACTGGGACCTAGAAGAAAGTTAATCTGTCCTAATACTAAAACGTAGAGTTTAGAAGACTCCCAAATTTACCTTACCTATGAAGTGTTTTATTCCCTGCCTTGGGAGGCAGGGAATGGAGAGGAGGGAAAGCAGCCCGTGCTAGCTGCTGTGCACAAACAAATTGCAAGCCGAGAAGCAACAAAAAGCAGCCACCCTCACTCTGTTCAGGCACATCCCCACATTGCTGTTAAAAAAAGTGAAAGGTTCTGCCCTGTAGACAAAAAACAAAACTGATTTCACTGGAACATTTAACAGAAGTCATTCTCTTCAAGAAGGAATAAGGATTCTTAGTCAGGTGAAAAAAAATCAATACATTAGGACCAAGTAAATTTTAAATGGTTACACATGCTATTGTATTATGTGGGCCTTTCCATGTAACAACATTTTATGAAAACCGTTGCACCATTTCCCTCCCACTGAATGATGGCAATACAGAATTCTTAACAGATAACTATGGCTTCTTACAAGGTAGCTATAATCTTGAAAGAATTCTCCAGAGAATGTAACAGTGTTGATGTACGTGCTCTGCTCTTCACACTGCAACATTTGATCATAATATTTAATTAGTATTTTGGAACACCTTGGAAACATATCAAAGACTGAATATGTACATGACTTCTAGCAATGATAACCATGGGATAAGTGACACTTATGATTGCACCTTTGGTTATCTCATCTGCACCATGCCTATTTATCCAGCTCCATTACAACAGTCAAATATTATTGTAAATCTATAGCAGTTAAACTTCTAAACACCTTTTAGGACTCTGGATATAAAAGTCTGCTCCCCTAACACTTCTCTTTTCACGATTCCATCCTCTGCCAAAACATGGAATTGCTCCTTCAAAATACACTGATTCCCAAAGGGCAAACTTCAATCCAGACCAACAACAGGTTTAAAAACTAAACATACTGAAAATGTAACTCCAAAAAAAACCACACAGGCAAAGTTGGATTGCTTTTTATTCTGATTAGCTTTCCAGCTAAGACTGAGTAAATTAAATGGAAAATAATTTTTGATTAGCGGCAAGATTTAATTTATAAATCAATTACACCTCTTAGCTCAAGGATAGCTAAGAGCATAGCTGGATTTGCAGCACCTCTGTGACTGAAATAATGTATAGGATGCAAAAAAAAAAAAACCCTCCCCAAAACCAACCCCCTGCCCCCAAAACCAGTTTTTGCCCTTAGAGTCCAAGATAGGTTGTACAGCTGGCATATGGCTTAGGGGAAATCTTTACTTGTAAACTAAACAGATTTGATGTAGAATTGATTGCAAAACAAGTAATAAAAGCAGCATGTTTAAAAAGAAATCAATTTTTAGAGGGGAAAACATTTTAACTAACAAAATATCACAGCTAGAAACAGGACCTTTATACCACTAAAATCCAAGAAACTTCCTATGTAATGCAATACGACCCAGTTTGGTGTGAATAGTCACAGACGGCTGGACTTCTTAAATTGCAACATATATAGAGCAGCAATTTATAGACATTTCAATTGTTACTATTTTTTGGATAGGATTTTCAAGAGACCTTAGTTTTAGCTTACTGAATTGACATTTTAACTATGACTTTTAGGCTAAGTACAGAAAGTCAAAAAGCCCAAGGATGAATCTTGGCAGGTTAGTCTAAACTGCAGAGATTAAACTGAGCAGACATTCACTTTTGATTCAGGGAATGCAGCCACATGCCTGCAGTGGCTCAGGCCAGAAGCCAGGGGATGCTAGAGTATACCTCCTTGCCTGCCAGCTACTGCCAAAGGGAAGGGACTGAAGCTCTAAAGCTTTCCCCTGCCCCACCACCCCGCTCAAGCAAAGGGGGCGTGGCCAGGCCCCATCCCAGGGCTAGCACACTGGAGGGTAGAGATTTAAATCCCCTCTCTGGCCCACATTGCAACCCAGGGCAGGTCTGCCTGGTGGGGGGGGGGCCTGCCTGGTGGCAGGGGGGAGAATGCTTGCCAAGCTCTTGCCCTGCCCTCACCACCACCACTCCCTGCTGGGGCAGAGGCAGGGGGCAGCCCCTGCCAAGCCGAGGAGGGGTTGGATGGGGAAAGAGGTAGTGGCATTGAATTCATAAAAGCTTGAACAATAGTCCTTTCTGTGAAGCAAGCATGTATTGAACACAGCAATTTGCAAACTCAAGCACACAACAAAGAACAACCAAAAATCTTTGCCTAAGCCAAGATACAGTAAAACACAGTGAGAGCACATGCAGCTTAGTCTAACAGAATGCAATAAAGGAAAAAGACAAGTGAAAGCCTTGCATAAGTCTTATGTAATCCTGAGGACAGAGTGTTTCCTTACCGCCAGGTATACCACAAGTCCTTCTTGGGGAATCAGCAGGTGGTCTTAGGTGTTGGAGTGGAAATCCCACAGTGTTTTTAAAGGTGCACTTCCACCCCCTTCTTGCCCTTGGGTGCTTTGACATTAGTATGCTCATCACCTATAGCAGTTTTGGCAGGACTCACACTCATTCAGCATCTTTCATCTCTGCTTAGGTATTCCAGTCACCCACCTTTTACAGGTTCTGCTTTATGATGTAAATGTAGTCCTCTGCTTTCTTTGGTCACACCAGCCCAAGCAATCTGGGACTCTCCTGTTCCTTAGCTCTGTCACCAACACATACACATGATGATTGTGTCAGGTCTTTGCCAACAACTCCCACCTCTCAGTCTGGTCCTGCAGAGCTTGGCCCTGTGCTCAGAGGTGGCAGGGGACCAGTCCCTCCAGCCCAGGTTCCCCAGCCTTCTTCCTCCTCTCCCATGGAGTCTGCTGGTCTCCTGCCAGCCCCTGCTAAGCAGACCCAGGCTGGGGTTCCGTGTTGGTGCGAGATGGGATTTAAACCTCCTCCCTCGCCCTGAGTCTGCCTGCCCATGCCCCCACCCCCTCCACTCCAGCTGGGACGTCTGGCAGGGGCTGCCCTGCCCCTAGAGGCAGAGCCAGCTGCAGTCCCCAGCTGGGTTTCCTACCCCCACCCCTTTGTCAGCCCTAGCTAGGGAGCAGAGGGGCAAGGCCAACCCTGCTCTCCAGAGCAAAGTAACCTGGGATGCTGGGAAACTGTGATTTAACTTAAACCAGGAAGGGGTCTGGGACAGAAGTTTCATAAGATGGTTTGGCAGTTAAGTCTGGTACTACATTCAACCAGGTTTATCTTAAACCAGTTTCAACCATTTTGAAACTGGTTTATATGCACTGAACTTCTGTTCTGTTAAAGGTTTAAACCCGTTTCTGATCACTTAAACCAATCTGTGTGTGATTTCTGTCCCTAGCCTATGTGCCAAGCCAAGTTTATGCTGTGTGCTTTTGAAAATCCTACTCCATTATTTTAAAAAGCACACAGTTGGATATGTGGTACTACAAAACCTGAATTTAAAGTAGAAGGACATGATAAATAACATGCAAAAAACAGGTAGGTAATGCCACAATGTAATACTAATAAAAATAGAAAGGACATACCAACTGGAAACATCAATAAAATCAAACACTTCAAGTAGGTGAAGGAAGATTTTGTGACACATGGGAGAATGATATAGCAGTTATTCAGTTGATTGTGTTTTAGTTCTAGGTAGACTCAGCTGTATTTCTCTACTATCACACAGAAATCTACAGCTGTGTTTACCAAATAAAAATCACATTAGTTAGCTGTGCTTATTTAAAATTCACTGTTGGGCCACTAATTAAACACATTTAATGCAAATGCATTAAATTTAGAAAGGGGCAAAGAGAGAAAAGCATATTATAGGATAAATACTCTCTGAAAGAAATGCTGCAAAATTCCAGCAACTCTAGCTATTACTTTCCACATTTGATATCTAACTTTTTATGGATTATTTCTCTCTACATATCTTAGATGTTCAACACAAACTGGTGACAATCCACATCATTATGACTGTGAGGTTTACTCATCATTATTCTTTTCCTAAAGTACAAAATTTTTCAACTAGACTAGCAATTTGGGGCACCCAACTGCTTACCTACAATGTGGATAGCTACTATTTCTGAAACTCATGCACTATTAAGGTGTCCTAAGTTAGGCATCTATAGTCAATAATCCATTTATAAAATACGTTATAAATCAGCACTTCATCAAATAAAGCTCCAGCTTCATAATACCAGTATCTACCTGCCAGTAAACCATGCAGAATACTATTACTTAAGTGCACTGAATGCTACTTTAATACCAAGACATCCATATACATATGTTTTACACCAAGAGGACAGCGTGATTTTAATTAACTTATAAGATTTACCCTAGTAGAAGGCTGCTATATCTAGGTTCTTAACTCTGTTTAAGCCTCTTACAGATATTCCACCTATAACCTGAAAATTCCCTGGCAAACTGCATGTACATGTCAGTAGTAGGAATGCAGAATGAACCTTTATTATAAAGTTCTTTTATAGAAAAATCCTGATAGAAAGTTGCTATAATTAAAATTCTGAAAACATTTCCTTTTTCTAGTATTAGTTTCACTACTCTTAGTTAAGAGTAGTAAGCTAGTTTTGCCACTAATATAAAGGTTAAAGAAATGCAGCCATGTGAACTAATCTGTTATATCTAGAAGTCGTACAAAAAAACCCCAACAACTCATAAACTTGCCCACTGTTAACTATACTGAAGTTTACAGGTCTCTTGCACAAGATAAGAGGATCCAGCTGATAGTTATTTGAAACTATACAGTCTATCATAAGAGCTCCTGGTATTTCCATCTTCTTCCACCGCCCACACAAAAGAAAATGTCGATTAACAGCAATAATTAGCATCTGTTACTGCCAAGGGGTCTGGACACCTGAAAGGCATTGACAAGATTAGATCAATCATGGCAAAAAGATTAGATGTTTAGGTGTCTGAGCAGGAAACTAAAAAAGAGGAGTTAACATTAATCAGGAACCTTAAAAAGCATCTGAGCCATAGATGATCTTGTACAGGGATTTTCTTTAGTGTTTCCCCAAGATCTCTATGCAAATGGGTATATGCAGTACCCGAGGTAGACAGAGAGATGTAGAAGGAGATTATAGACCGCAATTATTCACCATATAGTATACTAACCCATGATTATTTCACATATCATATAGCACTTTCCATTGACCCTGCCTAGCTAAATACTGTTAGCAAGCTTCTTTTAAATCACGGGTTCCCAACCCTCAGGCCACAGCCTGGTACCAGGCCGCGAACAGTTGGCTGCTGGTCTGTAGGAGGGTTGGCTGCGGGACCAGAAATCCGGAAGTGACCAGCATACTGCAGATCAGCAGCCAACCCTATTTTATACTGAGTATAAAGAAGGGTTGGCTGCTGGCCTGCAGTACGCCAGTCGCTTCTGGTCTGCTGGTCCACAGCATAAAAAGGTTAAATTATTTGCTTTTTCTTAAGTAATAACCAAACCTCAGACATAAGTTAGCAGCTGGATTCTACAAACAACTGCATACTGTATATATGTATAAACAATATTATTTTACACTTGTGATAATTTTCAGTAGAGGTTCTTACTCTCTGTTATTTCAAGGATAAATTTGCCCTGCAGATCTACAGAATGTGCGCATGGCCAGTTCTGCAAGAAGTAGGGTAGGTGTATCTGATGAAATAAGTTACTGCTTACAAAAGCTTATGCATTTCTAATTTACCGTATTTGCCCAAATTCAAGATGATTTTGAACTGAAGACCGCTTCCTGCCCCGTAATAATTATATTCTATATATGGAGAAAAAAAAATCAAATTTGTTATAATTTCCATGTAGAGAATCTAATTCTTGGAGGGTTGTCTTAAATTCAACCACCTCCCCACACCGTCTGCAGCAGGAAAAGCAGCAGCAGCAGGAGGGGGTAAACAGCTGGGGGGCAGGCAGCCCCCATCACTTGTTGCCCCACCACAGTCCCCCCTGCAGTCTGCCCCTCGCTGACAGTATCTGCACCCCTGCTGCCTGGCTCCTGCAGTCTCTGCACCCCCACAGCCTCTCTCCCACCCCCTTGCAGCCTCTGTCCCTATACAGACTCTACCTTCTGCCTCCTCCCTACTGCCCCCGTCTCAGCCCCACTGCTCCAGATCCATTCCTTCCTGGGCCCTGGCCCCTGCCTGGCCATGCAGCAGCCACAGCAGAACAGTGCTACACAACTGGGCTGGAGCTTGTTTAGGCTTCATGCCTGGGAGGCAATGGATCTGGATTCAGAGCTGTGCTTGACAGTAAAATTGCAAAGCTAAGTACAGGCAGTCAAGAAGCCAGAAGCTGAACTGATTCAGTCTTTGCAGGTTAGTCTAAAATGCACAGATTAAATTAGAACAGACATTAACTTTTGAGTGAGGAAACACAGCCACATGCCTGCAGTGGCTCAGGCCAAAGCCAGGGGGTGCTACAACATGGCTTTCTGGCACATAACCAGCAGGGGCTTCATGCTGGTATCTGGGATTTGCAGTCCAAAAATCACAGAAGCAGGACTCTGCAGGGGTTGCTCACCACTTCCTCTTCCTGTTTCTAGGTGCCTATGGGATTTGTAGTCCACAGTCAGAGCCAGCAGTAAGTTTGAGTGGTGGAAGGAGTATTTAGCCCCGCTCCCTGGCCCCAGACCCCACCCAGGTTTTGCCAGAGGGGGGAGGGAGGGGACAGTCCAGTCCCCCCTGCAGGCTGGGCTGCATCGCCAGCTAGGCTTGCCCCTCCCACCTCCTACCCCTTTGTCAGCCAGCCCTCACTGCTCCAGCTAGGGAGCAGAGGGGCAGAGCCAACCCTGCTGTCTGAAGCAGACAGCCTGGCCTGGCTCACCCCAGGGCTGCAAAGCATGGTGGGATGCTGGAGGACTGTGATTTAACTTGAACCATATAGGGGGTCTAGGACAGAAGTTTCATAACTGATCTATGTCAAACCAGTTTAAGTCTGATACTGCATTCAATTAGATTTCATAGACATTAGGGCTGGAAGGGACCTCGGGAGATCATCGAGTCCAGCCCCCTGCCCAAAGGGGAGGAAGTCAGCTGGGGTCATAGGATCCCAGCAAGATAAGCATCCAATTTACTCTTGAGTAAATTACACCCCATATGTGTATCTTAAACCAGTTTCAAACATTTTGAAACTGTTTTATGTGCACTGAGCTTCTGTTCCATTACAGGTTTAAACCAGTTTCTGATCACTTAACCCGATTTATGTGTAACTTCTGTCCCTAGCCCAAGGGAGCAGGGGGAGGGTAGGCAGCTGCTGCAGGTCTGGCCTTGACCCAGACCCTGGACCAGAGTCGGAGTCACAGCAGCTGCCTGCCCCCCTCTCTATCTTGTACTTGAATCCAAGATAAGCCCCCACCCCCCTTAATGTTGAATGGAGGTAAAACACCTTATCTTGGATTCAAATAAATCTGGTAGTTTAGTCTACAAGGTGCAAATGTACTCTACCTTCTACCTAACTTCAAACTAACCACCACTCTCAGTTCTGCTAGTCACAGTTACTTTGTTTATTTATCATCTGGTACTGTAATTCATGTTACCTTTCAGTTAAACTCACAAATAAAAGAGTCTTGGAAATCCTCCTCAGAAGCACAGGTCAACCTCCACTGAAAAATTGGAAGAAATGCTCTCTGTGCATAAGTTTCTCTTTAGCTGCCTATCATAAGACATCTTGAGCAAGAGACCAAAGTAGTACTTGCTATTGTCTGAATCATAATAATGCTACAGATGGGCAAATCAGCATTAAAAAAATGTATTTCTATGACCATTTTTCCACAGCAATATTTTTAGGAATACAAAAAAAAGCAAGCACGCTTTGTACACAGCAAGAATATTATAAGGCATTCAGTGAAAGCAGAGTATATAATCAAAGTCCACAAAGTCCTATGACCGCAGCTGACTTCCTGGCCTTTGGGCAGGGGGCTGGACTCGATGATCTCCCGAGGTCCCTTCCAGCCCTAATGTCTATGTAATCTATGAAATCAGTTCACACTCCATATTCAGCAAGTTGACCAGCTATGTCTTACTTTTTTTTTTAGTTACCACATAACACCAAACTAGCTTGGTTTGCTTTCTATCCCTACTCCCAGCCTCAGCAGTAATGAGAGAACAGACATCTCCTGTTCATTCCCTGGGAATAAGAGTGCAGATGTACAGTATATGAGTCCCTCGCTATCAGGTGAAGAAATATCTAAGGATTTCCACAGAGCTTTCCTCCATCCATTCTGAGTCCCCGAAGCATTAACACAACGAAATAACCTCATGAGATTACCTTCCCATCCCGTTTGAAAACAGTAAGTAAATGGATTTTGATATTTCCAATTTATAGTATTCTTTGTTTTGGGGGGATTTTTAAAAATAAATTACTAAAGACAATTTCATAATTCTGCCCAATGCACAATCAAAAGCAACATGCAAATGAAAGCATGTAACAGGGTGGTCTTTTCTCCCAGAAGAAAACTGGGGACTGGAGCCAGCCAGCATGAAAGGCTGTAGGGAAGAGAAGGGAGCAAATTAGCTAATTGCCTCCTGACCCTGGTAAAACCCAGCTATTAAGAGTTTTTCTCCTTCCTGGAATCACCTATGAAGTAGGGCTGGTATCTGGACACAGACATGCTTGCAAAACCAGCTTGAATCAGAGCACTGCTCTGTGAATTAGGGCTGCAGAATCTCTTAATTAAGAGGAAAAATAGCTGAATCCAGAGACTTGTAGGAAAGATTCTGCAGAGACCACAGGCTGCATTGGGACTGGCAGTGCTCTCTAACTGGCAAGAACTGGAGACCTGAAGCCCTGGAACAAGGATAAAAATCAAGGAGCCTCAAGAAGAAGGGGTTGAGCATGAATGCCTAAAGAAATGCTCTCACAGATGATTACATTATAAACCAGGAAGGGGAATGTTATTTTAACTATTTTGGATTGTGTTAAGTTATTGGCAGAACCAGCAGACTGAAGCTTAATAAAGATTGCCTTTTTCTATCTTACTTCTGGTTTTGCAAAATTTGTAAATTATATTTCCAAACCTTCCTCCTCAGCCTTGAAATGAAAGCAGAGAAGCTTACGTAATAAGACAATCCCTGGGTTTTAAAATAAACTACCTCATATCATGAGAATTTGCAATGCTGACATTATGCTCACCACGGATGTCTTAATGTCTACAAAAGTTAGATACTAATTAGTCCTTAGTTTATCTAAACTGAATATCATACTCAAAGCAAAGACTTAAATTTAACTTGTAATCCAGTTAAATGGCAGAACACAATAGCTCTGGTGGGCATAGCATTCTGAATTCCTTTAGAACTGCAAGTATTTAATACACAAAATGTGACAGTGACCATTACTTAGATTTCCAACCATAATAATGGAATATTTCAAATACAAAATAAATTCCCTCTCTCCAAACCTGTGTGCACCAAAAGATCTAACATTCAAAATTAGCCCTCTGATTAGCAAAAGATGCCCTCTTCTTGTGTTTGATTTAAAACACAAGAAGGGTGTACCAAATGCAAACAGAAAAAGGGATAACCACTCTCCCCACAACAGCCTTCTTTATTGACTTATTCCTTATAGAACTTTATCTAAATTAAGCTACTGTTTTACTTCAGTGGGAGGTTCACATAGGCCCAGCCTCTGGTGCAAGGCTGTCTTGGTAAAAACAGTTCAGGATGATGGGCTCTACTAATCCAGGTGGTTCCCCACCGCCCCCCCCATCAGGACAGGCCACTTCACTTTTGAAAAGACTTACTTATTTAATTGGAAGTCTGTATGGATGGAAACCCAATCATTTGTATCTCCAAAAGTTTTAGGCCTGTAAAAAAAAAAAACCCACCCCAAACAAACGAACAAAAATACCTCTCTAGGCATTAGACCCCTGTATTTCTGTTGTGTATAAAGTGCTATGCATACAAAATATCACACAGACACCCAGTGAAATTCACGTGATCACAGTCTTTTGTCAGAGCCATCAGTGCAACCAATAGAATTTGTTTACAGCACAGAATAATTGTCCTATTTAGCAAAGATACAACTGGAAAAGTCAAAGTTACATCACAGGCGAGTATGTGCATATAGGAAGACTGCACTTTTAGCAACAAAATAATATTAGTTTCTATGAAAAGGGAGAAGCGTTGTGTTTAGGGATTAGACAAGGGCAATGGAAATCTGAACTATTAGCTTCTATCTGTGACTCATATTGTGTGACCTCGAGCAATTCTTGTGACTTCTCTGTAACACGGGGACAAAATGCAAAACCCATTTGCTACAGGGATTTAAAGCTTGATTTATACTTAAAAAGCACATTGAAATCTTTTGCCAAATAGTTTTATGTACAAATCACAGAGAAAAATATTTTCCTTTTTCTATTTTAGTACCCAAATTGAACAGATCAGAATTATTTTCTTTTATAATGAACTTTCTGTTGCTTTCACAGCACTTCCTGTTGCTTGTTCTTTATTAAGTTCATTCACTCTTCACTAATATCAGTATAAAGGCTCCATTTTCCAAGGTCCCAGGATCAGGTGGGGCTGGCTTACTGTACAGGATTTCAAATATGTAAGACAAGGAGTAGCTTAAAAGTAGTTTTGCTTCCTCATAGGTAACAAAACTTCTCCTACAGGCAAGAGGTGGTAGAGCAAAAAAAAGTGCGTCTTCAAATGCCTTTCATACCAGTTTATAAATTGCCATGTAATAAGGTAAGTTAAGCATTTTATTTTACTTAATGACAGGAGTGATACTCATTTTACTTTCAGCTACAGCGTAATAAACAAACCAGAACCAATATCTCCTTGATGCAGATCCTTCCTAAGTCTAATAGAATATGGGTTAGTTCATTCTGGCTGCTCCCTATTTGATAAGAATGATGAAAAAACTAGGGAAATTCAAGCTTTCATTGATAAAAAAAAAGGAGAGAGCCTTCAAAACTTGGCAGAATGACATCAGTTCCAAACAGAAGCAAGACACCTATCACCAAATTACAGCTGAGACCCAGAGGAAAATTGGAAAGTGAAACAACATATGGTGGGAAGACAAAGCAAGGGATTCAAAAGTTTTCTGACATCCATGATGTGTAGCTTCTTTACCACAGCCAAAGTTATCCATGGGCCAAGCACACAAGAAGTCATCTCCCTGAGGTCCAAGGATGGAACACCACTCTTTAAAGACAGTTCCACCATCAACGCACAGTGGAAGGAGCACTTTCAAGAGCTTCTGAACCAAGACTAATCCAGTGATGGGCAAAGTCTGGCCTATGGGCCGGATCTGGTCACCCCTGTGCATGTGTGGGGTCAGTCTCCACGGAGACCTCAGCTCCAGCTGCGCCGTGAAAGCTCAAGACTGCACTTGCCATGGAGACCAGCCCCAGCTGCACAGTAGAGCAGGGCAGGGCAGGGGGATGCTCTGGAGTTGCTGGGATCTTGCAATGAGGGCAGCTTGCTCCAGGACAGAGCTGTGATCTGAAGCCTGCACACTGGTCAGGGGCGTGCAAGCAGAGGGTTGCAGGTCTGTTCTGGCTTCTTGCAGTAGTGACAGCCTGGTCTGGAGCAGGGGCAGAGCTGCAATTCCCTGCCTGTGCGTCCCTGCATGTTTCACAATGTCTGAAACTGGTTTAAGATGCACCTAATTGAATTGCCCGGAACATGCAGACTACAGATCACAGCTCTGCCCTGGCTCCAGAGCAAGCTGCCCCCATCACAAGATCCCAAGGACTCCAGGGCAGCCCCCTGCCCTGCTCTGCCATGCACCCTGGCAGCACAGCTGGAGCTGGTCTCCATGGCAACCCACCCTTAAGCTTTCCTGTCAGCAGGGTCTCCATGGAGACCGGCCCCAGCTATGAATGCAGGGGTTTCTAGGAAATGGAGTCCGGCTGCCAGCTGGATCGGTCATTTTGTCCGCCCCTGCTCTAATGTCAAAGCCATGTCACAGCACGCCATTAAGGAGTACTTTGCGGATACACCAATTTAACAAGACGTCCTGAAAGCCATTAGGCATGAAGAACAACAAAGCACATGGTCTTAGTGAATACCAATTGAAAATTGTAAACAAGGTGGAAAAAAAGCTCTCCCACCAACTAGGCATTGTTATTATAAAAATATGGAAACATGAACACATTCCCAATAACTACAGAGATGCCAGAATCGTTACCAGAGTAAAAAGAACGTATTGGTTTGCAGCAATTATCATGGTATTGTACTCCGGTCCATACCTGAAAAGATCCTTGCCCACATTATCCTCAATAGGTAGAAATTCCTCAGTAAGGAAAGGGAGTCTAAGTCCTAACATGGTTCCAGACCACTCAAAAATACCATAGATACAATCTTTGCTGCTAGCCAGCTGCAGAAGTGCCATGAGCTGTGAACACTGAGATCTGTGTGTGGCCTTCGCTGACCTGCCAAAAGGCCTGAGATTCAATCAACAGATCTTCCCTATGGATGATCCTGATAAGGTCTGGATGCCTGCCAAAATGTGTTACTATTAACAGACTTCTTCATAACAACATGACAGCAACTATCCTAAGCAATGGCTTGGAAACAGATCCTTTTGCTGTTAGAACTGGAGTCAAGCAAGAATGTGCGATTGCACCAACACTCTACTGTAGCTATTCCGCAGTTCATTGTTGACAGACTTCCTTCTGGAGTTAGCATCCAGTATCGCAGAGACAGAAACCTCTTTAACATCAACCAATTATGTTCCAAATCCAAGATAACCAACACCTCCAATACAGATCTTCAATATGCTGATGATTGTCTCATGCATGCCCACTCAACTAAAGAGTTCCAGGTCACTCTTGATTCCTTTTATGAAGTGTATGAAATGCCAGTCAGCTTTGTAAAAACAAAGATCCTTTACCAACCCACCCAAACTAACGAGTTATAGTTAGAAGACAATTCTTGGAGAACATTGAGCATTTCCTCATGCTGGGTAGCCAGCTTTCCCACAAAGCTGTCTCTTATGGGTTTACAGGATAGAGAGAAGTCCCACACAATATATTGGTTCAAATCAGTATGCTCATGGAGTGAGGTTGAGCCCTGTTCGTTTTCACAATGATTACGATTTTTATTCCTTTAATATGTTTATTAAAACTCCTTACTACACATATAATACTGCTTAGCTTTAAGAAATACCACAAACATTAAAAACATGATAACTACATATATTAGAAACAATGATCCAAATGTACTTCCTTCCCAAACAATGCTATAAGAATTAGTATTACAAAAACAGCTACAATTACAACTAAAGGTTAAATTTGAATCATTACTATTATTTCTCATGGTATACTCACAATCCCAGAATTCCGAGAAACCAAATCCCCAGATATACTTTCATTCTTTAGTTATGGTTTTAGGGTTGGTCTCAGCAGTGATAGGAACAAGTCCCCTTCCTTTGGTCCCACTTGGGCGCTCTTAAATTCTTGCTTTTTGGGAGATTTTCCATACCACTGGGTGACCTGTCTTTCCCAACCCCCTTTCAAAAGCTTCTAGGGTTTGATCTCTCCAAATGTTTGCTTAAGGGTCGTTTTTCTTGTTCTTCGGTTAACTTGTTAAAGGCCTCTAAAGATAAGATTGAAAACCCAAGACTTTTAAACAAACACTTTTGCAAGGCCAGGCAAAGCAAGCAATGGCCTAGATAAGAAGGTGAACCTTGCCTTTTTGTCTAAACTGGCTAAGGGGCAGTTATTACAAGAATTCAAACTATTACATTCAGTATGACAAAAGTAAGCATGGGCAACAATGTTCCATTATGCATAAAATCAGCCAGCGCTGCCTTTGGATGTCTCCAAAATCTTGGCTCGATGATTGATCATGACATCAGAACCCAAACCAAACTTCTGGTCTAAAAGATTGTTGTCATCCCTACTCTACTGTACGGGTATGAAACTTGGACAAAACATCAGAAACGCTGAAAGCTTTGGAAAGTTACCATCAGCAGTGTTTTCAGAAAATTCTCCATATCAATTGGAAGAAGAATGAATGCCAGTGTTCTGGCTTGGCGTTCCACCATGGGCTCCGTTGGACAGGACATGTCATAAGAACATGTGACAACTGGATCTCAAAATAGGTCCTACATTCACAACTTTCCTATGGTTACCAGCCTAGAGGTAGCTTATAGGAATTTTAAGCTTAAAAGAAGAGACTCAAGTATACCTTGAAGCCAATCTGAAGAAATCCAGTATTTACACCAACACCTAAGAGGCTCAAGCACTGAACTGTTGTTGCGCCATGATGTACAACAAGGCATGATCTTTTTGAGCAAACTCACTTTGCTATGGAGGCAGATGGACAAAAGACAAAGGGAAAGAGCTCTGACCCAACATCGCCAGGATCTACTCCTTCCTCCTTTGGATGATTTGCCACACCTGCAGTCAAGCATGCAAATCTCAGGTCCCCTCAGTCATCTATGGACTCACCACTGACTGCCTTATTTACCAGAAGACTGTCATCCTCATATCAAGAGCCAGGAGCTTTCTCTCCCTCCATGCTACATAAACGTGCTGGAAAACTTCATGCAGTACCCCCTCCGTCATGCAGACATGCTTTAAACACATCACACAACACCTCTCTTCCCATGCCACGTGAACATGCTGCAGCACACCATACCCTCTTCCCCCATCACATGGCAGGCAAAGCTAGCTGTGAAATAGTGACATGGATGCTGTGCAAGTTCTCGGGGTCCCCGAGTTCCAGGGTGGATAAAAATCAGTGATTAAAAAAAAAATTTTTGTATTTAATCGTATTTTTTGTTAAGATGCTTTTTTTTTAACCTGTATAAAGATGGTTTTAAGATACATTAAAACTCAAAGATATCATCATGGAATAGGGATTATAACTTCTAACTCTGTACTATTAGAGGCAGTATATTCGCGTATCCTTTTTAGAAAAGTTTTATAAATAGGTCACAACAGGCACGGCCTATATTAGGAGCCCAATCTCATGAGGTTCCCAGAGGCTCCTTTATAGTTTAGTAAAGATTAAAGAATACCACTCTACCCAATAGGAATCAGTTTTCAGTCTAGAAGATCCCGTTAAGCACCTTTGGGATACTTAGTTTCATTTCTCAAACTGTGGATTTGTGTCTCTTTGTTAAAAACAACATATGGAGATTTCATAGACGTTAGGGCTGGAAGGGAACTCAGAAGATCATCGAGTCCACCCCCACCTGAAGGGCAGGAAGTCAGCTGGAGTCATAGGATCCCAGCAAGATAAGCATCCAATTTACTCTTGAAGGTCTTCAATGTAGGCACTTGAACCACCTCTGATGGCAGGCTGTTCCAGACCTTGGGGGCTCGGACAGTAAAGAAATTCTTCCTTAAGTCCAGCCTGAAATGGTCTTGCAATAGTTTATGACCGTTCGACCTTGTCATCCCTTGGGGCGCTCTGGTGAACAAACATTTCTCCAGATACTGGTGGTCACCCCGATAAGCTTATAGGTGGCCATCAGATCACCCCTGAGCCTGCGCTGTTCCAAGCTAAAAAGCTCCATGGCTCTCAGCCTGTTTTTCTCAGGTCTGTTTTTCTGACCTCTGATCATGCATATGGCTCTCCTCTGGACTCTCTCAAGCTTCTCCACATCCTTTTTGAATTGTGGAGCCCAAAACTGGACGCAGTACTCCAGCTGAGGCCACCAAGGCCGAGACAAGGGGAGAATGATGTCCCGGGATTTGTTTGAGAAGCTTCTATGGATGTAAGCCAGCGATTTGGTCACTTTACTAGCTGCAGCATCGCATTGCAGGCTCATGTTCATCTTGTGGTCAGTGATGACCCCCAAGTCTCTTTTTTCTCTAGTGCTAGCCAGCGTAGCACCACTGAGCCTGTAAGGATGCTGCAGGTGTTTCTTCCGAAGGTGGAGAACCTTGCATTTTTTGGTGTTAAACACCATTAGGTTCTCATCCGCCCATTTGCTGAGCCTGTCCAGGTCAGCCTGGATCACCTGCCTGTCTTCTAGTATGGATGCTTTGCCCCAGAGTTTGGTGTCATCGGCGAACTTGGCCAGTCCACTTCTGACTCCAATGTCCACATCATTAATGAAGATGTTGAACAATATGGGTCCAAGGACAGAGCCCTGGGGGATCCCACTGGTCACAGGACACCATGACAATTGACTTCCATCAATTACTACCCTCTGGGTCTGACCACGGAGCCAATTTCCCAGCCAGTGGATCGTGGTGGACCCAAGGCCACAATTGGCCGGTTGCACCAAGAGGTGATCATGGGATACCAGATTGAAGGCTTTTTTGAAGTCAAGTTATATGACATCAATCTCTTTTCTCTTGTCCAGGTGATAGGTCACCTGGTCATAGAAGGAAATGAGACTGGTCAAGCAAGACCTACCCACAAGAAACCCATGCTGGCTATCCCTTAGGATGTTGGCATCTGCTAGTCCATTAAGGATGGCCTCTTTAATAAACTTTTCTAAGATCTTCCCCGGGATAGAAGTCAGGTTGATGAGCCTATAGTTAGCCGGATCCACTTTCCTCCCTTTCTTGAAGATAGGCACGTTGGCCTTCTTCCAGTCTTCGGGCACTACACCAAAGCGCCAGGAGTTTTCAAAGATCCATGCCAGAGGCTGGGCTATGATGCTCGCCAGCTTGTTGAGTACCCTGAGGTGTAGATTGTCAGGGCCAGCTGACTTGAAGGTATCCAGCTTCTCAAGGTGTTCCTTCACGAGGTCAGCATTAATGGAG
>NW_017728951.1:55236527-55255713 GCF_001723895.1 Crocodylus porosus
TTTTGTTGTCCTTGATGCTTGAAGCTAGTTGGAGTTCAGTTGCAGCCTTGGCTTTCCTGGTTTGCTCCCTGCAGGACCAGACCAGTGCAGAATAATCCTCCTTGGAGGTGAATCCTCCCCTCCATCCTTTGTAGGCCTTTCTTTTTAGCCTCAGGAGGTCTGCTAGATCACTGGAGAGCCAGGAGGGCTGCTGTACCCTCTTGCTGACTTTCCTCCGAGATGGAATAGAATTAGCTTGTGCATTGAGGGTTGCTCCCTTGAGGAGCAACCATCCTTCTTGAACTCCCTTCTCCCCAGGGTTGTGGTTCCTTAGGGCTTCACTGACAAGCCTCCTGAGCTTGCCAAAGTTGGCTTTTTTGAAGTCAAGGATTTCCGTGTTGCTGACTGACTTGCCAGCTTTACGGAAGATGAGATGAGATATAATGGATCTGATTACCTACCCATCAGCCCTATTGTCTCTCTGCAAATATTTTAGGTTTCTCATGTTGACTTGGCTAAAATAATCCATTTAATTTTTGTTAAAAAACACATTTCACATTTAGAACTAAAGTAGTTATAAATTAAAAAATACCTATGTTTGTTTTGTTAAAATAATTATACATGTTATTGAAGAAAAATATCCAAAATACGCATGCTTGTTGTTTTAGTTAAATAAAACAATTTAAATGTCTGTTGTTTTTGGAAATGGTTGTTAGTGTCCTCCCAATATAGTGTGGCAAAAAATCCCCCAAATATCCATGATTAATATAGTGTATTGGAGATAGTTCACCTCCCAATGACTTCACAAGTATCTGCTTCAATTAGCTTTGGTAAATAAAATAACCAAATGGTCATTCAGTTCTCTGATGTAGCTGCAAAATCAACCTGAAAAAATATCAAAATATATAACTGCTTTAAAATGTATAGTGTGTACCTTCTAAAAATGAAACTTCACAACTCAGAAATGTAATAATATGTATTAAGGTTATATCAAACAAGAATGCACTCTTTGTAGAAAAGAATGATTAAATCAAGGCTTCCTGCTCAGTGATTTAAATTAAATCAATTTAAATCAAATTCACCCTGTTGAGTTCTCTCAGCCCTGGGGGCTATGGCATTCCCAGGGGCAGAGGTAACAGCAGCAGTTTGAGGAGGGATGCAACTCCAGCACCAGAGCAAAGGGATAAGCAGCACCTGGATCAGGAGACCAGGAGCTACATGTTAACCCCTCAGGGGTTGCCAGGTGGCCAGCCTGTATTACATTATAAAAGGATTTATTATTAGCGATAACAGTGAGACAAGGGTATATACAATAATGCAATATTTATCATAAGTTGGGTCATACTGAGTTTGTGTCTGCTTGAACTGAGCTGTGACAGTCATCAGAAGCTGGGACCACATTGTGCTGTGAGGTTCACATATTCAGTACCTTTTATTTCAGGTGTGCTAAACTCTTCATGAGAGCATACAGCACTGAAGTAACCACAAGCTTCAATATCAGGCTTAGGAAGTCCTGGGTTCATATTCCACACTTCCTCTTCCTCTCCCTGAAGTGGAAGAGGTTTGAAAATCTCTGCCCAGAGGAGGGGAAGGAAAGACAGCATGCATCTGTGTGTGAACTTGCTAAATTAGTCTGAAAAAAGTAAATGTTCTGATCATAAATCTACCTTTTTTCCTTCAAGAAGAACCAAATCAAACTAGACTTACATTTGGGGCTGAACAATAATTAGGGTCCAAACTGTCTTGCCTTTTGTGCTTCTAGTATTTCTACACATGCTAAAAATACCAGGTCAGAATTTTTTTCAGTAAAGTTTTTATATTCATATTTTAAGTTGATCCTTTTGATTCTTTCCTTAGTTATTAATTGTTCTGAGATTTTAAGGACAATAGCATTTCAACGTCTTTATCTGTAGTCATCAAAACTGTCATTAACACACGTCAAGTAAAAGCTGGGCTTTTTTTCCTCTAAAACTAAATCTGAAAATTTGAAGTCAACTTACATGCAGGATTAATTTCTAAACAGAACAACAAGGGTAACAAAGTCTATTTTAATATATGTTAGGTCAACCAAGTGATTTGCAGCATCACTTAAACAATTCCTTTGATATCACAGAAGTACAGAATGATGGAAAATCTTTCATCTAGAATTCTTGTGTTCCTTTACATATAAAGTGCAGTAGTTATTATACTAGCTAATAAATATTGAGAGATGTGACTCAAGCCCACAAAAGAAGCAGCTCTATAACCAGCATAGGCTTTAATACCTCTTAGCTGCGATTAGAACACAAGCACAAACTAAGACTTACATATTTAGCTATTGTTAATAATTTTCAGAGACAAAAAAACAAAACAAAGAAAACAAGAAATTAAAAGTTGCCAATCCTGGAGCACCTGGCTGGAGGCAGGGGAAAGGGGAAGAAAGCTTACCTTCGATTTTGTGGAAAACAAATGCATTTCTCCATTTCTTGCCTGATCTTGATTAAATGATAGAAATGCCTACTTGCTTATTATCAGCCACTCTTAACACTAGAAAAGCAGAGTAACAAAATCTAATGACAACAACTGTTATAAGCCTTAAAGAGACCTAATTCCAACTCAGGAAGCTTTTTTAACGTCAGTTTTGATATAAGATTCCTTACTCACCTGCGCTATCTTGAACAATCGGGATTTACCTTATGAAGCATCTACTATTAAGTACCGATGATCAGGGATCTGGGTTTTCCATTTCCCATGGAAAAATGGAGTAAACCCCTGATTTTCCTTTTTACCAGAGGCAAATGGAGTGGATTTTGCAGTTTTGAGATGAATCCTCTGCAGGCTGGCAGAGTTCAGCCTGCAGGAGGTGGGGAGGGAGCAGGAGGAAGACAGTCAGGTAGGAGGCGCCATGTACATATACAAGGCCCCAGGCAGCCTGGAGAGCAGCTCCCACAGGCAAGTCTGGGGTGGGGGTGTGGATTGAGGCCCCCATAGGGAGGGAGGGAGTTGAGCAGGGCTGGGGCTGTTGCCCTGCTGAGCAGTGCGTGGGGCTTGGGGACCCGGGTCCCTGCCTTGGGATCGGGGAGCCCTGTCTGGCAGGGCTGGGGGAGCAGAAGCTGTAAGTGAGGAGCAAGGGGCACCAGCAGGGCTTGGAGGGGGTGGGGGTGGGGGAGTGAGAGGCAGGAAGAAGGCTTTGGGGGTTCATTTTAATCACAGATTTGGGGGGTTTATTGAGAATCCACAATTTTGGGGGGACTTTCTCTGCTCTACTATAGAAGTTCTTGCATTTAAGATGCTTGCAATACTATTTTTAGTGTATCTAGAAGTACACTGATATATCGGCACTGATCCTATATCGGACTGATATAAAGAAAATCGACTGTATTGGAAATCAGCCTTTTTTGCCTAATGTGGCCAATTATGTGGCTGATAAATGACCCATGCATGCGCGTAGCCACAGCGGAACAGGTAGGTGGCAGGAGCACAGCCCAGCAGCTTGGAGAGCAGTGTCCAGGTGGTTAGTCTGTTGTGGTGGATGGGGAGAGAGAAGGGAAGGGGCATGGGAGGGTACAAACTCAGGTCCCTGCAGTGAGGGAGGGAGTGGGACAGGGGTTGGGGCAGGTGCTGCCCAGCCAGGGTGGGGCAGAGTGCAGGACAGAGCTGTGTATCGTCTGGGGATATGGGGAGGGGGTGGCAGCTCCTGCCACTGTGTGCACCCTGGGAGGGCATGGGGGCTGTGCCAGGCTCTTCCTGGTGGGGGGGGCTGGGCCAGGCTGCGCTCAGGGTGGGAGGTGGCAGAGCTGGAAGGGGGGTTGGAGGGGGGCTATGGCAAATTTTGGGGTGGCTGTAGGCCCCCCTGTAGCCCTCCTCCCAGCACCACTGCCACCCACCCCGAGCGCAGCCCAGCCCAGCCCAGTCCAGTGCCTGCCAGGAAGATGCTGGCACAGCCCCCAGTGACAGCCTGCCCTGCCCCACATGCAGATCCAGGGGCACACGCCTCCCATGCCCTCCGAGGGTGCATGCAGTGATGCAGGTGTGCACTCACTGCTACTTAATTAGTGAGCATTCTCCAAAAGGAGAAAGACTTCAGCTCATTCCTCCATGCTACATTAGACTTGCTATGCAATCAGGAATAAATGTATGCTTTCTGAGCAGATATGCCCTCAAGTACATTCAGAAACAGAGGGGCTATTTTTGCAGTTCCTTTTCAGGACAGTCTGGCACTTAAAATGAAATTCTAATAGTCAACAAGCAGACTCACAGCATTCGGCCTGGCCAGTATGTCAACCTCATTTACACTTAGCCTCTTTGTATTCCCATTTCCTAACTGGGAATAGAATTACTGAGCTACAAAAGAAATTTGTGCTTGATTAATGGGTGCTTTTGTTTATTCAATGGAATTTGCCTCAGATTATTAGGAAACTTTACAGAAAATACACACACCCCATTAATTTTTTTTTTTTCCACAGAACCAGAGAAATACTACTGTATAAAAGGTATTATTAGGTTAATTCAGTAATTTTAAAATAATAGAAAAGTTTAAATTTAATCAAGGTTCTTTACTTAAGGCTGGTTTATACAGCATATTTCAAGTCCAGTTTAGTCCAGTGCATCAGGCTTTTACTAGTCTTCCCAAAATTCCAAAATAGAGTTTAGTTCACAGAAATCTACAATAATAGATGGTTGGTTTTAGGCCTTTTTATTAAACAAGCAAAACAACAATAACAAGTGTCAATCTTGCCAATGAAATGCATCTTTAACATGGAGAATATTTAGAGCAGGGGTGGCTAACTCACAGACTGGCTCTACTTTCTGGTCCTGCTCCAGCCACCGTGGAATGTTCCTCATGGTCCCGGAGATGCCACTGGGGCAGTACCATAAAGCCACAGAGCTGCACATGGCTGCTCCACAGCTGTGCTACACATTGCGGCTGCTCCACTGGTCTGTGGACACTGCTCCATGAACCATCCAGCATATCCTGCACTCTGCCTATGGAGCGCGCAGGATGATATGGTTCCATGGGCAGGATTCAGCCCACAGAGCAGATCTTTGACACCCCAGTCTAAATTAAATACGTGTAGCTTTATCACATATATCAGAAGTGCTCAGCCAGCAGGCCATGAGCCGGAACTGGTCCCCAGTACTTTGTCATCCAGCCCACAGGGCTCCCCACAGATGTGTACAGACCATGGCCCTATGCACTAGGTTGGGCGTGCAGGGCCTGATCCCAGCACACAGGGGTAGCGAGAGGCCCCCAGAGTCCAATCCTGGCATGCCGGATCCAATTTAGCCCGCGGACCAACCCCACACCATTCACCTGTCCTGTGGGGCCATAACTATGAGGACCACTGGTATATACCATGGTAAATTCAAAAGAACTAGCACTGCAACTCATAATTACATTCAGCTACTAGTTAACTTCAATTACCTGCCAAAATAGAGAATCCCACCCTTTATGATCACACAAAAACTCTCAATATACATTCAAATAAAACTTAGAATATAATTCAAATGAAGAGTGTTAGGAAGCAGTACACATATATAAAAAAGTTAAAAGCCATTTCAGAAGCTAGTTATCATCATAGTTTTTCTACAATCCATTAACGGTGTAAAAGATACACAGCTCTACAACCCCAACACTAGTTACTTCAGGATTTTAATTTTTTTACTTTCAATTATCTGTTTTCTTCATTTGTACAAAACAATTCATACAGAGACATGCATTAACTCCTTACAAAGACAATGAAACAAACCAGACATATTGAAGCAAGTAAGTTGACAGCCATACAAACAACTCTGTAAGGTCTTAAAATTTACAGTGAGCTGAAGGGTTATTTGTGACAAGAAGCAAAGTAACAAAAAAACCAAACAAACCTCAGAACCCCTCCAACCTCTCCCCTCCCCAACTCCCCCATGTGATTTTGAATTCAATTATATTTTGTAAATAAAACAAAGAAACAAACAAACAAAATCAATAAAAACAGAGCTAAATGTTTTCCAACAAAAAATTGTGGAGTGAAGATGGCATCTCCCTGCATTGAATGATTTCCCAAGCCATGCACTTAATAATATTTATTCATGCCCGACACAAGAAAGGTACTCAAAGTTTTATCTAAAACACTGAATATTTCCTCCTTTTTTAATATTTAAGCAGGACCATTTATGTTGGGTTTGTGAGCTGCTGAGATTTCAAGAATCTTAACTACAAGGAACAGCAGCTAGGAATACAACCTGTTTAGTCCAAAAGAGCTGTTGAAGAAAGACAAGGAATTCACTGTTGATCTGCCCAGAACTAACCCAGCCTGCAGACAGGTGCAGCATTATCTCATTACTGGAACAAATGCCTCTGTCCATCTGGAAACATCACATTTGATTTATACTGTTTTATTAGCGTTCTTGACAAAGACAACATTAAACTTCAAATTCAATCCATTGATCATAAGAAACATTATAGATAATGTCTGTTTTTAACCACATTTTTTAGCGGATTTAAAATTCTGATTATTTAGAGGAAAAAAGTCTAACTCACTATAAAAGATGGCACTAGCTTCAAAGGAATACATTTAGTCATAAATCCATGTAGTAAACAAATATTATGCTTGGGTAGAGATGATGATTATGGCCTTGATTATGGTTCTGATGCTGTAATTTGGTGCTATTGTTATCTAATAAGAAAATGACTAGTCTGTGTGCGGTGAAGTCTATGCTTCATTATATTGTTAGTCTGTTACAAGTTACCATTCTTAAAGTTTATGCAATTCATTATCAGTTAAATGAAATCTGTATCTACAAATTTTCCCCATTAGCATGAAAACAAAATAGGTAAACAGCATACCATACAAAGTATTATATTGAAAAAAGAAATGTTCTAAGAGTTGACAAAAGCTGGGATATTAATTTTTAAAAAATGAAACCCTTCTAACATCTGTTGTCTGATGACAAGAGTTTGGATCATGAGGCATGTTGTTCCCTGCCCTTGCAAACTTTTAAATATTTGACTTGAAGCACATGAGTAATATTTGCAGAATCAGGGTGGTAATAATCATCTCTGTACCTAAGGACAATATTTGTTTAGGTGTTTTTCTTTTAAAAAAGTGTAAATTAGCATAGCTTCCAAAGAAATACACTGTATTTTCTAAAAATTGTAATCGTTACATAGTTCCTCCTTTGTATGATATTTCATGTTTGTGATTTTGTTTTTAACCCCCACCCCACATCTTGTTTGCCTCCCCGCAATCCATCAACCAATCTATGTAGGTTCTTAATTTTAAATATAGAAACTTTTTATGAGAAGAATTGCATTTTTAAACCTAGCAAAGTAACTATTCCCCAGTCATATTTTGCAAAATAATTTTGTATCTAGGTTGAACCTTTAGTGAACCAGGTTTCAGGAATTCTGGACTGATGGAAACTGAAGTTATCCCCGAAAAATGGATAGATCCTTTATCCTCCACTGCTAAACTTCAAAAAACCTGTATTTATAAGAGGACATAGTCCAAGTAGGAATATTTTTCAGATTGCATGTGCTGTCACATGCTAATTTGCTGAGAAGTTTAAAATAATGTGTGTGATAACTAACTACAAGGAACAAATAACTGGAGAGCTGTTCTCTAACTGAATATAACAGCAATTTAAAAAAATCAGTCAATAAAACCATTCAATATTACTTCCTCTCTCCTCCTCTTTCAGCAGAGCTCTTTCATTACAAAAGGACAAAATTCCACATGCACAAGAAATCTAGATACAGATTGGGGAGGGGTGGAAATTTACAGAACTAGTTGTTTATTACAAAAGGAAATTATTGCAACATTCTCCAGAACATGAAATTAACAGCAAACAAATGCATTTGAATTAGACTTTTCAAACTGTAGCACAGAATGAGAATCATCTTTGAAGAAATGCATTGAGGCTATTCAGAGCTCTAAATAAATATCTTAGATGGGGCTTCTCTTTTTAGAGAAACTACAGCTCTGCCATTCCATAGCTTTATTCCCCAAGTTTTAAGTCTGGCTACCTCTCCCCTCCCCAGGCAGCAGTGACAGGACTCCGAGTCTGTTTCTCTGTAGCTCCTCTCACTTCCACATGATCTGCTTTGTTTTTCTCAGAGACTGTTTTAAAAGGAGGTCTCATTATAATTGCAGAAGACAAAAGACCATGCAAGATGTGGCTTCCATGGTCCTTACCTTGCCCCTACTCAGAGAGGATGCACATCCAGCCTTTAGTCCACATTACCTGGAGAAGATGCTGAAAGATGCTCAGAAATTAAACAACAGAATAAAAGCCACAGGAGGGACTCTCTTTGGAAACTCAGTTGCCTGCTCCTCGTCCTGCTGCTGATAACAAGGTGTGGGGTAGAGGGGATGTTAAACAGCATCTAAGGAAAAAGGGCTAAGGAGGAAAGAAGATTTTCTTTGCATCTACAGGTGACGCCTCTTTCTGCTTCCCCCCTACACACACATTCTCCACCCCCCGGGGTTAAGAGGAAACAAAATGGAGCCTTGGAGGGAGGGACAAAGATAATCCTGCTGCTTCATCTGATTAGAGAGAGACTGGGCCTATGCAGAGCCAACAACTTTACCAGGGAGTATAGGCAGGGGAAAGGGTAGGGTCAGAAGAAGGAGCAGATGGAGGAAGAGAAGAAAAGATTAAAAAAAATAAGGGAGGTGGCAAAAGAAGAAGGTGAAAGGTAACTATGAAGCTCATCTTCAGGCCCAGTGGGACTGCTGCTCTGGGCATTCCCACTGCCTTGCAGGCTAGAAAACACCAGTGGGAAACACTTACAGCTTTTAATTGTCCCAAAGGCTGTTAAGCTGAAAACGCACAGCAAGTTTATGTGCATGGCAATGTCTTGGTGAATTCAGAGGAGTCTTGTCTGCTTAGGCTGAGTAAGAAAGGGAGAGAGGGGTCTCCAGCAGGCCCTGTAGACATTTGGGCTAATACTTTAAGTGCTACTCTCTTTCACCATAACTTACCCAAGAAGCTGCAGAGGAAGAGTATTTGGGAAATGTAACTTGAATTTCAGTTTCTTAATTATCAGGGCCTAAAAGCATCTACAGAAACAGGCCCTGGTGCTGCAATGAGCTCCATGCAGGCAGATTTCAATCCAGGATGAAGATGACAGGTGCTTGCTGCAAACCTGTGAAATCTGCCAGGCACTGGTGCAAAAGAACTGTTCTGGTTGTTACAGAAGACAGAATGGGAGGAACTCAAAATACATTTCCTATCAATAGTTATTTTTCCATAAGTAAAAGTTGCTTGTAGTAAGTCCTCAGAACAAGAGTGGTTAAAAAAATAGATGTATATCAGCACTACCCACTTACTGTTCATGTGTGTTGCAGTACCCTCTATCCTGCAAGATTCTACAAAAATGTGGACAAAACCCAGCCTTTGGTATTGCAGAAATACATCAGTGGATCATATTTAATTATCAAGGCATCGCATTATGAAAATTCAAGCAAGCAAGTGCACAAAACTCAGATGCACAAAACTCAGCTTTGTAAAAACACAGATGGTATAAAATCAAGGTCCAAAGTGCAGACAAAAAGCACTTAAAGCTATCCTCAATAGTGCAAATGCATACACAAATACCTAATGCAGTTGCTTACAGCAAAAACTTCCCAAAGTTGAAGTGTTTAGCTACACATACAGAGTTTTCCCCCAGTTTTCCTAGCTTCATATGGCTCTTCCCTCTGACTATTTATATAGGTACAGGTCAAGTGTGATCCTCTCTACTGATTCACAGGTCACTTTCTCTCCTAGTGATGGAGACTTATATAAACTCATTGCTAAGAAGCACCTAAAAACCTAAAAAGTAAAATTTAGAAAATCTGCTGAAATTTGTAATGTACAGGAGAAGTGCAAACAATAGGTCAGACAGAGGTCTGTAGGGAGACAGCAGGAAGGAGATATAGTATGCAGAATGGGCTTCTTGCAGCATGTTGGGCTACACAGTAACCAGGCAGTGGGAAAGGAATTTTCTGAAGGGGAATGCAGAAAGGAAAAAATAAAGCAAGAAAACTTAGTGGGAGATATCCCTAGCTTGGACACTTGAGGCAGTGGAAAAAGCAGATGAGGAAAAAAGAGGCCATATAACATCTCTGTGGAAAGAGGGGAAATAAGGTGTATTTCTGTAAGATGTAAGGTATTCTGTAAGGTGTATTTCTGTAAGAAAAGTGAAAATGCAAGGGGTTGGGGGATGGTTGCCACAAGTGGAAAAGAACAGAAAAAAAAAGTATCAGGATGGGGATGGACCTCTGCCCTGTGGACTAGGTCAAAGCAGTGAGTATTGTCCAGGTTCCCTGTCTGGTATTTTCCTTTTGTTACATTTCAGTAGGGGCAAATGGCCCTACTCCTAGCCTAGAAATTTTTTTCTAATTTTCCCTACATTTATTAGTGGATTGTACTTCTTTGGCTAGGGACAGAAGTTACACTTAAACTAGTTTAAGTGATCAGAAACTGATTTAAACCTGTAATGGAACAGAAGTTCAGTGCATATAAACCAGTTTCAAAATGGCTGAAAGTGGTTTAAGATAAACTTGGTTGAATGTAGTATCAGACTTAACTGATTTAGGTCAAACTAGTTTATGAAACTTCTGTCCCAGACCCCAGCCTTGGGCTGGGCTGGGCAGGGCTGTCTGCTCCAGAGAGCAGGGCTGGAGCAGTGAGGACTGGTTCACTGGCCCCCACCAGGCAAACCCGGGCAGGGGTCTGGGGCCTGGGAGGAGGATTAAACTCCCCTTCCCCCAAGTACAGAGCTGACCTGCTGACTGCGACTTACTGCTGGCTGTGACAAATCCTAGAGGCACCTAGAAGCAGGGCTGCAGCTGTGAGACAAGCTGGGCTCTGCCTGCTCCATGCCTTGCTGCAGCCTTTGAAAGTGATGCAGCACAGTGCCATGTGCCTTGCTGCCCAGCCTGTCCAACGCTGGGACACACATGTTGGTGCGCTGCTTTCAAAGGCTGCAGTGAGGCGCAGAGCAGGCAGGGCCTGGCTCATCTCACAGCCGCCGCCCATCCTTGCCCCATGCAAAGACTGGGGGGACATGTGCTCCCCTTGACTCCTCAGCGTTGCGACTCTGCAGGAGCCGCTGGGCTCTTTCTGGAGATGATTTAGATGAGGCAGGGTAGAGCAGGGGTCCCGGGAGCTCCTGGTCCTGCTCCAGCTCCAAGCCCACCCACCCCGGCATTGCGGGGCTGGGGCTGGGGCTGGACCAGGGCCAGTGCAGGGAGGCAGCCAGGGCCTGTGCACGGCTGGGGGGTGGTGGACGTTGTAAGAAAAACAACCATAAATAAAAAAGGAAAGCAGGAGATGACCTTTTAAAAGCAGAAGCTTGAAACCCCTCCCCCTTGATTGACAGTAAGTTTGGAGACCACCAAACCAACTTCAGCCAGCTTAAGTTTGCTCTGTTCCGCATTCTGTAACCCAGCAACAGCACGTAGAAGGACCCCAGACTTGTGGAAATTCCCCAAAGATGCGCGCGCATATATGCCTTATGCCTATGTGTACTTATATTTGCATATGTATGACCTGTTAACATAAAAAAGTACTATCAAACTCAGATCGGGGGAGCTTTTTGTCTTTGGGCATTGAGCACCCCTCTGCAGAGCAATAAATCATCTTGCCGACACTCCCTCGTTCTCTGCCAATTGATCGTGGCTAGGAACGAGCCCAGAGACGGGATGTGGCCAGTGCTCCTCAGTGTATGAGCACACCCTTCAGTGTATGGGTGCTACACAGTAGCTAGCCAATTTCCCCAACAACGTCAGTGCCAGGCAGTGACCCCCAGCGCGGGGGAAGGAGCAGCCACATGGGTGCAATGTACCCCAGTCCCAAGCCCAAGCCCTGCCTGGTGCCAGCCCTCAGCCTCGCTCCCTTCCCCCCCCCCCCGCCATGGTCCTTTCCCCACCGACTTTCATGTGTGGGGGGGAGCTGCATGCATGCTCTGCCACCCTAATTTTTTTTCTCCCTCCACCCCCAGCCTCCTGGTCGATGATCGGCTGCTGGGGAATCCCCTGCCCTAGTCAGCGATCAGCTGCTAGTGCCCCCCCAGTATTAGGAAGCACCAGTCGCCTATGAGTGCAGGCATGTGGCTGCGTTTCCTGAATCAAAAGCATTTGTGACCAAGCCTTGTTCTTTTACTGCCATGCTGGCTAGTAAAACAAGGAGATCTCAGGAAGAGCAGGAAAAAAAGAAATCAAGTTTCACAACAGCAAAATCAAAAGTTTCAAAAGGAATCCTTCCCTGGCCTGTTTGTCCTGTGCTCACAGAAGTAGAAATGATCATCCTGTTATATATCTCCATCATAATCTTTATAGCTAACCCTTGACATGAAAATTTCACCACAACTTTTACCTTATTCTGGCTAGAGGGTGGAGGGAAAGAGAAGACAAATCTTGAACTGTTCAGGAGTGTAAGGGATGATCTATCTCAGCCTTCAGTGTTGGATTTTACTCAGAAAAGGTGATTATTTGTGTCCTTCCAGACTTTATTCCAGATGATTTCCATATAGAAATTGACATGTCAGGCTGTGAAGCTGAAGGTTGGTAGCTGCTTTACTACCCCTCAAAAGCAGCAGAATTTGGGAATCTTCGGTGGAACTTTTTCTGCCATGTTTATTACAGCAGTACAGCCAAACAGGAATTCATAGGAAGCTGTTTCTGTTCCTCTCATTTAGTTTTACGTCAGAGGCTCACTAAATCAACCTGGGTCCACACCATGCCCTTCAGTGTGCCCATAGGAAGGGTACATTTATTTTTTCTTCTGGCTTTACAGGACTGCGTCTGTTTGAGTTGAGTATGCCACTTGTTCAGCACTGTAGCTTGGAGTCAGTACTTGCTTCCCACAAAAAACCCTTAGCACAATTCCCTAGTAAGTCAGTAAGCATCCTTTTGATAATAGGTGCTACTGAGAAGCTGCGCGAGGATTTTAAAAGCTGTGCTTCTAGGGTCCCAAGGATCTGAGGGTGGAAGAGCAGCTTCCTTTTCCAACACTACCTCGTCTTCATCCTCCCAGGACAGTGTGCAGAAAACTGAGAGGTATACCTCAAAGTTTCTTTCCTCTCAGGCCCCCTGTGAGAAGGGCTGACTTATCTTCTGACTTTGGATTTGCTCAGATCGACTTACATTCAAAATCTTATCTCCTAACATTAAAAACAAAATGCACTTACCGTAAGTAAAAGGTTCTGCTGACTTTTTTTAAAAACCTTATTTCTGTGATTCTCAAATTCTGTCTCCTATCTCCTGATCATCAGACAGTCAGTACCAGGTAACTCAAGGAGGAAGGTAAAGAAAGAGTCAGTTGGGAGGGGATGGGAGAACATGGTCTGTTGGACCCATGAAGTCTGGGCAACTGGGCAGACATTTTGTACAAGAATGAGTTTAAACAGAAGTCTGATTCATGTGTCTAGTTTATTTTTACAGGATCCCTGTGGAAAAAAAATGATGATACTGTCAGCAGTTCTCATTATGTTTCTTTTTTCCTTATGGTCCTACCTCCTGTCATTGTTTAAATATGCAAAAACAGATTGTATTTTAAAAATATACAGGGGTTTAAACGCTTATGGTTTTGAAGAAAAGCTTTAAAATATAATTCCTGAAAGTCCAGAGGCCAAGGAGGGCATTATTTGTAATGACATCTCATGGCTTCTGACAATCTGATTTTCTACTATTCAGAGGTCAGGAATAGTAAAATACTGAGCACTAAAAGGTTCTGTTAGTGGCTGTAGCAACCCCTTGTGACCAGGTTTGGGATAACAGTCCTTTTCTTCCCATGAAGAAATAATAACCATCCTTTTCTTCCCATAAAATGAACTGTTCCAAACAGGAGATTTTACCACACCTTCAACTCTCCTTTGAAATATGGACTTTCACAGATAGAGTTCATAGATTTTTAGGGTTGGAAGGGACTCAGAAGATCAAGTCCGACCCCCTGCCCTGGGCAGGAAAGAGTGATAGGGACAGATGACCCCAGCCAGGTGTTTGTCCAGTCTCCTCTTCAAGACCTCCAAGGTAGGGGAGAGCACCACCTCCCTTGGAAGCCCATCCATTTCTACCTAGGAGAACTTTTACAATCTTTTCTCCTACACCTGAAGAAGGGTGCTTGTGCCAAAAAGCTTGCAAATAAAGATTTTTTTAAAATCTAGTCAGTCTAATAAAAGACATCACCTCTACTTTGAGTTCTGATTCCTTTTATTCCCATGATGCTTTCAGTTTATATAAATTAGTTGAATCCTTCTAAGGTAATTAGACTTGAGCCTCTGACCAGCCTTGGTCCCTTTTTTCTCTCACAGTCATCAATTCCCCTTCCACACAAGCAGGGAGAGAAGAGAACCTAGGCCTGCCCTGTTCCGTGTTCTTCAAAACCAGGGCTCCTGTGTTAAGCAGCTGCACATCTCTTCCTCCTGTCGCTCGCTGCTTGCTAATTCCATTGTTTGTCAGTCTCATTCCACAAATTTCTGAAACCTCTTCAAGACAGCCCCAGATCTCATTCTGCATGGCTTTCAGCAGTGGTATAACAATATGACCAGGCATCCAGGGTAGCTGCCACGCACAGAGGCAGTGGCAAGATCTAGTTACTACCACACCACCAGCACAACTCCACAGCAGCTACTGCTCTGCACCACCTTCCCTCTCTCCCCCAAGATCAGGGTCCAGGGTAGCTGGCCACCCCATTACATCAGTTGGCTTTAGTTTTATATATGAACTGTTTCTAATCTATTTTATTGGTCACAGACAGGAGAGATAAATAGTTCCTTTATTAACCTTGTTAAGGCTTCTGCCCAAAAGCTGAGCTCTCTAACTGCCGAATTCAGAATTACCTACTTATAAACAGAACACCACTTCTGACTAGAACTTCCCCATCCTTGCTTTTTGCCAGCACTTTCTATTTCCCCAGCCAAACTAGGCTCAGCTGCAGCTAATTGTTTCCAGTTGGGAGCATCTCTCTGAGCTGACTCTGGAAAACTCAGCTTTGGATTTTTACTCACAAAACCGCACATCCACGGTGTAACAAGATGGGACCTCCCCTTAGGGGAGAAACATGTGTAGTGTACTACAGCTGAAAGCCCTGCTGCAGAAGGCACTGGGAAGCCTGTACTCAACTCTCACATTATTCAACTTCACTTAATTCAGTGAAGTAGCATCTGCAACCAGAATGAATTTAACCTAATGTATTTTTTAAATTCATTGTAGTCTATAAAAATAATGTTGCCCTCCAGGAAAAATGAAGTTTTGTGAGTAACGCTGCTCATTTACTTGAATTCCATCTGCCACAATCTATTTGGATCAAATCCTGCATATCTGCATTGAAGCTTTTTAGTGTTTTTGAAGGGTAATATTGCTTTAGACTTCTTCATAGCACAATCTGAGCCATCATGGCACAATGTAATGAAACATAGCCTAATGTAACACCAAACTAGAAACCAAATATGCTGTTACACAACATCAGTTACAAGCGCACTTGTCTGAGTAATTCCTAGCCAAAACAGACATTTTTTATTAAGGGATATGAGCTATGTAGAGTCCAGATTATCAAAGTTTAGCTTATACAAGCAAATAGACTGTGTGTACAAATCAGGTAGTTGCTGCACATGCAAACCTATCTGTGTGTGTAAAGTAGGTGCATGCAAATAGTTTCATGTGCTTAGCTTATATGTAAGCCTTGGTCTCTTTTTTCTCAGTCATCAAGTCCCCGTCCACATTGAGTAGGAAGACAAGAGAACCTAGGCCTGCCCCTCTTCCCGCCGGTCTGGTCTTCAGACCAGAGATCCTGTGTTAACCATCTGCACACCTGAAAATAGCTTAATGGTTAAATTTGTGAAGCCTATTAATCACCTCAAATCTGACACACAAAATGCTTATTTAAATAAAATTTACCACAACATTTTATAAATACAGCAACTCAGAAGAAAAATAGTGTTATAAACAGCCAAGTTTCGACTTCAGTTCACTCATATGGCTATGTTGCATGTTTTAAAATGTTAATGTGATAATTCCTTTCTAATTTATGTACTGTAAATGTTTAAGTAAAGGTGGTTGTGGGCTACTTCTAGACAAGAAGTTTGTCATTAATAAGTCATCTCTGTTGTACAGTACCATTGTGGTGTGTGGCTAAAGGTAATTCACAATCATCAGAGCCTCACAGTAGAGATTTAGCTTTGCAATACCTTTTGCAGTGCGTGACTTGCATGGTATGATATACAATTCTTATTTCATTAATCTATCTACAGCACTGGACCACTTCCTCAAGGAATTCCCTGAGCCCCAGACTTTCCCAGCAGGAATATATCCATAAATGGATTTAGGCACCTAGATCCAAAACAATGGCCAACAAAACACAACCTAATTGTGTAGGTACCTATAATTTTGCCTGTAAAGTTCCCTAGGTATCAAAAGTACTGCTTCTGAGCATGCTCAGAGGTGTCTCAGCCTTGTCAATGCTGGGCAGTTCAGAACGTGTATCACACCAAAACACAACAGGATTCACTAACAGGACATTTGACCACCTTCAGAACATACTTGTGACAGCTGTAGCTTTTATAAAGCTTGCTACCACTGCCCTGAGCTTGTCTGCCTACAGGTGGTGACAGGATGGACCTTGGTTCTGGATCACCTGGTCTGCCAGGAAGTGGATCTTATGTTTTCTTGCATGCCACGATTTTGATGACATATATATTCCCGGGTGGCACTGCCCGTGGTGATCCTGCCTGGTCTTGATCCCTGTTTCTTCTGTGGGGCTCCAAAACCTCCCCTTTATCCTAGCCTAGCCTCTCTAGATGGTGTTCACAATATTCTTCTGCAGCCAGGTTGCAGTGCTGCCAGTTGTGGTCTTATTTTGGCCCTGTGAGGGAGAGAAGGAGCTGGCGGGCTCTGGGGCTCTGCGCCCAGGTGCAAGCACGCTAATCACACGCTTACAGGCCCAAGACACTGGGCGGGACCTCACCTTTTCCAGGTGCACGGAGAAGGGAGGCACCAGCACGGCAAGGCCCGGCATAAAAGAGACGCCGGAGCTGGCCAGAGGAGGGGCGGCGGAACCGGAAGAAGGCAGTGGAGAAGCTGAAGCTGGCCAGAGCACGTTCCAGTGGATGCGAGCCGTCCTCAAACGCGGCAGGACCCTTTGGAGGAAGGGTAAGCCCCAGCGGGGTCGTTAAGCCTGGGCAGCTGGCCTGGCAGGGCTGCGGACTGTTTGGTGCCTCCTGAGAACGGCTGGAAACTGGCAGAAGCCGGGTACCGTATAAACTGGAATATAAGGGCAATCACTGTCTGGGAAACCCGTAGCTCCTGTAGCAAGGGGCAGAGCGGCTACAAGGAGCCCTAACGAACCCAGAGGATCTCATTGAGAGTTAGAGAAGGGGTTTCAACCCCACGACATACAGGGGGATATCGGAGGACAGGTGCTGAAGGTCGAAGCAGTCACCTCGATCCAGAGAACCCCTGTCCACAGCATTTGTGTTTACCTTTGCCTTTTCTTTTATGGACGATCTGGGGTGATCTACAGACACGTGGCCTGGCCAGATAGCCGGCCACCACCAGGTGGAACAGGCGAGGGTGTAGGGGTGGCAGAGCCCTCATCGACGTGGGACCCGTAGGATGCCGAGGAACCTCATTTTTGGATGACACTCGCCGAGCCATATAAACCAATTAATATTACCATCAAAGTTGTGGCAGGAGAGGCAAGCGTGTGTAAAAAGCCCAACCCCAGGTGAGCCACTCCTTGGCAACTGGTAAGCGGCCTGACGCGGGGAGGCAGTGGAGGCCTTATCCCCGACAGGCCCGCTACCCCAGGGTGTCCTTGGGCCTCTTTTGGGTACACCCTTCCAGGGGCCAGTCTTGGCCTGAGCTCCAGAAATCAAAAGAAAAACAAAAAACAAAGAAAACCCCAGCTGCTTCTCGGCCTTCTTGTCAGGCTTCAGCAATGTCCCTTTTACCCATGATCAGGTGCTCAACGTCCCAATCACCATAATCCAGACAAAAAAAATCCCTTAGTCCAGTCTTTGCTATGTGCTGGCCTGCCCTGCACCCCTATGAATGTTCACAGGCTCTTTAGGGTCTCCCGCATGTGCAGGAAGGCTCTATCTGTGGCTGTAGTTTTTTTCCTCAGGGCCTCCTCCGGATCCTCTGTTGAAAACTCCACTCTGGAGCTTATTTCAGGCCTTGTGGACTCCCTCGCTCTGGAACCTCAGCTGCAGCTCTGCTCTGGAGATTACCACCGGCCATGTGTGCGCAGGCCTCTGCCTGCCTCAGGGTCACTCCCATGGTGTTCCTCAGGCATGTTCTGCCTGCCGAGATGTTCAGCTGCTCCTCTCTCCCTGCAGCCTGCAGGGAACTGATCCCCCTCTGCCCCTCTCCAGGGCCGGAAATACCTTTGGGTGACCTCCCTTTCCAATCCTGAGCGAGATGCTGCTCCGGAAGTTGGAAGCTGGAAAGGAAGGAAATACCCACCCATCTGCAGCCCTGCCGGCCCCCCATGTTATGAGTTTTGTCTCACTCCTTCACACTAATGCACACATATAGGATGATCAAGCTTTACCCAAAATGTTGCAACAGTATCAATTTTTCTCAAAACCACAGGGTGCAATAGTGGTGCCACAGTTTTTAGAGGGAGTGCTATTCAAGAAGTGGGAAATCCAGGCGCAATTTCCCCTTCTGCCTGCAGACATTCAAATTCACATCACCCACCTCCCAAAATAATGCCTCAACCACATAATTGCTAAATACTCTGAATCAGGGATGCTCCATGTTGAAGTTGTTCCACTTTGTATCGTGGAATTAACAGATTGTGGATCAGAAAGAGGGCAACAGGGTGAAGATACCTCTCTTGCCTAACGGTTCAGCTCCTCCTCTAGGAGGAGACTTGGGTTTTATCCCCTGTTCCAATGTTTCGACATCTGTTTTGATGTTTTATATTAAACAGTCATTGGATAAAATACTTAAATACATAAGCCAGTCTTGGAGTGGGGACTAGAATCAGATTTCCTTACTCTCAGGTGAATGCCCTAACCAGTAAGCTATAGTGTCATGTTCAGTCTTTTTCTCTGTCACCCAAATTATCTTTAGTTATTTTATGCAAAGTGTAATAGCTGCAACAGGAAGCATGAAGAGCATCTTTACCACAGAACAGACTACTCAGTGGTGGTGATAGTGTTATCCTGGGAAGAGGAGCTAGGGTTCTGAACTTAGATCTCCCATTTTCTGGTTGAGTGCACTAAATCCCGGGACGTCATTCTCCCCTTGTA
>NW_017728951.1:55256038-55258672 GCF_001723895.1 Crocodylus porosus
AAGAGTAAATTGGATGCTTATCTTGCTGGGATCCTATGACCCCAGCTGACTTCCTGCCCTTTGGGCAGGGGGCTGGACTCGATGATCTCCAGAGGTCCCTTCCAGCCTTAATGTCTATGAAATCTATGAAATCAGTGGGCTGTTGTATAAAACATAGCATCAAAATAATTTCCTCTCCCTTCAATGGCCATGTTCTCAGAGAGAGGATTAACTCCTACTCCCATTGAGAAAAGGATTTAGGCACCTAATTTCAGGTGAATTGTTCAGGGCTGTAAATCCCACGTGGAAGCAATTGCCTAAACACCAGAGATTTAAGACAGAATTTAAAACATTACCCTATCCTTGACATCTCCTCTTGGCTAATTTAGCTGGTTTCCCTCTCCGAATGCTGCCTAGAGTGAATCCTATTCCAAGGCACCTAACAGTCTCCAGGTATTGCACGGGGCACCTATGTGCCTCACCCACGTGTTGATCCCATCCAAGGGTAAAGAACCTAAAAGTTAGGTGTTGCAATGCCTAAGTATCTTTTTGGAACCTATTGCCTACAAAGATACGAAATTGATGTGATATTTGCATCACAGCATCTTGATAATGGTGTAATGTCATAACATCGTGATAGAAAAGGCACATTCTATGGTCCTTCAGCCCACAGAGGTTAGACCACACTGGTGTTAAGTATAGTTTTCTTCTCTGCAGCAAATCTAGGTTTTAGTACTGAGAAGGATGCAAGCATTAAAGTATGAAATAGCTATACAGCATGGAATAAAACTGAAAGTTTTAGAACTGCTTGCCAGCAGTTTCACATCTATTTTTATAATATCTAGAAATAAACATTTTTTCTGACCTCTTTATTTCTATGTGGCAATTTCATTTTATACTAGCACAAAAGCTGCCTTCAGGACGATATTTGCATTTTCATATGGCTAACCTGATTCAACCATCAGTTTGTTCTTTGTAACTCATTGAGGACTGGCCCCTCCCCTCTGCTCCCTGGCTGCACCTCCAGCAGAGACTGCAGGCACTTTATGTGGGTTCTGTATGTGCAAATTTGCTCTTATGCGATGACTACTTTTATACCAAAAATTCGTTTATATGCAAGGTAAATTCACTCTTATGCGATTGGTGTGGTGGAAGCCCACAGTCAGATGCTTTGTGTGATGCATTGTGGCACCGATACAAACCAAAACAGTCTCCTGTGTGGATCTGTGCTCCTTGCTCATTGTCTGCAACAAGTGTTTCTGTAGTTGCCATCCCCATTATGATAGTGCCCTGTGCTTGTGTACTGTCTGCTGCTGGTGAGTACTAAAATTTCCTGTAAAAGTGGTAGAAATGGGTCTGAGGGTCAGTACAGTAGAGGTCTTGGAACATATCCCTAATTGCCTGGCTTCCTCCTACCCTACAGCTCCGCCCCCACCCCCCACAGCTGCTCGCTGCTGAAGAGGGATCCCCCCTCATCCTTCCCATCTCCCACAGCATGGATCATAGCCCTGTGGTATGCTAGCTAATGCCGAGAGGTGTTTCTGTGAGTGTCTCCAGTTTCGCTGGGACAGGCAGACAGAACAGTGACTTCTTACAGCTTTTGGGAGCTAATCAACAGGGCCACTGTGAAGCTGTTTAAGAAGAGTTTGAACAAATGGAGAGAGGTCATTTTTTGCTGATGAGGTGATAAAAACACTATTATATCAGCTCCCTGCTGGCTTGCTCACCTGCAGGTTTGCTGTAGACAGTATAAAGAAGCAGGAAGAAGGAGATTGAAAAGCTTCATATCATCAGCAGATCTCCCCTTGCTTCAGAGTACTAGCAGGGAGTGGGAGTCTGGCAACACTCCCGCCCCTTGAGCAGCCAGTGGGGAAAAGCCTGGGATGGTGCAGGCAGACATCCCTAATCAGAGCATGCTGCTGTGGCCTGGCCACGCCCCATTCAGATCAGTACTCTGGAAAGGAAGGGAGGACTTCTGTAGCGCCCCCTGGCTTCTAGCCTGGGCCACTGCAACCATATGCCTGAATTTCCTCAGTCCAGAAAGAATGTCTGTTCAGTTACAAACCAGTTCAGCCTAGCCAGGTTAGACTAACCTGCAAAGACTGAATCAATTCAGGCTCAGGCTTTTTTAATATCTGTCCCTAACCCTTGGGTCAACATTTTAAAGACTCAGCAATGACTAAGCAGAAGTGCAGATATTTTGCTAAGCATTTTTTTTTATCAAACAGCTGATTACAAAGTGTTCTTGCTTACCTTCTCCTTTAATCAAGGTTTAGTATAAAACAAGTACTTCATATTATGAAGCAAATCTCTTACTTCACCCTTACGCAGCTCTCCTACAATTGCTGAACAACCCTTTATCAAAAACAGCAAATAGTTGCGTGGAAAAATATTAGAATAGCCTTTAAATAATTTTAAGCTGCCTTTAGAACAATAAGGGTTTTGTCTTTTTTGAGGAATTAATCATGCTTTTTAGCTTTGCTCTTCATTTCATTGCCCCTCTTCCATCTGTTAGAATTGCACAGCTTACATCTTGCTCTTGATAAGAAAGAAATACTGTCCAAGGCTTCTCTCCCCCAGTCCCTCCTTACCCTTTCACATGCTGATTACAAAAACCAGTTTAGGCTATAATTCAACTGCATGGCCTTGGGGGGG
>NW_017728951.1:55258683-55274396 GCF_001723895.1 Crocodylus porosus
TGCACACGTGCCCAGGAGAGAGAAGATAAATGCCACTTGCAAACACAATTAGTTCGTTAGAGGTGATCTGAGCACCAAGCTTGCTCCACTCTAACCTTTGTTTGCAAACAAATACATCCTTTTGTGCCGACTGATGTCTGTGTGTCTGTGATCTCAGCGCGCCTCCAGGGCAACGAACCACCGTTTGTGCAACACATCTGTTCTGCTTCTCTAAACTGGAAATGAGGAGGCAAGCCAGCATCATGTGACCAAGCAGTGCTCCAAAGGCCTAGTTTAGAAACTTTCATATAAACATTACAATAATTACACACCTCAAGGTGACCCTAAAAATTCTACCTTGTATGGCTTTCTGTAAGCAAAGGCAGTCTTGCAAAATAGGAATGTTTCTTTCAAGAACAGGTTAACAAACATAATAAACCGTTTCCTCTCCTCTTGTAATTCAAGAAGTGCTTTTATCTTTGGACAGCAAATAATTGTAATAAAAATCCCTTAAACAAGCCTTTGGAGATATCATTGAACCTATATCCCCTATCATAGTCACAATTTGTGTTGAAACGAGTGGATTTAAGCACCTGCTTCTAATCCCAAATCAAGAAAATGATGAACTCCCACTAATTTTAGTAGGAATAGGAGCAGATCCTAACAGATAGACAAAAAGACATCAGATAAAGTCTGTGCAGGGATGCTGCTGTTATAAGGGAAAATATATGCAAGAACATGCAAACTTGTTGAAAAGGGTCTGTTCTAGCCATATAGAATGCTTAAAAATGCGAAATCAGGCCTAAGGCATCTCAACTTGGGCACCCAAATGGGGTGGACATTTGAAATAAATGGAACTTAAACACCCCAATATAAGCTAGGCATCTGAGTATCTGTGAGCATCTGAACCTTTGTGACCCTGTTTCCAGATATGATGTGGGAAAATACTACCAAAAATATGGGCCTAGTTAACCTTAGCATGGCATAAGCACTGCATCCTAAAACTACCATTTACTTTGCTTTGGGAAAATATACAAATAGGAACCCTAATCAGTGCTCTGTTTACTCATTTGACTTGGACTATTTCCAAATTATTTAGTTTACAATAAATTTGGAGGAATTAACCCTGCTTGGATGAAATGCAGACTAAATATCATATAACTAACAGGTCTAGATAGCATGTCACACATGGCAGAGTAATGGTTCCATATATTTATTATGAGAGGCTCAGGTGAGAGCTGCAAAATAACCAAGGTGTTTTTAACTCCAACAAGGATATAATGCTATTTCAAGTACATACAGTTCCATGGAAAGGTCAGTAGAATGGAATCTAAGCTGCAGTCTAGCCCTGCTTGCAATAATCTGCAGGGTTGACTCTGAGACAGACTGATGTGCAATAATAGTGTTTATGCAACTAAATCTTGTTCTAATCTATCAGTTTTATGTAACTTCCCCTGATGGACATAATGTTTTATAGATTTCAGGAGTCTAGACCTTTCTCCTTGAATCAAAAATTAGGTTTGAGGAAAAAAAAATGTAATGATCTATCATGGAAAATGTCTGTATTCCTTTGCACATTAAACCTAAGTTATACAATAGGCTAGATAATGCTAGACTAGTAGCTTTTAGATTATTTTTTGTACCACAATTTGAATCTTACATCTTTAGAAAGGACTACAAGTGCTATGTTTGGTTTCTAGGCAGAAAAAAGTTTCTTTCTGGCACTTAGCTTTCTTACTGTGAGGAGGTAATAATAAATATCAAAGGAAGTTACATCTGGTCCTTAGCTTGAAGGACCTTTTAATTATTTGTTATCTCTTTTTGAACATATATAGATATATTTTAAATGAGAAACAAGCAGCAGGATCTGATGAACTTACACCGTTCCATTTGTAATAATCATTTATTACAGCCTGTTGTAACTAATGGCATGGATTGATGGTATACATAGGCTAGTCTAAGTACAAAGCAATTAAATTATACTGACATCAAGAACAGACAGATAATTAAATCAAGAACAGACAGCTATCCTGGATTAGCTAGGTGACTAGTCCTGTGCCTTACCACTAGGAAACAGAAGAGCAGTTAATAGGCTGTTTGCTATTAGCAACAGGTGATTCTGGTATGAACGTGAAGAAAAAAAAATTGGTAATATACCAGTAGCATTTCATCCAAGATTTCTTCAGAGGTAATTCTTCCCAGGATTAGTTGAAGTTACCACAATTTAGGGATTTGTGTCACTGTTCTTTTTATACCAATATAATCATTTTGTCTGTCCATGCTCTAAATCAGTAATGCTCAACCTTTGTCCTCCTGGAGAATGGGCAGTACCCTGTCCATCTGCAGTGCACCAGTTCCTGTTGGTGGTCCTGATCTGGCACTAGGATGGGCATGGTGGGCACCATCTAGCGAGGTAGAAGAGAGCGTGGCCCAGCCCAGTGGGGAAAAGGTGTGGCCTGGCTCCACAAGGGGGAAAAGGGGACATGTCTGGGACCCAACCTGGCCTGCAGGGGGAGGGGGCATGGCCCAGCTCTATGGGAAAAGGGAGTGCGGAGAAGGAAGCATGGCCCAGCCCTGATCCAGATGCGGGGAAGGAGCATGGCCTGACTGCAAATGGCATGTGGGGTTTGGGAATTTGGCAGGGGAAGGGTGACTATATTAATGGCAACCACTCAAAACCAAATTTCCTGCCCCATGGGGAGACCTGTGGACTACATGCTATGGCTCTGTGGGCCACATTTTGCCCATGGGCTGGAGGTTGAACAACCCTGTACTAAATGATTTGAGGCAGGACACTGGGTTTAAAAGCCTGTCTGACATCTCTCCCAACTATACAGTTGTTCCAATATATCACTAAAAATACCCTTGCTTTTTGCATATTTCCCGGACTAAAACACCTACAATAACACTCCAACTCTAATACATGCCTTATGTGTTAGCTGTTTAGTCTTTCTATTGGCCAAGTTCATGGGGCTGTTCCATAAGCTTATCTATTCCAAAAGCTTATTGCTGATCATCAGCATTGGAACTCAGTGGGGCTACACTGATGAGATGAGAGGAAAATTTAAGCATATTTTTTGGAACTAATTATGGATCAACTTCTTTGTTATATTCATCCCTCCCCATCCCCTCTCTCACCCTTAAATGTACGGAGTACCACAGAATAATTTAGTTAAATGGGCTCTATTCTCTTCTATCAAGTAGCAATTGATGCTCAAGTTTTTGGGAATTGTAAAACAAATGCTTACACTAATTCTATTCTTTTATGAAAAGCCTCCCTGGACTCAGTGAAGAATTTAGCTGAAGACCTTAGCGATCCAGTACATTTTTAAAGTTACTTTACTAGTCATTGAACAATGTAATGAAAGATTAGCAGATGCAGAATCCAAAGTCTCTTTTTCACTCAATGAATAGGTAGCTAAGCATCAGCAAATATCAGTACAAATTTCCCCACATTGCCCTGCCAACCTGACTTAAGCACAGTCCAGGGGGAATACTGCCTCTATATGTTAAATTTGACAATAAAGTACCTAAAGTTCTTTGGAAAGGTTTCTCTTTACCCCCAGGTTGCTAGGTTTTTGGTTGTAGTGGCATTTGTCTAAGGCAGGGGCAGACAGTTATTTCAGGCAGAAGGCTGCTTACTGAGTTTTGGCAAGCTGTTGAGGTCCGTACAGGGAGCGCCACCCCTTGACAGGTGCGCCCTGCCCCCTGGTCGCCATCTTGGGATCAGATGTCCTGCCCCCTAACTCCTGACCTTTGCCACCAGAAGTCCCTCCCCTTCGCCCCAGAAGCACTCCTTTCAGCAAGGGATTTTGTCATCTCAGAACCAGAAAAATACCAGCATATATTCAAGAAAGAGAACATCTGCAACGTTCATTAATTTGATTTAAAAAAATATTTTTGCTCTGGTTTACATGTGTTTGTGTAGTGTACATAGAGGTGATTGCACAATAGCTTAAAATGAAGTCGTACATTTGTATATTGTGTGGGGGTGGGTATAGGTTTGTGGGGGGCTGTAGGTGTGTGTGTGTGGATACATAGGATGTGGGTGGGTATGGGGTTTGTGGGGGGATGTGTGTGGGGGAAGGGTGGCTGGGTGTGTGAGGGTGTGTGGGTATGCATGTATGGCAGTGCGAGGTGGGCGTGTGGGTGCATGTGTATGGTGGGGTTAGCGTGTTAGACTCGCCCTATGAACACACACACATTCTGCCCCTGCCTACACACACAAGTACACACTGTCCTACCTACACACACACACACACACACAAACTGCCTGTCTGCACAGACACACTGACTCTGCCTACCCACACACACGGTCTGCCCCTGCCTGCACACACACAAACACACTACCCTTACCTGCACACACACTGCCCCTGCCTGCGTACACACACGCACACACACACACACCTGCTCTGGCTCCTGTCATCTTTGATAGGCAGCCAGGAGCAGATAAATATTTTCTAATTGTTTTAAGAGTCCTGTGGGCTGAATAGAATGACCTGGTCTAAGGATATATGTTCCCTGATATCCTATCACACTTTTACGGGAACATTCCTGTTTCCCGGATCTCCAACTATTTCCTTTTTCACAGACAGCCTCTTTTCTACCTTGCAGTCTACCACTATAATGCCTACCTTTGGCCTTTTCCCCCTCTTCTCTCTTCCCACCACCCCCCACTCTGCTTTACCTTTTGGCTTTCTAATTCTGCCTATTTACATTCTCACTGACATCCTGCCACACTTTAAGTTTCTCTCATTCCTTGGAGCCTCAGACCATCAGAGACTTCCTATGCCTGAAGAAGGGTGACTGTACCCGAAAGCTTGCTAAGAACAATTTTCCAACTACTCAGTTGGCCTAATAAAAGATATCACATCTACTCAAAGAACCTTGCCTGTCTTTACCACCAGTACATTACAGTTCACAGTTTTCAATGACAAGCTCAACCCAGCTAGATATGCAGAGATGATATTAAGGCTTTCATGACAGTGGGCTCAGTTGAACACATGCAATTAATGCAATTAATTCAAAGCAAATTCTAGCACATACCATGCTGGAGTTTATTGCTCCTGGGAGCTGCATTTGAATGTGCACCCAGGACTGCAGTACATTGAGCTGTGTCGGAGCAGCCCTGGTTGGCAAGAGGCCAGGGTGGGCAGGGGGTGTCAGTCTGCTAGCCCAGGGCTGCTACAATCTGACTCAATGTGCTTTGAAGGGGCTGGTTGGGGCACAGGGTGCTCCAGTGTGGGGCTAGGCAGCAGGCAGACCCTGCACTGAAGCAACTTCATGGCCCAACTAGCCAGGTCAGCATCTACACGTGCATTGCTGCACGGTAAATAACTCCATCATAAGATGGAGTTTATTGGTTTACTGCAGCCTAATAGGGTCATACATGTAGACGTGGAGACTTTACTGAGGAGCTAATTAGGCAGCCCAGTATGTGCTGCATTCAATCAGTGCAGCCTGTTTCTTTATCTTATGGTACCAACGTCTATTCCAGGAGTTCTCTTCTCTTCACTATCTATATGTGTATTCTGAGGGAGTTAGAACATAACTGTCAGGAGAATTTGAGCCTGTATTTTTGGAGCTGAAGAACAGACTAAATGTAGTTGCCCCCAATTCCCATTAAAGCAATGGACTAGCATAAGTACCATGTAAGAATATATGATTTCATAGGAGCAAAGACCTTTTCTGCCTCAGAGTTCTTATGCATGCTTGTACATACACCTTCCTGCATAACCTGCTGTTGTGGCTCACTGGTAAAATCCTTGATGCTTGTAAGAGATCTGGGTTAGATTGAAAACTCATTAGACTGAAGCTCTAGAAGTGTCCAAAACCCACTGAACTTAGTAGAAGTCTTTCTTATTGATTTAGGTAGAATTTGGATTAAGCCTTGAGTTAATTTATGTTTAATACATCTAATCTCCTGAATAACATCATGTATATCCACAGTACTATCCAAAAAAGATATATATACAAATATTACCAATCCATGATTCAGGGGTGTTGGTTGTAGCTGTGTTGGTCTAAGGACTATAAGGACATATTTACTGTTTCTTGTGGAACCAGTTTGACACCTGCCATGAAACCTCATTAAACAAAATTTCTTTGCAAATTCATCTTGTCTTCTGCCATGTTATGTTATTTTATTGGATTTTATTTTTCTGGGAAAGCTGAGGAATGCCCCCTGAAAATTAGTCATTTCCTAACTGACAATATACAAAACCAAAAACCAGCAGGGGGAACCAAAGACTTATGAGTGTCCTGTAATTTCACAGCAGTTTTGCAAACAGAAAGGAATCATTGTGCAAATTTAATAAATATTTAGATACATGAAGGAGGAGATGTTTGTCTTCCAGGACTTGATTCAGATAGATTTGAAGCCTAAGGTCCATATGCATTCGTGTAAAGGTATTTACACAAATTTGGGTACTAGGAAGAGGGCATCACACCCTTGATGACTGCACTAGTAGGGAGTCATCTATAACAGCTTCAGCAATGAAGCAGACAGACAGATACACAGAGGAAACTGAGGAAGGGTGAGCCTGAAATATTTAGTAGTATTGCCCTTAAATCTGCTTCAAAGATCTTTCAAGTGCCATTAGTAAGGGAGCAGGAAAAGGAAGATGGTGTTTTTGCAAAGATTTTTTTTCTTTAATTTCAAAACATACTATTTAAAGAGACCTCTATCAGAAAATAGATTTTTCTTAAACTGGTTAGTTTAAAAAGAACTTCAACTCATCATACATTTGTAAAGGAACACTTGCAACTTAAATTTCACTTCTGTGTGAATAATTTTCATCCATGTTATATTTCACTGTACTGCGGTTCCTTTAATTTTGGACACTTATTTTCTTTACTTGCACAGATGTATGATTATACCCCCAAACCCAGCATTTGTGCACACAGAAAGCTACGGGGATTTAAAATGATATGCAGTTGAAATAACTGCATGCATAAAAGAGTTGAATTCACAGGCACATCTCAGTCTTCTCAGTGATTAAAGGCACTCAACATCTTGGCATCTGAGCTCAGTAACAAAGACCCATCAGGCTGAATGCTATGTTCGGTTACACCTGTACATTTTTAGCATCTTCCCCAAGGCTGCCCCAGTGAGAGTTCTTGGTTTAATTGGACAGATCTTGGCTTACAATGTGCACTTGAATTTATGACTTTTCTATATATAGTGTATTTTATGATTTTGCACTTTCTCATGCTGCACTCAAATTCCTTGATTCATGCCTGCCTACAAACATAACAAATGAGAAATTGCAGTCTGGTATACACTCTCTTGTTCCTGCTTTACTACAATTTAAATGGTTTTACCAAAGCCAGCTACACTCCAAGCACTCAGGGACTAACTCCCTAGAGACCTAAAGATGGAGGAGACCTGATCAAGGAACAGGGAGCCATCACTGCCCATTGGAAGAAGCATTTTGAAGACCTTCTCAAGGAACACTGTTGTTCATGAGAGTGTTCTCAACTCCATTCTGCAATACCTAGTCAGAGATGAACTTGGAATCCCTCCAACCCTTGACAAGGTGAAGAAAGGCATCAAGCAGATGAAGAACAACAAAGCATTTGGAGCTGATGGAAAACCCACCAAATTCTTCAAGTAGGAGGGAAAGGAGCTCACAGAACAGTTCCATAGCCTTATCTTAAGGATATGGAACGATGAGGAAATCCCAGATGACCGCAGAGATGACAATCTTCAGGAAAGGAGACAAGTCTGACTGTGGAAATAACAGAGGAATTGCCTTACTGTCTACTACATTCTTTGCCTGCTTCATAATGGTATGAGAATGGTAGTTCTCAGTACCAGATTTATCACAGATCCTTTTGAAGTTACAAGGGGAGTTAAGCAAGGCTGCATCATCACTCCAACACTCTTCTTGATATTCCCTACTGGTGATCTGATCACCAACAAGTTTCCAGTTGGAGTGGAGCAATCTATCAAATGGATGGTAAACTTTTTAATCTCAGCTAACTCTGAGCCAAAACCAAGGCTACTCTGACCTCAATCATTGAGCTCATGTGTGCTACTGATGATGCAGTCTGTGCTCACTCAAAAGCAGACATTCAGGCAATTGTTTATGTCTTTACCAAGGCATGTAAGAAAATAGGACTGACACTAAATCTTCAGAAGACTAAGGTTCTCTATCAACAAGGTCTTAATGAGTGGTCCCCAGCTCTGGTAATTCAGAGTCACAGTGAAACTCTGGAGAGCACTGAGTATTTCCTGTACCTTGGAAGCCATCTGTCACAGAAGATTGACATCAATGAAGAAATCCAACATCATCATCTCAAAGTGCAAGTGCAGTTCAGACGCCTGAGGAAATGGGTGCTTGAAGATCAAAATCAGATCTGAAAACAAGCTCATGTTTTATCAAGCAGTAGTGATCCCCACCTTACTGTATGGAGCTGAGACATGATTTGCATACAGGAGACACTGAAGTAATTGGAGAAGTACCACCAATGATGCCTACAGAAGATCTTTCAAATCCAGTGGGAAGATAGTTGCCCCAACATTAGTGACCTCTCACAAGCAAAAACTATGAGAATCAAAGCAATGATCATCTAACATCAATTTTGCTGGGCTGGCTCCAGACTCCTAAAACAAGTTTTATTCTCCCAACTCAGTCAAGGTGTATGCTCAAAAGGAATTAATCACTGGTAGTGTGTTGTCTAATAAGCCTGTTATTTGGACCCCTGAGTTGGGTTTTGCTTTACTATGGTTGTAACATGGCAGCAGGAGAAAGAGACTCAGTGGAAGGGTTGGAGTGCAGGTAGGGAAGAGAAGCAGAGTCCAAGTCCTTGGTTGAAGAGGGGTGGGGGGTAATAGCTACCTATCCAGGCTGGAAAGGGGTCTCTGTCCAGCAGGTGTTGTCCAGAGGGGGGTTGCTGGCAAGGCCTCTGGGTGGATTGGTGGTGTGGCATGGTGCTGGTCCAGATGGAGAGGGTATCCCAAAGAGTCAGTCTTCACTACCCCTTTTTATGGGACAGACTACCTCTGATCTCCTATGGGGAAGACCTGTCCAGGCAAGGTCGGTCCTGTCCCAGAGGGTTCCAGGTGTTCTTACTGAGCGTGTGCAGCCTTGGCACAATGGTGGGTTGCCTCATCGTTTGTTTCTTGAATGCTGAGGGTGGTTCCAAGGGCTGGGTCCTTGGTCCAGGTATTCGTGCTGATAGTTCGGTCATGCAGAGGGAGCTTACTGCCATTGTCTCTCAAGCAACCTCATTCACCCCATTCATTCAGGAACCAAGTTACATAGGAGGAGTAGGTGTGAGTCATGGGTTACACAACTGGGCATGGGGATAAGATAGAGGCCTGACATTACAAGATGGATACTTGACATGACTTATGCTAACTTATATATATAGGCCTAAAACAGTAAACACGCAATATAAAAGCAGTAAAAAAAATTTAAAAAATCAATACAAACATAATAATCATCACTTATGAAACAGTGGATATCTATATCAAAATAGCAGGGCACTTATTTACAAAGAGGGGAGAGAAAAATAAAACTTACTACCTACAATAAAATGTTAAGATTATCCTACATCTTAGCTTATTTATACTTATCTATGGGGAATAGAGAGGGAGAGAAAAAGTCAGAAATGGTTGGGGAAGGGGAGGGAATCTTTTTAAAATAAAGAAAAAAAAGAAAAACTGGGGGGTTTGCTACAAACACAGTGATTTCAACACCAAGTAAAATATTTGAAAAATTAGGAAAGTATTTTAAGACTTTTAGTTATAATGAGCTTTGCTATAAATTATAATTAGGCCCCCTACTGAATTCACAGCAGAAGTGGGCTGTGCTGCAGCTCCTTTAATCTTGCAGGTCTGTCCCCGCCGCTCTCCCTCCCGGCCACTGACTGTTGCTTGTTGCTGATCAGCAGGGAAGCGAAAACCATGGTTTTAAATATGGTGCCATCTTTGCCTCCCTGCCAGTCAGCAGCAAGCAGTGGGGCTGCCAGGGCCCCTTGGCCAATCAGTGGTGGGGAGGCAAAAATGGCATCATGTTTAAAACCATGATAATTGCTTCCCAGCCAATCAGGAGTGAGACAGAAGTGGGGCTCCTCCATCAATCAATGGTGTGGGGGTGGGGGCATGCCTGGGGGTACCTGCAAGATTAAAGGAGCCACAGTACAATGAAACATAGCATGGATGAAAGTTATTCAGACAGAGGTGAAATTAAAGTTTAAAGCCTTTACAAAGATATTGATGTCTTGAAGTTCTTTTTAAACTAACCAGTTTAAGAAAAATCTATTTTCTGATAGAGCCCCTGTCCCAGACCCAATCCCTCCCTCGCTGTGGGGGGCATTGATCTGCCCCCCCACACCACTTCCCTCCCCCCGCCTCCCACCACCAGGGACTCACCAGCTGGAGGCAGCTGTGTTGAGAGTATCATAAAGTTGAAATCAACATCAGAACCTCAACACAGGGTGTAAATTTATAAAGGTCGTAAGTGCCATTTACCGTAACTGGAAAAGTTGTAAGTTGAGGACTGCCGGTACAAAAATGGAAAATGTTCAGCAACCAACAGATGGTGTTATCAGCCCCTTCTATTGTGATAAACAAAAGACAAATGTATTTGAAAACATGGGATGGATTTAAAAAGTGCTTGTGTGAATTGGAAGCATGTTTCATTGGATTTCTGTAGGATTTGTGCTTGTAATGCATGTATGTGCTTTTGAATATTCAGCTAGCATTCCTTCCTTTGAAGAGCTTACAATTTAAAACTACTACTTCATCTTTAATAAGAAAGGTAACTGTGTACTCCAAATCCATTACAGATTACTTGTAGAAATCTGATCTGTTAAGTGAATTGCAGGTGTAAAGTTACTATCCACTAACACAGCTGCATTTCTATCAAAGCTACTCCTGTCCAGGTTTCTCCCTTACTGATTATCTGTTTTAGAGTATCTTTCCCTCATATGAATGACTTAACTTTTTTTCTGATATATTTTCATTTATTTATGCATAAGTTCTGAATCTCTCCCTTTTGTATAATTTGTCTGCACTCACTGACCTTCACAGCTCCTCCATGTTTAGTTTCAACTGCGGGCCTCATTAACGTGTGGCTTGCCCTCTCTTGTAGCCTATTTATAAAGATGTTAAATAATGGATCTCTGCTCTACCCAGTGTTGTAAGAAGTTCCCGAGGGCATGGCTGAGGGACAGAGGTGAGGAAGTTTTGGCTAAGTTTGCACTCCAGTTCTCCAGACCATATCAGTTCTGCAGGACTGTCAATAAAATACCATTTACTGTTGCTAAAAATACATTATGCTTTACCTATATATTCTTTTCTTATCTGAGTTTAAACAACTGAACTGGCTTATCAAGATTTGCCAGAAGATTAATGTAACAGTTCATAATTGTGTAATGCTTTGAAGTTCTGTAGTACTAAGATACAAAGATTTTTAAGTACACTACAAAGGACACTAAACATTTACAGGTGGAGAAACAGGCATGTTAAGTGCTGTGCTCTGCATACAGCATGTCTGTGGAAAATCCTGCCAGAACCAGTTCCCTGATGCTTGGGCTGGTACTGTAACCACTAAACTCTGCTTCCCATCCCAGAACCTTTGCTCAGAAGTCCACCAGGCTTGTCACACTCCTTGTCCTGAAGTTCTGCCTCAGTTTAGAATGACCCCTACACAGTCCTCTCTGCCTGGCCACGGGGGGCGGGGGGTGTTGCACCTCATACAGGTTCCCTCTCAGGAATTCCCTTTATTAACTAGACACCTTTACACTTTAATAAACCATGCCTGTTCTCTCACTAAACAAACACACTGATCTGATAAAGCCTTGCCTTCTGGAGCAGTAAGGCAGGCACCAAGAATCTTGCCTAAGCTCCCCCACCCCATCAGCAAAATACAGTTGAAAGGTTTAGGAAGCAGCCTGGTGTTGGTGATTTTATCTGAAGAATGCAATAAACGCCCTAAAGCAAAGCAGCCTAGCCTGGGCTAGGAGGAGTTGATTGCAGGGCTTTCCAAGCCCACAGGAGCTGGCAGGTCCCTGCAGCCCTTTAAATACCAAGGAGCTCATCTGTGACCAGAAGGAGGAGTAGTTAGTGGCATGAGAGAGGGACATAGTGGGTAGTTGACCAGGGATTTGCTGCCTTCCTCCTCCTAATCTCAGGCTGTCAGAAATGCAAGATCCATGTGGAAAAACTGTCATCAACTGGCACCTGAGAGACTCCAGCTCTGCTAGTGCTGCATCCCCAGCCTTGCAACAGAGGGAGGTGAAGTGCTCACTCTACCCAGCTGCTTACCTGTGGTAAAGGGAGGCAAGAAAGTGAGCTGCTGCTGACTGGGGACAGAAGAGATGGGGCTGGGGCTGAAAGCTGGAGATCTGCACCGCAGGGACAAGGACCCAAACTAGCAGCTGTGAGATGCACCAGAACTCATGTCTGGTAAGTGCCAGTGCTGAGATCCAGGACTGCATGACCCCCTTGGGGAGAGCAAGAATAAACAAGGAGTTGCTATCTGATGGGACTCTACCTGGTGAAACTTGGGGCTCAGGTTGCTGTGGTTCTTCCCCTCTCCTGGCTAAATCTGGAGACTTGGTGTGTGGTTGGTCCCAGGGAGAGAACAATGCACTGCAGTAGAGAGCCCCAACACTGTAAAGCCAAGCCAGCTCAGCTGTTCAGCTTTGGTATCCCATGCCTGCATCTGTTACATTCTTACTCTTGCCTGATATCGGTTCCTATGAATGCAATTTAAACTGAACTTTCCCTTCCTGTCAGAAATCCAGCCCATTTACATGCTGCTCATTCTGGCAGATGGTTTTTCAAATTTTTTGGAATTGGTCAAATCCCTCCTGACTTTCGTGCTAGAGAATTAGTGCCTTGATCTAGGCTCTCTAACCAGTAATAATATAATAAACATATATGCACCCAAACAGAAATCTGTAGGTCTAGCTCCTTTCTAGAATACCTATGAGCATAAAACTCAGTAAATCTAAGAGGCAAGAAGCTTTGCAGTTCTTTGATTTTGCTTATATGCCTTTGCTGACTGCCCTGCTATCAAATAATTGCTTGGTGTCTGTTGTAAGTAATCCAAGTAGAGCCAAGTGAGCACACAAGGAAAAATAAAAGCTGATTTTGGTCAAAAAATACTGTATTTCTTTTCTTTCTTAAAAGATTGTGTTGGGATATGTATGTAAATCACAACATGAAGAAAGGGAAAGTGTGCTGTGATTTGGAGAGTTCTATAAAATTAAAGTTTGCAATGAAGTGTTACCCAGACATAACTGTAATAGATTTATATACATTGTCACATGTGTTTTAATGTTTCCTTAATTCCTAAGTTAAAGATTTACCAGAGAGACAGGCAGGAAGGTTGGGGAATGGAATGGGGTGAAAGCTTACGCAGTTTTTTTCAAAGAATAAGCAAAAGGCTGTAAGTTCAAGGGAGAGAGAGAGCTTGCTTATCAAAATCTTGTGCACACTAAGATCAAGCATGGTACCCAACACATGTTGATGGTCCTTGCAGGGCATATAGTGCAAGAAAATTAATCCACTGCTCCAGCAATCCTTTCAGACTTTGATTACTATGAACCAATATCACAGATGGAAAAATAATATTGTATTTTTTCCATCAGTGCAGGTGGTTCCAAAAAAAAAAAAAAATCAGACTGCTTATCCACAAGTAGTGCTTATTGCACTGGTTACCTTTTTGATTTGGGCTACACTGTATTCTGATCTATTTCTTAGTATGGTTTGGTTTAATCAGACCAGGCCAACTGCTTTAAAAAGAAAATAAGCCCAGTTCAGCTTCTAGTTACTTTGTGTAAGTTCTGAATACAAATGTTGTACTCAGCTGATAAACTGAATATTTATACCAGTAGGAATAAATGCACAATCTGACCTAAAGTCAGTGAGTAGAGCAAATCAGTTGGAAACATTTAAACATTATGATTCAGCAATGAAAAATAAGGTTGAATTTACACAACAGTTAGAAATTCCTTCTCTCTGGATCTGCTCTACCTCATTCCAGAGTGGCTGCTGTATGGTACATTACAGACCTTCTTAGTTTGTTGCTGTTAATACTTGTATAGATAAGACAGTTATTAGGTAGAGCACAGGATGGCTAGAATGGGTGTAACTACTTGGGAATGGGGATGAGGAAATAAACTGAAAACAAAGGGAGTTGGCTTCAGCTTTTATGACCCTTGAAATGCTAGGTATTTTTTAAACATGCATATAGCAGGGTAGAGAATAAAACCATCAACCATACAAACATTTGCAATGTTGATGTTAGTATATTTTTACTAGTTCATTTTATAGAGTTATTTATATTGAAGGACTGACTCTCTCTCTCTCTAGTTTTCAAAACTATAGACAAAGATGTGTTCATGGGGAAGTGAGCTGATAATTTTTTTTCTGTAGAAATACCTAAGTGTTTTAATGGAACTCTGTGAGTGTGTCCTGTATGACTAAAAGGCATATGCTGAAGTTTTTTGCTCAAGAGCAAATCTCTGATTTATATTTATGCAGGCAAAGGAAATTAGGTTACCAGTTTAGTACAACCAGATTTCTCTATGTTTTAATTTTTATTTATATTAAACAGGCTATCCAGTTGCCTGTTACCAATAATTATAACATTTATAGTGTTGTTGACACCTAAAAATACTCAACTTAGCTATAAATTTCAAGAACAAGAGATATAAAAATGATTACCCATTATTTTGGAAGGTTCAGTAATGCAAGTATCTAAATATTTAAGGGCTAGAGAGTTTGGGATTAGTCAGATCTATTCAAGTGGGCTCAAAGGGCCCAAGTGATTCCTAGAAAGGGCTGAGAGAGAACAGTTGGAGATCTGAAATCAGGAAGGAAGTTTGCTTCTGTGGCTTACCTGGAACAGAGGCAGAAGCATAAGGGGGAAAAAGCCTCTGCTCCACTACAGGCTGCTTTTGGTCCTAGGAATAGACTCATTATACATATAAAGGTTTTGTTGAACTGTGTGCCATTAGTTGAAGAATAAATTGTGCCTGAAGGAAAACCTTGAAAAGACTTTCTTATTGGATTAATTTATCATTGACAGGGAAATGATTCAGTGACCATAAAGAACAGAGCTTGATTAAGGGAAGGCAAAGGATAGAAAAGTAAATATATATTGAATACAAAAAAGTAAAAGAAACACTATCACAACCTTGGCTTTATTATAAAGGAGATCAGATTAAATGATGTAATGGCCCTTTTTTGGCCTTTATGAATGGATATTTTTACAGGCATTGCTATAAAGGCTGTCAATTAAACAAGCCAAATAGAAAAAATGTACACAGAGCTGGGCATCATAAACAATATATAGGAAGAAAGTATAATCAGATGTATCTCTACCAACCAGCCATTTATAAACTACTTGCTAGTGATCACTTCAAATCTGAACAAATAGTTTATTTATTATGATTTGCTGGAAGTTGACAACATGCCTCATACTGTATGAGTAAATCCTCAATCCAAGCAACCTGGAGTTGATTTCATAACTTGAGTATAGCCATGCTGATTCAGATAATAAAGGAGCACCTGCTTTTGAATGCCACAAACACTGAGAAAGTTCATATATGGCTCAAAACTTTGTGTTGCCAAGTCCATAAATAACCAAAATATACCATTACTAAAGATAGTGATATAAAAAAATCGTGGTTCGTTTCTCGGGAGGAGGAAAAAAAACCTTCACAGACACACTCTATTAGCAACACAAAAGGTATATATTTGCAAATAGGGT
>NW_017728951.1:55274951-55328756 GCF_001723895.1 Crocodylus porosus
TTTTTAATAATATTTCTAACAATAGCATAAGCTTGCAGAGAAGAGAGGTTTGTCTGTCCATGGTCTGTATAAGAAGAAAGGGTTTGAAGGCAAAGGGAAAGTCAAGAGAAAGAAGTAAAGATAAAACTGAATTAGGAAGAACTGAAAAGGCATTGCAGCCATTCGTTCTCTCACACCTTGGGAACTCTTGCAAAAAGGGAAGGGTGATTGGCTCGCAAGGACACTACACTTCTAACAATTCTGATCTCACATAGTCAGGTTAACTTGGTCACTCACATGTAAGAATATACAGAGGTTATATCCTGGATGAGGGTCTGGCCTTGCCTTGCTTTGTCATCTGCTCTACTGTAGATTTGCCAGCTGACATTACAGGCCCCTGGAGCAGTCAAAAACCCAAGTATACAAGGGTCTTTGCCATGTCTCCTCTGCCTAAAACTGAATGTGGCATGTCACAGGCACCAAAGTCTTTTGTATAGGATAGCATAGCGTTGCCTATGGGGACTCTGTGATTGTCATTTGAGGTCTGGGAGACTGGACATCTAGTCTCTTTGTAGTTGCTTTACTGCCATAGCTTACATAAAGGAGCCTGCAGCACCAGTGACCAGGGCCTATTAGCAATATTCAACACTTGCTTTTTATTAAGAGGGCTTCTTATCAAGGAAGTTCTGTAGGTTACTATTAAATAAAGGTATTTGCAATTCCTTTATAAACTTTCTTCATTTTTGCTGATACAGAACTTCTGGAGATATTATTTGTATCTTAAGTAATCAGGGTTCCGGATACAATGTTTGGATGATGTCTGAGTTAACCTTTCCAAACCAGGAAACATATGTATCCTGTAATTGTTTTATTTTCTTTCTTAACTTTGCTTTTACCTAAAAAAAAAAAAAAAAAAAAAAAAAGTCTTTTGTTTTGTTTAATTTCTAAACTTTAATTTGTTTTTCATTTTGACAATTTTTTAAAAGTGAGCATAGAAGAAAGGAAATGAATCAAAGTAATGGTACTATTTGTTGCTTGATACTTGGCGTCTAGCTTGCTTTTTATTGGGACTCTCTCACATTGAATTGGAAAAAAACCAAATTTTTGCTTCCTAAGTTTACTGTCCTTCTACATATGCTCTTACTCTGTCAACATCACCACAATATTTGTACACATTCCAGTAGTGTATTAAATAATGTGACTAATGCTTATATTGTTTGTTCTTGTCTTCTACAAAGCAGAAGTGTGTGTGCATGCATGCAACACAACTTTGATAAGGTTTTCATTTCCTTCAGACAAACATTTTGCTATGTGTCTGTATCTGAGAATGTAGGTCAAAGAAATGTGCCATGCATGTGGATTAGTAGGTGGTGAAATTTGTGATGGTCCCTATTTCTTCTGGGAGTTTAATCCACAGGCTTAGACTGACCCCAAGAAAATATTTGAGGGCCAAATCCTGTCTCTAAAACTTCAGTCAATATAATTAGCAATGAAACAAACAATTCCATTGTCATGAAATATTTTAACACACACAGTAACTAGAAATTCTTAATCCTAAATTTCAATATCCCAATTCAAAATCCCCTATTCTATCTTGTATTTCACTATATTGTATTTTTTTTGTGTGTAATCAGAACAGGTAGCAGCTGTGGCAGGAGGTGTGATAGGAGGGATCCTTTTATTCACCCTTATTGGAATAGCTCTATACTTGCTTTGGAAGAAGTTATGCTTCCTACCTTCTTATGAAGAACTTGTCAATCCAGTTACTCCACCATGTCTGGAGCCCAGTCTACAGGATCAGAATCTTACCCAATCGTCCCCTGCAATTCAACCAAAAAGCACAAGGTGAAAATATTTCTTCCTATCACAGGCTACTGCTTATTAAACTGCATGCCTGTCATCCTGCCGATGTCAAAATGTAGGCAGACACGCACACTAGAGCAGTGGTTCTCAATACTTTTCGACTCAAGGCCCTTCCCTGTAGACATGAGGTCCCCCCTCAGAAAATGCTATTTGTTGGTGAAATCAAATTTATGGTCAGTACTATCTGGTGATGCTCAGAATGAAATTTTTCAAGAACCTAGTGATCAAGGAATTAATGAAGCAGTAGACCAGAAGGAAAAAAGTGTGTGTGTGTGGGGGGGCTAATGTTATGTTTTCAGTCTCCAAAACAAAACAAGCAACCCCCCTGCCTGCTTTTACACATTACTTGAGGATTAAAGGGATTTGTCTAAAAATATGTTTGTATTTACAGAGTCTAGCACAGCGATGTGCCAGGTTCCTGGTTGGGTGCTCTAAGATCTGCCACAATACAAGCAACTTTTTACAATTTACATAAGCATAGAATAAAAAGTATTATGTTGTTTGGTTGAGTGATACAGATATAATTTATGGAAAACTTTGAAATTATAATGATACTAAATACATGTTCCTGTTACCAAATGTGGTTTTCTTAGTTTTAATGGAAAAGTTGATAGTGGTTGTTGTCATTGAGCAGAACTAGAAGTGTTCCATTCATCATTCCACCAAAAATTCATGCGCAAGACTGGATTAATCTGACAAATGAAGAGCAGATCCAGGAGGACAATGAGCTGTACATGACCCCTCAGCCTGGATCTCGGTCATCTTTTCATTCCTTGGGTATGATGACACTGCAAAGGTGGGACAGACTATTGGAAAGGAAATGATACTGAGTAGCATCTTTGCTGTGAATTTACTACAGTATTCAACAGGAATAGTCCCAACCACTTCCTGTGTTTTCCTGCAAAATTGGGCCACAAGAAACCATCAGCCCTGCCTCCCCACTATCTTCCACATGCACAACACTGTAGACTGCTATGACAGTGTTCACCTCTCCAGATGGGTGGGCACAGCCAGTTGCAGTTGTTGCAGCCTACAAGGGCTGCAGCAACTACTTTCTCCCAGGAGCCGTGCAAAGCAGTCACTGTCTATAACACTGGTGCCCAAACTTGTTGCTCTGTGGATTGGATCCACTCTGTGGGACCAATCTGGCATGCACAGGGCTGGGGCCCCAGACAATACAGAGTGAATCAGGCACTGGTCCTGCATGGTATATGGTGGCTGCAGCCGCAGCCACAGCCTTGTGTGGGATGGGGCCTGAAATGTCAGCCCTGTGCTGTTTCAGGATCAGGCCCTGCCACCCATCCTCAGCCCACTTATTCAGGATCAGGCTCATTGCCCCACCCCCATGTGCTCCAGATCAGGCCAAACTACCCCACATATTACAGATCAGGCCCCATAGCCCCTCCCCACTGCTATGCACTCAGGATCTGGGTCAAATCACCCCACATGCACAGGATTGGGCCCCACTGCTTGCCCTCAGCCACACATCAAACCATACTGTTCCAGCCCCATGTGTGCCTGGTTGGGCCCTGTCATCCACCTCTGTGCATATAGGCAGGATCTTATGCACAGGGCCATGTCATGTGGCCCATAGGGCTCAGAAATTTGGTGGTGGAGGACTGGTGGCAGAATTGCTAACACTCCACTGCCAAGTTTCCAGACTTCTGGGGAGCCCCACAGGCCAAATCACACAGCTCTCCAGGCATCTGGCCCATGGGCCCTGCTCTGTAATAAAAGGAATAAAAGAGATGGGCCCTAGAAGCAAACATTTCCCAAGTTTTGAATTCAGAGAGTTCAAACCTTGTATTTATATGTAGAAGCAGCTTGTCAGTAAACAAGAACAATACATGGTTTCCCTTAAAGTCAACCTGATTTCTTTTTCTATTTTTTTTTTTTTTTTTATTTTACAAAGCTGGGGCTTATGTTATAGGATCCATCAATCCAGAACTGTACAAGGACCCTGAAGACAACAGCGAGACAAACTTCCCTGAGGGCAACATTGGTCGTCTTTGGTTCTCAGTGGAATATGAGCAAGAAACAGAGAGGCTCCTTGTCTTCTTGATTAAAGCCAGAAACCTTCAGGCCCCTGCAGATTCCTGTAGTCCCTTTGTTAAAATCTACCTGTTGCCAGATGAAAGGCGTTTCCTGCAATCCAAAACCAAATGCAAAACCTCCAACCCACATTTTGATGAAAACTTTGTTTTTCAGGTACCTGCTTTTTAACTGGATTTTTGCCTATGATGTTTCACTCTGAATATAAGGGAAATAAGATCAAAGGAAGTAAGATAGGCTAGGTAGTCAAGAGGGCTACATCATCTCATGATGAACTTTTCCCAACACATATATGGCCATGACTAGCTGGTAAAAACGTTCCAATGAAGCAAGTTTTTGCCCAGAAGTGATGATTCATCGCAACTAAAATACTTTGCAAGAATGAACCATTTTCAACAAACTTCTGTCAAAACATAGGCACGTGTTCTCTTGGACATTTGTCTGCTTTCATGCCAACTCTAGTCAGTCTAGTTTGGGGTGCTTAGAGACCCTAGACTTTCCAGGTCAATTACTCCAGGATAGCCCTTCCACATAGACTGACACAGTTGGGAAATCAGTGTTTCCAGAGCTTCAGTCTCCTTGCTGCAGAACCTGGAAGACCTAGGAGTTCTGGCTCCACAGCAGTGAATCAAAATCCTGAGACCACTGACTTGGACTGGGGTTCATTGGGGTTCCAAGCTTCCTTATTAGTAGGCATTCAGGTTTTCTGATTTTAAAAAAAATCCCTACTTTCTGGATTAAAAAAGTAACCCCAAATCTACTTTTTCCATGATTAAAATGAAACACCATTAATTACATATATCTGTGTGTGTGTATATTTATCTACATGCACACACACGCATATATTAGTGGTGTTTCATTTTAATCATGGAAAAAAATGGATTTTGGGTTACTTTTTTTAATCCAAAAATTGTGGGAGGGGAGTTATCAGAGAACCTGGATCCCTGCTGTTTAGTAAGTGGGAGCCTGGCCATCCTGGGAACTCCAGCTCAAGTCAGTGATCTGTTGCAGAACTGAATGACTAGAAGCACTGAAAGTTTTAGCATAAACCAGACAGCTCCTGGATTTTGTGATAGATATTTTATATAATTTCTGATTTTAATAAATTAGTAATTTTCAATGCATTTTTCCAAAGAAAAATGCATACTCATAAACCAAAAGGAGGGTCAATCATACAAGGTATTTTGCTAGCTATATGGCTATACATTTATATTTTTGAGTACAGAAACAAGCCTGAAAAATAATTTAGACATTCCTGTTATTGTGTGTCCTGATGATAAACTATGGAGCTATGTAATACATTGCTTTTGTCATAACATTTTTAACAAACATCTTTACCTGATCTGTTAATCCATTAACCTAAAACTACTAATATTTTCCTACTTCTGAGAAGCTTAAAAACAAACCAAATAATAAACAATCTCTCTTAAATTTGTGAACTGGTTTTACTCCTCTCAAAATGTAATTCTTTGGCCCCGGAATTACCCTGTATTAAGATTTCAGGTGGGTAATGTCCATAGTTAGTAAAGTGATAGGTTGAAGGTATGACATCTAGCAACACTACAATGCTAAAAGCATCAGTTTTGAACTACTAGGAAATGCATGCCTTCCCAGGGGATACCAGTTGCTTCTAGAAGTGGAACATCACACAATATCATACTTTCACAATATTAATTTATATTAATTTACAAACTATTTGAAGTACATTCTAGAGATTTTACAATTATATTAATACTATTTTTGTTTGGATCCTAGGAGCTCTTTGCACAATTGTGACTTCACACACTTAAAACACTGGGCTTAAAACATTTTTTTTCAAATTCCAATTCTCCAACACGTTTCAAAAAAAATCTGTCTTAAATATACATGATGATTATATTCTACATAGTGGTATAAATAATTCAGTAGCACCCATTTGGTCTATATTGAAATACTTTTCCTATTCTTGCACAGGCTTCCAGTAAAACATTACACCAAAGAACCCTGAAGTTCTTGGTCTTTCACACTGATAAACAGAAAAGGCATCACCTCCTGGGCCAAGTTATTTTGCCTTTGAGAAATGAAACACTAACTAGTGACAGCAAACTGGTCATCTGGAGAGATCTGGAGGCAGAAAACCTGGAGGTAGGCAACTAAGCAAAGGGTTAAATAAATGAGGTAACTATTACTCTGACTTGTGTTTTTAAATTTTCCATCTTGATGGGCCTACTAGGATGGCTAGGGAACATACAGTAACTACATGTGGACATGAATGGGACCGAAGAACATGAAATCAAATAATATATTGTTTTGTTGAACCCTGACATAATAACATTCAGCTCTACAGAACTTCTGATGTTTCCCCAACATGGACTTAACACTGGAATAGCTGCATGCATAGATATCTACCTATTCCACAGCTTAAACAAAATGCAGTAGCTAAGCGTTAGAACACTTTCTATTGTTATTTGTTATAAGCTGTGTACAGATAACTTTCTTCCACCCCACCCTTAGGAGAGCCCATTTCTTGACAGCCTGTACTCTCCCCTACCTGGGAAAGGGACAGACTGTCAAGTGGCAGATGGTAGCTGCTAAACAGCAGCTGCCACAGACTGCCCTAGAAGGGCCCCAGGCCCAGGAGAATGACCCCCAATCCTGTCAGCCCTGATGGGGGGCCTTCCAAGTTCTCCTCTGCAAGAGAATAGCCCTGCTCCTTGCACTTCTCTGGGCTGGCCTGGAGAAGTGCAGGGTGGATGGGGAGCACTCAGCCACTGAGGCAAACCTCTGGGACCCTTGCCACAGGGGAATGACAGCTGCCTCACCATATACTACTTTGGTCTGAACCAGAGTAGTGTGGGGCAAGGCAAGGGCTTTTCATCAAGCTTTGACACTGCCACACAACAGCCTGCTTCATCCTATTCTGCCCTGGGAGGCAAGGGAAAGTTGGTAGGGCTGGGAGCCAGACTTGAGATGCCTTCCCCCAAGCACATTTCCCAGCTTCTCTGCCTTTTAAACTGCAAGTGGAAGCCAGCATGGCTGAGAATCAGACTTACAAGCCCAGCTACTGGCTGTGCCAACTTTTCAATTCCCAGCCATGTTGTTCAGCTGAGCAGTGAGGGAAAAGAAAAGGAAACCAGTGGAGCCCAAAGCTAGTTTTGTAAGCCTAGCTTGCTGCCCCTGCTCAGCTGAGTTGTGGGGAAAGGGAGGGTGCAGGGGGAAGCAGGTGGGGAGCAACACTTGCTGCGCTTGGCTCCTAGTGCCTGGAGCAGAGGCATGCCAAAACCCCTTGCTGCTTCTCACACTGGGAGCTCTGGTGTGAACCGGGCGGAGAGCAGCTGGAGTTGCTCATCCTTTCGTCTCATGTCTGTGGGATTGGGGAACAGCTGCCTCTTGTTCCTTCTCCAGATGGGGATGACCCTGGTCTCAGGAAGGCAGGGGCCCTTTCTCCTAACTCCACTCCTCCTTGTTCCTAGGAGGAGTTAAACTGGTGAAAAGCTTGCAGACATTAAGTCTCCCAGGAGAAGCTCCTGGGAGCAATTTAACTCTGGTTGTTCCTGGGATATTTTTCTCTCAGAGCAGCCATTTTTGCTCAGGGAGAAAAAGCTTGAATGGCTGCACGCTTTTGTTTTCTAATGGGAGAATGGAAATGTTTGTAGAAACTGAGTGTCTGTACATGGCCAGAAATTAAAAAGAGGAGAGAAAAGCAGGTCACAGCAAAACAAAAAGAATGCTGTACCCTCAAAAATAGTAATTCAAATGTACAGGAATGTTGCAGATGAGCCTTTAAGGAACCTTCTCATTTGTTAGCACTTTCATAACACATCAACAAGTTTGACCCCATTCAATTAAACCTACAAAAACAGATATTTAGCTGGTGACAAGTCTGGAATTCTTTATATTGCCCAACGGCTACAGCATTACTCATGCTGGTCCTGAGGGGAGAAAGGTTGTGGGAAGTGTGGGAGTATGAAGCAACACTTTGATAATGTGCAATAGAGGGATGGGGGGTCACATGAGACTAGCAGTTAAAAAGAGGGTACAAAACTTTTTTGCTGACATCAGCGTATTTACTCATGTAAATAAAGTGAAGGATTTAGTGTGAGGGAGCATACTGGAATCTCTTGAATAGTACACTGCAAAAGCACTTTTGTCTAATATAACCAACACCAAAATACTGCTCATTGCAAATGAAATACAAAGACATTAGAGTTCATTTTCCATTCTTAAAGTGGCAGAAAACACTGCCCATCTGTATATGACTGTAAGTGGCAGGAAGTGTCCGTCTGTATATGACTGAAGAGAGATCCTTTCAGTTGAATTTTACCAGTAATCTTCTGCTTACAAAGCCCCCTTCAGAGTATGGAGATATCCAGTTCTCCCTCAGCTATAATGACTACCTGGGACGTCTCAGTGTGGTGGTGCTAAGAGCAAGGGGATTGAAGCTACAAGATGAGAGCTTTACTACAAGTGAGTATTGCCTTACTCTCAGTTTACCACTCCAGAATTCCTGTTTTAATTTATTCCTACCCTGTTCATCCACCGCCAAGCTTGCATTGACCCCATTTGAATAACTAAACACCAGCATGATTTAATTTCAGAATTAACAGAAACGAAGTTTTGTGTTACTGTGCTAACTAGATGTTGATAACTTTTATTTATTGTGCCTGAAGCTTGGTGCCCACAATTAACTGTGAACATGGTTGTTGGCCTCCAAATCAGAAAAGGCTACATTTCAGAGATCCATAGGCTCTGAATCATGGGTTCAAAATAATATCTGAACCCAACTGTGTGACTTCAGTGCACTTCTAGAAACTTGTGAAGTATTGTAATTGCAACATCATTTGTGCAGCTCACAGTGTAAGGTGTAACAAGGCTCTTACTGACAGAGATGAAATGCTGCTGTATCAGGTATCTCTAAACATCCAGACTTCAGGCATTATTATAAAATGCTAAAATGATGTTTTCTGAATTCAATATGTAAAATGCAGCACGTAAAAACAAGATACATATTGCATTTTGTTTCTAGAGATGGGTTTGCCTTCCTCAAGGCAGAACTGATATTAAAAACAAACAAACAAAATAATTTTCCAATAAGCAAAGACATGAGGTCAAAAGCCATGCCCTAGTTGTAAAGGCATGGCTTTAAGAACAGCTACTATAAATGGGCCTTAGAGAGCAGAGATAAGGAAAACATTTATTAGGGTTGTGCGAAACAGTTATGTTTCAATTTGGTTTTGGATTCAGCTATTTCGGAGGGACAGTGATTTGTTTTGGTATTTTGGATCACTGTTCCGTTTTGATTTGGCCAACTCTGTTTTGGAGTTTGGATGCTGTTTCAGTGATTTGGCCATAGGCATGGGTGTCTCGTGCTTGAGTTGGGGGGGAAGGGTCCCCCAGTGCCTGATCCTGCTGACTGGGGGGGGGGGGCGGCCAATCTCACTCACCATGAAAGCAGTGCTCTGCTCCCCAGCTGGCACTCGCAGGGGGGACATCGGTGCATTCCTACGTGTTGCCCCTGGCCATAGGCTATAATGGGGAATCACTAAAATGCCTGAACTTTGTCACTTCTTGCCTGGTTCAGATGACAATTGCAGGGATGGTAGCCCTGTCTGAGGGCATGAAGTCTGCCAAGTTTCAAGGAGATAGGTGCAGGGGTTTTTGTGAAACTGCACCTCAAACTGTTCAAAGCAAAACACATGTTGTGTGTGTGTGTGTATTAAGGCAGAGCAGGATGAAAACAGCAGGCATGGTAGCCTGTAACAGGGGGCCTTCCAGTCAGATCTCCGCCCACCCACCTGTTTTTGGGCCAACCGCCCACCTCTTTTTTTCCTGCCATGCCTTGATGGAAAACTGATTCAGTTGCTTCCCAGGTGGGAGGGTGCCCATTTAGGTGTCTAGGGGTGACATGCATTCCGTAGCTGCCTATCTCCCCTACACTGCAGCCCATGCCTTCACCTCCTCCAGCTGTGGTCCCCTGTCTGGGACCTTTTGCTGCCTTAGGCCGGGCCCCGCCTTCAGCCAGTTGCAAACCTGAGCCTCTTCCTCTGGGCATTCGTCACGGTGGGCCCCTGGCCCTTTGACCCCACTTTGGGTCCTGGCCCCAGCACAGACCAGTTGAGGGTATCTCTGATATCTTTCATTAGACTCACCGAATAGTTGGAACAGTTGGAACAATATATCTTAGGAAGCTTTTGGGTTTTAAAACCCTTTGTCAGGCTGAGGAGGCATCTGCAGTTGGTGCATGTGGTCTTCCTGGATGGACTGAATAGTGAAGAAGCCAGAGGCTGGTATGCATGCAAGAAAGCCAGTTAGTGAAAATATAAATTGAGGTGTGAGGGGGTGAGGGACAAGCTTAGAGGGCAGGGGGTGGTAGCAGGTAAAAGTTGAGAGGTACCTGGGGAGTCAGAGTCAGATGTCAGGCAGGTTATAGTGTGTCAATGGGTGAGGGACAAGCTGGGAGGGCAGGGGATGGGGTGGGAAGGGGGGTGTAGCAGGTAAAAGTGGAGGGGTACCTGGGGAGTCATATGTCTGGCAGGTTATAGTGTGTCAATAAATCTAATGTCTATATTGAGTCCTTGAGTTTTTGTATCCAGGAGGCTGATGAAGTGAAGTTCATAGGCTTGTCTTTAAAGAGTGGTTTGTAAATTCAAACAACCACAGAACCTTGCTAACCTCATCACTAGAAGCAAACTTCCTACAGCCCAAAACACACAGAATATATTCAGACCGTGCCAGGACAAGAAATGCAAAACCTGCCAACATATCTCCAGCACCCCCACAATTATTACATCCCACAACAGAACCATCACCACACCTGGAACTTACAAATGCACCTCCAGAAAAGTTATATATCTCATCCAGTGCACCCAATGCCCTGATGGAAAATATGTAGGAGACACCAAGCAACAACTGCGCACCAGAATGAATGCACACCGGAAATCTATTACAGACAAGAACACCTAACTACCGGTCAGGGCAAATTTCTCACAAGAAAGCCACTCTGTCTCCAGTTTCTCAGGCCTGATCCTCAAAGGGAAATTACAAACCACTTTTCACATGAGCCTATGAACTTCACTTCATCAACCTCCTTGATACAGACACTCATAGACTCAATATAGACATTGGATTTATGACACACTATAACCTGCCAGACATCTGACTCCCCAGGTACCCCTCCACTTCTACCTGCCACATGCACCTTCCCCCCATCCCTCACCCCCTGAAACCTCAATTTACATTTTCACTGACTGGCTTTTTTCCCTGCATTGCATGTTAGCCGCTGGCTTCTTTATTATTCCTTCCATCCAGGAACAGCACACACACCAATTGCAGATGATTCCTCAGCCTGATGAAGGGTTTTAAACCTGACAGCTTGCTAAGATGTATTTCTCTAACTATTCAGTTGGTTTAATAAAAGATATCAGAGTGATCCAAAGACCGTTGTCTGCCTTGTGTGTGTTAAGGCAGAGCAGGATTAATGCAGCAGGGATGGTAGCCTGTGACAGCGGGCCTTCCTGATGCTGGTTAGATCTCGGCCCACCTACCTGTTTCTGGTCCAACTGCCTGGCCCTCTTTTGTCTGCCATGCCTTGATGGAAAACTGATTAAGATGTTACCCAGGCAGGAGATAGCCCATTTAGCTCCCTGATGTGTAGGGGTGACATCCATTCTGCAGCTCCATACCTACCCTAGCCTGTGGCCCATGTCTCGCAGATGTTATTCCAGGCAGCTAAGCTCACCTGGAACCTCACAACTCTACTGCAACCAGCAAGCCTCAGGCCTCTCAAAGATCTTACAGGTCTGGGTTTTCCCTAGCTAGGACCGTGCGTGTGCATGGTGGCTGGAGTTTATAAGGTTGCCTCCTACCCACCTTTCATCAGGAAGGTTTGTGGTCCTGGCATTTCTTGGGGGCTGCCGTGCCACCAGCAGTCCCACCAGGCCTCACAACCCTGGCAGGGTGCAGTTTTAGGTCATTTTCAGGACCTGGGGCCTCCTCCTTCCCCATAGCCCCGGTCCATACTTCCAAATTCATCCTGCCGTGGGAGCTCAGCAAGAAGATGATCTTCCTCTGCTGGCTAATGATACAGTGAATGGTGCCTCCAGCTCTGAAAGCAGAGCATTAAATGGTTTAAAAAATAAATAAATAAATAAATAGAGGAAATAGGTGCAGACAGTAAGGATGGTGGCATTCACCCCGTCTGCATGTGGAGCTTGGGGAACACCAGCAGCAGGAGATTCACCTTGAGGAACACCAGCTGCTCTACCAAACCAGGATCCAAGAAGGTGCAGAGGGGTGCCACAACATCCCCAGCAGCACTGAACACCCTCTTGCTCAGAACACTGGTTGGTGGACAGGACAGGTGTTCCTGAGCAACTGTAGCCAGATTCATGCATGGCCTTCTGTTGCTCAACCAGCCTTTTGAGCATCAGGTATGTGGCGATCCGCCAAGTCTCCACATCCTGCATAATTTTGTGCTGTGTGCTGGTCAGCGATGCCTGTTTCTCCTGCAGCATCTTCCACCCGCCACCTTCCTGCATTTCAAAATGAGCTGGCTGGTTGTGATGGTGCCATCACCGGGATCCCTGTTCCCCTGCGAGGCATCCCTGATTATGAGGTGGAACTTGTGTGCCACACAGAGGATGCCAAAGAGTTGGCATCACACACCACCTTAACCATATTGGACTTGTTGTCAGTGACCACAAACCCACAAGTGAGCTCACCCTGCCCAATGAGCCACCCCTGCACCATGCGGTTCATGGCCCCCATGATCTCCGTTGCTGTGTGGGACTCATCCATCACCTCGGCTTGAAGGAGAACCCACCGATGGCCTGACTGATCACACCAGTGCCCTATGGAAGAGAGGTAGGTATGATCTCCACCCGGACTGCTACAGATGTCTGAGGTGACATGTAAGGCTACCCGTGGCCCTGCCTTGCACAGCTCCTCCCTCAAGTACTCCCTGCATGCCTCGTACAGGGAGCGCACCACCATCCTGCTGAAGGTGGTGTGTGCGGGACTGGGTAGGATGGGGCCATGAGCACCATGAGCTGCTTGAACCCTGGCCACTCAACAAAGGAGAAGGGCTGGCCAGCCAGAGCAAGCATCTCCCCAATACTCTGGGTGACCTCACTTGGTTTTGGAATGCACCTCCCTTTCCCTCAGCCTTTCCCCCACTGGTCCAGGGTGGCTGGCCTCTACTTATGGGGGACAGGAGCTTTGGAACGAGGAGGGAACTTCCTCTTGGGCACGTTCCCACTGGTGCCAGGCTGAGAAGCATGGGCTAGGGGGTGGTGCCTCCTGAGATGCATCAGCATACCCATGATGCTGAAGTGTTTCACCTCCTTGCCCCAGCTGGCGTTGCACTGGCACTACAGGCAGATGGCATGTGGAGTCATCTGCCACCTGAAACTGATCCCACACTACACTACCCCCTAGTTTCTGGGGGTGCGCATAAGGATCCTACCTTATCCCCCCTCCTCAGCAGGCAGAGGCACAATGGCGGGGGATGTTGAGCCACCTGCCCCCACAACCTTCTCCATAGTGCCTTCTGTAGGAGACCTGGCTCTAGGGGAACTCTGAGGCGTGTGGAGCTTAAACTCAGATTCCCCCTCCCCCAGAACTTCTCTGGCTATGGCCCTCAGCTCCACTGCTTCCAGATCCAGCTCCTCCTCTGGCACTGGAAAGCTCAAGCTGGGAACTGAAATTGGGGTGGGGGACACTGTCATGATGGTGCTTATCATGCTGGTGGTGCTGGTTGTTATTATTATTTCTGGTGTTAGTGGAGATGGGGCAGATGCAGACACTGCTCCCATATCCTTGCTCCCACTAGCAGCAGGATCCTCATGCCTGCTAGGGAAGAAGGTGCATCTGTCTGGGGGGGGGGGGAGGGCGGAACTTGTAGCTCTCACTTTGGCCCTTCTGCCCTCCCCTCCACCGGAAGACTGGGCACCTGCCTTTTCAGCATGCTTCATATTTGGTGTGCTGGAAAATGTGTCTGCATGTGTATATGTGTAGTGCTTTCCTGCACAGTGATGAGACACTGCCATACTGTCTTTTTTTACAGCTTTTTTTGGGGTGAAAAAAAATAACAAGAATAAACAACAGGATTTTGGGGGAAGAAATATTTGAAAGGGATTAACAACAGGGATGGCAGGCAAGGATAAGTGGGAAAGGATTGGCTAATAGTTGGCTACAACTTGCTGGCAAGAAACTACCTACTGCTGCCAGCCTAGACCCTTCAGATGCTATACTCTGCTGCTTGTGCTGCAAGAGACAGATCTCACGAAAGGCAGAGAGCAGTTCACAAACAGCCTTATATGTTCTTTCTCCATCCCTCCCTCAGAGAACCAGGATTGGAACAGACCTCAGAGACAGATCGCAGACACTAGCCAGCTACAGCTGCCAATACCAGAGCAGTCCTTGCCCCCTTCTTCTGAGTTTCTTTTTCCCAGATCAATCCTGCCTCTGGAACGTTTAGGATAGTTCTGTTTAATTTCAGAGCTATTTCGGAGCCTTTTGTTCCAATTCAGATTCGGTGTTCCAGATGATGAAATGGGCTGAAACACCTCCAAAATGAAACAGTTGCCAAAGTTTTGCACAGCCCTAACATTTATATGACTGGCTTTTGGGAAATGAATTACAAATGATGTAGGTGAAACATCCTAAGAGTGGAAAAGCTTAAACATGGACAGTTCTTCATTGTCATTACCTTTATGACCCAGAGGAGAAAGCTTCTTATACTTGATCTTTCTTCTAAGTGAAACTTTGAAATTTTTCAACAGCAAGAGCTAAATTCACTTTGTTTCTTTCAATACACATGCCACAAAGCTGCTGTGTTAATTTGATGCCACAGTCTTGCAGGTTATTATAGTAACCATCAGTACACTGATGGAAGGCATGACACTCTCCAGGAGGAAGGAAGGAAGAATGGTCAACAAACAGTTCCCCAGGCTAAATGATAAATACTTAATAAATTAAATCAATCAGTCCTTATTTCCTTTGGTAATGCTTTTTTAGTACAGCTGACTTGGTGATTGCTGACTCTCTTGCAGATGCTAAAGAAAACCTATGTGAGAAGTCTCTTGTGTTTACTCCACTATGTTTCCTTGTATGGGTGATATTTGAAGCAAGGTCTATGGTAGTCTGATGTAAGATACAGATCAATAAAGGGGTATTTACTGATTGAATAAAGCTGGAGAGTGAATTTAGTGTTTTTAAAAATAAGTGTGATGACTTGACAGAGCCTGCTAAACCCAGTCTCTCTTGAATGTAAACTGCTGAATACCAAGATGTGTAATGTCTGTGAATGGGATGTAGGAGTAGAATGTTAACCTCCAAACTCCTGTTTGGACCAATAACTTTCACTGAATTGAATGAGATTAAAAACCATATAATCTGAGAAGTGAGGTGAATGTCGTTGCAACACATGAAAAGCAAATGCACCAAACCTAGTGTTTCTGCTTTAACCATCAAGTGTTACTTCCAAAACTGATTCTCCAGTTACAAGAATAATTTAGTACGGCACCCAGGAATTTTTCTTTTTATTGAGGTAAAGAGGATTATATCACATCAAAACTAAATTAACAGGATCCAAAAAAGGATTAACTATTTATATGGAAATCATGCTATCTACTGTTGTTATAACCAAGTATAACATTTTAGAAGGGTCACCTGATCTTTGGTTTAAGCCCTGGAGCACGTCTGATTGTTAGAGACTAGTATTAGATCTGTATAAAACCAGAGTTTTATTCCATCTCTGTCTACTGAGGAGTTCTTGCATGTTCCTCTTAAATGTTTCATATTAGTCAAAGATAGGATACTAGAAAAGATAAAGATCTTTTTATTCTCCCATTGCCAGTTGTGGGATCACTCCTGACATTTCTAATCAACTTAACAGTCAACTCTGGAAATTATAGTACTGCTAAACTTCTGCATTAATGAACTGAGGAACAGGGAGTAGCAAGTAAAGCAGCAGCAGGGGAGCTTGTATTGCTTTTAGGGAAAAGACAGCTGTATAGTCAGCAAGAGGAAAGTTCTTATGTATTTTCCAGTGAATATTTAAACTGGGGGGAAACGGAAAATATTCAGACCACTTCGGACTTTAGCAGATTCAGATGTAAGCTGAACAACAATGAAGAGTGGGGATGGTATAGATCAGGAAGCAACGGAAGACATTACGTTTCTTTCTTCCCCCTCTCTTTTTTTCCTTTTTGCGAAGTCTCTGAAAGACAAAAAATTTAAACAGACACTACACAACTTTTATTTGCCAGGTGCCAGTATCTTCTACAAACTTCCTTTCCAGTGTGCCAAGATGAAGGGCAAGAAATCAGTGACATTATAAATCTCTGTCTTGAATGTAATGCCACTTTCCTTGATGGGAACCTAAAGTGTTTTCACTAGATAGCATCACTGTGTTTTCACTAGATAGCATCATACCTATTTTATAAGCCTTCATTAACCTTTTTATGATACACAGCATCTGAAAGCATGGAATTGCTTTCAGTTATCTTTGTACTTTTCGTCTCAGTGCTCTTGACATGTTGTTGCTTTCTTTTCTTAATCTTGTTTCATTGCAGGTGTGTATGTCAAAGTGGCACTGATGAACCACAATAAATTCATCAAGTGTAAAAAGACAGCAGCTGTTCTAGGATCCCCCAATCCAGTATATAATGAATCCTTCAGCTTCAAGACAGACCAGAAAGAGCTGGATACAGCAAGCCTGAGCCTGTCTGTGGTTCAGAAAGCTGAGGATGACAGTAAGCAATATAATTTACTGTACCTGAGATGTCCTAAAGCTTGTTAGGCTCTTGTACACTGGCATAAGTCTACTCTGGATAATTCTAAACTGAGAGAAGCACAATGGTACTTATTAATAGGAAAGTTGGGTATTTCAGAAGCTGCTGCTTAGATGGTTAAGCCACTGGAAAAGGGTTCAGAAAAGCTAATAACGTTGTTTTAAAATATAATATATATTTTTCTTTAGCAAAAGAGTATTCATACTTATGAATGAACCTGCAGTGGGAAACAGTAATTTTAGAGATTTGCAGTAGTCTGCCTTAGTGTGTTACTTGCACATCTTTCAGAGACCAGGGATGTCTAAATAGTGATTCTCAACCAGGATGCTATGGCACCCTGGGGTGCCACAAGATTCATTTTAGGGTGCAGCATGCAGCCACTTAATATTAGCACCTACACCTACACATTGACAAGAAAAACCCAGAGATTTCAAGTAGGAATCCATAGTGTCAAAAACATTATGACCTGTTATGGTCTTTCTGAGTCCTGGGCAACAGAAGATTTGCTCCATTCTTCTGTAGTCAAGAAGTGAGTGAAAGTTAAGAGCTAGCATTTTCTGACAGGTGCCTTGAGTCTAACAAGGTTAAGAACCACTAGTTCCTTGCTTGTTATATTCTGATGAGAATGGGAAATCATTCATAGTAAAGGTGGATAACTGCACATTTAATTCAATACTTGATTTACAGTAATATTTAGAATAATTTGGACAGAAGACAGACTGTGGGTATATACATCTCTTTGAAATTAAACTACAGGTCAGCAACAGAAATGTTGTGACCTAGGAAGCATCCATATATTATCTGGTTATTATCCTTTTTCTCAAATCTAAACATGGCCTTAGTACTGAAACAGAAATAACTTTCACAAGATTCAAGTGCCAAGATTAAATTTTCACAAGATTCAAGTGTAAAATCTTGCCAAAAGTTACATAATGATCTGACTCTGGAATTAGTGATATCATCTGTATTAGAATCAACACACAAATCCATAGCAATTTTCATGCAAGTATCTCAAAATGCTTTACATACCTAAAAATAAATCCAGTTATGATGGGTGCAAATTACTAAACCCATTTTACAGATGAAAAATTGAAGCATGGAAAAGTTAAATGATTTGCTCAGTTTCAGACTGAGTCAATGGTCCAGAGCTGGAAACAGAATCCATAACTTCCAACCTCTGATTTGGTACTGCAGTAACTGAGAAGTCTTCTTTCCTATAAAGAGCCTTTCACCTCCAAGTCTCAGCCAGTTTGCAGCTGACCAAAGCAGGATATATTTTGAAGTAACTCTTGAGGTGTAAGGACTGGAATTAAAACATATGTATACAAGATTGGAGCATACTGGAAGAGTACTATAACTCAAGATATAGGGTTCTTATACAACCTACATTTTTTTCACAAAAAATGTCACCCTTGAAACTCTCCACACCTGTGACAACATATATGCATGGCTGCAGAGCTTTTTTAAAATGGCTGATTATGTGGAAAATTAACCCTGGTCAAATGAGTAAGTACCTACTGAAATCATGGCAGAAGTGTGCACAGTGGCTCCCTTAATCTTGCAGTTTCCCTCATGACTCTCCCCACTGCTCGCTCTTGACTGGCAGGGAGGCGAGAACCACAATATGGTTTTTGCCTCCCATTACTGAGTACCCCTGCTGCTTGCTGCTGACAGTCTGGGAGGTAAAAACAGCGCCATATTTAAAACTGCAGTTTAAGTTTCCCTGCTGGTAAGGAGCAAGTGGCAGGGCCCCTCCGTGAATCAGTGTGTGGGGGCACATGGGGAAAACTGCAAGATTAAAGGAGCTGCTGGGCAGTGCACTTCCAGTGTGATTTTGGTAGGTCCCTACAAATAAGGTATTAGATTAAGGCACTCTAAAGCAGAGTGCCATAGGGAACATGTTCCCTCCAGGGTTAATTTTTTGTGTGGAGGAGGACTGGGCTGCTGCTTGTGCCTCCAGGGCTGTTAGCTCTGGTCATTCAGAGCAGCAGGCAGCTCTGGGCTGAGGGGAGTAGGGGCAAGGTGGAAGGGAGACCCCTTGGCTCACAGACTCCTGCCATATGGGGTACTGGGGGGGAACCAGGCTGAGCCCACATGGCAGGGGCTCCCTTCCTCCACCCTGACCTGGGCCTCTTGATAGCAGCAGCATAGAGCTGCCAGCTGCTTTAAATGACCAGAGATGGGGAGGGGAGTGGGGTGGATGTCTGTCTGTTGGGTTGGGGAAGCGCGGGGCCTCTAACTCATGCCACTTTATGTAAAGCACCAGGTGTTAGAGTGGGGCCCTGAACATCTGTAGGTATCCTAACAGCACACTCAACTGGAAATACTTTTTTTTTTAAAAGTTAGTAAAATAAATGCTAATATTCTGATCTTAGGTAAAGATCTAATCAGAGCATTAGCCAGGTACTGGTTACTAACCACCCTTTCTTTTTCTATTCAGAAAGCCACCAACTAGGACGTGTAGTGGTTGGGCCCTATATGTACGCTAGGGGCAGAGAGCTGGAACACTGGAATGAAATGACCAGCAAGCCTAAGGAGCTAGTTAAACGATGGCACACTCTTGCTGTAGCACCTAATTAAGTAACTGGTCCCTCTGCATAGTAGTCAAAGGACACAGACCTCCTATAACACACAAGTGCTGATATGCTTTCTAATCCAAAGACAAGGACACAAAATGGTCCCACCATTTAACCTCTTCCTCCAGCTGACAACTTTATATTTAACCTCCTCTTACATGCACACAACATAGTTGGCTGCTAATACTGTTTCCCTCTTCCTCCAAAATTATTTTTCAGTTCTCTTTAATTATGTACGATAGACCAAATGAAACAAAGATAAGCCTGAGTATAGTAATCCTATATCCAGTAATTTGGGCTACTGATTCTGCCTGCTGGTCACTACATTTTCATGTGGCTGCAATGTAAAACAAGTTAGGAATTGGGCCTAACTGACCGCTGTATTATCCTTGTTCTAGGCCAAGGCAACTTCACTAAAATTAATATGGGTACTTTGGCACTAAATTGGAGTAACACACTGATCAACTGGGCCTAAACTATGTTGGCTGAATACTGTATGTAATGCATATACTATGTTACTTAGAATGACTATACTGTAAATTTGAATGGGAGGGAGTATGATAATATTCAGAACAACCATTAGCACAATTATGTGCATCTCAAGATAACTGTACTTATTTCAACAGTTTAGCTGAATGTCTCCAACTGGCTCAAATTAAAACATTGACTTTCTGGTGAAACTGACAGACAAAGGAGAAGGTACTGAAAATGTTGGCTAAAACTCTCATATTAAAATCTCTTTCCAGCTTGAACTCTGATGAAATAGTTTTAGTGGAAAAGTAAGATGGAACAATTATTTTTAATCAGTGTAAAATAAACAGGACATCCTCTTCCCTCCTTGACTGCTCATCCAGAGCTTGAACCTAGGACCTTTCACACCCAAAACAACAATTATAAATCAGATCAACTAACTTCCTTTTAATGAATCATTTGGTACTTTATGTTCCAATCAGTGTTGTAATTTTTATAGTAGATATAAAACAGGCTCTCTTTCAAACAGGATGCACCATTAATTAGCTTAATACATTAAGCAAAGCATCTCCTGAGAAACTACAGCACTTTTTCTTTTGAAAACACTGCTCCTGTTTGCAAAAGGTACTGTGTGTTGGAATACCTCTAAGATGGGCAGTAGGTACAGTATTTTCAAATCTGGTCTCCCAAGAGAAATGTATATACTTTCCCTTGAATCAGAGTTATCAAGTAACAAAAATGTGTCATAGATCTGGTTTTCCCAGTTTACTCCTCAAAACTGTTTAAAACAGTTTATTATTTAGATAGCTTGCCTGGTTTGGGAAGCAAAATGATATCTAAATGTGTGCTAACTAAATTAATGTAACAATGCAATTGTAGTGACCACTATTTTTACAGTGTGGCACCTTTAAGATAAAAGACAACAACTTATCTGATAAAGGTGAACAATAAATCATCTTTCCTGCACAAGTGCGGGGGGGCTGGACTTGATCTGTAAACTTCCTTCCAGCCCCTAACATCTATGAAACTGTGTATCAGTCATGTTGGTGTTACTAGACCATGTGTAGCTTCAATTAATAATGTATTATTAATGTTCATTTAAATGTTACTAAAGCTAGAAAACAAGGGATTTTTGGTCCTTTGCTTGTACTTGTCAGGTTGACAGTGCATCCATTTCTGTCTCAAACAGTATATAATACACAATAAAAATATTGCACTGCACTAATGCTGCTTCCTTCCTTTCTCAGTGCTGCTTATAGAAAATAACAAGTACTGTGACTATGTGAGATTTGCCATTTAACGATTCTACATAACGTTACAGGGATTGAATGATATACATACAGATATACATAAATGTTTCAGATGGACAAAAACTGCTATAGACCTCTCCTCTTCTAACCATTCTCTCTTTCCCCTCTGCAACAGTCAATGGCTATACTGACTGTGTCGTATATCCTAAGGTCAATGTCTGCAGGTTATTGTACGAAGCTGTGCAAATTAGAGAACATGAATACCATGTGCTCCTGCTAATGTAGCTTAATAATCAGATGGCTGCATTATGTAGTGGTTTAAGTTTAGCTGCTACATGATGAAAAGAGGAGGAGCAATCAATGGGGAAAATCCTCTTTAATGAAAATAAAAGCAAAATTGTTGTATAAAAGTATACCACATGACAATTCATGAAATACTACAGAAGCAGTATATACAAATAACAAATTTCCATATTTAGATTTTTGTATAAATTAAGCATAAAACAATTTTATACTTTTAAAAAACACTCTCATGGGCTAATTTATTTGTTTTCTTTAGCTTGCTATCGGCTTGCTCATATGATCTCTGTTAACTGCAGAGGTCAGTGCTCCAGATTTCAGGATGAAAATCCAGCAGATGAAAATCTTGTTGCAAAGGATAGCTGTTTTCATCCAGCACAAAATGGCTTCTAATTTCCAACAAATAGGATGCTTTGGTATCTGCTAGCAGTGAGTGGCATAGGTCTGCTACTATCATGGCATAGGTTGTATCTGAAGAGGGCCCTGCAAAAGACAGAGAACCAACCAGTCATGCTTTGCTGTCATGCAACTAATAGTTAAGTCTCCCTTCCACCCCAGAGAGCTGTCATTTTACAGTCCAATCTGTCCAGTCTTGTCACTGAGGTACTCCAGGTTAAAACAGAAATGGAAAAAAGCACTGAATAAATAACAAAGTTCGGAAACTAGCTAGTAATTAAAAAACACATATATCCTTCTCTGGAAGAGGTTTGAACACACTCTTATTTGGCAAGATCTTTATTTATGTGATGAGCTACAATTCCTTAGGTCCCTGAATTTACTCAGGGAACATATGTTAACTCCTCATGGGCCACATGCACCCCCCACAGGCAGCCAGTTGGACAGCCCTGCTGTAAACAAAACAAAAGCTCACGTTAAGGCCTTGTTGACACAAGACTGCTTATACCACTGGAACTTTTGCCAGCAAAAAGTCACAACTGGGACACCCCCAGAGAGTACTCATGTCAGCATGGCTCCACAGCTTGCCAGCTGTGCTGGCAGGAGTGAAGTGAACTATGGGAAGGCACCAGATGTTGAAATGACCACAGCAGTCACAAGATGCAAGCATATCTACACATCTTTTACCAAGTAGTGGCTGTCTTCTAGTTGCAGACAGTGTTATTCTGCTGGCAGAAAGGCTAAGTTCTGCCACCTCAGGGGAATTCTGAAAGGAGAGGCACACAGATATTTTAAACAGACCCAAGTTTTAAATAACTGACTGATATTTAGCAACTTAACTTCAGAGTAATAATTTCTGAAGTCTGGGAATTAGGTATAAGCATCTCCCAAGGTCACTATGAAACAAATTGTTTTAAAGATTAAAAATATGTTATATAAAACATAAGAAATACTGTACCGATCCCAATGGCCTGTCTCATCCAGCAGTCTGCCTCTGGTGTGTGGTCAGTAACTATGTTTGTTATGGTTTGGGATTTTTTGTTGTGTACTTAATAGTTCTACTAGCAAATAACTTATGGAACAGTACCTACGAGTCTGTTCAGCCAGTCTGCAGGAATATTAAGGAAGATTTTTTCCATCAACTCTGACACCACATGAATACAAATATCACATTCCCCATGTTCTACAGTCATCAGGGCAGGTCTAAAACAGAAAACAAGTATGCAGACTCTTAGACTCTTACACAAAGAATTTGAAATGGTGAATTTCTATAGCTGAAACAACTTCTGGTCAAGGTAATTAAATATTGTTTTCAATTACATAATATTAGTGGTATGACGAATCTCTGTTGTGCTCTCAACTCTTACCATCTAGAGAGGAAAAGTTTGAGGTTGCTGAATTCCAAACACAATGAATGACAGTGCCATTGAACTATAAGTTAATAGTTATTTGCAGAAAATGGGGAAGTTATGCTTTTGCAGCTTTTTGCCAAAAAACTTTATTTTGAAGGAAAATAAAAATTCTACCACTTGAGACCTTTCAGGTATTGATAAAAGCAAGTTATGGTGTGATGCTGGTTTAGACCAGTTGGGCATCTGACACTTACTCTTCAAGCTCATAGTTGCACTATTGACTTAGGACTTGAGGGAAGGATAATTTATGGTTAAGGATGTGCCTGCAACATCTCTGGACCATATTATAGAGTACTACTGTGAAGCAAGGCACGCCTGCTCTGTGCATGCTAAATTCATCTCAGAGGTAATCTATCCACCTCAGAACAGCCCTGGTCACACACGAAAAAACTTCTCTGTGTTAGGTAATTATTGGTACATGTCTAGCTCTATGCTCAGGCAGAGACACTGCATCAATTAGGAGTTTAGTGCAAACAGAAGAGATGCGCTCTACTTCACTGAGCCACTCCATAGCATGATCTGGAGGCAGTCTAGACATGCCCTAAAAACACAGACATTAAAGTTGTGTGATCAGTTCTGCCATGGATTTTCTGTGTGATCTTGGGCAAGCCACATAATTTTTTTGTGCCCATTTCCTCATTGCTAAAAGTGGTAATATTAATTCTTCCCTATCTTATAGATCTTGCAAGATTTATTGTTTTCAAAACTAAAATAATGAAAAGCAAAGATAGGTCTATAACTAATAATGGGAAATAGCTATGGTTCAGGGAAATGTGAGACAAGGATTTTTGTTACTGGATTAACTATAGAGTTATAACCAAAAGCTTTTCTATGTCTCTATGACTTCTCTTAGGCCCCATCTACATATTATACTTAAAGCATGACTAACCAGTTAATCACATCTGAAGTGATTATTCAGCCACATGTTCAATCAATTAATTGCGAGACAAAAATGAGGAATAAGCTACAAAGTAATTCCACAAAATGTGTTTAATAACGTTGTAGCTGCTTCCTACTGTGCAGTTAATTGAATGGATGGCTGGGGGCCCTACGGCTGGGAGTACCATCTGCTGATTAGAGCTTCCAGCTGGGAAAGGCCCATGTACACCTGAGTCTAGGAGCTCCGTCATGGGAGCACATGCCCCTGTGGCTGAATGCCCCATCAGCTGACAGGGCTCCCAGCTACAGGGGTGCTTCAGGCACCCCCATATTTAGGAGACCACAGTTGACACAGTGTCCCAGCCACATGGATGTGTGGATCACATCAGCTGCTGCTTTCCAGCTGCAGGAATGCCTAGCATACCCTCATGTCAGGGAGCCCTGTCAGCTGAGGGGGCTGCCAGTCATGTGAGCTTCTACTTGCTGGTGCAGGGGGAGCCTGGGATCATGATCCTGTGTTCCCCTTGCACCAGAAATGAGGTTTGATAGGATCTAATTCATGATCCTAGTCATGCTTCCTGCCATGCATGCGTGGCATGGCAAGAAACAGACATGTGGATTATGCATCAGATCCTATTGTGATTTACCTGCATGTCTAGAGGGGCCCTTAATCACTTAAAGAATGATCTAAGGCAGAGGTGGGCAACATATGGCCTGTGGGCTGAATTTGGCCTGCCAGGCAATTTAAATCTGGCCCATGAGCAAGCGCCCACCAATTAATTGTACCCTACCTGGCCCACAGCTGTTCTTGCTGCATTCGTATGAGGCCCACGGCCACCTGGGCAACACACTGTGCTCCCACACTCATGTGGGAGAGCATCCCAACCCCGGCCCCACGCAGCACACAGCTTCCAGGCAGGGCCACTGCTGCTGCTGCCAGAGAAACCGCTTGGCTCCCCTGGCTTCTCCTCATGTCCTTGCTGCAGTGTTCTAGGAAGCACTGGGGGGCAGGGAAAAGTTACAATGGGCAGGAATGCAGAGCCTGGGGCCCACACCCATCAAGGTGGCCAGAACACAGAGCTCAGGTTGGTCTGGTTCCATCACATGGGGCTCCCTGTGGCAAACGTACAGCTCCCAAGATTCACATGCCACCAGGGGGAAGTCCTGCATGATCAAGCTGGTGGCATTTGCTGCTTCTTGCTGCAATGTTCAGCTCTTGGGACTCCACCTCTGCCAGAAGTGCAGCAGGGAGCCCTGCTTCCCAGCAATGTCTGAGGAGCTGCACGTGTTGGCAGGGAGTGGAGCCAGGCTGCTGGCTTCATCGTGTGGGGTTCCTTGCTTGTGATGTGCAGTTCTGGCCAGGTCCTGGGAGCTGCACTTGAGATGCAGGGAGCCCTGTGCAACAGACACATGGTGGTCTGGCCCAGCTCCTTGCCAACGCTTGCAGCTCCCAGAAATGGCCAGAGCTGTGTGCTGCTCTGGGACTCTGCCTGCATGGGCCACGAGCCCTCCCTCACATCATCCCACACACCCACAACCACTCCCCATGCCCTGCATGCACACACACACGCGTGCACACACATACACCCCCCCCCTTCTACAACCCCACAGCTCATCAGAACTCATTAAGCAGCCCTCCAGCTGAAATAACTGCCCATTCCTGATCTAAGGACGTTTTCAACTCTCTATTTTGAAGTTATTATCATGAGCTACTTGCTATGAGCCAAACCTGCCATACCTAGTGAAACACACCTCCTATTAAGTTAAAGAGAATTTACCTTAGCATGGATAATTTTGGCCTGATCTACACAAACAGGAAGTACAGTGACAAAAAAAATACAGACTTATGAGACAAGTGTTCTTTTCTAATAACTTTTTAAACTTAAAAAAAAAATCTGTAAATGTAAGCCCTGGAATTTTTTTTAAAAAGGAACATGCAGGTATTTTTATTAGAGGGTGAAAATGCATTCTTCTAAAGCTCAAAATAAGCAGAGCAAGCAAATATATGGAGTATATGTGTTGTATATACACAGGTGTGTCTACCGTGCCTGCCACATGATGTGGAATTAAATTATAGCAAAAACAAATATACTCAAGTAAAGCAACGGTATTTCAGGATTCAAGGACATTTCCTGCTTTCAACTCCAAATGCCTAACCAGTACTGCAGCCAAATCAGCCTACTTTCTGTAGGCAAGCAGTTAAGACTAGAAGAATCTGTTGGCAGCTAAGCAGTTGTTACGTTCCCCTGGCAATACTTCTAATCAACTAAGAATCATTTGTAATATTAAAAAGGAAAAAATCATGTTTCCTTTTCAGAAAGACTTGTGTCCATAAATTAATTAGAACTAGCATTTGTTTTTTAATATTTATTGAATTTTATTAATTCTTGAGGATATAATACTTGAAAGAAACAGAAGAAAAATCTTATTCTTTTTCTTCTTACTGATTTTCTAAAGGAGATAACAAGATGTCTGCATGGTAAACTTGTTATCAGATCCAAAACAACAAAAAAGGACTATGTATGCAGTCTGTTCCTCACTGAATCAAATGGCACTGAAAATCATATTGTAGAGTTGGAAGGGATATCGGGGATTCCATCCACCAACCCCTTGCACAGATACTGAAAGTCTTATTTTTTCTGTATTTACCCAAATCCAAGACAACTTTGGATTTAAGATGACCCCTCAATAATTACATTCTGTGCGTGGAATATTTATAAATGTTATATGTTTCCATGTATCTAATTTAATTATTGGGGGCTCATTTGCATTAATTCACCTAAAGCAGTGGGGGGGGGGAAATACACCCCCCAAACCTTGCCTCCCCCCCGCCACCCTTTGCCTCTAGCCTCTGTGCCTGCCCTCTGCTGCCTGTCCCCCCTGCCACATGCCTCTCCTAACCAATGACCCTGCTGCCAGCCAGCCAGCCCTCCCCTAACCCCTGCTTTCCCCTCTTACTTACCTTTTGGGTGGCTCCAGGTCAACTGGCAACAGTGGCAGCCCCAGCCCTGGCCTGTTCCAGAAAAAGCCCAGAGGGGCTGGAGCCACAGCTAGAGCTTAAGGAAAGTAAGGAGGGTGGAGGGAAGGCCAAGGGGCCAATTGTGGGGGGGGAGGGAGAACAAGCAGGCTGCATGTCCCCCAACTCCTTACTGCAGGTGTCTGACGTGTGCCCAGACCACTCCCTCTCTCCAGCCTGGGGCAGGCAGCATCTCAGCTGTGGTTTTATCCCTGAGCCCATGGCCAAAGCCAGAGCTGAGCTATAACCAACCTCAAGCCGATACTCAAAACTAAAATGAGGCTTTTCTTCCCCATGGTAACTGGAGAAAAAAAAAAGGCTTGTCTTGGATTCAAGTAAGTAATGCCTACCCACCCTCTTCTTGACAGCCTCCAATTTAAAGAGACTCCACAACTTCCCTAAGCAGCATTTTTCATTGTCATACTGTTCACAGATTCACAGAAGTTTAGGGCTGGAAGGGACCTTGTGAGATCATTGGGTCCACCCCACCCCTCCCCCGCCCTGGGCAGGAAAGACTGCTGGGGTTAAATAACCCCCAGCAAGGTGTGTGTCCAGTCTCCGTCTGAAGATCTCAAGGGTAGGAGCCTGCACCGCCCCTCCTGGGACTCTATTCCAGAGCATGGTCACACGAACTGTGAAGAAGTTGTTCCTTATATCCAGTCTTACACAACTTGAAAGTTTTCTGAAGATTTAATCTGAAGCTAAATCTGCCTTGCTGCAGCTGAAACCCATTGCTTAGTGTTCTGTCCCATGTAACAAGCAAGAACTGTTCTTCTCCCTTTTTTATGGAAGCCTTTCAAATATTTGAAAACTGCTATCAGGTCCTCTCTTTTTATCTCTGTAACAGGAAAACTAATGCTCCCATTACTTTAAGGGAAAACTTGCAGCAGATATAGTCCAAAGAGCTGAACAGAGGGTAGCTGCAAAGGAGTAGGCACCAGGGAAGTCCTGTTACTTGGGCAGAGTGCTCGCCATTGAGGAAAAGAACACCTGCCACCAGTCAAGGGAACACTGTACAGAGTAAGCTGGTTGCAAGGAGGAAGGCAATTAGATGCCATAGATTAGGACTGCCAAGTGCAGGTGTGGCTCTGCTACAGCAACACCTGGGGCAGGCAAAATGAGTGATTCCATCTGGCCCACGGCTGGTCCTTCGGCCCCACTCAGCCCAAGCACAGGGAGGATCTCAGATTGTGATGCGTGCAGCTGGTTTTGCTGCCCCCAGGCATGGAGCCACTGCCTGATGCAGCTGGTCCTATCCCCACATGTGGCTCAGGTACACTAGGAGCTGTAGTCTGTGGGGTTGAGTGGTTGGCAGGAGGGTCGGGACACAGCAGCTGGAGTCCGCTTCCTGGCAGCCCCCACTGTCACCTCCTGGGAGCAGGTGTCCCACCACTGCCAGACCCTGGCTATGCTGCCTGGGTACCCTGGGCCCATCTGCCCTGCACCCGCCACTGGGTGCACCAGACAAAGCAGGTGGGCAGGGTCTTCATGGAGACCCATCCAGAATCCCCATGGGCAGGGTGTGTTCGGCTGGGCAAACAGCACAGGGCGGCAAGCAGATGGATGGGGAGGAGTGTCTGGGAACAGGATCGGCTGGCGGGGCCAGGATCATAGGACAGTGTCAGCATAGGGCTGGGGCCCAGGGCAGAGCCATGATCTATTCCCCACACATCCTTATCATTGGTGCTGGTTCTGTAGGCAGCAGATGGCCTCTGCCTGTGAACCAGCGCCTGTCACAGGAATGTGGGGAGTGGATCATAGAATCATAGAAGCAGGGTCAGAAGGGACCTTGTAGATCTTCAAGTCCGACCTCCTGCCTGGGCAGGAGAAAAAAATGGTCTCAAATGATCCCAGCTAGGTAGGCATCAAGCCTCCTCTTAAAGACCCCCAGGGTAGGAGCCAGCACCACTTCCGTTGGAAGTTGGTTCCAGATCCTCGCTGCCCTAACTGTGAAGTAGTTCTTACGGATGTCTAATCTAAACCTACTTACTCTACAACAACTTATGGCTGTTATTCCTCATGGGTCTGCCCCGCAATCCTGGCTCCATCTGCCCATCCTGCTCCTGGATGCTTCTCAACCATGGCTCTATCCCATCCATCTGGCCATGGGGGTCCTGGACTTGTCCCCATGGTGACCCTGCCAACCTGCTCCATCTAGCTAGGATAAACTGAAATCTCCCCAGGCCATCCCCACACCCCTGCACAGTGTAAACAGCTGTGATGGGGCTGAGGCTGCGTCACCACCCCTCCCCATCCCCCAAGAGCTCATCAAATTTTGTTGAGCGGCCCTCCAGCCCAAAAAATTGCCTACCTCTGAGCAACACAGTAGAGCAGACCCTAGCCAGGCAACAAGGAAGCAGCTACAGATGTAACTGGCAGCTCCTATAGCAAGAAGGCAAGTCCTGATGAAACAAGCAGGTGGTGAGGAGAGCCACATGACCTTCAGGGGCAGGGCTTAGAAGGTATAAAAGCCCAGGGCTTGATAGAGGAGTTAGTCCGGCCTTGTGGGTGGCCAGGGAAGGAGCTCTTCTTTGAAAAGGACTCTGTCAGAGAGAATGGCTGGGAGCTGTTTGCTCTGAAGACAAGCCTCCACAGAAGGAAACCTATATTCAAAAAACCAGAGCTGAGAGACCAAATGAGAGCAATGAAGGTTACAAATAAGGTTACAGGTTTACAGGGAAAGGTTAGCTACACAGTCAGGAGTAGGACTTATGTTACAGCCCGTGTGCTTATGCTTGCATTGTAGTTGTTACTGGCAGTTTGGGTTTGGGCCTGAAGGGAAGGCTGGAGGTCCTGGAGGTGCCAAAGAGGCACACAACAGTTGTAGGGAGCCCTGCCAGGAGCTGGGTCCCAACACACAGAGCAATCTTTCACTAGAGGATGAAGACTAGAGAAAGGGAGAAAGACTTGACCACAGGGCATGAGAAGGGCAGAATTGGGACCAGGGGTTCCATAGCTCAAGAGAGGCGAAGAACATAGCCTGAGAAGGGTGAAAACTAGAGAAGCATAGCCCAAGGGCGGCGAGAAACAGGGTCTGGGACCCATAGCCCAAATGTGGTAAGAATCAACAGGTTCAGGGAGCCCATAGCCCAGGAGGGGCAGAAACCAATTAGGAACATAGGAACCCGAGTTCCAGAAGGGACAGAGATGGATATAGGCACATAGAACTAAGCCTCAAAGAGGGGCAAAGACAGGCAGGGAGGCCCAGACTGAGTGAGTGGAAATTGAGCTCAGCACCCACTGATGAGTGACTGGCAACTCATGAGAAGTATAGGTATGGCTGTAGGGGAGGTTGGAGGCCGTGATTAGCTCATAAAGCATCTGGTGTACTTGTGTAGGGGCTAGGCAGTCCCATGCAGTTTAAGGAACAGATAGAGTCCAGTTCCTTACACAGATCCAAAAGGGACCCACAGGCAAGAGGACCAAATGAGACTCACTCTAAGTTCCCGTGGCAGCCTCCCTTCTAAACGTTAAGAATATCAAGGTTAAGAATATCAAGGCCTGGCAGGCGAAAGTGAAGGGGGATAGGTTAGAGGTGGAACAGGACAGGAATTCTTCAACCACCAGGGTGCATCACTGCTGCCTCTGGGACCAGGTTGCTGCTACAATCTCCAATGCTACCTTGTCAGGACACCTGGTGCTCAAACCTGGGTCTTTCAGGCTTGTGGGCAGATACCTAGGCTGCAGTACCACCAAGTACCTGGCTGGGTGCTGGACCCAGTCTCTCCCATAAGGTTTGCAGTGGGAGACCATGTGACCCAAGGGAACTAATGGGAAGCCCGTCCTGATGGAAGGGCTATAAAACCCACCCACTTCCTGCAGGGCCTTGTCCCTACAACAACATTCCAGTATCTCTGCAGTGAACCTTTGTGCCTGACTTGGATACTCCCACTCCTTTCTCAGATCCTCTTGACTTGCCTGTGCCCTGCACCTGTCTTGCTTCTGCCTCAGATGCTTCCTGCTCTGTGTCCAGCCTTGAATCTCCATACCTTGGCTCCTGCCTACTTAATCCTGCGTGTTGCATTCCTTGGCTCCTAAATTCTCGCCTGATCTTGAACATGGAATTACCTGATACCTTGGAATGAAGCACTGGACTCAGACCGACACCCAGTACTCTGAACCTTGGCCTAGCTTCTGGACATATAATATTGCAAACCTTCAGTTTCTAAGCCTGACCTCCCACACCTGAGTCATACCTGTGGCATATCTAGTTTTATTAACCTTTCCTTCCATGGCTTATATTCTTCATCCATGGATCCTATCCAGTTTCATTACAATGGAATGTCAAACTCATCTGGACCCATGAGACCAGTCTGCATGCCATAGGAGTTAGAGAATCATAGAAAAATTGGGCTTGAGGTCATCTAGTCCAGTGGTGCTCAAACTTCTGGCCCTGTAGGCTGTATGAGTGGTTCCAGGCTGATCTATGAGCCACACAGGGCCAGTCTGGAGGCTGGATCCAATGCGGCATCGGTGCATGGCATCAGTCAATGGATGCAATCTGGCATGCTAGCACAACCCTACATGCCAGATTCAGCTGTGGAGTGACCCCACCTGCAAGCATGATCTGGCACATGGGACCATATTATCTAGTTAATAAGGCTTGTCATGGGTCCAGGAATTTGGGAAGGTACAGGGAGGGGCGAGTGGTGACAGCAGTACTTGCTGCAGCTTGCCACATTGCCAAATTTTAGACTTGTGGGAAGCCCCACAGGCCAGATAACACAGATTTGGTTACTGGGACAGAAGTTGAGCACGGTCCACCCCTCCTGCTTGAGGCTGGATCATCCTCATCCAAACCATCCCATACAAATCCTCGTCTAACCTGTTCCTAAAAGCAAACCCTGTTGTGCAAGGCATATTGCCCAAATCCACCAAAAGCACCCTAATTTGCCATGGATAAGGCAGGAGGATGAGGGCTGTCAGCATCTCTCTTCTGTAAGGATTGTTAAAATGGACTTAGGAGATCCAAGGATGCTATGCACCCTGCTACAAAGGAAGGCAAAAACCCTCAGCCAGTACCAACAGGGTAAAATTATTTCCAAAAACCAAATACCCTCCACTCTGCTCTGTAATCTGGGAACAGCAAGCATAACTCCATATATCACACCCTCTAACTCAGGAGTGGGCAAAATATGGCCCATGGGCCGGATCCAGTCCACGAGGCCATTCTATCCAGCCCGTGTGGCCCCTAAAAAAAAATGCAGAAAATTAATATTTCTCCGCCCTTGGTTCCTGTCAAAATAAAAGGAACCAAGGGCAGTAGGACCCAGGGGAAGCCCAGCAGGCTCCCACAACAGCAGGCCCACCTGGCCCTGCCCCCCAGCCAGGATTCTGGGCTGGGAGCACGTGGCTGCCCCGGCACGGGAAGCTCAGGTAAGTGGGGGCAAGGGGACCTCGAACAAGGAATGAGCATGGGGCGGGGAAAGCGGCCCCTCCCCACCCACACCCGGTGCCCCATGTTGCAACTGCTTGCAGCCCATGTGGGGCTGCCTGTGCCCACTCTGGACATCCCATGCAGACCATGAGCACCTGCAGCGTGGGGCACCGGCTGTGGGGTGGGGGAGGGACTGCTTCCCCCTGGGCTCTTTCCCTGCATGGAGAAAAGATGCTCGCAGCCCACACAGGGCTGTCTGGAGCAGACACAGGCAGCCCCACACGGGCTGCAAGTGCCTGCAGCATGGGGCATCAGGCACAGGGCGGGGATGCTTCCTTCCCAGGTTACTAGCTTGTAACCTGGTCCCACTGCCAGCCTGGCAGGGGGTGGGTTACAAGCTGGTGCTGAGTGAAGGGAAAAGTGGCCTCTCGCCTGCCCCATGGCCAGCACCCCACGCTGCAGCCACCTGCAGCCTGCATGAGGCTGCCTGTGCCTGCTCCAGACAGCCCTGTGCAGGGAGCGCCAGCCATGGGGCAGGCGAGGGGCCACTTTTCCCCACACTCAGCACCAGCTTCTTCCCTGCTGGCGAGCAGAGGATCGGGGCTGTGCGCTGTCCCCTGCCTGTACTGCAGGGATAAGGGGACACTGTGTGTGAGCAGGGAGGGAGCCAATGGAAGTACAGGGCCCGCACTGGTGTCACGGGGCCAGTGCCGGCGGGGTCCAGAGCAGGGTGGCAAGAACATGGAGTCCCAGCTGGCAGGGGCACTATGGAGGTGGACCAGCTCCCCCTGCCAGCCTGCGCCCCACTCTGGGCCCCACTGGTGCTGGCCCTGGGACATTGGTCACAAGACACTGGGACACTGGCTCCAAGATGGTCACCAGGGGGTGGGGCACCAGTCAAGGGGCGGGGCACTTGTCAAGGGGTGGGGCTACCCATGCGGCCTTCGATAGCCTGCCAAAACTGGGTAAGTGGCCCTGCGCCCGAAATAATTGCCTGCCCCTGCTCTAACTGTACAGGCAGAACTCCGCTTTTTACTTTTCCTCCAACAATTTATCCCAGCTGCTTTAATCTTCTTTTATAATTATGGCAGTCATAGAGCTCTTCTTCATGCTGAGCATGGTTTTCTCCAATATCCACCTGTTCTAGCCCTCTTCTCATCATCACTCAGACATGTAGGGCTGGTCCATAAGCTGTGGACCAGAGCACAGAGCTCTATTATTTGGTCACCAAATTCCCACGGGGCATATGACACATGCAGGCTGGATCTCTGATACCACTGCTCTATACCCTTTCATAAAATGCAGTGCCCAGAAGTGTATATAGTAGTGTAGCTGCTGCCAAATAAGCATGGAGTGGCATTATCATATGTCTTGCATTTAATACTACTGCTTATTTATCATCAAAATTACATGTTTTTTGTGAAAGCATTTACTCTTCTAATATTTTTAAAGGCTGATAGTTATTTGCCCAACTGTGGGCATGTCTACACATGACACTACATTGCCATAGCAACGTACTATGGCAACACAGTGTCAGCAGGCACAAACTGAGATGCTGCAGCTATGTTGCCACAGTGTGTTGCTATGGCGACGCAGGGGCTAAAAATAACCATTTTGGAAGTACTAAATGACAGTGCAGTAACAATGGCGCTGTAGAGGCATGTGCAGACATGCCCAGAGTGTCCCTATTATGGTTCTTGTACTGGAAGTTATAACATCACAACAGCATAGCTTACTGCTTCTAACAAAATAAGCACCAAGAAGCTGATCACTGGGACTCAATGGGCACATCTACATGTTCACTAATGTGCCTTTGCTACTGCGCATTAAAGTTTAATACTTCTAATATGAGGTACTAGATAAAGCTGCAGTAGCTGCACTAATGTGCAGTAGCAAAGGTGAATTTTTTTTTGTGATGCATGGTTTTTGCTGTGACGTGCAATGTGCAGCAGAACAGGCTACTGTGCATTAGGGAGTCTCATGTAGATGTGCCTAATATGATTAAATGCAAAACTAAGAGTTCTTCACCCTACTAAAAGAAAGCCCAAGACTATAAAAGACGACAATGGCAAGGCCATTGCATCTGCTAGTTTCCAAAAACAGCTGACATAAAAAAGAAAATAAAAATGAGAGCTAAAAACAGCAGATGTACACTCTACTCCCTTTTAAGGTGGCTACATTGGTTAATTTTCTCTCCCCTTTATTACAACCATTCAACTATACAGTAATCTGCTTTGATCTTCCTTCTCCACTTGTTCCAATTACTGGGTGTCCTGTTCTTACTCAAGTAGTTAATGTCTTTCCTAACTGTATCTTTCCATCTCAACACTGGCCTTTATCTTTTTCCTCTCCCTTCAATTTTTATCTCCATTATTTTTCTAACTGTATATCCTATTACCACTATAATATTTTTGTTATACATGGAATCTGTATTTGCATTTTTCAGTTTTGCTGTCTTGTCACATGGTTAATTTCAAGGTCTGCGGGTTAGTAGATTTTGAAAGATTTCTTTTTAGACAGGACAAAACTTCAGGTTTTAGAATAAAACAGACTGCAGAGCAGTCTTTCTTGGACCAAATAAAGCATTCTGAAAAGATTTATATTGACTTGGTTTCTCCTTTTGACCAGTCTCAGTTTCTTAACTCAAGCTTTGTTCTCAGAAAATTCTTCATTCAAACAGTCTCATTAGCTTTAACAAGCTATTAATATCCTGGCACTACAAGAAGCAGAAAATTTTGTTCTATGACTAATCTCTTATAAAAGGAGATAGGAAGTTAACTGTTTTAGGCAGGAACCAGAGCAGGATGGTGCCTTAGACTAGAGACTACCTGGTTTAGAGAGACATATATTTCTCACAGGTGACAGCTTACTTCACCAAATTCAACTCCCATATACAGTACACAGATATCATCAGGACAAACATGCAGATTAGGAAAAGGGTAATTTTTTTTACATCAGGCTGGGTAATTTAAGAAATGAAGGCAATAAATATTACAGTCTCAATTACCTAATTTATCAGCTATGAATTCACCTGTACTATACAGGTAATCCACTTTGTAATTATGGTACTTTCCAAAAGATATATACCATATTTACTTGAATACAAGATGAGGTTTTTTGCCCTCTATCATGAGGGGCTTCCCCCCCCACATAGTCTTATGATTGCATACAAGGAAATCTCATTAAAGACATTGTCTATCACTAAACTGCTGCCAAAAGCAGCATGTGTTTATTAATGGAAAACAACCAGGAAGTTGGTTAAATACAACCAACACAAGCCTATGTTGGATAAAAATACTGATGGGAGTCTAAATAATACATATAGTAATGCCCCTCAGCACTAACTCTTTTTCAAGTTTTGGTGAGCCACTAAATTAAATGCATTTCAACTTTCTCTTCACTTGCACAGCTGAGCTGCAGCATTTTTTTCCATTTCCAATGATTCCTGTTTCTTCTTCTCGTAGCTTAAGTCTGGCAAACAACACCAAATGCAGCCCCAAACAATTCACCCAAAATCCCTCTGCCAGGTCCTCTCTCAGTCTGTTGTATGATTAGTGTGCCCGCACCCCATTAAGTGGAACCAGATCAAGTTACTGTGCCTTATCTGCATACAAATTTTTGGAGGATGGCAGGACTCATGACAAGACCATCCAGTTTCAGACATGAGTGGGGAACTAATTAGCACATGGATCCCTTTTTGGGGGTTTGGGGGGTATTTGGAGTACACGCATGTACTGAGCACTGCTGAGCAGACGGGTCACCATGGCTTGAAATGCTGACTGTGCTCAGGCCCAGGCTAATGAACTATATAAAAAATCATGAACCTTTTGGCTTTGGACTAATATCATGCATCACATACTTACCTGGCAAGGGAGATACCATCTTCTTGGTCTTAAATGACTCAGTGTAGTTAGAGGATGAAAGCCCGTCTCTTGCACCGTGGGCAGGCTGACCCCTGTGAGAGTCTGCAATACCTCCAAATGCAAGGATCTTGACTACACACTTTATAGCCATGGGAAAGGGCTTTTGGGCTTTCACCCTAGCTTGCTCCTTTGGCCTTTTGGCTGAGGGCAAGCAACACTAGAGGGCAACAGAACTCCAAGACCCCTGGTCTTAGAGCTTGCATGTAAGATGCCTGCCGTGAAGTGGGAGTATCTGAAGTCCCAGACTATGGGTCTGGGAGGTAGGATACTTGCTGGTGGTAGCATCACACAGACTTGAACAACTGAGATCTGCTCAGCTGAAATTTGGAAATTAATTCAGAACTAATTTTGCCCAGGAAACGAAATTAAAAAAAAAATTGCTTCTCAGCTTTTTGGGCTAAGATCATGTGTATCCCCTTCAAGAACCAGCGGCAAGCCTTCACTGATGCCTGGGCTCACAAGCGGGACAAGTGCACCCTGCTGGCCAACATCCTGAGGGGCTGTGGCTATAATGTGATGACTGACGCGCTCATTGTGGGAACGCTCAGATTCTGAGACCTCAGCAACAAGAGCGTCCTGAGTGCCTGCCGCGTCTCCCACCATTACACCAAGATGATGCGCTGCCTTATGGTGTTCGACACCATCTGCTGGTCCTGCGACATCTACGTAGAACACATCACGGGCCACTGCCAGTACTCTCACTTCACTGGACAGACTGCTGCCGGACCGGACCCAAAGGGGACCGCCTGGACCCCCTCTGCATCAGATGGACTTCACTTCGAGAGGATTCTTCAGCAACAGACCATCCAGCTCCACCTGAAGAGGAGCCCTGCGATAAGACTCTATATGGACTGAGACACTTTCTTCAACCCACTTCCTTCCCCCACCATTGCAGACCATTGTACAGGTTTGTGTGCATCTATCTTCTTTCTCTCTCAGCATCACGAACCCCTCCCCGCCCTTTCCCCACTCCTGGGCTTAGTTGGCTAACACTGTATTTTCTGTAACCTAGTTCCGTTCCCCTCCTCATCCCCATCCCTCTAATGTTAGTCCCGTGCTTGGGTGATTTGTATTTTCGTACTGGCTTTGTCATCTTTTGGATTCACATGCCTAAACATCTATTAATAAAATTCAATATATAAGCAGGTAAAAGTGCTGCTTAAAAGTGTGGCACTGAGTATGAGGCCCTGAAGCTCCTGAAAAACCACCAGAAGGGATGTGAGAGCCACAGAGCCAAGAGGAGACCCGGCACGTTGGTGAGCCTGTCAGACCAGGCTGTGGTGCAAAGGCCCATGAGACCAGCCACCTTGCCAACAACCCCACTGGACCAGATCTCTGAGGACCCTCCAGCAGAGCAACCTGCCCCAGTGACACCACCATGCAGGTCTATGCCCAGGGATCCCCGGCAGGATGTGACGTCCCAACCAGAACGCCCACCTCCCAGACCCCGGGACCACCCAATGCCCCTGAATCACCAAGGATCCCAGAGCCGCCTGGAGGAACTGAACTGTTGGGAGCCTCCCATCTCCCGAACATGCCAGGATCCCCGGGTACGGAACCCATCCCTTAGCAGAGGATGCCCACCCCTTGGCAAACCCTCTGGCTGGAGGAGCTCTCCAGGACCACAACTTTTGAGGCCTCAGTGGCCTGGCTCATAGAGGAGCTCTCGGCAACCGTTTGGCCAACCCTGGGGGGGCAACAACAGACCAACGACGTGACAAGACCACAGACCGCAGCCACAGAGGCGACCCAGGTGCCAGCACTACAACCTGACGGCCACCTCCCGGATCCAGAATCTGTACTGAGCCAACCATCTCAAGGCGGTGAGAGAGATCCTGGAGAGACCTTTGCCTTTCTGCCACATCCCCCAGGAAACTGTTTAATTATTTCAACAGGTCTTCAACCCCCCAGCAGAAGCCGCCGCCCCACACCCTGTGACTGTTGAAGCACTGATCCCCATCCCCCCAGCGGAGGGGTTCGAGGATGCCTTCACACTGCAGAAAGTGGAAGCCTGCCTCAAGAGGACCAGGGACACCGCCCCTGGCAGGGACAGTATCAGGTACAGTCTCCTCAAAAAACGTGACCTGGGCTGCTTTGTTCTTTCTGTTCTTTTCAACAGGTGCAGAGAGTTCCAGCGCACACCAACCATCTCGAAGAGGGCCATGATGGTCCTCATCCACAAGAAGGAAGACCCGACTGACCCGGGCAACTGGAGACCCCATCGCTCTGTGCTCCACCAACGCCAACCTGTATGCCAGCTGTCTGGTGGCCCACATCACCGACTGGGCGGTGACCGGTGGGGCCATCAGTCAGAGACAGAAGGGTTTCATACCAACGGAGGGCTGCTACAATCACAACTTCACCCTCCAGATGGCCCTGGACAATGCCCGGAGGACCAGGAAGCAGTGCACGGTGGCATGGCTGGACATCTCTAGTGCCTGACCGTCAAGTCTTTGGCACCCTCCACGAGCTTGGCCTACCAGATGGCATCATCGACCTGGTGCGAGAGCTCTATGGCAGATGCACCATGACTGTCTGTGCCGGAGAGACAACAGAGATCCCCATCCACTGGGGGTGAGACAGGGCTGTCCCCTCAGCCCCATCATCTTCAACCTAGCCATGGAACCACTCCTTCAAGCTGTGCAGGTGGCCTCGGCGGGCTTGACCCGTACGGCCAGAAGTTGAGCATCCTGGTCTACACCAATGACCTTGTTCTCCTTGCTCCTGATGCCACCCAGCTGCAACAGATGCTGGACGTGAGATCCAAGGCGGCCAGGTGGATGGGCCTGCGCTTCAACGTTGCCAAGTGAACCTCCTTGCACATTAACGGCAGGCAGAAAAGCCATGTCCTGGACTCCATTCACATGATCCAGGGCCAGGCAATGAGACACTTGCGCGACGGTGAGGCCCACTGCCACCTGGGAATGCCCACCGGCCAACGGGCCAAGCAGACACCGGAAGAGACCATCAAAGGGATCATGCAGGATGCCCACAAGTTGGACTCATCCCTGCTGGCCCTTTGGTAGAAGACAGATGTGGTGAACACCTTCCTCATCCCCCGCGTTGCATTCATCCTGAGAGGCATGGCAGCTCCCAAGACACCCCTCAAGAAGGTGGATGCCGAGTTCCACTGGCTGCTGAAGAAGTGGCAGCACCTGCCGCTGAGAGTCGGCAATAAGATCCTGCACATCCCCTACCGACAGGGAGGTGCCAACATGCTCTGCATAGGAGACCTCTGCGACATTGTGGTGGTCACCCACGCTTTCCACCTCCTGACCTGCCTAGACCCCACGGTAAGTATCGTCGTCAACAGTGCCCTTGAGGAGACCACCTGCAATAGGATCGTGAGACAGCTGACTGGATGCAACTTGGCCACCTTCCTCAGTGGCTCGCTGGAGGGAGAGTTTGGCAGAGATGGCGGGGACTTTGCCTCGCTGTGAAGCTGAGCCTGCAACATCACGCGTCGCCTTGGGAAGCGCATTGGCTGCGCCTGGACCGAAGAGTGCCAGGAGCTGGAAGTCTCCCTGCAATCAGTCCCTCATGCCAATTGCAACACCGTGACACCCCACACAAGGATCTTCCTGGAGCGCTTCCTGAAGGACGCCGTCCAAAACAAATATGCCGGCAACCTGAGGGCGAAACCCAACCAGGGCAAGGTCTTCGGCATCACCTTGAAGTGGAACTCCAGCAACCACTTCATGCCCAGCGAGAGCTTCACGTGCTTTGCGGACTGGCGCTTTCTCCACCACACCTGCCTTAACTGCCTGCCTCTGAATGGGGTCATCTGCTTCAGCCACTGGGACAAGAGGTGCCAAAGGTGCAGCTACACAATAGAGACCCTCCCCCATGTGCTGTGCAGCTACAGGCCGCACGCCAGAGCCTGGCAGCTCTGCCACGATGCTGTCCAGGACCACCTGGTGACGGCCATCCTGGCCGCAGCATGGAAGATCTCTGTGAACCACACTGTCCTGGGCTGTGAGAGCCAGATGAGACCCGACCTCATGGTCACCAACAAAGAGGCCAAGAAGGTCGTGATTGTGGACGTGACTGTTCTCTTCAAGAACTGGAGCCAATTTGTGTTTCCCTACTGGCTTTTGTCATCTTTTTGGATTCACAATCCTAAACATCTACTAATAAAATTCAATATATATGTAGGTAAAAAGTGCTGCTTAAAAGTGTGTTTATAGCAGGGGTGGGCAAAATACGGCCTGTGGGCTGGATCCAGCCTGCCAGGCCATTCTATCCAGCCCACAAAGCCCCTAAAAAATGTAGTAAATTAATATTTATTTGCCCCGGCCCCCTATCAAAGCTGACTGGAGCCAGGGGCAGTAGGACCCAGAGGGAGCCCATAGCAGACTTAAGCAGCTGAGCCCCGCCCACCCCCAGCCAGTACCCTGCTTTCCTGCCCCTGCCCTGCTTCAGTACCAGGCGGTTCCCGGCTGCATCCCTAAACCGTGGAGTATGGGACTGCGCTGGTAGCAGTGTTTACGTGTGTGTGTCTGCAGGGGCAGGGGGCGTGTGTGCGTGTGTCTGCAGGCACGGGGCAGGGTGCGTGTGTGTGTGTATGTATGTGTCTGCAGGACCCAGGGCAGAGTGTGTGTGTTTGTGTGTGAGCCTGCAGGTACAGAGGCATAGTGCATATGTGTGTGTGTGTGTGTGTGTGTGTGTGTGTGTGTCTGCAGGCATGAGTAGAGTGTGTGTGTGTGTGTGTGTGGGCAGGGGTAGAGTGTGTGTGTGTGTGTGTGTGTGTGTGTGTGTGTCTGCAGGCTTAGGGGCACAGTGTCTATGTGCATCTGCAGGGGCAGGGTGTGTGCCTGTTCATAGGGTGAGTCCCACACGCACACCCCACCATACACATGTACCCACTCTTCCCTGCACACTGCCATACACAAACCCTAGCCACCTACACCCCACATACCTCCCCACACATTGCCCCCCAAGCCCCATACGCACCCACACTCCACGTATCCACACTCCACACACATACCAACATGCTCCCTCACCCCACATACCCACAGCCCCCCACAAACCTATACACACCCTTCATAATATACAAGAGTAAGACTTCACTTTAAGCTATTGTGCAGTCACCTCTGTGTACACTACACAAACACATGTAAATCAGGACAGAAATATTTTTTGAAATCAAATTAATGAATGTTGTAGATTTTAGAATATAATTTGGTATTTTTCTGGTTCCAAGATGACAATACCCCTGGCTAAAAGGAGTACTTTTGGGGGCAAGGGGAGGGACTTCTGGTGGCAAACGTCAGGGGCTAAGGGGTGGGACTATCAGTCACAAGATGGTGCCGGGGGGGGGGGTGGTGCAGCTCCTGTTAAGGGGTGGGGTACCCATGCGGCCCTCAACAGCTTGCCAAAACTTGGTAAGCAGCCCTCTGTCCAAAATAATTGCTCGCCCCTGGTTTATAGAGTGAGTACCTGTGCTAAAACCTGCAGCAGTTTAAAAAAAGGTAAACTGCATCAATTCTGCCTGAAGTAAGTCTATGGATACATGTAGTAATTTTCCTATATGCAAATTTTTCTCCTTACTTCCATAAGCTCAGGAGATCAGTCTGACAGATTGCAGGGTGTGGGGGGAGTGGGTACAGGGGAAGGGGGAAAGCTGGTGGGGGGGCAGCAGAGAGCAAGGGCATTGACTCTCCCCGAAGATGTATTTCCCCTGCTCTAGCAGTGGGAAGGGGGCAAATTAAAGGCAAACATCCAATCATTAGAATCTTAGCTAACAAAATTATATACCAACTTATAAATATAACTAATATAACTATAATATAACTAGTTATAACAAAATTATAAATTTACCATAGATAGAATCTAATTATTGGGGGTCATTTTATATTTAAAAAAATGCAGTACTAGCTTGAACTAAAAGCTTACTTGAAACAATGAAACAGTTAATAATGATACTAAATCAAATACAGAATTGTAGCTTACTTCATCTTTGCATATAAAAATGTGTGCATATTCTGTCCTATGATGCCATCTGCTGTTTCATCTTAAAATATTTGCTCTTTCTTAGTATGTTTATTGGAAAAGAGCAGGTTTTTTCCGAAATTTATTTCCCTTAGTAAAAATCAGATGGATTATCTAATGTTGAGATGTTGTCACCTTTTCACCCATTTTAAAAGCTACACTGACGTGGTAAAATGGTTTCCTTTGGCCCTGACATGATACCTAAAATCAAAATCTTTATTAACCATAGCCCACTGCTGTAGTACCACTAAACTTTATTATTTCCTTTATTTAGTGGGACTAAATAAATAACAGGTTATTTAAATACAGAATAAAACCAATAGTAATAATGATACATAATTAAAAATACTTAGGTTTCTGCAAAGTTTTTCTTGCAATACTCTTTTCAAAACCAAGTTACTTGCATTTTCTCTAAGGCACAGAAGTATTTCATCTCAGAGGAGAGAGCAGGGAGGGGACTCAGGCACAGAGAGCTGATGTGGCTCAGCCAAAATCTCATGAAAAATTAGTGGCAGAGCTCGGCACAGAAATCCCACCTCCTTATGACCAAAAATGTGCTCTGACCATGAGAAAATTCTATTTTTGAATAGCATATATACAGTAAAGAATAGAATGTATTCTCACCTGCAATGTGAATTTGTGTTGCTGCATTTTTAGATTCATTATAGCTATTCTATTTTAATACGTCACTAAAACTATACACTATTTTAGTTTTGTTTGTTTTACCTGTAGAACGTTTTCACTTCGTTTAATGGTAAGCACCGCAAGCACTGCTTGTAGATCTTGTTTTTATCGGTCTGTAGTTCCAACCCACATTTGGCACACCCTGAATACGTTATAAGAGGAAGGGAAGCCAAAATGCATTCCAGTGAAGTGTCAGAATCTAAGATGAGTTGCCTGAACTGGTCAGTAGCAATCACGAACTTCAGTTCTAAGATTTGAGCTTTCACTTGAAACAGTCCTGTAAAAACAAAGCTTTTGATCAGATCTTGTGTTGTTGGCACAAAAACCCATACTTTTGCTAGGAGTGCAGTCACAGTGCACGTGGTCAGTTTTCACTGCCAAAACCTTGTCCATTTCATTTCCAGACTTTCAAGGATCCCTGCTGCCTGTGTGCCATGCAGCTTCCAATCCAGTAGTGTTGGCAGGTCCAGTACCACACTCCTGCCAGCACTGAGTCAAGGCCTGTCACCACTTCCTCTGAAAGCTCAGTCAACTCCTGTGTGAGTCGGTGCGCACAGCAGTATGTATGGCCATGCAGACAGGACCAAGGCCCTGGCCACATGTTCCCTACTTCACTGACCAGTTCAGGGTAGGAAAGTGGGAGAGGCAGCTCCATCACTGTAATTTACCTAGTTCATCAATCTGTGAAAGTTCAGCAGTGGGGAGAGGGCACGGATGCTGGCTCCACTTCAGAAGGGGGCTGTAGAGCTTCCCCTTTTCAGCCATGGAATTTCCAAATTGCAACGGCCAGTCACTGGACTGAGTACACATGGACTTCCTGGAGGTGTCAACCAGAGCACAGCTTTGCAGGATTAACACTCCCACTGCTCCACAAGAAATGCTGACAAGTCTCCTGTTTACTCCAGCCAGGGCATTTACCACTTGTAAAAGCCAAAAACTAATCTTTTAAAATGCAGACACAAGCTCAGCCAGAAGTTCCTGCTCTTTGCCCTTCCTTGGTTAGTAAATAACACCAGAGATAGTGCCATGACAGGAACACGTATTTTTGGCACAGCAGGATGGTTTAGGAGGTATATTCCTAGAGTGTTTTTTGGGCAGGATTTTATCCTGGCTCACAAAGAAAGGCAGGGCTGAGCAGCAAGTTTGCATGGCAACATGTGGGCCCAGCTTACATGGCACCGCAGACAGGTACCCTGTAGCCATGGTGGAGGGTGGGGAGAGAGTAAAGCCTCCTAGGATGTTGGTGGACCAAGCCTTGGTCTGTGCCACTAAGGTACAGGAGTTGCACGTGGTGCTAGAAATTGTCACCAGCTATGAAGCTCCTATTGCAAAGAATTAACATTTTGTCATGGAATTGACAAACCACTTGAATGGCTGAACACTTGCTTTTTGTGGTGCTGAAAGGGCATATGTCTCAGTACAATGTAACAGCTTTTCATGGCCTATGCCAGATATAACAAGTGATAATAGGGCAACAAGATATTATGATACAGCAAAAGTTTATGGCATCTAATGATATTTTGACAGATGGGAAAATCAGCAAAAAGGATTATTTGGTTTGCCTTTTTTTTTTTTTTTTTATAACTGGAGCTCTAGATGAATGTAGATACTATATGCAACGGAAGACACTCAGAGGAGTCCAGGAGCATGTGCACTGCACTTGCATCATTCAGAAGTTCTGTTAAGCAAGCTTTACTGTGTATGTTTAAGTAGTGATTTTCCACAATCTACAACTCCATGATAAGAGATGAAGGAATGTAAGTCATCTAATGTATCTTATGGACCAGGGTCAGGCAATTATTTTGGGTGGAGGGCTGCTTAATGAGTTTTGGTGAGCTGTCAAGGGCCACATGGGTAGCCTCACCCCTTGACAGTTGCCTCCCCTCCTCCATTCCCATCTTGGGACTAGAAGTCCCACCTTTAACCCCTGAACTTTGCCACCAAAAGTCCCTACCCTTTCCCCCCCAGAAAAACTTCTGGGGGTGGGGGGATAAACACATTTACTATTATAGCACCTCTAATGCTTAGCAATATGTTTCCTTAAATAGATAGCCATTTATTATTTTTAGATAATAATCTTACCTGAACGTTTTTCCATTAGGTGTGTTGACAGATCTGTCATCTTCATGAGAGACTTTTCACTTCTTTGAAACTTCTCTTTAAACATAATTACCCTTTTGTCATCATCAAATAAGCACTCACAGGATGACCAAGGAGTTGTGTGCAACTCAAAGGTACCCGAGATAGAACTACATTGGACAAGGAGGTTTTTAAATTCCCAGAGGTGATCTAAAAAATAACAAATAAGTAAAGAACAATTAATTCTTATGCAATTAATGTTAATCAACTGCATGAGAATCTCAGCTCTCATGAATACATGCAAGTTTTTAGATCTCATGGTTACAGAAAAATCACTTCAAAACCTAATACATGCAAAAAGAATCCAAAACTTATCACTTTTAAAATCTCGTGAGTTTTAAGGCAATCTAATGATTTTTACGAAGTTAGAGCATGAATTTTGAATGCTTGAGGTTGGTAATGCTGTGCGCTCTCTAGAATAAGACAATCACTAGAGTAATTAAGTAAGAAAGTTTTCTAATGCACTAGAAACGACCGCACTAGTTTTCTACAAGCTGTTCTTAAACAGAAACAGTGCATTACAAACTATATTACATGGTGTCGAGTTTTGTCAAGTTTTGCATAAAGCCAGCCCCTTCCCGGATGGCGCCAGGCATCCTGCCAGCCACAGGTGCCTGAAGGCAGAAGCAATGAGGGGCTTGATCCAGCTTTCAGCGTAGTCTCCTCGCCTACCCTGTGGCTGGGGCGAAGGGTGAGCAGGGAGGCAGACTCTGAGCTGTGGTGGGGCCCATTCCTTCCCTCCATGGTGGTACAGCCCCCCGGGGCCAGCCAGGTGGGCTGCTAGTGGGTTGTGTGCTGCCTGAGCTCCCAGGGTTGATCCAACTTCTTGGGAGCCTACGAGCACACTACCTCTCCCATGAGGTCGCATGGTCTTCCAGCGCCTTGCACACTGAGGCAGGGTCGACATATACACTGGATGTACAAAAATCCTAACAGAAATATGGGGTCAACTTATACAACGTGCCGACCTAAACACCTTAAAATATGATACCTAAAAGAGCCATAAACATTAGAGTTGGTCAAAATATTTGCCAAATCCTTTTTCCATTGAAACCAAATTTTTTAGTGGAAAATGTTTCTCAGATTCAGATACATGTCTGATGTACATTCTTAGAGTAAGAAGCCAACTCTACATCCTTCTCTAACATTAGGACACTCTCCTGAGAGGCAGAAGCTCTTAATTCAAGCCCCTGTCAGGCTGTTGTGGTCCAGGGGCCATAACCAGTTCTCCCATGTCCCTGTAGGATGCATCCACACTATTGCCTATTATATAAGCTGAGAGTCTCTCTCATGCTTCTGTTGCAAAAATTTTCAAAAGGTCTCACTTTTTTTTATTTTATATCAGAACATGTTACAAAAGTATTTACTGTGAAATGGAATTATGCTTTGCTCAGCCTTACTGATTATGTTCTGTTTTAAAGGTTCCTAGCTATTTCCGGATGTCAAAATGACAATGTGCTAAAAATGGTAAGCTTTAGTCATGAGAAAGATTATTGAAAAATGCCATTCTAAATCTTACTCTCCAATCCAGAAAGGGTTTAAGCTATTTTTGTTCTCCCTATGTGAGCAGAATTCCTATAAACTTCCATACATGTCTGAAGAGAAAAATAGCTATGAAAAAGTCAGTTGTGGGAATTAGTATAGAGAATTTAGGTCTTAACATACACCAGCAATCTTTAAACTTATTTTTAGTTAACCAACTGTTTAGAGATCAGTAAACCAAGCACTCTGCCAAAATCAGTTTTTTAGCATGATGTTCTGATACTCAGTTCTGAAAGTATACTGGGTATCACCAATAAGAGTCATTTTGCCACTTCCAAACACTTAACTGATCTTCCCCAAACTCTGCACTTTGCTCAGGACATTTCATTATAATGATCTGCACAATCACATATAGCAAATAATGAAGGCATTAAAAGAGAAATACTTTGCTATCTGGTGTTCAGGGTCACTAAACTGTGGGTATCCTTGAAATGCAGTCACATGAAAATCCATTGCATTACTAAGAGGATATTGAACTTCATGTCTGATATGTTAGGCTGCTGGAAAGCTAAACATAAGACACTTGGATGACATTTGTTGCATACATATTCCATTCAAATGGTTTTAGAGCCTCTCCTCCATTCCCTGTGGCTAATACAAGCCACCGAGAGAAGAACATGGCACTAAAATATTACTCATTTTTAATCCACTGTACAGCTGAGGAGGCACATCTACACGTGACACTATGTCACCATAGCAACACACTATGGTGGGTGCAAACTGTGATGCCACAGATACAGAGACGTAGGGGATAAAAATAACCATGTGCCACCAGCATAGTGCAGTAATGGTTGTTACTTCCAAAAGGAAGTACTAAATGATGGCACAGAAACAACAGTGCTATAGGGGCATGTGTAGACACGCCCAGGCACCTATGTAAGGGTTATAGCAAACTCAATTTTCAACTGAAATTTCCCATAAAGAAACTAATCCATCTGAAATTCTCCACCACATCTCATCCAAGGGTAGAATTTTGCTTGGGGGAAAAAGGGTATCAAAAGAGGAGCTTGATAGTTTGTTAACAATTCCCTGTCATTAACCTCCCCTTTTTGAAGTTTGGTCAACAAACTACACAATTTATTTTTCTTTTTCCAGGTGCCTTTAAAAATGTTAACACTTAGATTAGTTATCTTTTGAAAGTTTAATCAGAAAACAGTTCAGCCATTTCTGGAAATGAGGGAAAATATGTATTACTCACTTATGTTAAAATATATTTAAAATAATTTTGTCTTTAAGTGTTAGCACTTGGTGAGAGAGGCACTTTCATACTTTGGAAAAGAAAGGTGAAATTTGGCTAGGGGAAGGGGGAGGGGTTATTAAGGTGTCACCTGTCTTTTGCTGTGGGTTGCAAAATTTTTCCTCAACTGGGTCAAATTATAAGCCTCTGAGTTTGCATATGCTCAGAAGAGGCTTTAAAAATTTTTTTTGCACATACCCTGGGAGGGCATGGGGGGAGGGGGGGCTGTGCCCCTGGATCTGCACGCAGGGTATGGTAGGGCAGGCTGTTGCTGAGGGCTGGGAGCTACACTGGGCTGTTCCTGGTGGGAGGGCTGAACCAGGCTGTTCTTGGGGCAGGTGGCGGCAGTGCTGCGAGAGGGGCTATGGGGGGGGGGGCGGGACACACACAACCACAAAATTGGCTGTAGCCCCTCTCCCAGCACCACTGCTGCCTGCCCTGAACACAGCCTGGTCCAGCCCAGTCCCCCGCCAGGAACAGCTCAGCGCCACCTCTGGGCTTAGCCCATAGTGACAGCTCACCCCGTGCACAGATCTCAGGGCACATGCTGCCCATGCTATCCCAGGGTGTATGCAGGGTGGGAGCCGCTCTTCTCCCATGCCCCGCAGATGAGCCACTTGCAGCTCTGTCCTGTGCCCCACCCCAACTGAGCAGTGCCTGCCCCTGCCCCACACCCTCCCTCACTGCTAGGGCTTCCATCTGCTCCCGCATGCCCCTTCCCCCACAACACACTTACCAGCCCAATGCTTGGGCTGGCAGGCTTTACTCCTGCCCCTGTGCATACTGCATCTGTGCACATGCACAGGGCATTTATCAGCCACATTATTGGCCACATCAGGAGAAAAAAATCCCCTCCCAGAACCTTGCGCTTTTTACCTGGCGCAGCCCCAGCCCTGTTGCCCCATGCAGATCCTAGGACACATGCCTACACCCATGCCCCATGCCCTCCCAGACCAGTGGTGGGAGCAATGGCAAGAGCTGCTGAACAAGCTGCCATATGAGCAGCTCCCAAACTGGCGGTGTGCAGCGGCACAAGCCACCTCACCCCCTCCCTGGGCAGAGCTTTCCCCAGCCCAGGTCCCAGCCCCAGCCCCAATCCCTCCCTTGCTGTAGGGGCGCCGATCTGCTCCACAATGCCCAAGCTCCTTCCCTCCCCGCTCTGCCCACCACAACAAACTTACCACCTGGAGGAAGCTGTGTCCAGTGTTGAGGACTGCTACCTGTTTAGTCTATGGCTGAGTCTCCAAAGGGGCACTGAATCTTCGGATCCAATTCAGCCAGATTGAAGCAGGACAGTGATTTGAATCACTGTCCCTCTGAACTGGCTGAATCTGAAACCAAATCGAATACTGGCCGCTTCATACAGGCCTAAAGTATATGTACCTCCATCCTGGTCTGCTGGGGGATAAAAGACAATAACCTTCTACTGATACTAATTATCACATCAAGAGGTGAAGGGTTATGATGTAGATCTAAAGATCTCAAGCCTGTTGATGATCTATACAGGGGATCAGCATGATCCCATTTACAACATTTTTATTTTTCCTCAGTTTTGAAGTATTTTTTTAAAGAAAAAAACCTTACAAACGACATTAAGAACATACAAACAGTTATCCTAGGATTAATGTTATCTATGCATGATCATATACTATTTAATATACAAAAATTATATAGCCTTCTTTTTAGATATAATTATATAAAAGGCTTGTGATATAATTATATAAAAGGTTACATCTCTCAGATGAAGAGAGACAATAATGGAATTAATTTTCAGGTTCATTAGAACAAAAGGCATAGAAAAATAAGGTTGTCAAGGCCACACTTAACCATGGGAGGAAATAAGATAAGGAATTTGAGGCCTAGATGAGGAGTGGAATTAAAGGAGAGCTGGGAAACAGATTATTTTGCTTATCCAGAACTCCACAGATGATTTCAGCTAAAAATTACATTCCCCTGGCTGAAGTAATCCATTCTTATTTTGCCTTTTTTGCTGTACCAAACTAAAGAAGGTCTTGTTCTACCTCTTCCTATGCTGAGCAAAATTAGAAATCCTTCTACGTAAGTTTCATAATTTTGCAAAACTGGATTTTAGATGCCCTGAAAAATATCAAATGGAATCTTAATAAAACTGGAAAAAAAATATTACCTGGCAATGTATAATTTCTCAAAAACATCCTTAATAGAACAGCAGTTCTCATGCGCTAAACTGTCCTTTTAAATCATTGTAACATGGGTGAGAAAAATAAAATATTACAAAGAAATGAGGAATGGGTGAAAATGCAGCCTAAAAACCTAGGTCTACAAATCTGTTTCACAGAAAGAATAACAGATGCAAAGAACGTTAAATCATAGACTTTTCATAGGCTTCAATGGCTTTAGATCAGACCACTGAAGCATATTTCAACATTCCCTATGTGCTTGGCCACTTGTCTGCTCAGCTGTTGTATCTTTCAATCTATTTGCTTTTATGACCTTATTTAGGAATTTGCAGTTTCCACATTTACTGTTCTGAGGGGAAAACTGCACTGCCAGCATTCCCAGTTTTCCTCAACTTTTTGATTGGGTTTTAAAATCCTGTTGCAGGGTTTAAATCTCCTTATTATACCGCTATTTTTCACATTTTCAAAATAAAATGACTATTGCTAAACTATTTCACATTGGCTTTTCTCTAATGAGAAAATCACTTTTCTTTAAAAGTTAAGGTTATTTTAGTACTACTTTCAATTTGGTCAAGGCACATACAAAAGTAATTTTTGCAATACCTATTGCTCCACAATACTAGTTTTTCATGTCCTTTAAAGCATATTAAAACATTTATTCAGCATGATAACAGAGAATAAACCACCTTGTATTTTGCCCTTACAGAGCTGTTACAGAGCATCAGCAGTAAATTCTTTAGTGACTGCACTATTCTAACTATACAGTGGATACACTTACTACAGACAACACTATTAGGCACAATGAACTGCTTTTATACATCCTAGGAACAGACATTACACATAAACCAATTTAAGTGATCAGAAACTGGTTGAAACCTGTAACAGAACATAAGTTCAGTGCACATACACCAGTTTCAAAAGGCCAAACCCTGTTTGAGATAAACCTGGCTAAATGCAGTATAAGACTTGACTGATTAAGCTCAAATTGGTTTATGCAACTTCTGTCCCAGACCCCTTCCTGGTTTAAGTTAAACCAGAGCCCCCGCAGCATCCCAGCACATTCTCTGGGCTGTGCTCTCTGCTCCTGTGGAGCAGGGCTGGCCCCACCCCTCTGCTCCCTAGCTGGACAGGCAGGGGCGGGGGCCTGACCAGATGCTGGCCCCAGAAGCGAACAGGGAAGAGGGTCATTTCTCCCCTCTCTTCCCTGTCCCACCAGCACAGACCCATACTTCCTTGCTGGCTGCTCCAGTGGCGGGGTCATGTCCAGTCCTGGCAGTAGCCTGGAGTGAACTAAATAGGACCGGGGTTGAATTTCCCCCTTTGTCCCACAGACCTGAGCCGGGGTCTGCTGGGTGCTTCCCCCTACAGCTAAGGGCGGGCTCTAGCACCCCCTGGCTCCTGACCTGAGTGGCTGCAGGCATGTGCCTGCATTTTCTCTGTCCGGAGGGAATGTCTGGTCAGTTGCAAACTGGTTCAAGCTAGGTAGGTTAGACTAACCTGCAAAGACTGAATCAGTTCAGGCTCTGGTTTTTTGAATGTCTGTCCTTAGCCCAATAGTTTAACACTAATCTTAACTGCTGTTGTCCACAAATAACTTTTCAGTCACATCAATTAAATTTGTAAAAATGTCATGGCTAAAATCTTGACTTTAGTGAAAAAACTCCTACCGACCTCAGGATTTCACCCCAACTTATTGCAATAGAATATGAATAATTTATATCTGGGTGGTTTGCAACCAGCTTAACTTGCACTGGGATGCTGAATTGAGAATTTGCTGCTTAAATGTTCATTTTTACCACAACTGGTGTTGTTTCTCCAAACAGAGGTCCAATACAGAGAAGTAGTATCATTTCAAATAAAAGCTGCAGTTTTTCATCCCTTCATTTTCATAGGAAGGTTGAACACTTAAGCTTGTGAAATACCTGGGTTCTACTGTATGCTATTCTGTTCTCAAAAGAATATTTCATGAATCGAACCACTTGTGTTTGTAACCTAAAATCTGGATTAGAGTAACAGAGAAGAGAGGCTCCTAGCATCTGAAACTATTGTACAGAAATGCTGTGTATTGATAATTGTAATGATAATTTCTTTAGTGGCAACATACACAAGTTGGTCTTCTTTACAATTTCAGCAAGATGTCAATATAACTGTATCACTTTTTTTTTTTTAAAGAAATATTGCTTTGCTGTTCCAAAGCAGGAATATTGATAAAGCATTATATGTAGATGAAAAAGGTACAAATCCTTACACCTACTTATGCAAGACTATGTCGTAAACTTTAACCTTCTACAAATGGTTATCACATGCCTAGCTGACTTTCGACTTCTCTTAGCAAGAATGGCCATCACATGCTGTCTTCCTGTGACCCATTTGTGCCATTTAGTTGTCGTGACCTATGTACCCATTTGGCCTGATGTGGACTTATCTACTCGGCTGTTTTGCTGGATCAAACGTTCATGGCTTGACTATCAGCAATTGGTATTTGGACAGTTGAGAAATCAGTCTTTATCTTAAATTTTAGATACAGTCTTTTAATGATTAAAATATGAATTGCTAGATGCACTGAACACTAACTGAAGAATAAGATGGAAGATTTGTAGTAAGGTAAAACAATTATAATAATCCTATATGGGTCTATATATTCTTAACCTTTTTAGGGAGGCTTTTTGAACATCCAAATAATGATACCTGTACTATAGTATGGAAGTCCTACAGATTGATTAACTGTGATATTTGCTTTAACTTGAACTGTAGAATCAGGATTTTTTTCAATGTCCACAATTTCAATGATCTGTTGAATTACTGAAAAGATTACTTTTCTGTTCTCTAGAATTTGCAGCTCCATTTTTACTGGATACTACTTACATATCCTAATCTCTGGGATCTAGACCGTAGCCATGTTGGTCTGAGCACAAAAGGCAAGCAAAGCCTTTGGGTAGAGGCGAAATATCTTTTATTAGACCATCTAAAAAGTTGCAAAAAAGTTTGCAAATAACAACTGTTTTGCAACTTTAAGTTGGTCTAATAAAAGATATCACTTCTAACCAAAGACTTCGCCTATCCTAATCTCTCATTTATCTACCTCTAAAATAGAGGTTTTATACATTTAAACCTCAGTTTCTGCAAGCAAGCTACACTCTTGCCATAAAAGTTCCTTTTGCATATCTTTATTTCTATCTGTTCCTACTTGAGTTTTGGAAGAGAGAATATTCTACAGCAGGGGTTAGCAACCAGCTGCCTGTGGACCAGATCTGGCTGGTGGTAGCTCAAAGCAGTATCCTCCAGCCACAATGGCAGAGGAGGTATCCCTGGGGTCCTACTTTCTGCCTTATTCAGTTGATTTTCTCATGCAGCAGCAAATGCACTCCTAGGGTCCTAGTACCTCCCTTTTTATATTTATTCCCTTCATAGCTTCTGCTGATCACCAGAGAGCGAGGGGTGTGGCCTGCAGGGGGCCCTTGGCCACAAGCAGTGCCTCACTGTAGAAACAAGTTGTAAACCCTTGCTCTAGAGACAAAAACACAATCAGCAGTCAAGAGACCTTATGGGATCTATTTCCTGCTCTACTGCTGAATCACGAAGTTATTTGGACAAGTTCAACAACTTATGACGTCATTGGGATAACGGAGACCTGGTGGGACTCCACCCATGACTGGACCACGGGGATAGAGGGCTATACCCTGTACAGGAGGGATAGTGTTGACCAAAGGAGCGGGGGTGTAGCTCTCTGTGTGAAGGAAAGCTACATGTCCCTGCAAGCTGATGTTGGCAACCAGCATGGACAGC
>NW_017728951.1:55328767-55357749 GCF_001723895.1 Crocodylus porosus
GCTGACTTTTTGCCCTTTGGGCAGGGGGCTGGACTCGATGATCTCCCGAGGTCCCTTCCAGCCCTGATGTCTATGAAATCTATGAAACTTCTTAGTGCTTTGGTGTCCAATGTCTTATTTTGTAAAAAAGGGTACCATACCCCACAGAAGTACTTTTACAATTAATTCATTAATGTTTGTAAATTCCTCCGATACAGAAATGGAGTCGAAACAAACTCCAAAGTTCCAAAGTTTAGCAGCAGCATCTGAAGGGCTCTGGCTTGATACTAGGAAGTCTCTTGCCACCAAGTTCTATCCAATCCTTCCCTATTTACCCTTGCCTACAGTCCTTATTGTTATCCATTCCTTTCAGCTTATTCTTCCCCCCAAATTATCTTTTTTATTCTTATTAGCCTTTTTTTTCCTTTCCACAAAAAGAAATCTGTGTTTTCCCTGATAGTGTGTCATCACTGTGCAGGAAAGAACAACATATATTACACACAGACACGCACACATTTTGCAGCATACCAAACATCATGAAGCATGCTAGAAAGGCAGGTGACAGGTATTCTGGCAATGGAAGGGAGAGGAGGCAGAAGGAGAGCTGCAAGTCCCACCCCCCCACACCCATTAACACACCCTCTTTCCTGGCAGCAAGGAGTCTTCTGCTAGTGAGAGCAAGGAGCTGTGTCTGCACCTGCAGCACCACCCATAACACCAGTAACCACAACCAGCAGCAGCATGACATTCTCCACTCCAATTTCAGTTGCCAGTGTAAGCCTTCTGGTGCCAGAGAAGGAGCTGCATCTGGAAGCAGGGAATCTGAGTGCCATAGCAAAGGAAATTCTGGGGAAGAAAAGAGGAATCTGAGTTTTTGCTCCACACCCAAAGTTCCCCCAGAGGTAGGTTTCCTTCTCGGGAAGGCACCTTGAAGGAGATTGTAGGGGCAAGTGGTTCAGCTCCTCCTCCTGTTGTGCCTCTGCCTGCTGAGGAGGGCGGTAAGGCGGAATCCCCACCCACAACCCAGAAACGGTGGGGGGGAGTAGTGTAGTGTGGGATCATTTTGAGGTATGCTACCTGCCAGCACTGCTGAAAGCAGATCAGCCAGGGCAAGGATGGAAACATTTCACCACCACAGTGATGCTGCTACATCTTAGGAGGCAGCACTCCCTTGCCCTTTTTCCTCCTCAGCCTGGCACCAGTGGTAGTGTGCCCCCCCAAAAGTCCCCCTCTCACTCCAAACCCCAAGTCCCCAAGAAGCAGAAGCAGGTCACCCTGGATCAGTGAGGGAAAGGTGGGGATAAAGGGGGTAGGGTGCATTCCCAAGGTGAGCGAGGTCACCTAGAGCATTGGGGAGATGCTTGCTCTGGCTGGCCAGCCCTTCTCCTTTGTTGAGTATCCAGGGTAAGGTGGCTTATGGTGCTCATGGCCCCATCCTACCAAGTGCCCACATGCCCCACCTTCAGAAAGACAGTGGTGCCCTCCCTGTATAAGGCATGCAAGGAGTACTTGAGGGAGGAGGTGTGAAAGACAGGGCTGCAGGTAGCTTTACACTTTACCTCAGACATCTGGAGCAGCCGGGGTGGAGATCATGCCTACCTTTCCCTCACAGGGCACTGGTGCCATCAGCCAGGCCATCGGTGGGCTCTCCTTGAAGTGGAGGTGATGGATGAGTCCCACACAGCAAAAGAGATCACGGGGGCCATGAACCTCATGGTGCAGGGGTGGTTTGTTGGGCAGGGCGAGCTCATCTATGTGTTCGTGGTCACAAACAACTGTGTCGATATGATCGAGATGGTGCGTGACGCTACTTGTTGGCATCCACCGTGTAGCACACAAGTTCCACCTCATAATCAGAAATGCCTTGGAGAGGAACAGGGCTCCTGGCGATGATGCTGTCACTACTATGACCAGCCAGCTCATTTTGAAATTCAGGAAGGCGGTGGGCTACTTCTACCGGAGCATTGGGGGGGCAAGATGCTGCAGGAGAAACAGGCAGAGCTGAACATCCCACAGCACAAAATCATGCAGGAAGTACAGACTTGGTGGAACACCACATACCTGGTGCTTGAAAGGCTGTATGAGCAACAGAAAGCCATCCATGAGATGGTCTTGCTCAAGGAGATTGGGATCAGAGACCCCCTTAACAAAACTGAGTGGGATACCATCTCCCAGATCTTGGTGGTCCTCGAGCTGTTCCTCGAGGCCACTGAGAGCCTCAGCACTGGCAATGCCTTTCTTAGCCAGGTGATCCCTGTAGTGAAAGAGCTTGAGAAGCAAATGGAGAAATTCCAGGGGGTCAATGTTCTTGGCTGGGACAAGCTGCTCACCAAAGGTGCAGGCACTGGTGAAGCAGCTGAAGAAGGGCACCAAAAAATGGCTGGATTTGTTGCAGTACAGTACAGTTCATGTGCTGGTGGGCATGTGTGACCCAAGGGTGAAGGGGAGCATCTGCAGCAGCAAACTCCTTGATCACTGGACAGTGGAGCTGGTGAACAGTCAGGGAAGAAGAAGGGCACAGATGTGGGCACGTGGAAGAGGGGGATCCACTGTCCCATGCCAGCTCTCCAAGCACCAGCCAATCTCCTCCTCCATAGCCGCTGCCAATGTGGGCCAAGGGCATGGCTTTAATGTTGGGGTCCTGAGGCACCAGACCCCACCATCCGGCAGGTAGTGCAGAGGCCTCAATGGATACCCATCTCGCCGAGGATGAGATGCCACTGTGATGTCGAGCAACACACAGCTAGATGTGTAAGGATCTGGCCTCAGTTGCCCAGGAATACCTGTCCAGTCCACTGACCAGCGTTCCAAGCGAGAGGGTATTCAGCATTGCTGGGGATGTTGTGACACCCCACTGTACCTTCCTGGATCCTGGTTTGATGGAACAACTGGTGTTCCTGAAGGTCAACCTCCCATTGCTGGGGTTCCCCAAGCTCCATATGCAGATGGAGTGAGTGCCACCCTCTTCACTCCGCACCTGTTTCCTTCCTTTAGTTCCTTCCACAATGATTTAATGCCCCACTCTCAGAGCTGGAGACAGGAGTTCGATTTTTCACCAGCCAGCAGGGAGGAACATCTCCCTGCTGAGCTCCCATGCCAGGACGAACTTGGAGGCATGGGCTGGGGCTATGGGGAAGGAGGAGGCCCCAGGTCCTGGCCATGACCTAAAACTGCACCCTGCCAGGGTAGGAAGGCCTGGTGGGACTGCCAGTGGCACGGCAGCCCCAGGAACTGCCAGGACTGTGAACCTCCCTGGTGAAAGGTGGGTAGGAGATGCCTGATAACCTATAGCCACTGCACGCATGAATATACAGTCCTGGCTGGGGAAAGACCAAACCTGTAAGATCTTTGAGAGGCCTGAGGCTTACTGGCTGCAGTGGAGTTGTGAGAGTGAGAACAGGCAGGCAGCTCAGATCTGACCTGAGGTACCCTCGACTAGTCCGTGCTGGTGCCAGGACCCACAGGGGTGGGGGGTCAAAAGGCAAGGGGCCCACTGTGAGGAATGTCCAGAGCAAGAGGCTTGGGACTCTGACTGGCCTGAAGGCAGGGCCAGGACCTAAGAGGGAGCCAAAGGTTCCAGAGAGAGGGGACCACAGCGAAATGGCTGAAGGATGCAATCTGGGAGACATGGGCCACAGTGTAGAAGTACAGAGCTGTGGAACTGATGTCACCTCTAGACATCATGAGCCTAAATGGGCAGCCTCCTACCTGGGTAACATCTGTATCAGTTTTCCATCAAGGCGTGGCAGGGAAAAGAGGGGCGGGCAGTTGGACCGGAACCAGGTGGGCAGACTGAGAACTAACTGGCACCGGGAAGGCCCCCTGTTACAGGCTACCATCCTGCTGCATTCATTCCGCTTTGCCTTAACACACACAAGGCAGACAAGGGTCTTTGGGTCAATCTAATATCTTTTATTAGACCAACTGAACAGTTGGAGAAATATATCTTGCAAGCTTTCAGGTTTAAAAACCAATTGTCAGGCTGAGGAAGGATCAATAGTTGATGTGTGGACTCTTTCTGGATGGAAGGAATAGTAAAGAAGTCAAATGCTGGCATGCAATGCATGCAAGAAAGCCAGCTAGCGAAAATGTAAATTGAGGCATCAAGGGGTGAGAGACAGGCTGGGAGGAAGGGGAATGTAGCAGGTAAAAGTGGAGAGGTACCTAGGAAGTCTGATGTTAGGCAGGTATTAGTATGTCACAAATCCAACGGCTATATTGAGTCCATGATTTTTTTATATCCAAGAGATTTATGAAGTTTGTAGGCTTGTCTACAAAAGATGTTTTTGTATATTTCCCTTGAGGATCAGGACTGAGAGAATGGAGAGAGGGTGGCTTTCTTGTGAAAAATGTGCCCCCACTGGTAATTGGGTTTTCTTGTCTTTAATAGATTTTCAGTGTGCATTCATTCTGGTGTGCAGTTGTTGTTTGGTCTCTCCTATGTATTTTCCATTAGGGCATTTGGGGCTTTGGATGTGATATATAATTGTGTTTAGAAGCGTAGCTCCAAGATCCATGAATGGTAATGGCTCTGTTGTGGGGATGCAGTAATTGTCGGGGTACTGGATTTATGTTGACAGGTTTTGCATTTCTTGTCATGGCATGGTCTGCATCCATTCGGTGTATTTTGGGCTATAGGAAGTTTGCTTCTGGTGATAAGGTTACCGAGGTTCTGTGCTTGTTTAAATTTACAAAACACTTTTCACAGATGAGCCTATGAACTTCACTTCATCAACCTCCTAGATACAAAAACTCATGGACTCAATATAGACATTGGATTTATGACACACTATAACCTGCCTGACTTCTGACTCCCCAGGAACCTCTCCACTTTTACCTGCTACACCCCCTTCCCTGCCCCCCCACCTGTCCCTCACCCTGCCCCCCAACACCTCAATTTCCATTTTCACTGACTGGCTTTCTTGCCTGCATACAAGCCTCTGGCTGCTTTAGTATTCCTTCCACCCAGGAAAAGCACATACAGCACATACTCTTGCTTTCAACAGTTTGAGGGGCACTTTCACAGAAACCCCTGCACCTATCTCCTTAAAACTTGGCAGGCTTTATGCCCTCAGAAGGGACTACCATCTCTGCTGTTTTCATCCAAATCCAAAAAAAAAAAAGACAAAGTTGTAGGTGTTTTAGTGATTCCACATTATATGCTGCGGCCGAATCTCCAAATCCGATTTGGCGGAATCGAATCAGCAAAGTGATTCAAATCACCAAATTGAATCACTGTGCCTCCAAATAGGCCAAATACGAATCGAATACCTGCCACTTTACACACGTCTAATGACTAGTGGGAATAAGATCCTAAAAGTTTTTCAGCATGCTGGCCCCCAGAACACTAGAGCTATAGGGAAAATGCTTCTTAAGCCCATCTTGTATACTGTAGGTAAGGTCTGTTCAACTGGTAGCCTACAAAGAGTTAATTTACACAGGGGTCTCCAGGTTCCCCTTATTCCTGCAATTTCAGCTTTCTGCCCGTCCCTTGGGGCAGTTCACACAGTGTAGTGCAGCACAATGGAAAAGCCTACCTGTGGCTTGCACAGCATGTGGCCCTTGGGTACTCAGAAATTGGACAATCCTGTTATATATGATAGATTCTGCACTTTTCATTAAAATCATAACCACAAATACTAAATAATGTCAAGTACACTATAATATACTGACTTTAAACTGACTTCTGGGGGACATGCACTCTGTACTTCAGTTTCTGCAAAATAATACCCTAAAATAACTACTGATTAGAAATATGAACTACAGGTAACTAACTCAAAAATCCGTTTCTACACATTATATAAACAACCACCAGTAAAACCAGCAGTAAATCAGTAATAGCCAACTGCAAAATGTAGGGCTTGAGATTCTTAACAGGGATACCTTCAGTCAATTAGGCTAGAGACAGACATTATACATAAACCGGTTTAAGTGATCAGAAACTGTTTTAAACCTGTAACAGAAGAGATGTTCCGTGCTCATAAACCAGTTTGAAAATGGCTGAAACTGGTTTGAGATAAATCTAGCTGAATGTAGTATCAGACTTAACTGATTTGGGTCCAACAGGTTTATGCAATGTCTGTCCCAGACACTGTGGTATATGCTAAACCAGACTCCCCCAGCATCTTGGTATGCTTTCTGGGCATGGCGAGATGCTCTGCTCCACAGCAGAACTGGCTTCTGCTTCCTGGCTGAAGCTCCAACAGAGACTTGCAGGCACAGCAGGGTCTGCTGGCTTTCCTGTGCCCCCCTCCCCTTCTCACCAGTTGCTGCTTAAGCAGAGATCCCTTTCTCCTTTCCCCCACAGCACAGACTGTAGCCAGCATGTGGTATGCTAGCTAGTGCTATGTAAGGCAGATAGGACAGTGCTTGGTTAGGGTCTTTTGGAGCTAATCAACAGCTCAGTTGGTAATGTCCCTGCATTACTTCCTTTGGAAAACACTGTTTAAGAGCTTCAACTGCTCAGCAAGGGTTTGTTTTCTTATGGGGTGCTAAATGCTGATAACAGAATTGATAAATGCTCTGTTATCAAGGAGGGGGGACTCCTCCCTAATCACAGTGTGCTGCTGGGGCCTGGCCATGCTCCCTTTAAGTCAGCCCTGGGGAAGGGAAGGGAGGGTTGGTCTAGCATCCCCCAGCTTCTAGCCTGACCCACTGCAGGCATGTGGCTGCATTTCTGGGATGTCTGTGTAGCTACAAAGCGATTTTGCCTAGCCAGGTTAGACTAATCTGCAAAGACTGAATTAATTCCGGCTCAGGCTTTCTGAATGGCTGTCCCTAGCCTTAGTGAATGGAACCAATAGCCCCTGTGTGGAGTCTGATAATGTGGTGACACTGGATGTACTCTGGAAATTAAAGAGTGGAAAAACTAGGGAACATGCTGGGCCTTTAAAAAAAAATTAAGCTACAGTTTCCAAAATAAAAGTATCAAGGAAAAAGGTAAATTGAGATATCAGAACACTTCTAAAGACCTCTCTTTTACGGTTTTGCAATAATATAACACAAGTAGATTGATAAAATCTCATTCACATTTTATAAATATTCCTGCTTTATTATCATAACAGTTAAGACTCTGAAAACGAAGGACACTGTAATTTTTGTTGCTGACGACAATTTTCAAGTAAAGGAAATTCATTAGACATCTAACACTGCAAAATATGTCATCACAGTAGAACCAAGGGCCACACAAATCTTGAATTAAATATTTTATAACTGAATGCTTAAGTACTATTAAAAGAAGCATGTACAACGTATCTTTTCTATTTTTCACTCATACCTTGCAGAGAGGCTTATATTTTCTCCTTCTTATGCTCCTGACTGTAATGGCAGAGTATACAAATGTTATTCCACCAGATACTGTCCATTTAGTTTAGCTATACGTACCTTTTTTCTTCTGTAGTTGAGGGTACCAGGCTGCCCCTGCACCCCACAGTACCATTATATAAGGTTGATCGCTGACCTGTTCCACTGTTAGAATAACTTTTCTTTGCTTTTCTCCCTTATAACTGTACACAGCTTCTGAAAAAGTTTCAAATGATATGAATGTCATTAATTTTGTGGTAATGTTGGAGTGATGTAGCTGTGATGGTCTCTTAAATGCACAGTAGGGAGAGATTTTAGACAAGCTTATGAGCTCAAGGTACCCTGAAGTGACCTGAGGAAGGGTATCTTGTGCCTGAAAGCTTGCCTGAAATTTCTCCCAGCTATGCAGTTGGTCTAATAAAAGATATCACCCCCCAAAATATTTGCTTCTGATAATAATTTTGTGAACTTCTGTAAAATGTGAAAATACCTGTGGTAATAAAGATCAAATCAGATAATTAGACACAGTCTTACAATATATGATTTATATACGAGCGGAAGAAAGAAACTACAATTTTTTCTTGTGAGAATGAGAAAGAATATTAGTTTCAAATAGATACGTAAAATTAATTTTAATGGAAAGATAGCAACAAGAGGCACGATAGGTAAATATATATCTCAAATGGTATTTAGGCGAGAGAGATGTATTTACATCTTCAGTGTCTATTAAATTCATGCTGGAGAGCTTCATTAACTAGCTGTAATCTCAAGAACAATTAATCTCTTGTACCAGAGGTACACAGAGGAAAGACTGGGACCCAAAGGACTAAAGAAGGGCAATATAATAAATATAGAAAAGGAAAATAGGCTGGCACAGGGTATTAAAGACCAAACAGCCTAATTTCAATCCCCTGGAAGATACTGAAACCAATTATTAAACAATCAGTTTGCAAGATCTAAAAGATAACAAAGTGATAAGAGCAGACAGTGCCAAACCAAACTAATTTTCTTTTTTGACACGATAACTAGCCTAGCAACTAAGGGAGGCAGATGTCACATAACTTAGTAAAGCTTCCCCACATAACATTCTCATAAGCAAGCTAAAGAATTATGATCTGGATATAATAACCATCACCTGGGTATATAGCTGGTTGAAGACCTTGAGGACCTGGTCCATTATCTTTTCAGGTATCAAGGTCAGACTGACAGGTCTGTAATTCTCCAGATCCTCCTCCTGTCCTTTCTTTAAAGATGGGTACTATATTTGCCCCTTTCCAGTAACCTGAGACCTCACTGAACCTCCACAAGTTCTCAAAGAGGATAACCAATGGCTCTGAAATTACCTCAGCCAATTTCTTCACTAGCTTAGTGTGCATCCCATCCAGACCTATTGACTTGCAACATAAAAACTGCCATTTACTAGGTGACACTATTGGTCTATCTTGGCCAATACCCTGTGTCACACAGTGGCAGAGAGTGGGTGCTGAAACAGAGTAAACAGGGTATGAGCACTGGTTCCTTTCCTATTTGAAGTCTTTAGGCTAGGGACAGACATTCAAAGTGCCTGAAATGATTCAATCTTTGCAGGTTAGTCTCACCTGCAGAGTGAACCTGTTTGCAAATGGATAGATGCTTGGCACATGCCTGCAGTGGCTCAAACCAGAAGCCCGGGGGCACTAGAGCAGCCCCCACTTCCACAGGGAAGCTGAGGTGAGGAAGGGAGGCATGGCCAGACCCAGGCAAGCCTTAGTAAACCCTGACTTTCACCTGCAGGGTGCTGAAGGTGGGGGAAGTGGGAGCCTGACCAGACTGCTGTGGCAGAGGAGGAGGAGGAGGAGGGGAGCACTCTGTCCACCCCATTGATCCCTGATAACTGGGAGCAATCCTGGCATACATGGCTGCAGGGGGAACTCTTCCCCAACCTCCCTCTCCCCCACTGCTGCAGGGCGGGGAGGTTGGCTCTGTTTGGTGCTGGGGGACTGTTCCCCTCCTTCTTCCCCCTGCTGCTGAGAGGTGGGAAGGGCGTCTCTGCAGGGCTGCCCAGCACCAGAGGGGGACTCTTCTGCTGCTCTGCCACTGCTGCGGGGTGGGGTTCTATGACAGGCTGTCCCAAAGGAAAGCGCTTTTCCCACCACCACAGGGTGAGAAGGGGGGCTCTGCAAGGCTGCCTTCCCCCAGTGGGAAACTCCTCTGCCCCCTGCCTTCCCCCACAGGGTGGGCGGGGGGGCTGTTCAGTGTTGCAGGAGGGCTTTTGCCCCTTCTCCTCACCCCCCATGGGGTAGGGAGGGCAGCTCTGTGTGGTGCTCCTGGCCTGGCCCCCATGGCCCAGACCAGCTTTGCTCAGACCTGGCCAAGGCATTCACATGATCTGGGTGGGGCCACCCCCTGCAGCTGCGGCTCAGTGATCGGGATGTTGAGCCATCAGTGAGTGCAGCCTGGCCTGGCCCAGCGTGCAACCAGTGGCTGGCCAGGCAATGGGCTAGCTGGGCTGGCTCAGAGGGGCCAGTGAGCCCAGAGCCCAGTAGCCACCCATCAATGAGGCTGGCAAGAGCCCCATGAACCCCCGCGGCATCTCTGAGCCAGCCTGGCTAGCACCTGTTGTTTATATGCTGGGCTAGGCCAGGCTGCATATGCTGATAGGGCTCAACATCCCAGTCACTGAGCCACAGCTGCTTGGGAGCCACAGCTGCTTGGGGTGGGCCGGCCCACCCTACCCTACCCTACCCTACCCCCCCCCAGCTTGGTCAGGCCATACGGCTGCCTTGGCTTGAGCTAAGTGAGGCTGGTCTGGGCCATCAGGGCAGAGCCACCCCTAACAGCTGCAGCTCCATTACAGCTACTCCCTGTGCCCCAGCTGGACTGGGCTGGGCTGAGCTGAGGAGTGCCACACAGACTGGGGGAGTGGGGGGGGGGAAGAGCCCCCCTCTGGGGCTGGGCAGCTTGGCATAGAGCCCCCTCCCTGCCATGCAGTGGGGGAGGAGCAGGGGAAGAGTCCCCCTCTAGGGGCTGGGCAGCTTCGCAGAGTCCCCTTCCTACCCCAGGAGGAGGAGCAGGAATTCCTCTCCAGTGCTGCATAAAGCCCTCCCACCCTGAGGGGAGGAAGTGGAGGGGGAAGAGTTCCCTCCCCCCTCCACCAAACAGAGCCCTGGCATGACCTTGTTAAGTTGAAGGTGGCAGGGAGAAAAGTTAATTCTTTCCTCCATCCCTTCTGCCCTGCAGCCAGGGTCTGCCAGCCCCAGGGACCACTGCTGCAGCACCCTCCCCTTTGCTCCCCAGCAAACAAGTAGACCCTGGCTGTGGTGATGGAGGAAGGGAAGGAGGGAAGTATTAACCTCCTCCCTACCCACTTCACCTTAATGGGGCTATGCCGGCCAGTGTCTCTGCTTGGGCTGGTCCCTGGCTTGCACTAGAGACCAGAGAGGAAGGATCAGCCCTGCAGCTGAAAGTCCCACCCAGCAGCCCTGCAGCAGAAAGCCCTGTCATCAAGACCCAGCCCTGCAGCAGAGAGCCCTGCCCAGGCCAGAGAGCATGCTGGGATGCTGGAGGATTCTGGTTTAACTTAAACCAGGAAGGGGTCTGGGACAGACAATGGATAAACCGGCCTGAGTCAAATCATACTACAATCAACCAGGTATATCTCAAACTTGTTTCAGCCATTTTCAAACTGGTTTATGTGCACTGAACATCTATTCTGTTACAGGTTTAAACCAGTTTCTGATCACTTAAATCAGTTTATGTGTAACATCTGTCTCTAGCCTTAAGGTTTAAAAGTTCTGAGTCAGAGGCTGTACCTAAATTCCCATACTCAATAGCTACTGGTGCATCTTTCCTCCAAGAATTCATTCATTCCCTTTTTGAAAGCGTCTAGCTTCTAAGTAATCCCTCATTTACTTCAACTACTCTAGGCTGCATGTCTCCTTCGCTTATCTTTTCTGCCAACTGTACTCATCTGGTAGTTGCCCCTTATTTGTGAAGATTGAAGTAAAAAGGCATTAAATACTTCAGCATTTGCTGCATTATCCATAACTAAATTCTGTAGGGGGCCTACCATTTCTTTGGTCGTCCTCTTGAAATACTTACAGAATTCCTTTTTATTACTTTTATGTCCCTTGCCAGTTGCATCAGAAATCTTGGCTTGGCCTTCCTAATTTTCTCCCTGCACACCCATATAATACACCTATATTATTCCGAAATAATATGACCAATTCCACTTTTAATCCCACTTTTTATAGGATTCCTTTTTGAGTTTCAACTCATTGAAGAGACTCTTGTCTAGAAAGGTGGTCTCCTACTGCACTTCCCTAAAGGGTACCTATAACAGCCTCTGCCAATGGGACACTACAGCCAGGGGTACTCTCTTCAGCCTGCACCAGGGCCTTACCTACACACCCATGCAGGGACAGGGTTTTCAAGTCCAGTCTCATTTTGCAAAACACCATGGGAAAAGCAGTGGGCTACCCACATCAGCCTTCATCAGGTACCAATCAGGGTAGGACTACCTACAGAAGCCCACAGAACTACACTGCAGGGCAAAGACCATCCTCAACAGGACTTTGAATACACCCCCCCATCCCCTAGAACTGGCCTATTGTCCTCACCCACAGCACTTGGAAACTCTCCTTCCACCTCATGGTACCCTCAGCAGTACCACTGAACCTCTACCCAGGGATTCAGGCATACCACTAAGGTCTTGATTTTCCATTCCTCAAGATCCCATTCTTAGAACTCTCCACTGGTCAGGAAGTTGGGGCCAATTGCAGCTCTACTCCACCTCACAAATTCTGGGCCAGTACTCATCACAGGAGGGGGAAAGAGCCTGGCACTCAAACCTCTCTACCCCACTGGGTTAATATGAAGGAATGAGGCCATACCACTCTGAAAATCCATGAACCTCATTTTTCAAAACACCACTGGGAGAACATGCATTACCTCTATGTTGCTAGTTCCACAAGCAAGCTCTCCTTGCATCACCAAGACCACCACACTGGAGTTTCTAAAGAATCACATTTTGTGAATCTATGGGCCCTGCTACATATTCAAATTAAAGTTGGATAGAAACCACATAAATCGTTACACATTTTCAAGCACTACTTTTATGCGACTATAAAAAGAGCCAATCAGCTATAGTCATATATTACCTAGTACATGTGGCCAGTCTAAATTTACTGCACGATTAACTAGTTCAGAGAATCATAGAAAATCAGGGACCTCAGGAGGTCATCTAGTCCAACCCCCTGCTCAAAGCAGGACTATCCTCAGCTAGATCATCGCAGCCAAGGCTTTGTCTAGCTGGGTCTTAAAAACCTCCAAGGATGGAGATTCCACATCCTCTCTGGGTAACCTGTTCCAGTGCTAGTGAGAACATTTTTCCTAATGTCTAACCTAAACTTCCCTTGCTGCAATGTGAAATCATTACTGTTTGTTCTGTCATCTGCCATCACTGAGAAAAGACTAACTCCATCTTCTTTGGAACTACCCTTCAGGTAGCTGAAGGCTGCTATTAAATCCCTTGCAGTTTTTCCTTCAGACTAACTAATGGGTTCCCTCAGCCTCTCCTCAGAGGTCTTGTGCCCCAGCCCCCTAACCATTTTCATTACCTTCTGCTGGACTCTCTCCTATTTGTTCACACCCTTTCTACAGTGGGGGGCCCAAAACTGGAAACAGCACTCCAGATGTGGCCTCACCAGTGCTGAATAGAAGGAAATAATCACATCTCTCAATCTGAGAGCAATGCTCCTACTAAGGCAGCGTACTATGCCATTACCCTTCTCTGCAACAAGGGCACACTGTTAGCTCATATTCAGCTTATTGCCCACTATAACTCCCAGGTCCTTACCTGCAGAGCTGCTGCTTAGCCAGTTGGTCTCGAGCCTGTACCAGTGCATGGGATTGTTCCGTCCTAAGTGCAGGATGTTGCACTTGTCCTTACTGAACCTCATAAGATTTCTTCTGGTCCAATCCTCCAATTCGTCAAAGTCTCTCTGAATTCTAGCCCTACCCTCCACCATATCAACTACTCCCCACAGCTTGGCATCATCTGCAAACTTGCTGAGGGTGCACTCCATCCTATCTTCCAGATCATTGCTGAAGATATTGAACAAAACTAGATGATCTCCTGAGGTCCCTTCCTACCCTAGCATCTATGAATCTATGACTCTGTGAACACTAATTTTCTATGATTCTAGGAAAACTGACTTTAGGACTGACCCCTGAAGCTGTCCACTTGAAACTGGCTACCAACTAGACATCAAGCCATTGATTACTAACCTTATTGTCTGACCATCCAGTCAGTTTTCTATATAGTTTACAGTCCATTCATCCAACTCATACTTCCTTAGCTTGTTTGCACAAATATTGTGGGAGATGTGCAACAGAACACCTGGGGCTCTCTGTTCCTTTAAGGAAGCAGCAGCAAGCTAGGCAGAGTGCACTAGCTGAAGGTTGCCAAGACTATAGGGCAATTAAGCCAATTAGCAGGCACCTGCAGCCAGCCTGTTGACCAGAAGGGGTCAGGGCCCTGGAAGGATACAAGCCTGAGGCTGGGCTAGCAGGCTAGTCTCTCCCTGGCAGCCACAGGGTGAAGAGCTCCTAGCTTCTAGAATAAAGGGGCAGAGGCCGAAGCCCTGACAGGAGAATATCATTACTGCAACACCAGTGAGGCTTGGAGCATGGTGTAGGGGAGGACTGGAGCTGCGCATTTAGCCCCCAAGGCTTTAGGTGCCCTGCTGCAGCACAGTCATAAGGATGCCCAGCGAAGGGTCTGGGACTAGTAGAGGCCAGTAGGGTGCTGGGGCAACCCAGGGCAGGCTCCAGTTGGACTGGGGCCTATGCATAGGCCCATGGGCAGCCTCCCTATTTTTTATTAACCAAAGCATGGTGGACAAGAAGGAAAGGCAGCCTGGGGTGGAGCAGCTCATGGTCACAGAGCCACCAGGGGGCATCATGGCTGCCATTGGGACTCCAACATGCTACAAAAAGGTATCAAAAGCCTTGCTAAAATCAAGCTATATTACAGAGGTGGCCAAACCGCTGCTCATGAGCTGCATGCAGCTCACTGGCATGGTACTTGCAGTTCTCCAAAAAAATCGGCTGAAGCCCCGCCCACTTCTCCTTGAGGCAGCACAGCACCCTCCCACTGCTCTGGCTTTCCCTGCAGGGAGCACATCCTTAGCCCGCCCTCCTCCCTCCTTCTCTCTCTCTGGAACTGCTGGATCAGGCGCTGGGCTGCTGGGGCATGGACTGCAGCTGTGCTACTTACCCCAGGGCATACTCCCCACAGAGAAAGCCGGAGTGGCTCAGTGGTGCAGGGGGTTCACCTCCACTCCAGGTTGCTCAGCAGTCGCACCTACTCCCTGTTGTCCAGCTCTTGAACTTCAGGGGAGGATCAGATGTGGCTCTCAGGCATGACTTGCCCTTGGTGAATTCAAAGCTAATTGTTCCTAATCACTTTCTCTAACTGGTGCTTAGAAATGAATTACTTGAGGACCTGCTCCATGATTTTTCTGGGGAATGAGGTGACTGGATCCAGTAGCTCACTGGATCCTTCTTCTTCCCTTTCTTAAAGATGGACACTATATTTGCCTTTTTCCAACCATCCTGATGGCCATGAGTTTTCAAAGACAATGGTCATCAACTCTGCAATCACATCGACCAACTCCCTTAGGACCCTCAGGTGCATTGTGCCTGGCCCCATGGACCTGTACACACACAATTTTTCTAAATAGTCCCTAACCTGATCTTTCACTACTCCATCTCCTCCACAAACTGTACGGCCAGGTGCAGTGGTCCTGGAGCTGACCTTGTTTCTGAAGAATGAGGTAAAACAGGTATTGAGTACTTCAGACTTTTGTGTGTCATCTGTCACTAGACTGCCTCCTCCATCCAGTAAGGGACCCACACTTTCCCAGATCTTCCTCTTGTTGCTGACATACTTGTAGAAACCCTTCTTGTTACACTTCATGTCTCTTACTAGATGCAATTCATATTGCACTTTGGCTTCCTGATTTCATCCCTGCATGCCTGAGAAATATTCTTATACTCTTCCCTAGTTGTCTTTCCAAGTTTCCATTTCTTGGAAAGCTTCCTGGCTGTGTTTCTGCTCACTTAAGAGATTCCTGCTAAGCCTGTCTGGTCTTCTGCTGTACTTGCTAGTCTTCCTGCACATTGGGATGGTTTGTTCCTGCACCCTTAATAATGTTTCTTGCAGTTACAACCAGGTTTCTGGGACTTCTTTCCCCCTCAAATTGGCCTCCCAGGGGATCCTACCTATCAGTTTCCTGAGTGAATCCAAGTTTGCTTCTCACAAGTCCAGAGACCTTATTTTGTTGCTTTCTTTCCTTCTTTTCCTCAGGATCCTAAACTCAAATCATCTCATGGTTGCTGCTGCCCAATTCTTCCCTGTTTGTAAGCAGCAGGTCAAGAATAGCATGGCACCCAGTTGGCTTCTCCAACACTTGCACCAGGAAGCTGTCAACGCTCTCTAAAACTTTATGGATTGCCTGTGCAGTGTTATATTGCCCTCCCAGCAGATGTCAGGGTGATTTTGTTAATTGTGTAACAAGTATAATGTGTAGCAGAGGCCTAACAGAGTATCAATGTTCTAAGGTCAGAAACAGCATCTAAAATTTAAATACCGATTAAAAAAAAGAAAAAATGTTGGTTTAACTAAAAAAGTTTACTGTTATTTAAAAATACTAATTGCTAGAGCAGAATTTAATTACGTTTCAGCAAAGTAATTATGATGTGGTGGCAGTTTAAGTTCAATAAGTCAACTAACCTGTTAGTATGGAGATGCTGATGATTTTTAATACTGAATGAATCAATGTATCTTGCTGAAGTTGGTCTAGTTGAACATGCTGTATATTATCCCATTTCTGAGGATGCATGCGTGGAAGATCTCTGAGGTAGGTAAATTTTGAAGATACATACGCCAGTAAATCCTGGAGAACACCAACGTCTACTACATGAGAAACTTAAAAAATATTAAAGTAAGTCTCAAAGGACTTCTGGAGTCAAGAAAAGATCTTAAGTATTACCGTTTATTATCTGTACCACTTTGTCCACCTTTGAAATAGTACAAGGTGCCATTTCTTTTAACAGTGGAAAAGTTATGCTTTATTTTGTGACAGAATTCCAGCACTAAATATGTGCCATTTTAAATGCACCCAAAACTCATGTGAAAATAAAAATGCATCTTACACAATAACCAAATTGTAAGGTGTAAAGCAATTTTGATTAAGATGATTATGTTACATCATTGTTTACTAATGTGCTATCCCCGAGACAAATTTTATGTTGTTTTCTGTATTCCAAGTTCACAGAACTAAGATATTTCAGTAAATTAATACTTTTTAATGGTAACCACTAAATTGTACTACAAAGTATAAAAGCCTCTCAGTCCAGGATTGTTTTCAAATTTGGTAGAGTTCTGTACAAATTAAATTTTCCATATTTATTTATTAGAAAACTATAAACATCAATACAAATAAAATTACTTTAAATAACTATTTTTTAAATAAATTTTGGAAAACAAAAGATTTAATATTCTCTTCTTTGAGTTCTAATCTAGTACAGGCAGTCCTCTATTTACATTTCAAGTTTCGTCAAATGGCACTTATGACATTTGTAAACTGACACCTTGTTTCAAGGTTACGATGCTGGTTTTGCCTTTGTGACACTGAACACAGCTGCATCCAGCTAATAAGTCTGTGGTGGTGCGGGGGAGAGGGGAGGGAAGAGGTGTGGGAAGGCAGATCAATGCCCCTGCAGTGAGGGAGAGATTGTGGCTGTGGCTGGGATGGGGCACGGAGAGGGGGCCCAACAGCTCCCGCTGCTGAATGCCGCAGGTCCAGGGCGGGGGTGGGGGGCGCTGCTGCAGATCTGCATGAGGTGGCTGGGGCCGTGTGCCAGGTGGAAGGTGCTGGGAACAGGGGCTATGCTGTGCCACCACTTGCCCAGCCAGGGTGGGGGCGTGCAATGCAGGAACAGCTTGCTCTGGGTGGAAGATACTGGGAGCAAGGGCTCTGCCTTGTTGCCACTTGTTCAGCCGGGGCAGGGGAAGCATGAGGTGGAGGCACTGCTTTGGACAAGCGGCGGGCAGCAGAGGAGCTGCTCCATCCTTCCTGCACCTCCTGGATAAGCCACAGTTTCACCTCGCCAAGCAGTGGCATCTGCAGGGCACGGCGAGGACGTGTGCTCCCAGATCTGCACAGGGCAGGCAGCAGAGCAGTGGCTATGTGGGGGCTGCAGCCACCCTAAAATTCCCCATAACCCCTGCTGCATGCCTGGAGCAGCTCTGGCTCCATCTGCCCCATGCCCTGCCACCGCTCACCAGGGCGGAGTGAAACCACGGCTCATCCAGGATGTGCAGGGAGGCCTGAGCAGCTACTCCACTGTGCATTGCTTGTCTGAGGCAGTGCAGCACATTCTGCTCCCTGCCCCAGCTGGGCAAGTGGCAGCAGGGAATAACCTCTGGTCCCAGAGCCTCTGTGCCTGCATCCCACACCCCTCCACCCCAGCTGGACAAGTGGTGGCATGGCAGAGTCCCCACTCCTGACACCTTCCACCTCACCATGGGGGAGCAGCTGGACAAGATGCTAATTCTCTCACGGCTGCTCATAGTCCCTGCTCCCAGCACCACCAAAACGTAGCCCAGCACTGCTCACCTCACCGCAGGGGGGGCAGCCAGATGAGCTGCAGCAAAAGAAGAGAATATCTATCCAAATGTCCTTAGACACTTTAAGAAAGCAGACAAGACTCCAGAAAAACCTACAGCCAAGACTCCTGAAAAGACTCCAACAAAGAACCCTTCAAAAAGTCCAGCAAAGTCACCTCAAATAAGTCCTTCCAAATCAATATGATTGCTGTTTACAATATAAATACATTAACGTAGCTATATTACTCGTCTGTAATTGATTGAGTATAAAATTCTGTGTTATTTTTGATGAAAATAGGGTACTGGGCCTTTGTTCAGGAACCAATCCCCAATTTATAACATTGTTTCCTATGGGAATATTGGTTCTGAGTTACGTTTCGACTTGAGATGCAGCTTTCAGGAACCAATTGTGTCGTAAGTCTGAGGACTGCCTGTACAAAGGTTACGAATTGGAACCTCTTATGGTTCTCTTATGAATATATTTCAGCCTCACATTCTTTGGGATTAATAGCTGAGCAGCTTCCCAGATTTAATAACCGACTGGCAAAGGTTGACTGTAGCATCATCTCCCCAAACCAAAGGTTCTCATACACAGTGACATCTGCAACAAAGGAAATGGATGGCTATCAGCACAGAACACACTGAAAAATGTCCACAGGTCCCACTCAGGAACTGATTTTACTTCAGAATCTTAATTTGGAAACTTGTATCAATATCAATCTAGTATCAACATAATTAAGTTGCTAGTTGTTTTTTCTTTTTTCTTCTGCCAAAGCATAATGGAGTAATCTACTGTTCCTTTCTTTATTATTCAATGACCCACTTCACTACTGAGTATACTCTTCTCTCTTTTTGTGCAATATCTAAGACTGACTTTCAAGGAGGTAATTTTCAGAAACAGCCAACCTTTGGCTTTAAGTTACTTTGACTTAAAGTACATTCCTAGTGATTCATCATGTAAGTTGCTCCATAGAAGCAGAACCCTGTAAATGAGAACTCTACCTACTTCACTGGAGCACTTTGGAATGGAGTATTAGCTTGCATCTAAAAAGTAAATTTAAAGAAGAAATAAACTACTTTTAAAACAAATAATTTTTAGAATACACTGGGACAGTCTTAAGAACACTTAAAAAGTTCTCTCAGCACCATGATAGTCATCCCTTACTGTAAAACATTAAATAATCTGATACCAAGCATCTCATAAAGACACTCTATGAGAAGGTATTTCTTATATATACTTGACTCCACCAATTGCAATCTTTCATATATTTTATATAGTACATGTTTGTACCCAAGGCAGACAGGGTCTTCAGATGAACCATTTTATCACATCATAAATTGGCTGAATAATTTACTGCACGATTAACATGCTACTATAAAATGTAAAGTCTTTCAGAGCCCAAAGATTCTCTAAACATTGTACCCAAAGATTCTCCAAACACTGTACAGTAATTTTTTAATGGTCTCCCTAAAAGTCAAATTTTGTTGTTGTTGAAGGGGCTAGATAGTTGAGATGATTTTGAGCGACTTAACTGTGACATATTCAAATCACTACACATAAATAAGAGATGAAGAGATTAATTTAAAAAAGAAAACAAAAGGGAGTTCTTACCTGTGAGTAGTACAATATCACCAGGGAACACTGTGAGTGACCAAAATGCAGCAGCTCGCCACAGCACAATTTTTCTTTCTACTTCTGACTGGTCGATAACAACAATAGTTGCTATGGGAATTTTAGAGGAAGATTTTGATCTTGACTTAATTAGAATTTCTTTGACATGACACGGATGTATTACTACGACCAAAACAACGTATTTCTGACTTTTGCAACAGCAGTTTTTAAGTAATAATGGAGTGTTCTGGAGTTTCCCAAATTCTAATACTTTCTCTCGATCTGCTATTATTCCAGGACTAGCTGAAGAACAAGACAATTTAGCTCTCTTTGAGTTTTCGGTTTTAGGTACCGAATTAATAATACTTGAAGTATCTTCAAATGTTCGGGCTCTTTTAGAAGAGAATTTATGAGAATAATTTACTTGGGAGCACAGAAGTCCTGTGCTCAGTGGTTCAATATGGATCTCATTCAGAAGTTGTTCAGAAACATTAAAGAGCTGCAGGGACCTTTTTGTATTTTCACAAGAATCTGGGTTTTTTGTAGACTCAAAGCAGCTAGTTTTTCTGGCACCTTCAGAACTGAAAAGTCCACGAGACTTGGAAGACTCTTGTCTGTATTCAGTTTCAGTCACACTAATGCATTTTCCAGCATTATGGCTCAATTTAAAGGTTTGACTTAAAGCTGCTTTTCTTTCAACACACATTGTTCCTGTTTCTAATCCACTTAGTTGTGCAGCTTGTTTTTTAAATGTTTTTTGTGCAAAAATGGCAACTTGACTTGAAGTCATTATACTAAGAAATTCAGTGTCTGTTGATACTGCAAGGTTGAAACAATCATTCTTAATTATTTTTGGTTTTGACTCTTCTAATTTCATGGGAAAACACATCTCCAGATACTGACTCAGATGTTCATGATTAACACTATTCAATTCTGATGTAACATCTTCTTGTCCCACAGATTTTAGATGTATGCTAATCTGTTTGGCACTGGAAAACAAATCAGAAATATCACAGCAGTTGTCTTTCATATGTCTGGTATCACTTTCAGTAGAGTTTGAAAAACAGTCCTTTGATTGTTTTCTATGGCGTTTTTCTGTTTTTGTAAATATCTGAGGAAGCTGTTGATATGCAACTTGATTTTTGTATATTTCTCTATCTTTAGATTTTTGATAATCAGAGTAAGTTAGATCACCAGTTCTGGTAGGTGCACTGTCAAGAATGTCCATGCTTCCTATTACTGAAACACAAGATGTCATACAGTCTTCTGCAACCTCAAATCTCCTCTGTCCAGAGTTCAAAGAAAATTGATTTTTGATATGATGAGTCAGGTCCACAGAGTTTGTTGCTTGAAGTTCTACATGGCCAGTTTCTTTTACTTTCTCAGAGGAAAAGCTTAAGGCATGCCCACAATAGGAAAGATGTAGTTCTTTCCATGGTTCAGCAGCAGCTATTGAAGAACACTTTTTCTCATACACCTCCAATTGAGTTGGAATGATGGGTGCTCCAAAGAAAACATGGATTTGCCGTCTTCCAGACATATTCAATTACTGCATAGGTTTGATTTTTGAGAACACGTAATTTAGTGCAATAACTGCAGTACTTCATATATTCACATAAAATGCCAAAAAAACTGTTGTATCTTCCAACTAGTCACGTATTTCCAAATAATTAAACCGGAAACAGTAGTATTTAATAAAATGCCCTAAAAACAACATATATAACCAGTTTACATTTTTTGACAATCCATACAATTAAATATTTCTAATACAGAAAAATGTGAATGAGTTACTTTTCCCAACAGTTCTATTTATAAAAATAATAATTTAAAAATCAGGGTGTCATTGTCCTTATGTAACAGATGTAACTTTGTGTACATAGGAATGAAATCTGAGCATTCCTGAACAAAATTTCCAGGAAGCTAAACTTTTTTCATTTCTATAAAGACTCAATACCATTATTTGATGCTTAAAAAATGTAACATGAATTAATTTTTTAGATAATATATATAATTCAGATATATTTACAAGGCAAATGACTATATCCAAAATTTCTTACAACCTAATTCACATTTCATGTCATACCACAGAAGATGATCTCAAAGAGATGCTATGTATTTAAAAAATGTTAAAACCAGTCTAAAATTTACTAACGCAAATCCTTTTTAAAAATACATATTTAAAGCTACAAATAAGTGCAGTAAAATAAAGTCACATTGGGAAGATGACTATTTTAATACAGCAGCTCTTTAAAAGTTGTGTTGTTATTGAATTCCTAAGTTAGTCTTTCAATAACCTCTAAAATATCACAGTGAAACTTAAGAAAAATGCTTCAATAGTAGCTTTAATTCATATACGTAAAGACAGAATTGTCCAGCCTCTCTTGCATATTAAGACAAGTCCAGCTAGGGAAATATGAAACAAAGGATTTATTTTTTTCATTTCTACTACAACATTCTTCAAAACTGGATTATGTATCAAGAATAATTTAGCCTTACTGCTGTCCAAATGCAACTCTCTAAATGTAGGAGTTCAAAATGCAGATACATCTGGTTATATATATATGTCTCAAAGTTTTGGGGGCTGCTGGAATCTGGTCATGGTGGCAAGCATAACAATCACAGAAAGGAACTTAAAAATTTGGTCCACTACAAAAGAAAAACCAGGATATTATAATAAACACTGCAATGAAAAAAAACAAACATATTTTTCTTTCATTTTTTATTTTCACAATAGACCATTAGGGGTCACTAAACTCTATGACACAGATACACCTTCGTATTCTTAGAGTTCATAGAAGGTAATATAGACCTCATGAAATGTGATCCTATATAAAACTTAGGCATATTATGGAAGTAGCTATAAAACAGTGATTATTTCATGAAAACTGCATTATAGAGTATATGGATATGCAGCTTTAATTCTGACTTTCAGTAACTTGATTGTGTAAGTTCAAAATCTTAAAAAATGTTCTTTTAAAAGAGTTTTGAATGCAATATCCTAATTTCTGGGATGCTATATACCTGCATTTCTGCAAATCAGAATCGAATTCTTAAACCTTTAAGATTTGAAACAGCATGTACACACTTTAAGTCCTGTAGACTTCAAGGAAGAGGAGAAAGAACAAAAGGGAAGGTAATAAATTGCAGGTCTTAATAGAAATAAATGAACAAGTGACCAGGAAGCCAGCAAACAGGGACTGCCAACAGGGGAAGCAGTTTGCAGGCAGTGCGCAGGGCTATGCATGGGTACGATTGGTGCACAAGGTAAGTCAGAGCGGAAGAGGAGGAGCCTTCAATCTTCAACCATAGAAAGGACACAACACACAGCCAGGGACCCAGCCCTGGTGATGCTTCCCACCCAAGGCTCCTGAGGCTTCCACCCAGGCGGAGCCCTCAGGAGGATTGGCGGCACCCTGGCCCCTGGCCCGGGGAAGGCAGGGGGAGCTGGAGTTCCCTCACCTGTCCCATGTTTGCCCAGCCTGAGACCCTGAAGAGCCAGGTGAGGAACTCCAGGCAGAGGTTAGCAGGCTGTGGGGGATCAGGGCTGCAGAGGATGAGATTGACGGGTAATTTCCATTCTCTTCAGAATCAGACACCTAGTGGAGAGGCAACACAGGAGAGACCTGATGCAGATGAATGGAAGAAGGTCGCCTCCAAGGCCAATCATCATACAGCTAAGATAACTTCTCCAGTGCAGCTGGGGAACAGATATTAGGCCCTGGCAGCACTGGAGAAGAATGCAGCAGGGGAAGCCGCATCCATAACAACCACCATGCAGGCTGAGGGACAACTAGGCCGCCAGAGAAAGAGACACCGAGTCATTGAGGTGGAATGGAGGGACCAATCTGTTGCTCAGATCCCATGGCGCAGGAGGTATGCTGCCTGGCTGAAGCCTGGATCCAGGACATCACTGCAAGGACTCCCGGCCACATCATTTGTGCCCACATGGATGAGGACCATGGGATAGTAGTCGGAGGGCCAGATGAGGTCCTCATCCACGTGGGCACAAACGATGTGGCCAGGGGTAGTCCAGACTGTATCATAAACGACTGCAGGGCTCTGGGGTCCAGGCTTTGGAAGTCAGGGACACAGGTGGTCTTCTCGTCAATCCGGTCAGTGGTCGCCATCAGCATCAAGACACCTACATCAGAAAAGTCAACCTGCGGCTCCAGAGTTCATGCCATCGTGCGGGTTTTGGCTTCTTTGACCATGATTCGCACTTCCATGAAAGGGGCATCCTGGGACGTGATGGTCTTCATCTCTCTTCGAAAGGTAAGAGTCTGTTCTCTTACAAGTTGGCTGATCTCCTATGTAGGGTTTTAAATTAGGTTCGTTGGGGATGGGGATGCAGAAGACAAAGAGATCCTAGGATCAGTGAGCCATGAACCATGCACTGGATTCAGCCCAGGTAAGTACTAAGGGGCCTGATAGGCATCAGGACAGAGGGGTATCAAAGGCACCCATTGTGGGCCTTAAATGTCTCTACACTAATGTTAGGAGAATGGGGAACAAGCAGGAGGAACTTGCACTCCTGCTTGCGAGCAATAACTTCAACCTGGTTGAGCTAACTGAAACCTGGTGGGACCCTACTCATGATTGGGCAGTAAGCATTGAGGGTTATAGGTTATAGACAGGATAGAGTGCAGAAAAAAGGAGAGGGTGTTGCTCTTTATGTTAAGGAGCAATACACATCTATAATCAAGATGGGATCAGAGGAGGGGCAAATTGAGGTACTGGGTTAGAATATAAGGGGGTTGGGGGGAAAGGGACTTGGTAGTGGGAGTCTATTACAGACTGCCACACCAGGAGGATAAGCTAGACCCAGAATTCTCAAGGCAGCTCTCAGAGGCTGTACAGTCAAGGGACATGGTTGTCATGGGTTGACTTAAGCTACCCTGACATCTGGTGGGAGCAGTCAGCCAGATCTAAAACTGCTCACATAGGTTCTTAACCTGTATACAGGATCTTCAGTTAACACGGTAGATATACGGCCCCGCTAGGGGAAATGCTTTGCTGGACTTGGTGCTAGCTACAGGAGATGACCTGGTGGGGGATCTGCAGGTACAAGGTAACCTAGGGGATAGTGACCATCGACTAACCGAATTCACTATCCAGCATAGGGTGGGAAAAGTAAATCAGCAGGGCATAAGTGCTAGACCTCAGAAAGGCTAACTTCGTTGTGCTCAGGAGATTAGTTAGTGAGGCACTGAAGATCAAGAGCATTGGTGAAATGAGAGTCCAGGAAGGGTGGTTGTTCCTCAAGGGAGCTATCATATGGGAGCAGAAGGAGACAATCCCATTGTGCACAAAAGGGGGCAAAGGGGCCAGGAAACCCTCTTGGATGAACAGGGAAATCCAGGAAAGCTTAGGTGCAAAGAAGGAGGCATACAGGCTGTGGAAGCAGGGGGTAGCTACCAAGGAGTATACCTCCTTGGCTTGCACTTGCAGGGAGTCAGTTAGGAAGGCCAAAGCAGCAATGGAACTCAGGCTGGCGACAAAAGACAACAAGAAGTCCTTTTTCAGGTAGGGAGCAAAAAGAAGGCACAGGGTAACATAGGACCCCTACAAGACAAGCTAGGGCAACTGGTGACAGATAGGAGGGACAAGGCTGAACTCTTCAATGAGTTTTTTGCCTCCGTATTCCTGAACACCGATCAAGACAACTCTCCCAACTGCATTATAGATAGGCACAGGAGGAACACCAGCAAACCAACAGTCAGCATCGACCCAGTAAAGGGACATTTGGAGGGGCTAAATGTATTTAAGTCAGCAGGCCCAGATGATCTTCATCCAAGGGTATGGAGGGAACTGGCTTGTGTCATAGCAGAGCCACTTGCATGGCTATTTGAGCACTCAGAGGACTGGAAAAGGGCCAACGTGGGCCCTATTTTCAAGAAGGGGAGGCAGGAGGATCCGGGAAATTATAGGGTGGTTAGTCTCACTTCTATCCTTGGGAAAACCTTTAAAAAAAATTATCAAGGATCACATTGTGGGAGCCCAGCAGGAAAAATAATGCTGAAAGGCAACCAGCATGGGTTCACAGCAGGTAGATCCTGCCTGACTAACCCTGTTTCTTTTTATGACCAGGTCACAAAATACTTAGATGCAAGAGTTGAGGTAGATGTCAACTACTTGGGTTTTAAGAAGGCCTTTGATATGGTATCTCATCCTATTCTCATAAACAAACTGAGCTGCTGTGACATAGATGATTACATGATCAGGTGGGTGGCAAACTGGCTTAAGGTTTGCACCCAGAGAGTGGTGGTGGATGGGTTGGTATCGACCTAGAAAGATGAGCAGTGGGGTCCCCCAAGTCTTGGTCCTTGGACCTGTGCTATTCAATGTCTTGGATGAGAGCGTGAAAAGCACTCTGTCCAAATTCGCAGATGACATGAAATTATGGGGTAAAGTTAACACACTAGTGGGAAGGAATCAAATCCAGGCAGACGGACAGATTGGAAAAAAGTGGGCAGAAAAGAATAGGATGAAGTTCAACAAAGACAAGTGCAAAGTGCTGCATCTAGGGAGAAGCAATCACCAACACACCTATAGGCTAGGGGATGACCTTCTCAACAGCACAGTGGCAGAAAGGGACCATGGAGTCATAGTTGACTCCAAGATGAATATGAGCTGTCAACGTGCTGAAGTATCAGTAAAGCTAATCGCACTCTATCATGCATTAGCAGGTACATCATGAACAGGTCCAGGGAGATGATACTTCCCATGTGGCATTGTCAGACCACTGCTGAAGTACTGTGTCCGGTTCTGGGCTCCACACTTCAAGAGGATCCAGAGGAGGGCCACTTGTGTGGTTAGGAGCCTGCAGGTAAGGCCCTATGAGGAGAGACTGAGGGACCTGGATCTCTTCAGCCTCCACGAGAGAAGGCTGAGAGGGGATTTTGTGGCTGTTTACAAATTCATCGGCGGGGCAGGGGGGCGGAGGCAGCAAGAAATTGAAGATGCTCCGTTTACCAGGGCACCCCTTGGAATAACCAGGAACAACAGCCACAAACTGACAGAGAGCAGATTTCGGTTGGACATCAGGAACAACTTCCTCACAGTAAGGGTTGCCAGAATCTGGAATGGGTTTCCAAGGGAGGTGGTGCTCTCCCCCACCTTGGGGGTCTTTAGGAGGAGACTGGACAAGCAGCTGGCTGGGGTCATGTGACCCCAGCACTCTTTTCTGCCCAGGGCAGGGGGTCGGACTCGATGATCTATTGAAGTCCCTTCCAACCCTAACAACTATGAAACTATGAAAGAAATTACTGCCAGATAAACAAGGATGTAAGTTTACGGTGCATCAGCTACTCCGTGGTACCTGCACATATATATAGTATACTCTTTGCATTAAATGAAGGGCTCACACCCTTCCAGTGAAAATGGGATGTTTTCTTGCACTTAAGGCAAGGTAAGAATGGGCACACAGGTAATTACAGGTTTCCCACGCTTTATGCTGTACATGCATTCCTGCAAAATCATGCATAACTTGAATTTACATAAAAGGAACCCACTTTACAATGTAACAAATAGGGATACGTTCCAAGACCTGGACTGTACTGACCCTCAGACCCATTTCTACCATTTTTACAAGACAATTTTGATACTCACCAACAGCAGACAGTACACAAGCACAGGGCATTATCATAATGGGGATGGCAACTACAGAAACACATCTCAGACAATGAGCGAGGAGCACAAATCCACACAGGAGACTATATTTTGGTGGATGTCACTCCCACAGTGCACTGCACAAAGCAACTAACTAACTGTGGGCTTCCACCACACCGATAGCATAAGAGTGAATTTACCTCGCATATAACTAATTTTTTAGTTTAAAAAGGGTCATTGCATAAAAGCGAATTTGTACATACAGTGAGGAAAACCTGTACTGCAGAATAGCTGATGTGTTACTTGCTTATTTTATATAACTGCTTGTGCGGGGAGAAGCAGCAAATACTCTTTAGAAATCCAAAAGAATTGAGGTGGGACTTTTATTTAGCGTAACTTATAAAAATTGTAACCGTCTGGCAAAGAAATCCTACTGGTTTAACAGGCTTGTATGTCTGCCCAATTCAGATTTAAACTGGTTTAAGTGGTATGCATGCTCATATCATTGTTGGTCTAATAAAAGATATCACATCTACCCAAAGAACCTTGTCTACTTGTATCGTAAGAGCACATACACATACATGCTGCAAGTAATGATTTGGCAACTGTCAGTCCTTCTGGATCATGGCATATGCACAAGAGGTCACCCAGACCTTTGACACATGCCTAGGCTGCCCAGACATTCCACCCCCCGCATTTAGCCCAGAGACAAATCCAAAGGCCAGACTAAGTCCAAACGTTTGATGCCTCCGTGGCTGTAGTTGTATAAGCATCAGGGAATCAAACTCAGATCTCCTGTATGGCAGACAAAGATTTTACCACCGAACCACAGGGAACTACACTGCAAGTAATGACCAATTATATGATGAAATTTATCTTAGTGGATTTTCTCCATACACAAATGCTTTCACAGCCATTTTAATGTTGTATTTTTCTGCAGATAATTGTGGGTGGCTGAGATTTTTTTTTTAATTAAACCATTACCTCATGATTTAATAGCACTTACATACTTTATCATTATATAGATCATATATATACACAAGGTATGAAATGTTTCAAATGTCTGGCAGCTTCAAGTAAAGAAATAAGTGTGTTGGCAGATTTTATTACTGTACATGTCTGGAGATACCTCATGAAACCCTGTGAAATGCCTTACTCGAAGTGGATTAATGGAAGTTCCAATATGAAGAAGTTCTGCCAACTTTTTTGTGAAGATTTTTTTATCTTATGAATCATTTATTTTGAAAGATTATCTGATGCATTAAAATATATTCAAAGTAAGTTAGGCTGCACAGAACATATACAACGAACATATAGCATTGCTCAACCGACATGGTAATTTTAAAATGACAAAGAATAACTATTAAGTGTTAGCAGATCTTCATTTACGCAATATTTTATCAGTACCTTAATTGTCTATATAGTCTCCCCTCATTTTTTTCTCTATCAATTCTGCAATTGAGCAAAATGCCTGCATGTAAATTCGGGTACTAACAACATAACTTTTGACTCTCTCTCAAACGAGATCAACACTTTTTCTGTTCTATATAAAATTGGTATCCCCATACTTTTTCTATCATAAATAAATTACATAAACACAAAATCATGAGGCTAATTCTAGAAATTCAGGCTTTCTATATAGCCTGAACATTTTCATAAGTCGTTTGACCATTAAATAGCACTTAAATCACATTCCTTCCAAGCAATTTTTGTTAAGGTCTTTGAATCTAAGTAACATTATCAGCCTTTGTCTTGTGCTCAGTTCACCAAGTGACCCACTACAGAGCAGCCTACTTTGGTGATTCCAAAGGGATTTATTATGGTAAA
>NW_017728951.1:55358359-55385494 GCF_001723895.1 Crocodylus porosus
AGGGAAGGGGCGATCCCCACTGCCCTGCACTGTGTGGGGGGACTCTGCCACAAGTCCCCAGAAGCCCTGGGGTTGCTGTATCAGGGCTTTTTTTTTCCTTTTTTCTTTTACGGGCTAGGAGCTGGGGCAGGCAGGGAAACCATGGGGGTGCTGAGAGAGCAGGCAGGGATCAGGGGGCTCGTGGCAGAGCCCTCCACGTGGTGTAGGGCAGCGGGTATCACCCCTCCACCTGGCAGCAGCTGGTGAGTGGGGGCTTTTTTTTGTTGTTGTTTAAAGAGCTGGGTGGTGGGGCTGGGCTGGGCAGGGCAGCAATGGGGTGGGGCTGGGAGAGTGGGCAGGGGGTGAGGGATGCTCAGGGGGGCTGGGGGAGCAGGCAGGGAATGGGCCTTGCAGGGGTCCTGCCACGGTCCCCACGTCCACCCCCTACCTACCAGCAGCGAGTCTGACTCCAGTTCCCTGCTGCAGTGAGCAGGGACTACCGGAATTGCTGAAGCTTTCTGAATTGATTCAGACCTTTTTACTGGTCTTCTGATTCGATTCAGATTCAGAGATTTGGCCACCAAATTGGGCCATATCTCCTCTGAAACGAATCAGCACCCGAAGCTTCACACAGCCCTATTACACAATACATCTTGATCATGTTCAGGTAGAGAAAGAGTTAACTACATTAATGATAATAACAGCTGAAGCTCTTAGAGATACTAGTTTAAACCTGAATGCACATATCCATTACTGCTGTTAATGATTATACCATTTCTTAATTTACAGAAGACTGCGCTATTCATAAAGACCAATAGAATCATAGCTTTTTATCTCTGAAGTGGTCAGAGTCTGATTGATGGGTCAATGATCTATTAAAATACAACTAACTACATCAGCAAGTTTTGCACTTGAAATACAAGTGATTATTAATATTGCTATACCAAATCTGATAGAACACAGAGTATTTCCTCCAGCCCATACAAGACAGAAGTCTTTATTTTAACTAAACTCTTTAAAAGCAACTTTGTCACTAACGCCTATAATACCTAGTCTAGGTATATCAAAATATTTGTACCAGTTTTAAGACCCTCATCTAACAATAAAAATTTCTTCCAAAAATAAATAGTGATAAACAGATTCTACTAAATGATCTTACAAGTCAACATTAATGACTTTTAAATGTCTTTTCCCTAATACTGTTATCGTTAAACATAAACAGCAAGATATTTTAAAAGAGTTTAAGAGATTTGTGTCACTACCATTGAACATTACAGCTATAATAGGGATAGCAGAGGCATTAGTTTCCTACTTAGCAAAAATAAATTATGACAATCCCACCCCATATTATAGTTTCATTTTTTAACTATTACATAGAATGATGTCTTCAGAAACAACAGCATATCAGAAGAGATAGATAGGAAAATAGATTCATAAAGATAAACTGTTCTCTTTCAATAGAACTCAAAAAACCCCCATAATGTTTTTGGATTTCTATTTGGTGTAGTCTTATGGCAATGGTCTGATTTGAACCTGTCGCTTAGATTTAACAAAACGGCTAGTCTTGTTTTAGTTGAAAAGAGTTATGGAGACTAACTCCAGACAAAGATCTGACCCTGTCTGTCCTAAATATCAAGAAATTAGTAAGTGTTTCCCTTGAACTTTAAAGGATGGCAGTTCTATCATTTTATTGTATTTTTTTTCATATTTTTCTTGCCTTTAGTTTAAAACAATTTATTAACTTATTGAAAAACCAAACAAAAATTCCATTGGTCTTGCACTACAAAAGAGCTGAAGTCTGTTTATTAATCATCTCTTTTTAGTTTCCTTTCAGTTCAGTTAAAAAATAGGTATATAGCACCTGGTGAAAAAATCTGCTCTAAACAGTAAAAGAATAGAAATTAATCAGGTAATGTCACCTACAAGGAGAATTGGGGTAAAAATGGGAATGGGAATGTAGGAAATCACTTACGAATTTCCATCAGTGGATGCAGGGCTTAGATTGCATAGTTGTACAATAATACAGGCACCTCTTTCATGTTGCCTTTTTGTCCTTAGAATCTAAGCCCATGTTATTTTTAAAGTAAATTTCTAACTATTGTGACTATAAAGTAGCCTTGATAACATGAACTAACTGTAATCAACTCAGCCACCTCTCTCTGCATTTATGAACCTTGAAAAGATAAGTTCTAAAATGGATGACCTATCCCATTCATTTCAACAGATATAGAAATGCCCAGCAATATTTTAAATTGTTCAGAATTGTCAATGATGCTGTGGCAGAGCACCTTTGGTGCCTGCCACTTTAAGGGTCAGAGCATGCAACAGGGCAGCTGGCAGGTATGAGCTAGGTAACAAGCCAGTCATCACATGACTGCAGGAGGGCCCTGGGATAGGAGGGGGCTGAGCAGCCTCCTTTTTAAACCCAGGACCTCACAGCTAGGGCAGCAATCTGCTGCAAGCAGCCGGAAGACCACCACCCAGCTGAAACTGCTGCTCGGAGGTAAAGGCAGGAGCTATGGGGATGACAGGAGGCTCCTGTTTCTGGGGCATGCCTGAAAATTACACCCTGCTGGAGTAGGATGGTATGGTGGGTCCACCCATAGTGGGGTGGTCCTCATGAAACGCCATGCCAGTTTCTTCCCCAGTGCAAGGCAAGGTGCACCTTACAGCCCTAGCTCCTGCATCCCAGTGGGTAACCCAGAGTAGGGAAAGGCAGTGGGGCCAGGCATGTCTTCGGACACCTGAGCCCATAAGGTATAAGACCCGATACCCCAGTTAGGAGGGTGTGGAGTTGGCCCCAGGGAGGGAGCAAAAAAGTAGCCTCATAGCAAGGGGGCAGAGAAGTCAACTGAAGTTTAGGCCATGCACAGTAATGCCGCAAAGGTAGCCTGAAGGCCTGAGCAGTTCAGTGAAGAATAGGGTTGCAGGGGCTACCTGAAGGGCTGTGGACAGGCCAGCCCCATAAGTAGCTAGTTGAGTGAGCCCCAGTGAAGGGGTGTGTTTAGTGCCCCAGTGAGAGGGTGGTGGAGTAGTCCCAGTGAGGGGGAAGAGGAATTGTGACCCTCGTAAGTCCTCAGACATTTTGAGGCTGAGTTTTGGGTCAGATGATGAAGAAAGTGGAGAGTGTGGAAACAGTGGGTAGTTTGGGCCAGTGGAGCCTAGTATTTTGGATGCTATCTGCGAGGCATGGGACACGCTAAAAGGCAGGTCGGAGCTGTGTGTAACACCCTAGGCATTGAGGCGTTAAATGGCAGCCTCCTGTATTTCACAATAAGTTTATTACACCAGTCATGGCAGGAGAGATAGGGTAGACTGCCCTAAACAGAGGGGTGGGCTGGTATGGAGACCAGCCACGTGATGGCCCCATTGCAGATGCCATTAAAGCATGTAAAAGGAAAAGAAAGATCATATTCTGAGGTACAGTGAAACTCCATGTTGGCACCACATGAGAGGAAGCTTGGAAGTCCATTAACATTTTATCCCTCAAATCAATGAAAGGCCAAGCCCAAAAAAGATTCAATGGGACAACTGAGGTCTTCCATTGAGAAACTATATTCAAGGATCCAAATGAGGTATGAGTCTCACTGATGGGAACACAGGAATGAGGAGCCTCAGAGTATTTTGAAGATCTTCACAATATGTTGAGCAATGAGGGAAGAGATTTGAATAGCCTACCAAAACAACAGTGAACTGGGTGGATGAGAAGGTAGAGAACATTTTGCACTGTTTGCTGAAAAATTTGTGAGCTTGTAGTGCATATAAAATATCTGTATTAGAGGTGCACTGATACATCGGTCCATATCATATTGGTACTGATAAAAGGAAAATTGACATTATTGGCAATTGGCTTTTTTAGGTTGATGTAGCTGATACTGTCACCAGTAAATGTCTATATTGGGAAAGTGATTGATATCACTTTTCTGAAATAAAACTGACTTTGTTTCAAAATAATTACTCACAAAGTAAAATAACTGTTCTGAAACAAAGTCTACAGAGGCGGACACTTTCAGCTACAGCTTATTCTGCAACAGCTCCGCCAGTGAATTCCTCTGTGAAGATGAGACCGATTTCTATATTATCTTCTTTTAAAACACTTGTTATAGATTGGATAAAATTGGACCCATGTAAATTCTGTTTGAACTTTCCAGTGAAATTCAAATGCAGATTAAGAGTGAATCTGCAAGCCACTTATTTTTATATCAAATTATTTTTCCCTCCCACCTCCCGATGTATCTGTTTGGTATCTCATTCTTAATACTGGTGGACGAAAAGAACATTGGTGCTAACTTGATAACCCTTCCATATTATAAGCAGAAAAGTTCAAGAGTGTAAACCAGAACTCAGGGATCAAAGCTGAATTCACTTTGCAACACTTATTTCTTCTTTATAACACTTTCATATAGTGATTTAAATGCATTACATTACGGACTACACAAGTGCTAAAAATTAAACATATATTTATGAGTTTTCACAACTAGGAACACAGGAATGTAAGGGACCTCCTTGGTTATAAACAACCCCTTTACTTGAAGGGGTAAGGTTTCCAAAACTTTGTTCTGTTTGGATGCACTTTGTTACCTAAAGTGTGTTGGCTTAGTACGTCTATACTCTTCCCTGAAAACAAACATTTTTTTCATTTGAGTACTTTCAGTTGCTGTAAATTATTATAGCAATATCAGTCATTTGTTTAAAATGATAATTTATAGGAAGAAGGTGTTTGAATATTCAGACAGAAAAATATTATTTCCATTCAGACAAATTAGATGCTTCCCACTGCTGTGAAAAAGTAGAGTAAAAGTAAGTTACTTTGCTTTTAGCTATGCAAAGCCTTTGCCAACTTCTGCAAAAGTCTCTTGCAAAACTTTCCCTTCTAAAAAATAAACACTATTTATTGATTTTTGTTTTGCAATACATATGCCACATAATTAAAAGGGACATGAACATACAGTTACTATTACAAAAAATAGAAATCCTAAGTCCTATATAAAAGGTAGGTAAAACACAAATAATATACAAAAAATGCATGGAACTCTTTGGTTGAGCTTTTGGTCTCAGGTACTCAAGACAAAAAAAGTACTAGTTTCTCCCAGCAAGTGCACTTCATTATAAAACTTCCAAAACGTCTTAAAAATGAGATCTATACATTCTGTCAACTTGGAATATTTCTCTCACAGCTGTTTTGGTAACTCATGGTCATGTCATTCTAAACTAATCCATTGCCTCATTATGGTTTTTCACAGAAAATATCCAGGGGGAAGGGGTGGGGGGAGTATCAAGTTTAGAATCAATGGATGACAGAATGTGTGAGTCCAATTTAATCTTATGATCTTACCACTGATTTTACAGACGCAACAGCTGCAGTAGCGTTTATTATCTTGTTATTAACCTGAAGTCATAAGTCTATCATCAGGCCAACTTCTAAATGTCTGTGATATCAAGAACTTTTCTCTTCTTTTTCTACATTATAAGATTTTGCACAACTGTTATTACCTCTTTAGTAAATATCCATAATTAATAACCATCCTGTGCATTTTTGTTTAGGTTCAATGTAACTTCTTGAATGAATTGGTATCAAAGACCTAATAATATTTTATTAACGAATCTACTGATATTTAAATAGGCAATCTCTATCCATAAGTCTCTTGTCCTTTGTCAGAGGCAGCCAAGACAAAATGGTACATGGCATGCCAGTGCAAGCTCAACCAAGTCTGCATGTCCAACTTGCCAGAGGGTCCGCCTGTCATACATTAGACTCCACAGCCACTCAAGAAGTGGTATCCAGTAACCTACCAACAGCGCAATCCCTATGTTCTCCTGAGTCTGAGTGCTGTCAACGATAAACAGAAGCAGCTGGTTTCACAGAGGACTGAATTTTCTTAGTTAATACTAAACCTCAGAAAGCGTGAAAGCCTCCTATCTTTGCTGCTGAAAAGAATTATGCTCAAGCGAGAATTTTAATAACATGCGAATACAGTGCTTGGTATCTGGATTTTTAGAGACTTCTATTCTTGTATGTGCATGGATTATTCCAGGAGAACATCCAGGGGCTTCTTTTGTGAAAACTGCAACATTTTCTTAAAGGTTATTCCCCATACATACTTCTGAATAGCAATCCATCCAGTCTACAAGAATACCTAAGATTCGCAGCGAGACAAAATCATTATCAGAACATTTTACAGTCTTTTACACTCTCCACAGCAGTAAGAGTATTTGAAAAGTGCCTGGCAATGGTAGCTGTTCACATAAGGAAAAACTGCAACTGTCTATGCATATCTAAACAACTGGCAGTTTGGGACAGGGGCCCAGTAGGGTCCCAGCAGGAGCTCGTGGCATCACAAGGATGCATTCCAGTCCTGTACCAGGACTCCTAAAAATATGAGAAATCCTCCTCTCTGTGTCACAGAACATTACAGCTCAAAGGCAGTATGATTAATTCTCTCTCTCAGAAAACTTACCTGCCAAAGGATAGAGTAGCAGAGGACATGAGATCAAGCACGGTGATGTTGGCACATAACATACCTGGGGCAGCTGTGCCACATCAGTGTGAATATATGTGGTGCCTTCTGTCAAACTTGACAGTCCTTACAACTAAGGGCAAGGCTTTTGTACTCTTGGTTTGAGCAGCTCATGACCAGGGTCATGATTCTATAGAACTCACTTGATGGTTAGCTTTAGGAGTTCTCCTTTTCAACTTTGCCCACACTTATTTGGCCAGTAGCTATTTCCTGGTCTGCCCAAAAATAATTTCCCAAAACTGCAGCTGGATATTGTACCCAGACCTAGAGTCATTCTACCTGTTGGTTTTGATTTTGGCTGGTTGAGCATTACTGATAGAAACTTTTCTAAGCACGATAAGCAATCCTCCTACAGAGTGAGAAGCCATTTATCAAGAAGACATATATTTCCATGTGGAAATGGTTCTTCAAATGGATAGCTCAGCGTCATCTAGACCAGTGATGCCCAACTCATCTGGCCTCGCAGGTTGAATGAATGATGCAGGGCCAGTCTATGGCCTGGCACACAGGTTCAGTCCATGGCTAGAACTGGTTCCATGGGGTTGGTCCATGAACTAGTCAACCACTTCTGCATTAGTGGCTGTTTTTGTGCCATTCCATAAAAGCGGATCCCAGGACTGCTGTCCTACTTGCACCCCTTCTTCCCCCCCTCCACCCCAGTTACAGTACTGGAACTTCTCACAGGCCTGAAAGTTGATGGAAGCAGAAATGCAATTAGTGACTGCCAAACAGTGAGATTGGTGGTGTTCACCTTTTCCTCAGAGTTTTAATATTTAACAGCTGTTGTTCAAGAGATGGAAAATCTGGGGCTCTATGCCTTTTCTCACTCTGAGGTGACTCGAACCCAGATTTCCCACTTTTCCAGATGTTGCCTAAGTCATCAAGAAATGAGAGAATCTTCCACCCTTCCTGTTGAAGCTGGCCTTTTGTTGCAGTCAAGAGTGAAAGGCTCATGGGGCGAGAAGGAGAGTCAATATCAATGAAGCTGCAACAATTATGCGCCTTGGAAAATTTTAGGGAGAAAAGACTAGTATATGCAAGACCTATACAGAAAAAAATTACTGTTCCTTACTCTGGCTGGCAGCATGGTTAAGTTATTTATGAAGGAGCATCTATTCATGGATTCCTAGGAGCTCCTTTAATTAATTTTTTCAATGTTTCTGCATATGGTCATTGCATATAGTTTTACAGCTTCAGAGGTAGTCCTAAAACCACTTTTGTCAGATTTTTAGCTGACAGCAAATGAAGAAGCATATGAAACATGTTTCATACTTGTATGTGTCTTAATTTTTAAAAATAGAGCTTAAAAAAAACAACAATTAGAAGCTCAAAATACTTTGTAATCCATTCTCATTGGTGGTATCAGCACAGTTGTGGAAAAAAACTCTCAGGACTTTCAGCTCCAAAATGGCACCTAACCTAGCTGTGAGGTTTGGATTTAGGAGTGTTTAAAGTATGTCACTTACTGTGTTTTTCTTTTTAACCTGTGATTTATCTGAAAGTAGATACTCACTTGTATATAAATCTTGTTAGCCTAGTTATACCTAGCAAGATTGTTTTTCAAATATGTTAAAAAACAGGGCAGGTCATTTCCAGGGCTCCAGATATCAGGGATAATGTAAAGGGCATTTATACGTGTACTCCAGGATTGGGGGGGGTGGGGGAGAAGGGGTCGCTTTTAAATAGAGCGGCTCTGACAGCCAGTCTAATTAAAGCGCCGAGAACATCTCATGTATCAGCATCCCCGGAACATGCATTACAGTGGACTGGAGCACCCTCGTTGCTCGTGTATAGGTGCCCCAAAAGAAGTTATCTACTTTGTTAATAGATAGGGAAGAGAGACATAGAGAAATACAAAATAAGCCTATGCAGTGCCCCTTGTTCAAGAACGCTTTAAAAAAATAATCTGAAGACTTTGTAGCACAGTTAAGCAACAGGGTAAAAAGTATTTTTTTTCCAGTAAAGGCACTATATATAAGTACATCACTATGACACTGCATCACCACAGTGTAGGAAACTGCTTGTATTCATTTTAACCACTTTCAAAGAGGAGGCAAACTGCTATCTGGGAGTTTACAGCAACAGTTATCATAACTGTTATTTATATTTTTATTATTGTTATAATTGTGGCAAGGTGTCCTTCCAGAGATGGTTAGAGCCCCTGGAGTCCCTGCAGCCCTCAGTTTCTGGGCAATCACTAGGCCTGTGCAAAGGGGCAAGTATTTGATTTGGATTCAGCCAATTTGAAGGGATAGTGATTTGATTTGGCAATTCAAGTCACTGTCCCAATTCGACTGAATTGGATTCAAAGACACGGCCATAGACTAAACAGGCAGCAGTCCTCAACCATGCTGGATGCAGCTGCCTCCAGCTGGTAAGTCTGTTGTGGCTAGCGGGGAGGGAAGGGGTGTGGGGGAGGCCGATCAACGCCTCCACAGCGAGGGAGGGATTTGGGCCGGGACAAGCTGCCCAGTCGGGGCTAGGGGACCCAAGACTCAGGGAAAATTGTGTCTCACTGTAAATCTTAGGTACTTCTTGTAGACTGGATGGATTGCTATTCAGAAGTATGCATCATGCAAGTCTAGAGTGATGAACCTATTTTGTGCTTGAAGAAATGAAGAGATGGAGGCAAGTGTTACTATCCTGAATCTGACAGTGTATATATTTGTTGAGCCTTCTGAGGTCTTGGAGTGAATTAAAACCATATTGTCTTTTTTGGGATAAGAGGGGAGACCTCTTCTCCTGAATTTTGATGACATCTTTTTACAGATTTACAGAGGTGGATTTTCAAAGGACTCTGACCAGAAACATTCAGTTCAAAACTACCAATCATTCATGGAAGTTGTATATCAATTAATTATATTTATCTAAAGAAATGTAGCCAAAACTAAGAACTACTGGGTAAAATAAACCAGGACTCCATGTTGCTGCCATGGGCTGTAAAGGAAATTTACTGCCAATCATCACTTTATGGTCTTGTACAGGAGCTCTTGCACAGAGGCACAGGATGGGGCATGGCTCTAAATGACATTGATATTCAGAGGAATTCAATCTTATATTCACGAAGTACACACACATCTACAGTGGGATCCATGCTGACAAACATTCAGAGAATCCCATGCTATTCTGTTTCTCTTGTTTATTAAGTTATTTTTGCTTAACTGGCTGAGGAAAACAACTTCACTTTAGAGCTATACATTACAGTTTCCTTATATATCATGAAAATTGTGGGCCAAATTCTGTTTCCAGAATATCTCTGGCTGAAACCTGCGATTTCTAGATCACAAGATAAGCACAGAGTGCTGACAGCTGAATTTTATAGCCAAATAAAATATATGAAATTCACTGAAGGAAAAGTAATATGAAACATCGTAATATGTTGATTTTACAATCATTTCTTTTATTCTTTCATCAATAAAATTAGGAAGACAACCACCAAAAAGATGTATTTGTAAAACTCATGAGGAAGAGCATGTTTTTATACTGCCTTTAACTTATTTTCCAGGAATTCTCTGCATCCTGAGAGAACTCAGGAAATGCCATGTTACTACCTTTGTTTTACTTAGTTTCTATACAAAACAGGTGGCATACGCCCCATTACAACCCGTCTCTGCTGCTCCTAACTTGTGAAAAAGTTTTAGGACAATCCATGGCAAATCCTGACAACCAGGATGAAGAATCTTTTAAACTTGCCTCCTATGAGAATCTGAAGATACAAAACACTTTTAACATCCATGGGATAAATTGAATTTGGTGGTAGGAAAAAAACCCACATTGATTGAATAGGAAAGTAGTCTAAAGAATACAAGTTGATCTTATTTAATTATTTAATGAATGTCTAACTACGTGGCTACGACGTCCATCTCCATGAAATCTATAAGCCTAAATAAATTTTTTTTATATTTACCCTCAAAATACTCCTGTGATTAAGGGAAGTATAATCAACCCTGCTTTTCATAATGGGAACTATGGCACAGAAAACTTAAATGACTGACCCCAAGTAACTAAAGAAGTCTGTGGCAGAGCAATTCTCTTAAAATCCCAGGATATCACCTTAAATCACTGGGTTATCCTTCCTCAGAATGTATTCTTTTATTTTTCACATCATAGTTACAAACCTTTTCTCTTTAGCTCATTTATCTATTGTTATTTTTATCTTCAGCCATGTTGCGTCTATACTCAAAGCTCCCTGCTACACAAGGCACCTACACTTTCTCAGGCAAATACTTTCATTCTCTTGCGAGGCACACAGATACTAACCCATGTCAGTATAAAATATTTTCATTATTCCAATAAAAATAGAAATAAAATAATGTTAAATTAACATTAGCACCAGGTCTCAAATATCTGTCCATTTTAGATAATCTATTTGGAAGTCATACCATTTCTTCCTCTGAATCTCATTGCAGAATCAAATTCTTATTCCTTAAACTCACAATTTTAATTTTCTATGTATTCTATTTAAAAATATAAACCATGCCCAGATTTTCCCTCATGACTCTGTAACTTTAAGATCCAAATTCCTTGAAAAAAGGCAATGACAACACAAAGCTGTGCCAAATAAGGTAATATTTTTCTTTCAGTTAACAGGCTCATTAATTTTCTTGACTTTGACTGTAAAAAACAACCTTCACTATTAGCCACATCATAAACAAGAGTAAATTAAAACTAATACTAAATAAAAGTCAGATTTCTGCATATAAAATATTTGTATACAACTGCCACAATACTAAACTATATGATAAGCTTGAGGCAGATGTGCACCACAGATACTACAAAGGAAAGGGGGTTTTTTTGTATTCAAAAGTGTAATTTTTTTTCAGATTACTCAAGTAATCTTTCCTTAATAAGCATTCTCCTGTTTCTTTTGAGTAACTGGCAGACAACACAAAACAATTCAAATCAACGTTTTCTGAATATTTCACTATTGTTCTAGTAACTGACCCAATGAATCACATGACATATGTATCACTCCATCTCAGAGCAGACTAGATCAACTGCAGTGATTTCTAATCATGATAAATTTAGGCTTCAGCCTGCAAACATTTCAATGTGTGACTAACTTTAAACACATGACTAATCCACTTAATTTTCAAGAAAGGGGCAGAATAGTTAAATTGGAAGTGATCAGCATTCGCAGGATTAAAGCCCAAAGAATAACCAGAAAAGCAAATAAGAAACAACATAATTTTTCAATAACTTTGATACTTATAGAAATGTACACAACTAAGCACTCAGAATCAGTGGTGCCGATGGAGCTGCCGAACATTACATCTGTGAAATCATGCTGAAATCACTGAGTTTGCAAAGATCTAAGAGATAACAGAATGTGGACTATAATCCACTATTACATAAATCAAACTGCTTTATTTGAGCATAATGTATTCTGAACTAACAGGATGAAAGAAGCCCTTTTAATTTTATTTCTACTTTAAGGGCTGGAGCAGGCAGGCAACAGGTGCCTGATTAAGGTGGCCATTTTCAAACAAAGGTAAGCCAGGCAGAGACAGCAGTTAGCTTGCTTACAGCCGAGTCAGCAACACCATCTGACTCCCTTACGGCATGGAACATCCTGGAGGTAAGGGAAGGAGCCAGGGGGATGGCTTGGAGGCTCCTGGTCCTGGGCATGACCTAGAACTGCACCCTGCTGGGAAAGGAAGGGCTGGTGGGACTGCTGGTGGCACGGCAGCCCCCCTCAAATACCAGGACCACTCAGCTCCTCAGTGAAAGGCAGGTAGGAGTGCCTTAACCCAAGCCCCCACAACGGAGTGGGTAACCCCATAGTAGGGCCTGAGAAGGCGGATGCATGCAAAAGAGAGTGAGCGAGCAACACGAGAGCCAAGACAAAACCCTTAACTGGTCAATGCTGAGGCCAGGACCAGGATGGTCAAAGGGTAGAGTAACCACTGTGAGAGATGCCCAGAGCCAGGGGTCCTAAGGTTCTGACTGGCCTGGAGGTGGGCCAGGACTTGTGTGGCCAAAGGTCCCAGAGGGGAGCCACAACCAAGAGGGAAGCTCTAGGGAGCTGCCTGTCCTGAGTGAAGTCAGGGATTCAGGTTGCCTAATTAGTAGGGCTCTGGCTGGGTTCCAGGCTAGAGTGTAATGGGGCTCAGTGTGGGGCTGGAATTGTTAAAAGCTTAGATGCTATCTGCAAAGCACGGGCCATGGCGTAGGGGTGACACAGAGCCATGGATGGCGCCCCCTGGCATTGGGGTTGTGAATGGGCTGCCTTCTGTTTAATATATTGTTAACACTCAAGTCATGGCAAATGAATCTGGGCAGACGGCCTGCCCACCAAACTTGTGATCTGGCTTCGAGTTTGACTCTGGTCATAGATACAATTACATTTTTTAAACTGTGTTACATTGAGTACTTTTGAAATCCTCTGTGATGAGAGAGTGAATTTATTCTTGGTCATTATGATGTTAATTACCAAATCAGCAAGAGTTTTACAAGTGATGTTCAAAGATATATTTTGTTTTTTAAGAATCAGGAGTGACAACCGGAGCATACCCCACAGCAGACTAAAACTTGCAAACCCTTCTCTAACCATAAAGATTCTGAATGCTTAACACAGAATTCAATACCCAACCCTTTTAAATGTAAAAAAGAAGCAGATTTTGTTAACAGCAATGCAAAAAAAAAATAGTGCAGATGATGGTTACCCATGAGTTTATTATTGTACGGCCATTAATGTTTAATATTTAAACAAAAGGTACTCTGTTTCCATAAACAAGATTTTCAGATTGCAAACCAGTTTCCTCCAGATTTAATAATGAATTAACAATCTCTGACACTGTGCTCCCATGCTGCTAGCATCTCAAATACCATTTTTCAACAATATAGCTGTTGACAGCAAGACTCAGAAAATATAAAATTTACTTTAGAATGCTATTTTCAAATACATTTCACAGTTTCTCCTAATGACATTATTTTCTAACCATGGAGCTTTTTTGTTCATGGCTGTCCAACTTGTAAGCCAGAGGACGTCAACCAGGTGTACGCATACCCCTGGGGGTACTTGGACCAGTCCTACGGGGCACATGCAGGTGGGTGGGGGATGGAGCATCGCCACCTCCCAGGAGCAGGGCTGGAGCAGGGTGAGGGCAGTGGCACCCCTCTATAGGGCAGGGAAGCTCACACACAGCAGCTACCACACACCAGCCCGGTGAGCTTCCCCACCCTGCAAAGAGGCGCCGCTGCCCTCACCCCGTGAGCTTCCCTTGCCCCACCCCTGCAAGGCAGTGACACTCTGTTCCCACCTCCCTGGCTCCACGTCCGGCCATGCACTACCCTTCCCCCCACCCCCGCTTGGCATTCACCTGTGCGGTCTGCACCCCCCCAGTGTTTAGCCACTGGGGGTACTTAGACTATAAAAGGTTGAAAACCCCTGCTCTAAGCAGTCAGGGATCCCATGCCCAGTAACAGGCTACATGCCCCACAGGCCATACTAATAGGGATCACAGACTGCATTGCCACATAGATGCCTCCCCATTACACCACACAGCTGCATCCCCACTGCTACAGTGCACACACACACACAGGCACTGCCTCCCTCCTCCCTCCACTGCAATGATCCCCCCCCCCACATGAATACTCCCCATAACCACAGGTACACTGCATGCCATGTGGCTTTAGCCTTAACCTGAGCACCCCACACCATGTCACATTGCTCCCTGGGATGGGTGGAAAACAACAGAAGCCAGAGGAGGAGCCCAGAGTCTCTGGCTACTGTTGCAACCAGAGAAATAGGGGGAGTCATGGCCAGACAAGAGACCGAGGGCCACAACTTAACCCACCCATGACCTGGAGAGCCCTGTTCTAGATTGCTGTGGTGACCAAAATGAACAGCTTTATATAAAATATTGCATTTAACAATTTTAGCTCCAGGAGTGAACATAGGTGGCTAAAGAACCTTCCCAACTGCTCTTTGTATTTCCATTATAGTATATTTAGACATCCTCTTCTTTTTTTAACTAGGAATCAGGTAAGAGAAGGAAAACAGTAAATCTAAAGCCAAACATTATATTTTATTGCTCTGGTTCATTTTCTTGCTTTACCAATATGCCAAGAGCAGTTTGCTTAGTTACTGGAACAGGCAAAAGTAAGAGTCTTTATGTTGCCCTGTGTGGCAGGCTGGCTGGCAGAGGCTTGCAGCAGGCTGCACACATCTGCAAGCTTGCCGGGACTGCCCAGCTTAGGGCAGTGAAGCCTGATTACACATCTTCCCAGAGGACTGGGCCAGCAGACGGGAATAACTGGCTGGCCACAGGAAGTTAAGAGGGCTTCCAGGGAGATATACAAGGAAAGATAGGGAATTAAGAGAGTGACTGTAGTAGGTTGGCTGGCAGAGACTTGCAGTAGCCTACAGTTTGCAAGCTTGCAGGAACTACAGCCCAGCTGTGAGCAGTGAAGCCTGATTACATGTCTGCCCAGAGGACTGGGACAGCTGATACAGGAAAGTGACTAGCCCCAGGAAGCTAAGGGTCCACAGGAGAGAGTAAGAGAGGCAAGACTAGAAGCAGCAGCACTGCCACATCAGGAAACTGAGTCAGAGATAGACTGAGATGTTAGACAGCAGTGTGGATGTAGGTCAGTGGTGGTTCCTGAGAGGCAAGTATGCCCAGGAAAATGAAGAATTCAGGGAAGTTTTAGGGAATATTTGACCTAAGCAAGTCCCTGCTACACCCTGCCTTTGGATATGGTTTTATCCAAAGCCCACTGAAGCCAAAGGGAAAACTCTCATCAACTTCCAAAGGATTTGGACATGCAGGATGAACCAATGTATTGCTTTGTAATGTTTTACTATTTTTCAAATACATTATTCTGCAAAGCTAATTTAGCAACATGCTAGAAGCAACAGCGTACCTAAGGACATTTTAGAGTACAGTTTTTGGATCTCCACAGACTTCCCAAACAAGAGATGAGATCATGAGTTCGTATATACCTAAAGAGCTTTTAAATCACAGAGCTGAAATAAGCAGCTGGCAGTCTCAGTCATCCTGCACACCAACAATGTAAACAGAGGGAGATAGAAGGCTTTTCAAGGGTGACAAACACAAGCATCACAGCTTCACACTGCAACCAAAATTGTCTTTACACACAAGGCAATTATTGGAATTTAGTACCTGGCCAATGCAACGTAGTATCTAACTTTATAAAAGTGTAAAGTAAGACTGGTATCCTGTTTTAAAGGTGTTGAACCGAATGCCTAGTATACAATTTTAGCTCATAATGTTAAAAATAATAAGGCATTTCCTTGCATTTCAAAATTGTCACTTACACAGTATCAAAAATACTTTAAGACAAACAACTTTTCTTCTTCACACTCACTATTCATGGCAAATAAGAAGAAACAAATTTAACTGGAAACACAAAACTCAGAGGTAGTATTTTATTTTCCATGTGTAGAAACGAAAAAAAAAAAATCATTCCATTAAAGGAGGAGTTAGAGTCAAGTAAACCTTGGCAAATTTTGTAATGAGTTGACATTTGTTTAATTCAGTATAAATCTGAATCTGATCTACACTTTATGATGAAATATTTTGAAAGGTCTATTGCAGAATGCCACTAGTTTACAAGGACACCTTTCCAATGATTTAAAGGGGAATTTCTTGAATTGATGGCATGATACAGAAGCTAGGGGCAAACCTTCACTACTGCTTTCACTAGAAAGCTTCCCATCAAATTTACTCCATTTACTTGCATCCAAGATGAGATTTCTTTGTACCCCACCTCAGTATAAAGAGAGGAAAAAAAAGCCTTGCCTTAGACTTGAGTAACAGCCTGGGGACAGGCAGTAGCTCAGCTCTGAGTTTAGCTCATCTCTTGCTTAGCTGAAGCCAGAACTGGGGCACCACCTGTTGTGGGCCATACTGGCTCATTTGGCAGGGAAGGGGACATGCAGCTGGAGGGAGTACAAGAGAAACCACAGGGTGTGTGGAGGGGGAAACTGCAGCCTTTCCACCACCCCTAGTCTGCTCTCTCTTTGCCTGCCTTTCCCCCTTCCCTCCTCCCATTACTTCTGCTGCAGTTCCAGTCCTAACTCAACCCAACTGGGAGCTGCCACTCATTGGCGATGCGTAGGGGGTGCATGCAGGTGCACATGCACCCCCTGAGTGTGGTAGTGCACTTCCTGCCAACCACCAACACTTGCCACCCCCCCTTGCAGTTGACACTGCAAGCAGCATCTGCAGGCAGTCCGTGATCACCACTGGCCACTGCTGCCACCAGTGTCTGCGGGTGGTCGCCGACCACTGGTCAGCACTAGCCACCCCCACTAACAGCGCTGTGGCCACCTGCGGGAGCTCCCTGCTTGCTGCCACCATGCTTTCGCCACCACCATCTACAGGAGCTCGCCATGCCCCTCCAGCCACTGGGGGCACGTGGCATTCATGATGCCACTTCTCTCTGGCCAGGCTGGGGCCAGACTGCTGCTGACTGCCCCAGAGAAGCAGAGCTGCAGCAGAACGTAAGCAGTGGAAGAAGGCATGGGGGAGCAGGAGGCAGGCTGCAAAGGAGGTGGGAGGAAGGGGACAGGGGAAGCATACACAGGCACAGAGGAGGGTGCATGGTGGGGTACAGAAACAGGCATGGCGGGGACAAGGGGTGAAGATCTGGTCCCTCACCCCCCCCCCCCCACAACTGTTTTCATTGCCACAGTGGTAGGAAGTGGGGAGGAAGGGAGGGAGACAAAGATGAATTTAAGACAACCTGCTCCTAATTAGATTCTATCAATGGACAATTTGTTATAATTTTCCATGTATGGAATCTAATTATTGTGGGGTCATCTTAAAATTTGAAGTAACCTTCAATTCAGATAATACAGTGTATTAATGATAACGTTATTTTTAGATACAGTTATTATTTAGATGGGATGCACCAACATATCCTTGCAGTAGGTTTCCATCAGGAACACCCTGTGGAAAACCAGGAACCTGTTCATGAACAGACACACATGCCCTTCAGTTGAGGGCTGCATCAAAATGGGACTGAGATGTACTGGCACTACAGGAAGACGGTAGAAGATGACAAGGAAGAGATAGTGGACATCATACAGAAGAAAGGGAACTGGTATAGACTGATCAGAGGAAGCTCCCTCAAAGAGAGCAATGACAATGCAGACAACAAACACAATGACAAGTGAGTTGGGAGAAGGGAAGGCACTGAGGAAGTCCTTCGCATAATGGTGATTGTTAATGGTGACAGTGATAGGCAAGTGGGCATGCAAGTGCAGTTTTGTCACGGAAATGAAAATGGTGCAACTGTAAAAGGTGTGTTTTGGACTGTCAGGTGAACCACAGCAGTCACAAGACAAGTTAGTAGAGGTATAAGTAGATACATATAGAAATAAATATATTTACAAAAATCAGCATGTTTGCCCCACATGAGCCATGTACTTTATAGTCATGCTTACTGCTGGTTGCATTTAATCAACTTCAAAGATGGTTTCTGTTACTGAGCACAGGCTGCTTTTACTGCAGTTCAAAGACAGAAGAAAACCTCATTAAATACATTGCCTATGTGAATGTAAGATGAGGGGCTTCCCCCTGCCCCTCCTCATGCTGACTGGGGGAAGGGAGGGGGAGGAAAGACCCCTCATCTTGTATTTCAGTAAGTATAGTAGCACAAAACCAGACAACTTCAATGTATCTTTGATACACTGATACTTGCTAACAGTCTTTAGATACCTGAATGATGATTATGGAAAGGATGGGAATAGGAGCAACAGCCCCAAACCACAGCAGAGAAAACCGAGGGTGGAGATTAGGAGGAACTTTTAGATTATGACTGTGATCAAGCATTGGAATAAACTACCTAGAGAGCCTGCGGAATTTCCATCTTTGGAAATTTTCAAGAGCAGACTAGACAGACCCTTGGCTGGGATGGTTTAGTAATGACCTTCTGAGGTCCATTCCAGCCTTACTTTCCTATGATCCCATGATCTTAGCTGATTTTAAAAAAGCTGGCAAAATGCTCTACTGTGTTTTTGTCGATTTATGACAGTATACTTTCTATTTTCCCTGAACAGATAGGCTCCATATGGCACAACATACTGCACTGAAAACAGTGAGAAAAGAAAAAACAGAACTAAAATTATAGTAAAATTCTATTTCAATGTATTCTTGAGGCTGGAAATTTCAATGTGTAAGACTCAGGAATACCCATTTCTAAAGATGCTCAAAAGTATTGTTAGATGAAACATTTATTGTATAAGTAGTATCTTGATGCTATCATTTACAGCCACAATTTACAGGCTATTTTACAGCCACAATTTACAGGCTATTTTATGTGGGCAGGGCATTGTACCTAGATGAAGCTCTACCAATGTAGTGCCTATCTGGACAAAAAGTGAAAAGTTACGCATTGTGAACGGAAGTAGGAAATAAAGAGAGAAAATGGGACCTTGATCATAAAATACCTTATAACCTAGATTATAAATCAGAGGAACATAAGTGACTCCTGTGGAAAGTCTTGAGTAATTTAATGCCCATTCCTGAGGGAGATACCTAACAAATAAGATAATCAAGAAGTTGCACAAGTTTTACCGGGCTTTAAACTAAGCCTGCGGAGGGATGGGGGAACTACTGCCACTGCTGGCCCGCTGAGCAACCCTTGCAAAGCCAGCAGGCCAAGGCACTTAAGGGGTCCCACCCCAGCCTGAGCCCTGGAACAAAATGTAGGCAAGGCAAGGGCCCCCAAGGGGACACTTGCGTGCCTATATACAAATGCCAGGAGCTTGGGGAATAAACAGGAGGAACTTGTTCTCCTGCTAAATGCAAATAACTATGTCATAGGGATAGCAGAGACCTGGTGGGTCTCCACCCACGACTGGGCCACAGGTATAGATGGCTATACCCTGTACAGGAGGGATTGAGTGGACAAAAGAGCAGGGGGCATAGCTCTCTATGTCAAGGAAAGCTACACGTCCCTACAAGCCGACACTGGCACTCACAGTGGATGACTTGAGACCCTCTGGGTTAAAATCCGTGGGGAACACGGCACAGGGAATACTATGTTGGAAGTCTACTACAGACCCCCTACCCAGGGAAAAGACCTTGACCAGGAGTTCACCAGGGAATTGGCTGAGGCTGCACACTCCCAGTATATGGTTGTCACGGGAGACTTTAACTACCCAGACACCTCGTGGGAGGAGGGCTCAGCCAAATCCAAGTGGTCGCAAAGCTTACTCTCCTGCATGGATGACCTCTGATGCGGGAAGTCTACAGGCCGACAACAGGTGAAGCGCTGCTCAACCTCATACTGGCAACCGGGGACAACCTAATCAGTGACCTAACAATCGAAGGGAAGCTGGGTGACAGTGACCATGGGCTGATCACTTCAGGAAATCTGAGTTTGACAAGCTAAGGAGACTTGTCAGAGAGGCCCTTAAAGGGCTACAAGCTAGAGAGGGGAGTTCAGGACGAGTGGTTGCTCCTTAAGGGACCAATCCTGGATGCGCAAGCAAAGTCCATCCCATCTTGGAGGAAAGGCAAAAAAGAGCACAGCAGGCCCCTTGGCTCTCCAGGGAACTGGTGGACCTCCTGCATCTTCAAAGGAAGACCTACAAAGGATGGAGGACTGGAACCCCACCAAGGAGGAATACTCTGCTTTGGTCTGGACCTGCAGAGAGTAAACCAGGAAAGCCAAGGCTGAGATGGAATTCCAGCGAGCTACAAATATCAAGGACAATAAAAAGTCCTCTTTTAAATATGTGGGGAGCCAGAGGAAAAGCAAGGGCAACATTGGACCCCTGCTAAACCAGACAGGGAAACTGACAACTGATGCCCAGGAAAAAGCGAACTTGCTAAATGGGTATTTTGTATCAGTTTTTCACCAGTCCCAAGGGATGCCCCTGCCCACTGTGGGTCAGAGAGGCCTGGGTGAGGGAGATTCCTTGCCCTCCAATGAAGCTGACCTAGTGAAGGAACACACCTTGACAGGCTGGGGCTCTGATGGGTTACACCCAAGGGTACTCAAGGAGCTGGCAGGCATCATAGCTCAGCCCCTAGCATGAATCTTTGAGAGCTTTTGGCACTCTGGCCCTCTTCCAATCTTTGGGCACTTCATCAATGTTGTGCCTATCTTCAAGAAATGGAGGAAAGTAGATCCAGCAAACTACAGGCCCATCAGCCTGACCTCTATCCTGGAGAAGGTCTTGCAAAAGATTATGAAAGAAGTCATCCTTAACGGACTAGCTGAAGGCAATATCCTGAGGGATACCCAGCGTGGGTTTGTTGCAGGTAGGTTTTGCTGAACCAATCTCATTTCCTTTTATGACCAGGTAACCTATCACCTGGACAAGGGGGAAGAGATTGACGCTGTATATCTTGACTTTAAAAAAGCCTTCGATCTGGTATCCCATGATCACCTCTTGGCTAAACTGGCTAACTGAGGCCTCGACCTCACCACAATCTGCTGGGTAGAGAATTGGTTCCATGGTAGGACCCAGAGGGTGGTGGTTGACAGAAGCCAATCATCTTGGCATGCGGTAACCAGTGGGGGCCCTTAAGTCTCTGCCCTAGGGCCTATACTATTTAACATCTTCATCAATGATGTGGACATTGGTGTCAGAAGCAGACTGGCCAAGTTTGCCAATGACACCAAACTCTGGGGTAAAGCATCCACACCTGAGGACAGGAGGGTGATCCAGGCAGATCTTGACAGGCTCATGAAATGGGCGGATGAGAAACCTGATGGTGTTTACCACTGAAAAATACAAGGTTCTCCACCTTGGGAGGAAAAACCCGCAGCATCCTTAGAGGCTCGGCTAACGCTGGTTAGCACTACAGATAAAAGGGACTTGGGGGTCATGACTGACCACGTGATGAACATGAACCTTCAATGTGATGCTGCAGCTAGTAAAGTGAGCAAAACGCTGGCTTGCATCCATAAATGCTTCTCAAGCAAATCCTGGGACGTCATTCTCCCCTGGTACTCAGCCTTGGTGAAGCCGCAGCTGGAGTACTGCATCCAGTTTTGGGCTCCACAATTCAAAAAGAATGTAGAAAAGCTTGAGAGGGTGTAGAGGACAGCCATAAGTATGATTAGAGGTCAGGAAAACAGAACTTATGATGACAGGCTGAGAGCCATGGGACTATTCGGCCTGGAAAACTGCAGGTTCGGGGGTGATCTGGTGGCCACCTATAAGTTTATCAGGGTACTCATTCAGGATCTGGGGGAACATCTGTTCACCAGAATGCCCCAAAGGATGACAAGAGCGAATGGTCATAAACTCCGCCGCAACCGATTCAGGCTGGACATAAGAAACAACTTCTTTACTGTCCGAGCCCCTAAGGTTTGGAATAGACTGCTGCTGGAGGCGGTTCAAGCACCCACTTTGTACGCCTTCAAGACACATTTGGATGCTTATTTTGCTGGTATCCTATGATCCCTGCTGACTTCTTGCCCCTGGTGCAGGGGGCTGAACTCGATGATCCTCTGGGGTCCCTTCTAGCCCAAATGTCTATGAAATCTACTTCAGGCAGACATGCAAGTAAAACCCAGATATATCTCATGAGACACAAATTTCACCCACTTAGCTATAGAATGAGTATGCCAAATTATGTATATGGCTCTTCTGATGATCAGGCCAGATGCTGCTTCCTGTGTCAGAAAAAGAACTGATCAGAGGTCAGGAAAACAGACTTTACAACAACAGGCTGAGAGCCATGGGGATCTCTAGTCTGGAAAAGCGCAGGTTCAGGGGTGATCTGATGGCCACCTATAAGTTTATTGGGGTGACCACCAGTATCTGGGGGAACGTTCGTTCACCAGAGGGCCCCAAGGGATGACGAGGTCGAACAGTCATAAACTACTGCAAGACCGTTTCAAGTTGGACATAAGGAAGAATTTCTTTACTGTCTGAGCCCCCAAGGTCTGGAACAGCCTGCCAGCGGAGGTGGTTCAAGCACCTACACTGAACACCTTCAAGAGCAAACTGGATGCTTATCTTGCTGGGATCCTATGACCCCAGCTGACTTCCTGCCCTTTGGGCAGGGGGCTGGACTCAATGATCTCCCAAGGTCCCTTCCAGCCCTATGAAATCTATGCACTGATATCCCACACTCTAGTGCAATTTCATATTTCAAAGATGTTCAACTGGCAGTCCACCAGGAGGCCCACAAGTGGTTATACTGTGCCTTTGGGACATAGCACAGCTTCTAGGTCTGCAGCATTAGCATGGCTCCAGAACCTAGGGAGTAAAGGCTGCCACTGCTAGAACTCCCCATACCCGTCATCAAAGTCAGATCCTTGGTAACAGCTGATGACTAAAACAGTTTGCAGGGGAAACAGAGGAATGAGCCATGCCACCACAGCTGATATGGCAGTTGCGCTAACAAGCCACAGCCCCACCATTGGAGTTGGGTTGTCCAGTCCACAGTAAGCCCCATGATCTGGAGCTGACCCATGAGTCCAAATGAGCAGGACAGCCTTGTCACATTTAGTCATGGTAACTTACAGCAAAAAATGTGCATTGTATCTCCATGGAAAAAACAGACCGTGAGGGTCATCAATTCAAACACCCATGGCCCCAGGCACATATGCAAGACTTACTGTTGTTTCTCAGCCATCCCAGCTGCTTATCCAACCTCTTCTTGAAAATCTCAAATAAATAAGAATCCACACCCTCTGTAGGCAACTTGTTCCACTGTCTTCTCTTTTTACTGTTCCCCCTGAGATTTAATCTACTTTTGTTTTGCTGTAGTGTAAACCCCATTGCCTCTTGTCCTGCCCTCTACAGCAAAACAGAATGGAATTTTCTCCTTTTTCTTTACAGCAGACCTTCAATTATTTGAAAAATGTTAACACATGCCTCCTTAACCTCCTTTTACCTAACTAAAAGTCTTGACAACCTAACCCTAAATTGCATGTGCTTTTCTTGCAACAACATTACATTGCTGACTCATGCTGAGTCTGTGGTCCACTGAAACCCCTAGATCCCTCATTCTGTATTTGCACTTTCCTTAATACCATATACTTTTCTTTGTCTAGCTTATCCACAGCACACCTTTTCTGCATTTGTGCTCAGGGGCTGAACTGAGCAGCTTCTAAATCCATGCAATAATTTAAAGATGAAATGTATAAATATCTGCAAATATAAAAATTAGTTCATTTGGCAATTTGTAATGTCACATATGGACTTACAAAAATATAGGCAGCTGTATCTTTATGTAACCTTAACACATTGCAAATATTTTACTGTACATATTAACAACCATATTTGAAAGGTTTATCAAAACAGAAAAAAAAAGTCTCAATAATATCCTAACTATTCACTTATCTAGAGCTTTTTCACTGGAATGAAAAAAATAAAAGAGCGGGGAAAGAAAGAGGAGCCAGGAAAGAAACTGAACAAGAAAAAACTATAGTCAGAATGCTAAGTGATAAGAATGCCAAGCAGAGTGATCTTGTAGTATGCAGAGAGCATTACAGATGAGACTAAATTAATTCTTGGAATTTATAAGGCATAGCTCATATGGGAACCAGCTGCACCATTCTCATGAATATTGTAAATAACTTATTTTTTTCTTCTTTAGCAGAACAACTCAATTTTTTCTTTAGGCAGATTATAGCCCAGAGAACTGCAAGGTTCTCTCATTTCATCACAAAAACTAGTGATTTTCAAACCATGTTCCATGGGTGCCCTGGGGTCCTGTGACAGGTCACCAGGGGTTCTGCAAATAGACTGGGGGTAATGGCGGTGCAGGCTGGGAGGCACTGCACTGCCACGGCTGGGCAGCCTGGCTCCATGTCAGTCTTCAGGATAGGGGTAAGTGTTCTGTGGCAAAAGAAATTATATGAAAGGGTTCCACTTTACAAAGTTTGAAAACCTCTGATGTAAGAAAATGTAACAAGAAGTATTTTTGGTTAAATTTTTGGGAAGATGTGTTTATATTAGGTTTATGTGATTCTGATTACGTTCTCATTGCATTCAACACAAATTATTACTCGTTGAAGTTTCTTGCGACTATTCTGCTTGACTGTTTGTTTTACAGATCCCAAACCCCCCTAAACCCTAAAACATATATTTGTCTTGTATCCAGTAGGTTAATTTTATTATTAAAGAAAATAATATTGTACTTTTCACCCTAAGATCTTCAGGATCCAAAATGCTTTATAAGTAACAGACAAAATTCTTACCTTCAGTACACATGCACATTTGTTTTATCAGTGCAGATCTCTGGGATATATTCTGCCTATTTCACCATGTTACATGAACTATTCTTCATTAGATACACATGCAGAGAAATCAGTTCACCTAGCAAAAGGAAAAAAAATGCATAAAGCAACACTGCATACACATTTATTGGTGGGGGGGGGGAAAAATCAAGAAAAAAAACCTACCTGACTAAGTACAGGTGGAACTTAGATAGGAAGAATAGAGTTACTCAGACTGGTTAGTACTGGAGTGCTATTATAACCATGATGGTCAATGAGACCCGATAAAAAAGGCCTTGTTTTTGAAAGCTTGTCTAACTTTATCCCCAACTTCGTCCAATCAAAACTATTACCCACAAAAATCCTTGATTCAGACTGGATAATAATTTAATCTCTTGTGTAAATTGGCATATTTAACATTGGAGAACTTTAATGACCCCATATTCCTAGAACCTTTTATTTTTACTTACTGGTTTGGGGCTGACTTAGAGAAATATCATTAAACAGACTACCAAATATCCTGTAACATTTGGATATTCTGTGCAGGTCTCCAATCCAAATACCTAACTCTAAGCAGCTATTAACAATCGTCTGAAGTGGTATGAATGAAGATTTTAACTTCAGCTCGGTTAAGAATGGTAATTCTGGTTTGCAGGGTAGTTCAAGATTTCACAGTTTCTTTTCAACTTTGGTTTGGAAAGAAATCTATCAAAAAAATGAAGTTCTCTCCCAAAAGGCATTACCATTCTCCACTCAGCTCTATACATAGACAGTGCTCCAGGATGGTCTGCCTGAGTGGTTCTGGAAAGGAAGGCCAGGGAAACCAGAAATCTGAGGCAGTCACTTGAATGGACTACCTTGGTCATCCAAGAAGGTTAGGCTTCCTGGGTTTTCTAGCTCTTGGCCTCTGCCAGTCTGGTGGAAGGACGCAACACAATTAATCAACTTTAGTAAATTTTATTTAATTGAATCAACTAATTTTGATGATAATTTTTTCTCACTAGCTTTAATTTTAATCTAGTACAGCTATCCGGATTTTTTTCTTCTATGGCAATCAAATTTAGGAAAAGCAAAGCAACAAAGATCTACCCAGCAGTTTCCTGTGCACTTTCAGACAGTGGAATTAAATAAACTTGCAACTAATATTTTGTTAACAAAGCAATAATATTTTTAACAATAAGAACAAAAATACTTGCTAAAATGAAATGTCTGAAAACACTGCCTTCTTCAGTTCAAGTAACCATAACATAAAACAAACACTGTTTATCATTCATTACTTTAATCTAATATAAAGTTAACACTAAACTTAGAAAGCAAAAACTGTGTTAAAAGTAGCTTTGTATTCTTTCTCCAATTTTAGAATGTTTTCCTTTATTAGGTTTCAATACACTAACATGTCACCCTATCACATACATCAGAATTCAAATAAATCTCTAAGTACATATAAGAGTTAGCTATAAGAGTTAAAATAAATGTACAAACCAAGCTATGCTCCATGCTGCAGTTCCTTACATTCATGCATTAACTATACATCTCTGTATCTAAATTCCATGGGGGAGATCTTATTTTAGTAAGAAATTTACTGAAATTTCTAGTGACAAGCACAATATAGAAATTACCTTTAAAACCATCCAAGATAAGTCTTTTAATGCTCTCCACATATTACACTAAAAGAAAGAACACACAGTATTATCTTTCATTACTGTTATTTTAAAATTGATAAGAAACCATTAGACACATGTGCACATATGTGCATATATAGCAGTGTTTAAAATCCACAAGAAGCAATTCCTTTAGTGATTTTTTAACGCTTATCAGTTTTGACTAGAACAGACAGAAAAAATGTGGTCTAGTTAGAACCAGAGTGCTTCACAACTGAATCCTAGCTCTCACCCACAACTCATTTCCCTTCTCCTACAGAAAAATGGATTGGGAAACAAACAAACAAACCTCATAGGAATGGGTTGAAGATCAACTACTATTAGTAACATGGTTGCAAACAAAAGTCGGTGTGGTTCCGGAAGACTGGAGAAGAGCCAGAGTGGTCCCAAGAAAGAAAGGAAGGAAGATGCAGGGAATTACAGGCCAATCAGTCTGACATCCACCCCTAGAAAGATTTTGGAGAAAATCATCAAAGAATCCATCAGCTACAGGCTAAAGGAAGGCAACCTTTTGAATGCAAGCCAACATGGCTTTATTACTGGTAGGTCTTGCCTGACCAACCTTGTCTCCTTCTATGACTAGGTGACGCACTGCTGGGACAAGGGAGACTAAGTGGATGTCATATATCTGGATATTAAAAAAGCCTTTGACTTAGTCTCCCATGGTGTCCTCATGGTTAAGCTGTGGAGCTATGACCTCGACCATCACACAGTCCAATGGCTGGGAACTGGCTCTGGGGTCGGACCCAAAGAATACTAGTTGATGGGAGAGAATCAGCGTGGCGCAAGGTGGCCAGTGGCATCCCTCAGGGCTC
>NW_017728951.1:55386134-55405085 GCF_001723895.1 Crocodylus porosus
CCCAAGGGACAACAAGGTCTAGCGGTCACAAACTCCTGGAAGGCCGACCTAGACTGGACATAAGAAAAAACTTCTTTACAGTCTGTGTGCCCAGAGTCTGGAACAGACTCCCCCCAGAGGTAGTCCAAGAATCTACTCTGGACTCAATCAGAAGGTGTCTCGATGTTTATCTTGCTGGGATTATTTGACCCCAGCAGACTTCCTGCCCATGGCAGAGGGGGCTGGATTCGCTGATTGCACAAGGTCCCTTCCAGCCTCTAATGTCCGTGAAACTTTTTTGTTTCGATCCCATGTTAGAAACTCAAATACGCAGATGGTCATCAAATGCCGGTAACACAGCAATAGAATCTTGAGATGAATACAAAGAAGGCATTTTTCTGTTTTTTAAAGTTACTACTTAGTGATATTATTACATGCTTCTGGCCTTAACGTGTTAATTTCACCAGCTGCAAAACTCAATAACCATGCCCAGAACCTAAATCTGACTTCTAATATGTGCATACATCTTCCAATAATTTAAAAAAAGTTACAGTTTTACCGAACAGTGAAATTGTACCTAAATGTTTTTGTCAAAAAAAAACAGGAATAGAGAGAAAATTAGTTTTTAGACGTGCGCCAATACATCAGTCTGATATCGGATCGGAACTGATAAGAACAAAATTGTCTTTATCTGATATTGGTCTCATGGAGCCAATAATTTGGCCGATAAATACCCATACTGTGTGCAACAACAGCACAACATGGAACGCAGCCTGCAGAGCTGCCTCCAGCTAGAAAATTGGAAGAAGAGGGAGGAGGGAAGGGGTGCAACAGGGCAGATCAACACTCCTACAGTGAGGGAGGGGGCAGGGGCAGCTACTGCCTAGCCAGGGCAGGGGGGCATGGGACAGACGCATGGCTCATGGGGAGGGGGCAGCTTCCCCTGCTGCTTGTATCCCACCCAGGAGGGCAGGGGACATGTGCTCCTGGATTTGCATGGAGCAGCATGGGCTGCAGCTGCAGGATGGAGCCAGAGCCAGCACTGCATGGGGCTTTTCTTGCCAGGGGCTGGGCTCAGAGTGGGCCCGGTTTAAGATCAGCCCCCAGCAAGAAAAGCCCCATGCAGTGCCAGCTCTGGTTCCGCTCCACAGCTGCAGCCTGCCCCACACCTCGCAGATCCCAGGGCACATGCTGCCCCCACCCTGCCCTCCCAGGGTGCAAGCAGCAGCAGCAGGAATTGTCCCCACCCCACGTGCCACGTCTCCATCCTGTGCCCCCTCCCGACTCCCCTTGGCAATGCCTGCCCCAGCCCCCTCCCTCACCACAGGGGCATTGATCCAACCCCCACCACGCCCCTTCCCTTCCCCTCTCCTTCCTCCACACCAGACTTCCCATCTGGAGGCTGTATTGAACATCAGATCAGTACTGGCCGATACACCTCCTTAAATATCAGCTTTCGGTATCGGCCTCCAAAATCTCTATTGGTGCACCCTTATCAGTTTTTCCCTCTGGTCTTGTCATTCTTATATCAAACCTCTTGCTGAATAATGCCATCATGGAGGGAAATGTTATGCTGGAACTAGAACAGGGATGGGCAATTATTTGTGCTGGAGGGTCACTTAGAGAGTTTTGGGGAGCTGCAGCCCCCCCCGCCCCCTCCCCCTGCCAAGCCAGAACCCCCCGCTTCCCCCCGGCCCACAGCAGCTCACCAAAACTCCCTAAGTAGCCCTCCAGCTCAAATAATAGCCCATCCCCATTCTACTTGCAACATCTCCCTCCACGACAAGAAAACTTTGTAAGTGGCTCTGCCCTGGGCCCCAGGCCCAAGACCTAACCTTGCACTGTGACCACATGATGATCCTGGCCCTGGGAGTCTCCATGAAAACTGGCCTAGGACCCATGCGGGCAGGGTATGCTCAGCCAGCTGGGTGAGATGGGGCCACGGGCAGACAAAAAGCTGGGAACAGGACATACCCCATATTGCACATACAGGACCAGCCACGTGAACAACAGCCTGGGCTGCCCACTGTGCCTAGGTTGGGTGGGGCTGAGGAACCCACTGCAGGCCACATTTTACCCACCCTGAACTAGGAAGTTCCATGACAGTTGAAAAGGGGCAACTAAGGAGAGCAAATCTCCTGCATACCAAAGTACCTGCAGACAGTATAGTAACAAGGGTTGGGCAACTGAAGAAGGGAGTACAGAAAAAAAACAGCTGATGCCATGAGATCAGAAGTTCCTGCTGCCCCTGTGTGTGGCAGCTGCCCTGGGTACCCAGTCAAGCTGTTGTGCCACTGCCTGCAAGTACCTGAACTACTGCAAAGGAAATCCCTAGAAGTACATGCCTACAACACATATTCTTTTTTACTCTGGGGCATGTCTTTGACCTAGCCAACTCCACTTGAGCAGTGGTGCTCAGGCTTTTGGCCCCACAGGCCAGGTGAGCAATGTGGGGACAGTTCACAAGTTGGATCAAGCCCCATGAGGCCTTGGCTGGTCCCGCATGCCAGGATCAGGCCCTGGAGCCAGGCACTGCACCCTCCTAACCCAGGATCAGGACCTGGGGCCCTGGGCCCCCCCCCCATGTCCTGGGCTCAGGCCCTGGCAGCCAGCGTTTCCCCTGCCCAGGCACTCAATTCAGTGTGCAGGGCCTGGGGTTCCTCACAGGTCTGGAAATCTGGCACCACAGGAGCGGTGCCATCACCTCCTTTCTACCAAATTTCCAGACTTGTGGGAAGCCCAGCAGGCTGAATGGCACAGCACCAGTGCTCGTGTAATTCAAGTGAGCCAAAGCTGGAGGACGACCCCACTCTTGAGTTGCATTAGCAGATGGCAAGTTTCACTAAGTCAAGCTGTGGCATGTACATCAAACAACTAGAGCTAGAAATGTCATCATACCCCATACTGCACATATGGAACTTGGATTAGAAGCAGCCCTTGAGTTAACCCAGCAGTGAAGACATTCTTTTAGGGACATTTCCATCCCAGTTATTATAACAGCCTCCGTCCATGAATCTGCAAAGCTTTCCTTAGGTTTTTTTCCTAGAAGGCATACCTACTTCATTCAGACTGCATCCCAAAACTCATTTTGCTGGCCAAGAGACTAAACTCTTCCACACCATCCTCCTCCAAAATGGGAGGCTTACTTATTACTGGCCCTTAATCACCATAGAAAAAACCATCAAACAATAGTCACCTGGTGATATATGGGCTGATATTTCTTTGTCTAACACTTTTTTTTTTAAACAGGTTGGCAGTTTTAAGACTAACTAGTTCAAGGAGATGTGGGCTTTCATAGGCAACAGCTTACTTCACCAGATGCTAAACTCATTGACAAAACTCAAGCATCTCTTAACCAGTTAGTCTCCAAGGGACACATAGCACATAACACTTAAGATGCATTAACTGCACTTAAAACCCAAGTGTCCATGTTTCAAACAGAGGAACACAAGCTAAATGCAATCCTATGGTAGCAGAGTTATGAGTTGTCACAGGAGGATTAACTTAAGATAGTACTAAGCAGCATGTGTTCTGCAAGGCAAGACTGCTCTAGGGAAATAACAAGTCCAGGATTCAGATGCAGTGCCAGGGCTAGGACCAAGCACCAAGCAGCCGATTGTGGACCCCAGCCCAGGGACTGCACAAGGGCCAGCTCAAGTCTGGCAGGGGCAGAGGCCGGCTCAGGCGACAGATTCAGTAGCATGAGTGACACCTTGCCCCCGGCTCAGCTCCCTTGGCCTCCTTCTGCCCAGGTCCAGAATCAGGGACCCGGGGCGGGGGTCGGCAGGAAGGACCTGGTAGGGAGCTGCAGCCTAGCGCCGGCGGGGCAGCGAAGTCACTGCAGAACGGCGCTTCCCACTATCTGGGAAAGACACGTGCGAAGGCCCCGGGCATGGCGGAGGCACACGCACGGACACAGGCGGCAGCAGGGCTGCGGCACAGTAGCGCGCGTGGGCCGCGACGGAGAGGCAGGGCTCTGACCGAGGGCAGAGCCGCCGACCTACCGAGTGCTGTGGTCGAGCGTGGTACCCTCAACGCCCGCCCCGCCTCACAAAACCCCAACCAGACAGTTCAGAGGCAGCGCAAAGCCCACTTGCTCCCCGGTATTTCCGCGGGAGGGCAGTGCGCAAACAGCCTCGCCCCGCCCCCTCTCAACGCACTGGGGGGGCGGTGGCGCCCCGAGAGCAGCAAGTGCGCAGGCGCGGCGGGGAGGTGCGCGCGTCCAGTGGCCCCTCGGTCTCGTCCCCTCCGGCCATTTAAAGGCAGCGGCGGGGCCGGGTCGGGCCTATTGTGCCGCTGGGTCGCGTCGGGCGCGCAGCTCTATCTTCGCTACCCCAGCCGCTGTTGCCATGTACCGTTACCTGGGGGAGCTGCTGGTGTCCCGTGCGGGCAGCGCCGGCTTGGTGCTGGCGGGCGCGGAGCCTGGCGCCGCGGTGGGGGCCGGGGCGGTGGCAGCGGCCGCGGCGCAGCGGCGGCGTTACAGCGAGGCGGAGCGGGAGGATGACCCCAACTTCTTCAAGATGGTGGAGGGCTTCTTCGACCGCGGCGCCGGTATCGTGGAGGACCAGCTAGTGGAGGGGCTGCGCACGCGGGAGAGCCTGGAGGAGCGCCGTCACCGTGTCCGCGGCATCTTGCGCATCATCAAGCCCTGCAACCACGTGCTCAGCGTCTCCTTCCCTATCAAGCGCGACAACGGCGAATGGGAGGTGGTCGAGGGCTACCGGGCACAGCACAGCCAGCACCGCACCCCCTGCAAGGGAGGTGAGGCCCCGCGCATGCGCCCGCGCTCCTGCCTCACGGCCCCCTCCCCCATGTTGGCGACCCTGCTGTTCCCTAAGTGCTATTGCCAGATAACGATCGTATGTGTACGATCATTGTAACCCTTGTATGATCAATAAGAGTTCACGTGTTCAAAATGTATGATAATTGTTGAGGCAGCAAATTGATGCAGTATCTGCAAAACCCAAGTTGCACTCGGGGAGTCTTAACTGATTTGGGTTTGCTGTCAGCGCTTGCTTCAAAATGAAGAAATGTTTCAGCTTTGCCCAGTTCCTCCTTACTGGCAACTTACAGGGAGCACTATAAAGTAAATAAGAAGACTAATTTGCCTGCTCATTTGTATATTTGCACATTGTTTTTTTCAGCATATGATAGTTTTTCAGCAAATACAATCATTTTGACCTACCGATTGGATACTTTAATATTGAAGACCTAGCAATGCTGCCCTGAGGCCTGGTGCTTCTCCCTCCAGCTGTACACCCGGCAGCAAAGCAGCAGCTGAGCAGACCTGTGTGCAGGCCTGTGCCTCATTCAGTTGTAAATCACTAGAAACAGATACCATCCTATTTTTGACGGTTCCCCTCAACAAAGCCCCACTGGGAGAAGCGGATCCATGATGGGCTGGCCAGGCTGCTCAGACAAGGCTCAGTAACCACCTCTGTGCCACTTGCCAGGAGTTGTCCCTTCTCTGGGAAGGTAGAAAGGGAGGGAGAGAAGTCCCCTTAGCTGAATGGGCAGCTTGGCTCCACAGCCTTCATTTGCTGTCAGCAGTTCTTTCTCATGTCACCCCAGTGTTTCATCATGAGGCATCAGACTCCCGAAACACTGTGCTCTTTTTGGGGTGAAAGTGCCTTTTCTGAGCCAGAGCAGATGATGGAACAATCAGAAGTAACCCAGAGAAGGGCTCAGCTTTAAGGAGTCTGGAACCTCAGCTATGAAAAATGAGTGTAGTTCTGAAGGAAGTAGGGGAGAGGTGATTTTAACCCCTTTTGGGTTTTCTTAATTCACGCTGTCTGATCTTTGCACAAAACATCCTCATGCAAAATTGGGAAAAAGGGACAGGTTAGTTTGGCACGGTTTCAGATAAATGTATTGAAAGGGCCCAAAACAAATGGTCTTCTAAGATAAAGCTGACTTGGTACGTGTCCAGTCAGCTACATGCTCCCTTCTACCACCATCCCTCAAGGTTCAGTGCATTTAGTTATCCCTCCTTTAAAAGAAGCAAGAGATTAATCTCAGCTGGTTAGGAAGGTTATGTTCCTTAATGCTATCCTAAACTTGGCCAGGATTGTGTCTCCTTGAAAGATGGAGTTAAAATACATCAGGCCTGAATAATATCACAGTCTGTACTGCATAATTTGTTTTAATTGTGTTAACTAGTTTGAGATCATTTCAGGAGGATGTATGATCTTAGACTGAAGGGACTAGTAGTGAAATAGGCAAAAATGCAGGCCAGGTTTCTCGGGAGTGAAGCAATTAAATGGAACTTAACTTTTGTAGAGAATGTGACTCAAAAGCTTTTCTTTATGAGGTTTTCTGATGGATCCCATGTTTCACTCCGCTAGAAAAAAGTTTTGGTGGCAGTTTTGTTTTCTGTTACTAGGAATTCTTGGAATAGACATTTAGTAGCTTGCTCTGATTGGAATTGTTTGTTATTCTGATTTCTTAAACATATCAGTCTTTTCAAGACGGATGTTTTCTTCTGTGGCCTCGGGTAATTTGTTTTTGAGGTTTTGTTGCTTTAGAAGTTGGACTGCTTGCATACTGCTTAACTTCTCCAAGGTTAAATAGGTACTGATTTTCCTATAATGGATTTGGTTAAGATCTAGAAGTACAAAAGAAGTCCCAAACTGGTCATTTTAAAACATACTACTGTGAAAATTAATTTTTTAAGTTCCTTTGTCATAGGCAGTGGCTTCCTTTGTAGGAACTAGAATGTATGTCCCCTATTGTCATGATCTTGTCAGAAGTATGGATGGCTGTTACTTCCTGATGTCCTCTCTTAGGTAGAGATGCTCCTCTGTTTCTGTTTCTGCTCTTCACTTTATTCCTTATAGTGTAGATGTGCAAAGAGCATTTTGAGCTACCACTGTTATTGCTCATAGCCACATCTTTACTGTAATCAAGTTAAAGTTGGTTTTTGCCACTCCATTTTCTGATATTTGAAGTCTTCTGGTGATTTATGTAATAATGTATCATGAATATAATGATTTTTTTTTTACTATAAAATGGTACGCAGTGCTGTCTAGAATAGATAATGACATTGCATCCACTACTATAGTATTGAAAGACTAGTAAAGTACTCAGCATCTATGTTGGTTTCTTCATTGCTGCTTTTCCTTTTTTTTATTTCATGTTTCAAATGGCAAAAATTGTATTCATGTTTTTCCCTAAGGAGGGAGGGTCCTGCTAGTGTCACTGCATTTTCTTCTGCTGTCATTGCCAAATGTCATAGAACAGGGGTTGGCAACTCCTGGCATGTGTGACACATGAAGGTATTTTGCCTGGCACATGTGCCTTGGTGGATGGCAGGGGACAGGCAGAAGATGCGCTGCCACAGGAAGGATTGGGCCCCTCACAGACCCCAGCACAGCATCCCAGCTGCCTGCCAGTCAGTCCAGGCTCTGGAGAGGCCCCTGCTGCCTGCCATAGAACTCGGGCTGCTTGCAGTGGGCGGGCAGCAGGGGGGCTACAAGCAGCTGCGCAAGAGTCCGTGGAGCCCAGGCCTGCCTCGTGGAAGGCAGTGGGTGCACACACACCTCTCAGTGGATGGTAGGGAAGTGAGTAGGGCTATATGGCCACTATAAGAATTGGGTTCTTCATGGTTCCCCTGTAGTCTGCCCTGATATGCTAACATTTTATAAGTTGAAGTTGTGGGTGTTTTTGGCACTGTGCCCCAAAAAGTTGCCAATCCCTGCCATAGAGCCTTCAGGCTCCAGTATTTAATTCCTTTTCAACAAAGAGGTCCTGCTTTTGAGTGTTCATGGCAAGAGACGGGTTTGTGGGAGAAGGCGAGAGAAGAATAGTTCATGAGGAGTAACACTATATATTTTATTTGTGGTGTATAGGATACATCATCTTTGATCTAGGCAGAGTACTGATCTTTAATAATCCAGCAACTATTGAGACCAAATAGTCAACACATGCTTGCTAGGAAGTGTCAGTTTATCATAAAACTTTAAGTTTTCAGATGCTTTCAAATAGTTTGTTTAGAGGAGACTATCCCAGCTGCAGGGAAGGTGCTCTTCTTCAGCACTTGTGGGTGCATCAGCCTTTGAGCTTCTGCCTAATAGCTGTATTAAACTTTAAGCATCATTATTTTCTACTGATATGAAGGTGAAGAATTGTTTTTGTTTCCTCCTTCCTCTCTTGGCTCCTGAGAGAAAGGAACAGATTATTGATGCTGTGGTTTTTTACCAAAACCAATTTACTTCTGAGGCAGATTTCCATTCATAATTTTGAGTCATCCTCCTCAAGACTGTTGATCATATGCTGATGTTACTGCTTTTGGCTTCTAAAAAAGCATCAGTGTAATAAAATGGGTCTAAGTTGCACAAAGCTGTCTGGAGTCTTTGGAAGATGCCATACTGCATTGTATAATATTTGGAAAGCTATTCTCCAAATTTAAACTGGCGTTCTGCTGAAACTGGTGGTTTGGGCTCATCAGCTCACCATTTTATATCCAAACATAGATTTTTCAAAACTTGCGTACATGGTAACTATTACACACTCTTTCAGTTGCATATACTTGAGCGGAGAGGAAGACACTAGCTGAAGTATATGAAAGCAGGGCTCAGTTTTGTATCATAAATTATCCACCACACAGGAAAATTGCTAGCTATGGTCACCTCTCACTGAGGATTGTGGAAAATGGTCTGTACAGAAATGACAACCATCTCTGCCACACAAATTGTTTCAAGGAGAAAGCTGGCACGTTGAGTTCTTGGGGAGGCTTTTGGGCCAAGACAGATGCAGTTCCTAGGTTTTTTTCTGTTGCTGGTGAAGCTCTATTTCAAAATCCTAGTAAAAGGAAAGCTCTCGATGTGGGTTGATATATTAGGGGAAGAAACTTCATATTTTGATAAAGATTTATGTTTTATATAAGGTGTAGAAGAATTTGTGGTTAATTGCAAATAACAATGTTTGAGCAGGTGTGCTTCATCTTGGTAAATTATTATTAGTAAGTACATTAGTGTCAGTAATCAAAATAATATCCTGAGTAATTTGTGAGCTTCAAGTATTAGACATGTAATCAAATTTGGCTTAATGTCCTTATTTTAAGTCTAGATAAGGAAAATACTTAATCGAGGACATAGAAAATACTAAACTGAAAGATGAGAAATGTTATTTCCAAATATCAGTATTTTATACTCTTTAGATGTTACGGACCAGGGGTTAAAGTAGGTTCTAGGGTTTAAAGTACATAATACTATACGTAGGGACCTGCCTAACTCACAGCAAGAAAAAGCAATTTCTGTGGCTTGGTCATGGCCCAAAGAGCCAATTACACAGTGTCCCCACCCATTGGTGCTGATTGTCAGGGAGGCCCCAGGTGGAGGAGGAAAGATGGGGCAGATGCCATCCTGACTTCCAGCTGCCCTTTGTGTGGCCCAGTCCTTCGATGCTAATTGACAGAGAGGCACAACAGGACAGCTGCAGTCTTGGCTCTGCTGCTCTTTGTGCCTTCCCACCACCAGATGCCTTCCCCTGTAGTGTGGACTGCAGCAGTGGGGATCCAGCATTTTCTTTTTATTAAGTTTTTTGGTTGATTTCCTGGGAAATCACAACCAATGCCATTGTTAGCAGGGATTGCCACTTTTTTGCTGTTTCTGCAAAAATTGTGAAACCACAATTTAAGTAGGTCTCTAACTATAAAACAAGTATTTCTCTTTAGTGTTCTCTTGTTCTAGGTTATCATCCTCATGTCCTGTTCCTAATACCCATGACAGAAATCTCCTAAGAAGTTCTATGGTCCATTTATAGCAGAGTCGGCAACGTTTTTGGCTGCAGTGCTAAAATCACCCCAACCTCCACCCATGCCTTGACTTGGCATGCCAGAGAGCCACAAGGGGCCCAGTCCTCATTGCTGGCAGTAGCTGCGTGCATGCCTCCAGGTGGATGGCAGGGGAGGGGCTGGGGTTGCACTCCCCCAGCCCCTTTCCTGCCATGTGCTGCAAGCCGCATGTAAACCTGCCACTGTCATGGAGCTAGTGCCAGGCTCTGGGCAGCTGTAGCAGGCAGCCAGGAGGCTGCAAACAGCTGTGCCAAGCCTGCAGCCCCGGCACTGGGGCAGCCAAGGTTGCACTGTCCCAGCCCCTTCCCTGCCACACACTATGAGCTGCAGGTACACCGGCTCTTGTCATAGGGCTGGTGCCAGGGCTCCAGAACCCAGCGCAGCTGTCTGTAGTCTCCCAGCTGCCTTCCACAGCCAGCCCAAGCTCTGGTTAGCTATAGCAAGTGGCTGGAAGGCTGCAAACAGCTGCGCTGGGCTCCAGGGCGCTGGCCCCAGCTCCATGTCGGCACCAGCGACACACATGCCTCTGAGCAGATGGTGAGGAAGGAGCCAGGGTTGTGCTGCCCCAGGCCCCTTCCTAGCCATGCACCCAGAGGTGTGCACACAGCTGCCTCAGCCTTAGAGCTGGTGCTGGGGCTGCAGAGCCCCACATAGCTGTTTGCAGCCTACCAGCTGCAGCCAGCTTGGGCTCTTGGCAGCTGCTGGCAGAAGCTGCCCAGAGTCTGAGTCAGCTGTGTTGTGCCAAGGAAAATGGCCTCATGTACCATGCTCTGACCCAGGTGTGCTTGCTGATCCCTGATTTATAGTGAAGTGTAGGTACTAATGTCTGGATGTAATTACTGGTATTTACAAAATCTAAGGCCAGTAATTTTTGTAGTTAGCTATTCATAGTTTCTTTCTAGGGTCGGAAGGGACCTGAGCAGATCATCTAGTCCGACCCCCTGCCATGGCAGGAAAGAATACTGGGGTCAAATGACCCCAGCAAGATGTTCATCTAACCACCTCTTAAACACCCCCAGGGTAGGAGCCTGCACCACTTCTCTTGGAAGCTGGTTCCAGACCCTAGCCGCCCTGACCATGAAGTAGTGCCTCCTGATATCTAACCTAAACCTACCCTCTGCCAGCTTGTGACTGTTATTCCTGGTCACTCCTGGTGGTACTCGGGGAAACAGTGACTTCCCCAATGCCTGCTGATCCCCCCCTGAAAGTGAAACAGACTGTCTTGTGAAAGAAAAGCAAAAAATGCACAGAAATTCTTAATGCTTCTCATAGTCTAAGGCAGGGCTATCCAACTCATTTGAATTGGCAGGCTGAAACCAGACCATGGAGCTTCTTGTAAGTTGGATGATCCACCATTGGCAGGGCAAATGACAGCTGCATTAACTGTGGTGTACAGATTTTGCTGCCATATCTGGCCCAGCTACCAAAAGACAACCCAAACTTGGAGATCTTGATCTGGAAATTTGGTGGTGGGGCAACCAGCTTGATTAACACAGTGCTGGAAGGCATTCTCAAAAGGGTCTCAACCTGGAAATTCTACAGTGAGACAAGCAGTTCTCAACCCTGTTGACAGTGGTTCTGGCAGTTGTGGAGAAGAATGCTGCCATTGCTCAACCTGCTGCAGAATTTTTGGCCCTGCAGGCCATGATTTAAATGCTCAAAAGCTGCCATTTTCATAGCCCTGGTCTATAGGCAATGTAGATTTAAAAAAAAAAATTAAGGCCTTACAAACAAAAGCTGGTTTAATCCAATAAGGTACCCTGTTCCATGTCAGTAGCAGTTCAGCCCATGTAGTAGTTCAGGGAAGAAATTGCTGCTCAGTGTCGTAGGTGAAATAACCCTGCTGCGTATTAAAAATGCTGTCTGGTATAAGTTTATAACTTGTTTTTCATACCCTCAGAATTAGAGATGCTGCCTTAAATCACGTTTCTGCTCATATCTTCATAGCATTTCTTTTGTATTTCAGTATTATTGAAGAGGTAACTTATTGTATGGGCATGGGCAAGAATTGACTATAACTCAAAATAATAGATTTTATTTCTTTTCATGGTTAGGCATTTGCTTTCTCTAGGAACACTTAAACTGCTGTGAACTTTTCCAGGTTGGTTCTTTAAAAATTCTGCTTGATATTATTTGTACAAATCTTAAAGGCATTTCAGTTTCTGGGTTGAAGGGAGAAAGAAGTAAATGACAGTGAAGTCAAATAAAAGATTATTTTCCTTATTCCATCAGACTCATAGAAAAGAAGAAAACATTTTGTTGTCATGCCGTTCTTAGAGGTTATTACATGAAGTATTTGTGATTTACCGTGCATTCCTCCCCCCCCGCACCTTCTTAAAACTGAGCTAATGCTTAGTGTTGGCTGAAGTGAAACCATGGATCATTCTTCCTTCCTATGCTTAAATGACAACTCATGCAAAGAGGTGGTGTTAACGGGAAACCACAGCTGCTCTTGCTCATCACAGTGGCAACTGCCTAGAGAACTACGGTCCAAATAGGGTACAGGAAATGAGAGACGGCAAAAGTACAGCTACTTCAGGGCAAAGTAGACTAGCTGTTTCTAACTAAAATAATTAACCTTTCTAAAAAAATTAGTGTAGACTGTATAAGATTTGTTTTATGTCATTTTCAGCATAACATCCAGTTACTTGCAACTGTTCATTAGCAGATGCGTTTCTGATAGCATATAGGGCTTGAATAACGTACAGTTAGTGAAGAAAGTATCTTAGTGTTGCATACATTAGCATTTGCTGTCGACTTTACAGCTGCTTAATAGTATGAAAAGGGTTAAATGTTTGTTAATAGGACTCATTTACAATGGATCCAAAGCTTTTAGACTATTTTTGTATAATCTTTGAACTTCTTAAAACCTGTTCAAATGCCAACTGACTGTTTAGGGTGCTGTAATTTGTAAAGTAAATTTATCATGGGGTTGAGAGTCTTTGGCCTCTGTCTACACCAGTGATTCTCAACCTGGGTGCTATAGAATCCTGGCGTGTCCTTTAAGGATGTCTCCGGGTACTACACAGTGTTAGTACTGTTAGGTTTACAAACATGATTCACAAGATAAACCTAGGGTTTTCAAATGGCAATCCATGGTTGTGGTCTTTCTGAGTTCTTTGCAACAGAAAAACTGCTTTTTTTTCCGTAGGCAAAAAAAAAAGAGTGAAAACTAAGACTAGCATTTTCCAAGGAGTGCCTTTGAGTCTAGAAAGGTTGAGAATCACTGATGTATAATGCCTGCTTTTAATGGTTTAAAATTGATATAGCAAACCTGGTTTATAATTCCAGGGAAATAAGCTCTGCCAGCTTCTGACATACACCTTGCATTTTGTATCTCTGCCATGAGGTTTCAGCTTTTCAAAAATCTTGAAGTAAAAATGTAAAGAAGTAATAATCAGTAGTGAATAAATTTTCATGTCCAAGTATTTATCTTGGAGATGGAAGTTTCTTAATATTGTTCCCATAATTTGGAGATGCATAAATATGATTTCCTTATGTGGTGCTGCTTGGCAGACTCCCAGAAGGAACTAGTTTTGCTGAAAAAAGCTTTCATGTCTCCCCCTCTTTTCTGTTTTCTGTTTCTGTTCTCCTTCCTGTCTGCATATTAGTGGGCTTCTTACTAAAATAACTAGGTTTTCATTCCTCCACATTTACGTTCTGCTTCCTACTATTGTTTTCTCCCCCAGCAGCACCCCTACAGGGAATACTAAAACCGCTGCTAATGTTGGATCTGTCACTGGTAGCAGTCACTTATCCACAGTCACAATAGTTCAGACCAGTGAGTCTTCTTTGCATATACAGGGTGTACTGTAACTATACCGATGTAGTTAAAATCAGTAAAGCTTCATGTGTGGGCATGGCTACATGGATAGAATTTATTTCCATAGGGATAGAGTGAACTTGAAGAATCTTTGAACTGTGTCCATGCTGTCTTTAACAAATTGCAGAATATAAAATGTGGAGATTAAGCCTTCAGAAGTCACCAGGACTCTACCCCAGGAATCAAAACAGATATTATCTTGTTCTGCTAATCTTGCTAGCACTTTTGTGGGGCACGGGTTTGTACGCCGCTTCAATTTTAAGACATTTGAAACTTTACAGAAAAGGAGGTAGAATAAACCATTTGTACTGTGTGTGCACAGTCACATCAGTGTTGTTTAATCTTTTTTTCCTGGCAGGCAGGATGAAAGTGCCCAATCCCTCCATTGGCTGGATCTGGCAGGGTCCTATCTGACTGTGCATAGCGAGGGAGTGGGGAATGGGGGTGTGGAGCTTGGTGCCAATCTAGCCACTTGGTGGAAGGAGACTTGGGCTAGCCCCAGTTTGGCCCTGTAGGGTAGGGGGAAGGGATGGGGGTGTGGCACAACCCCATGTGGGGAGTAGAGGGGGCACATGGCCCAGCCCCATGGGGAGAAAGGGGTGCTGCTCAGCCTTAACCTGGCAGACTGAAGGGAAGGGGTGTTGTGGCCAAGCTCAGACCCAACCCATGAAGCTTGAAATTTTGGCAGCAAACAGATGGCAGTATTGCCACTGCTTCCCTGCCATTAAATTTCCCAACCCCTGAGGAGTCCCGCGGGCTGGATTTGGCCCACAAGCTACATAACATCTTAGTTTCATAGGTCTGATGCATCTTCTTTGGGGCTAGTAAAAATATCAGATTTGAAGAATTGGAAAACCAGGACAGGACTGTAAGGGACTTCTTGGGTTGAATCTGGTCCCTTATTATTGCAGGCAATAGTGTCATGATCCCATTCATAACTAATTCAGTTCTTTTGTGAATCTGGTTAGGGCTTTTTGTCCTCACCATTCCTATTTGTAACTTTTTTTATCCAGCAGAAGAACAAAGGAACTTTCTTTTAATTTCCTGGGTACATTTATCCATGGCCACTTTGTGCCCATTTGTTCTTGAGTCAACATGGTCTTTGAACTTAAATTGCAGTTTTTCCTTAGGTGCTTGCCTGGTAATATATTTCTAGATGCAAAGATAAGAATCATATCACTTTTGAGCTTTTGCTTTTCTAGGTTTTGAGGCTTTCCACTCCCTTGATCATCGTAGCACAGGGATTGGCAGCGTTTTTGGGCAGAGTGCCAAAAAAACCTGCACCCTCTACTTGGAAGATGTTGGTATGCCAGGGGTGGATGGTGAGGGAGCTGTAAGGGGGTTGTTTTTGGCACCGCAGGCCTAGCTCCTTCCCTGCCATCCCCCACAGAGGCACCACATTCTGGCACGTGTGCCAGGGGTTGCCAGCCCCTGTTCAATAGTCAGTCTCTGCACCTGTTTGAAGTTGAATTAATCTTTTCTTTCAACATGGAATACTTTCTACATAGTATTCCAGGTAATGAATGCATTCGTTAATAGTTCCTGGTCTCAACTGGAAATACCTTGTTAAGTGCACCTTAGGCTTGCATGAGTACATTGCTTTGATGGCTCATATCGTAACCATTCTCTAGTCTCTTTTCTGACATTAGGACCAAAGAGGCAAGAGTTAATATGCTACATTAAGTTCTCTGTACATTGTACTAATACTTGTGAAGTAAAAGTTTGCTTAGTCCTTACTACAGCAACAAATTATGCCAAGAGTACACATTAATGAGCTACTCATGTTTGCCAGTAAGACATGCTTGGTTGCTGATGTAAAAAAAGTTTCATGTTCTTTGCACTTAGACAGGTGCTGCTTATTCAAATGAATCTTTGTGTGGCCTTTATTAAAAGCTGTACCTCTGCGATCCGGCATGGATTAAGTTGAATTTATACCTCTGCATGCATGTTTTGCCCTTGAATGAAGTAGTAGAGTAGCTTCTCAAAGGACACAGATTGCTATAGTGAAATAGACCTTTGGTCCATCTAGTCCTGTACCCCAAGCCATTATTTCACTGTTCCCATATATTTATATTTGTCAGCAGTTTTATTTTGTAGCGTTGCTTGCCCATCTGTCTTTATTAGGATCCTCTGGAATTTGTTCTGGTTATAAGTAATTAAAGTTTTGTCATCTGCAACCTGCCATCTTCCTGTTTGCCCCTTTTGCAGATGATTAATCAGCATTAAGCAACAGCCTTAGGATGGGAGTCTGCATGACTAAGCTTCTGACTGGTCAGAAAATGACTACTCGTTCTGAAAAGGTTTGAGGGTCACTTTGGAGTAACTAGTTAATCTGTTCTAGTATATCAAACAAAAGCTCATGATTATGGTACTTTTCTGAACACATAGGGATAAACCCACAAGACTTGAATTAATTACTATGGTGCCTAGGTATTTTGCTGCCCAGTAAACTAACACCAAATTAGACGCTTAGCTTTCTATCCAATGCATGGAGAGAACTGGAAACCTGAAAATGCAGTTCTCAAAAATTAGTGGTGTCAGTAAGGGACCTGATTAAGGCAGCCAATAAAAATTGCCAAGGAGAGGAACAAGGTCTAAGCCTCAGGGGATAGACTTAGAAACCTAGCTCTGGGCTAAGGATGTGAATGGTTAAACATTTAATTGTTCACATATTGATAACTGGTAATATCTTATTGGTTATTGTTTAACGTGGAGCAGGGAGCAGTCTGGAGGAGAAGTCTGGGGAAGGGAAGCAGTGCCATGTCCCTGAATACAGCTGGGCAGGCAAGAAGAGGGACTAGTAGCAGCTAAGGTGGGAAGCTATTGTGGCAGTGCAAGCCCCAGCCCCAGCCCCCTCCCCATTGTCCACTCCAAAATGTATATGCATCTGCCACTGGCAGCTGCTTGCAGGCTCCTGGCCGCCTGTCACAGATGGCCGGGGCTCTGGGCAGGCCCAGGCTGCTTACAGTGGGCAACGGAAAGGCTACAAATAGTTGCAGTAGGGGTTGGGGCTGCACTGCCACAAGAAAGATCAGGTCCCTTGCGGCTTCCCTGCCATCTGGCAGAGGCATGCGTGACCCCGATGCCAATAGTGAGGCAGGCCAGGGCTCTGTAGACCCCAGTGTAGCTGCTTGCAGGCCTGGCCCCATACCAGCTGTGCACCATTGGCAGCAGTGGGAGAGGGGCTTTCCCAGCTTGCTGCTGCCACCTGTGGCTGCAGCTGGTCCCAGCCTCCAGGCAGCCACACACCATCAGGAGCAGTGGGTGAGGAGCTTTTCTACCCTGCTGCTGCCACTGTTGCATGGCTGCCCCAGGACCCAGGACAGCTGTAGGCAGCAGCAGCAAAACCCACCACAGCTCCATAAAGCCACAGGCGGCAGCAGCGGGTGAGGGCCCTTCCCAGCCCGCTGCTTCCACCAATGTACAGCTGCCCATGGACTGGAGCTGGATGCAAGCAGCAGCGGGCCCTGCCACTGCTCTGTAAAGCTGCAGACAGCAGCAGTAGCCAAGGGGTTTCCCAGCCCACTTCTGCCACCTTTAAAGCAAGTGAGTATAATTGGGAGCTAGTCCCTGGTAGATATTTGTTATTGAATAGCAAATTAACCAATAACATTGGCAGAGTTTAAACAGGTACTTCATTGTTATTTACATCCCTACTCTGGGCCTGTGAGAAGCACCGACACTGTTTGGGTTATCTGCTATTCACCCTCTCCCTAAAGCTTGTGATCTGGACCCATGTGACTTGCTTGCAAAAAACTAGACACATTGCCCATATTGCTCATCCAAAATTACCCAATAGCACCTGAGTTAGAAAGCAGGAAACCTGGGTGTGGGTCACTTCTTTATTGGATGGAGTGAGGATTTGAAAATGACCCTTCTACTTTCCAGAGGAATGTTTCAACCGCTGGGCATTTATAATGCATTTAATGGAGGCTTCTCTGGTTCCTGGCTGAGGATTGATCCTTTGTACAACATCTGGTAAGTGTGCTGTGAAAACGTGTTAGATTGTGCCCCATGGGCAAAAAGGGCTGGGTTTGAATATCCTGCTAGGGCATGGGTTGGCAACCTCTGGCACGTGAAGCCATTTTGCTTAGCACACCACAGCCAGCCTCAGCTCTGGGTAGCTGCTGTCAGCGATGGAGCCCAGGCTGCTCCCAGCAGGCCTTCCAGCGTCCCAGCTGCCTGCTAGGAGCAGCCTGGGCTCCTGGCTGGCAGCAGCTACCCAGAGCCAGGGTCAGCTGCAGCCAGGAGGCTGTAAACAGCTGTGCCGGGGTCCAAGCTCCAGCATCACCTCTATACCAGTGCGAGTACCCGCGCATTGGAGTGGGTGGTGTGGGAGGGGCCTGAGGCAGTGCAGCCCCGGTCTCTCCCCTGCTCCCAGCACAGAGGTGATAGCAGGGTTCCAGAGCCCAGCGTAGCTGTTTGTAGCCAGCCTGGGCTCTGGGCAGCAGCAGTAAGCATTGGGCAGGCTGCAAACAGCTGTGCTGGTTTCCACAGCTCCGGCATCAGCTTCATGCTGGTGGTGACTCAAGGACATCTCAGAGCAAGCTGCGCTGCCCTGTTGTCTGCTCCAAGGTGTGCACGCAGTTGCTGCCAGCACGGAGCTGATGGAGTAAGTCCGCAGGCTGAATCCAGTCAAGGGGCCTGATCTGGTGTGTGCTGGGGTCAGGCCACAGTTCCCCACACCAGATCAGACCCACTACTGCAGCCCTGTGTGCACCAGATTGGGCCCCAATCCCAGCCCTGAGTCTGCAAGTGGGATCACACATGCAGGGCCATGCTGTCTGGCCTATGAGGCTTCAATATTTGGTGGTGGGGAAGTGGTGGCTGTGTTAATTGCCACAGCTCATCCCCTACTAAATTTCCAGACTCTTGGACCAGGTACAGGCATTACACTTTTACTGATATAAGTGATCAGAAACCAATCTGTACCTGTAACAGAACAAATTTGGCGTGCACAGACTGGTTTAAAAATGGCAGAACTCAGTCTAAGACAACACCCCCCTCCCCCAACAAAACAAAACAAAAAAAGAAAAAAAAAAAGGTGAGTGTGTGTGGTAAACTATTCTGCCTTGGGCTTTTTGAATGTCTGTACCTAGCCTTGGAGAGTCTGACAGGCTGGATCACAGGGCTTCCCCGCCTGAGGGCTGAGCACCCCTGGCTTAAATGGATCTGTAAAGTGATCTGCTTAAAGGCTGTGGGGCCTTATGGTCAGCCCGTGTTTTGAAACAGACCTCTTTCAGAATAGGTGTTTGAGTCTGTTATAGGATATTATCAGAGCCAGCAGGAAAGGGGCTCAGGTGACTGCCTGAGTAGGAAGAGTACCCCAGAAGAGGAAAGATGCAGGAAACTGTTT
>NW_017728951.1:55405197-55421267 GCF_001723895.1 Crocodylus porosus
TGGGATTTTCTTCCCTATCCTTGGGCTGGCTCTCTAAGTCAGTAGCCTACAGGAGTATTGCAGCAGTCAAGCAACTGTTGTTAACATGAAGTTAAAATGTGAATTATCAGGAATGAAAGTCAGAATCATGGGCTGCATTCTATCAACAGCTGTATGATCAAGATAGTCCATAAGTATTTTGCAAAAGTACACAGAACAGATACGCCATGTGTTGGTGTAATAACAGTTAAAGGGAGAGGGAGATGTGTTGTTGTTGAAAACAAAACCCTGAAGCTGATGTGAATGATTTACAAAGGTAAGGATAGTTCAAGTTGTGGTGATCTCATGCCAAACCAGCTGAGTTTTAGAATATGTTTAATGCAGGGGTGGTAGCGGATTGAATGTTTTGCTGAGAAGTGTTACTATGGTAACTAGAAAGGCTCTGTTTGTTCTTGAGATTTCTGTTTATCCAAGTACTTGGTGTACAGTAGATGGAAGAGTATTTAAGTTATAGATCATACTCTGCGATGATCAAATGCAAGGCCCTTGGGCATATTCTGAATCTATCAGTTTTGCAGATGGATGCATTTAATAAATGTTTCCAGGCTGTCAGGCATAGTGCAAAAAGTAATGATTTCTTTACATATGAAAGTTAGTCTGTTAGTGTCTCAATTCTGGTTTTTTTGCGGGAGGGGTCCCCCTTTAAGCAAATATATATCAATATTCTTAACTCTATAAGCTGTACCCACTTAAGTCTAGTATCTGCAGCTAAGTTTTGATTTTTTTCTCTTAAAATCAAAGCCTTTTCTTTGAACACCTGGCAGTAGCAGCCCTATAAAATTTTTCTTTTCATATCCCTTCTGACCTAGGCTGGGTACAGACTGGATCTTGCTCTGTAGTTTGAGCAAAATAGCTCCATTGACACCAAATATTCCAGAAAACCAAAAAGTCTTACATGTAGTTACTACTTTTGTATCATTTAAATACAAATGTCTAAAAGCTGAATCTAAATTTTAAAAAAATTAAAAGGCTGCTGTTACCTAATATATAGAAAGGGAGAAAACTTTCTTATTCTGTGAAGTGTAGCTTAACTTATTTTGGGTGTGGTAGAAAGAGAAAATTCTCAACCTAAACAAGAATATGTGAGTCTCTTCTAGTGGAAAGTATTTTCCATGCTAGTGAGTCATCCTGTAACTGGAGACTTTCATTAGAAACAACTGTTTTGTTCAAGTTTGTCTCAGATTTCTAAAGTTTATTTTGTGAAAAATAGTAGGATTTCGAAACTCAAAAAGCATAAATTGGGTTTGCAGCTTGTGCATAGTAGCTTTTACTACCTATGAATTAACTGACTTTTAAGGTCAGCAAACTTGCTGGGTTTTTTTTTACTTACGTTTATATATATTTCAGACTGAAATAAAGTTATGAGAATTGGAATTTGTAGTCCCAGAAGGGCTTTACAGAGGCACAACAATGCTTCCTGTTTCCCAGTCTAAACTAGACCCTCCTGCCAAATTAGGAAGCTGTCAGACTGGGTTGCATTGAAGTCCTAATAGAACAGAAATTAAATTTTATTTTTGAACAAAAATAAAAATTTTATTTTTGCGTCCTCCTGTAGAGACTATGATTAATTCTCAATTGCATGTTTCTGTTTGATCTTAGCTGTTCAACACAAGGCTAAAACTTCCTGTCTGTTTTCCGTATCAAAAGCTCTAGCTATTCCAGATCTGTCAATATTTTATTTCTGTTGCAATTTGAATATTTCAAATGTTTTTCAGGAATATTTGTTAATATGCATGTAGCTAAATATGATTATTCTCAGCTGTTCAGGTGACAAATAGATTCGATATAACAGTTCAGGCCCAGTACTTCAGTATTAAATACTTTTAGCAGGTGAATCTCTGGTTAGAATGGCCGCTTTTAAATAGTGAGTAAAACAAAGGGTAATTTAAATTAGCAGTTCTATTTTTTCTGAAGAGAGAAGAAATATTTGCTCCTAACATGCTGAGAGATCTGTTGAAATAATTCTTGCTCAGTTCTTGGTCTAATAGTGAAACTGTAAGAAAAATAGAGCTTTTAACTTTTTTGAAAGGGAAACTTCCCTTTCAAAAAAAGTGTGTGCAGTAGCTGAGTTGCTGAGAAGCCTCACTAGAAACAAATTTGGTATGGACATATGAGTATCAACACATGGGTTATGTATGTAGTGTGTGGTTGCAAATGGGAGATGTGTTGGTGGGTAGTTGACAGGACTGTTTGTATGATACACTTTTTAAAAATGCTTTTGAGAACACCTGCAAGATATGGAACCTTTTTAAATTAAAGTGAATTTTATTATTTTCATATATTATGGGTCCTAGAAAAATTCACATCAACAGATTCTGGCTGTGCTAGCCAGAAAAAGGGGAAAGACCGAAATAAGCCACATATTTAGCTTCTATTTCTCTTTTTGCCTTTAGAGACGAAGGCTTTTTTGTTGTCTAAGTGTGTCCAGAATTCTTGTCCCCAATTGTAACACCTGTGGACAAGGACAGTGCATTTCCCGGGCACTATATCCTTCTACTGAGGTACAGAGTATCTGTTGTGGCTTTGACCAAATTTACTAATACAGAACATTTTGTGTGCCTGCAGAAATATTAATGACCCACATTGGTAGTAAAAATGCTTGGTAAACCTAGTGCAGGCGGAACAGAGATGTGTCATGTCGTGGTTATAAAAAAGGCTGAGTTCTGTAATGGCTTCAGGCACTTCTAGCCTGCCTATGGTTGGAAGGGGAGCCCCACAGTCATGGCATGTCAGCAGAACGAAGCTGCAATGTTTGGCCCCAGACAGAACAGTCCGTACTGGGCATAGGGTTCATGCCAGGTTAGGTACGGTCAAGAGAGCATGGTTACTTCCACTTCCCTTATACTGAGTGATTGAAGCTAGTGTAGGGAGTGATCAAGAATTTGTGAGTTCTACCTCAAGGCTGAATCGTTATTGTTCTAATGTGTTGCATTTCCAATTTCTAATGTGAAAATATCCTGTTTAAAACTGCTGGTGTTATTTCAAGTCTCAATTTACCATTTTAGTAACTGCTTCATTATGGAAAAACTGCATACTATTAGTCTCTCGATACATTCTCAGACAAAACACTAAATTCAAATTCTGCTCAGTGCAGACTTGAACTGCCTGCTGGACTTATTGAGCAGTATGCTCACGTAAGAGGCAGAGTTTTGGCCTTCCAGCTTAGAGCAGCACTCATTTTCTTTGTAGACTTGGGATCACTTCCACTGCATTCAGGAATGGGTTTCATTAGCAGATCAATGCATCAGTTGGGATAATGTGCACTCTTTCACTTCTGAGAGCCTAGATTTGTGCTTCTCTGTATAAGAACATATGTGGACCATTATTCTAATTTCTAACGAACACTCTGTGCCTGCTACCAACCGGCATACAAGTTGATACAATTCATGGCCTGTTCCTAAGAGTTTTAGGACTATGGTAGAGAATAAATTTTAACCTTCCAGTAAGATTGTCTAGCAGTGTGGGAAGAATTTAGATAATAGTTAATATTGTCTGGATGCAACCTATTGCTGTTATCTGTATGCATTTGTCAATACTAAGGCCCAGATCAACAAAAGCATATGCATCTAAGTACCCTTGTGGACCAGACCTATCCTTAAACTTGCACAGTTACTAAACTACATTCTGTCCAGCTCCTTTTTTGTCCTCAGGATGGGGTGACTAAAAGTTAATGTTAGCTTTACTTTGTTACTGCCATCGGGTAATGATCTATACAATTGATGCGTTAAATTTGGTTTTAAATTTTAAATCTCTTCATGCTTGCCAGTTATCAGAGAGATGTCACAATAGTTTCCCAGAAAAGCCTTAAGAGTCAATCAGTTGAAGAAAGATTAATGTTCTTGTACTTAAAATATTCAGAGTAATCAGTTTTCACCTCATTTTGAACTGCCTGCAAGTTTAACATGTTGTTTTGTGTTACTTTCCCTCTTCCTGTAAAAGTCTCTTACTTGCAATGACTTGATCTTACATAAGTAGTGAATGAGTGGCAAAGTTTAAGAATCTAGTAGGATGCTGACAGCTTTATAACTTATGTACAACGAATAGTGTAGCGAGTTATTTACCATAACTGTTTGTCCTTTCAAAGCACATAGTTTATTTTCTTGCCAAAGTTAAGTGTTTGACATGTAAGCATCCCCTCACAATTACTAACCATATAAAAAATAATTATCATCAGAAAGTTAGTTATTCACATGAAAGAAGAGAATCCCATGTTTTATCTGCTCAAATATTATTTCTTTATCTCAAGTCTGTTGTACATTTTGCTGGCATCTTGACAGGCAAAATGTACAGTACCTGCTAACATGCAATGGGTTGGTGGCCTACAGTTGATGGTTATAATTTAAATTGCTGCTGTTTACAAAGTAATTTCATAATTCTTATCCCTTTTCCTCCTCCCAGGTATTCGTTACAGCATGGATGTTAGTGTGGATGAAGTGAAAGCTTTGGCTTCTCTAATGACATACAAATGTGCTGTGGTTGGTAAGTGACATTATTTTTAATTGGATTAGCTGGGATTCACTTCATACTAAGATATGAGTGATTTAATTTTTTTAAATGTTTAGATTCATAGATGTTGGGGTTGGAAGGTACCTCAGTAGGTCATCAAGTCCGATCCCCTGTTCTGGGCAGGAAAGAGCGCTGGGGTCAGACGACCCCAGTTAGGTGCTTGTCCAGTCTCCTCTTGAAGACCCCCAAGGTAGGGGAGAGTACCACCTCCCTTGGAAGTCCATTCCAGATTCTTCAACCCTTACTGTGAAGTTCTTTCTAATGTCCAACCTGAATCTGCTCTCTATCAATTTGTGGCCATTTTTCCTAGTTAGTCCAGGGGGTGCCTTAGTAAATAGAGCATCTCCTATTCCCTGCTGCCCTCCCCTGATGGACTGATAGGCAGCCACAATATCACCTCTCAGCCTTGTTGAAGAGATCTAGGTCCCTCAGTCTCTCCTCATAGGGCCTTGCCTGCAGGCCTCTGACTATGAGTGGCCCTTCTCTGAACCCTCTCAAGATTCTCTGCATCCCTTTTGAAGTGCCATGCCCAGTACTCCAGCTGCGGCCTGACCAGTACCTCATGGAGGGGAAGCATCACCTCCCTGGACCTGTTCAGCATGCATCTGCTAATGCATGATAAAGTGTGGTTAACCTTGTTGATCACTTAGTCACATTGATGACTTATTTTCATCTTGGAATCAACTATGATTCCAAGATCCCTTGCCGCTGCTGTGCTGCTGAGAAGGTCATCCCCTAGCCTGTAAGTGTGTTGGTGGTTCTTTTTGCCCAGGTGCAGCACTTCACACTTGTCTTTGAACTGCATCCTATTTCGTTCTGCCCATTTTTCCAACCTATCTGCCTGGATCTGTTCCTTACTCTCTGGTGTGTTAATTTTGCCCCACAATTTGATATAATCTGAGATACTATTCTCCTTTGTATAAAATCTGCCACAGATCATTCTGATCACTTACACCATAGTATAAGTAATACAAGGGGTATCAAAGAAACCATGCCATCTTGCCTGAGGGTTTGGAAAATTGGGGTTGAGTTGAGCAGCAGCAGTGCTAATTGCTGCAGTTCTTGGAGCAGTAGTAACCACAGTTCAGCCAGTCACCAAATTTCTGGCCCTGCAGGCAACCCCACAAGCCATCTCTCTGCTACCTGATAGCTTGTGGGGCTGGACGTTTGACACATGTGTAAGTAGCATGTTGCCCTTTGCTATCGCTGCTACGTATGTTTGAATAATACTCAGTTCTCCAGATTCAGCTTACCTGCTGTATATCATTCAGTAAAATATTCTTTTCTTTTTTTTAAGATGTCATTATTGCATGGAAACTTCACGGATTTAGATGCACCTTATAACTGGGTTAATCTATAGGCTTAGCCCATAGCAGTGATTCTGAACCAGGGTGCCTTGAGATCCTTTCAAGGGTGTTGTGGGATGCTACACAATGTTAATACTGCTAAACTGTGTAAATGTGGTTCACATAAATCCAGGGATTTCAAATAGGAACCCGTAGTGTTAAAAACATTTTCTGACCTTTTTGTTTTCTGAGTTCTTTGCAGCAGAAGAATTGTTCTTTTATGTTTCTGTAGTTTAAAAAAAAAAAGACCTGGCATTTTCCAAAGGGTGCCTTGAGTGTACCCAGGGGTGCCTTGAGTCTAAAAAGGTTGAGAACCACTAGTATATAGAGTGAAACCGTACTTTGCATTGGGCCTAACTTCAGACTGACATGACTAAATACCTCTCTCTGATCAGGGATTGAGTGGATGGGGGTGTGAAAGAGGTAGAAGTTCCTGTTTGAACAAAAATGTTGTAGCAGAACCTAGAGGAAGTAGGCTAGATTTCCTGAGTTAAAGATCCTTTTCAAGCTGATTGGAAAATATTCCCTTCCTGTGAACAGAGGAGTTCACTGACATTAGTAGGATTGGAAGAATTTGATGAATTTTTTTTTTTTTTTTTTATCATTTCAACAGACAATATCAATGTTTATTTTTAAGCATGTATTTCTATTTTTAACGACTTAATTTTTCAGGATTTCATGAAACTAGGGGTAGATGATTTAGTAATAACAGTATACTATTATTATAGTGCAGTTTAACCACCTGTCATGACAAACAGCTACTGTAGGACTTCCACCAGCTGAGTGGCATCAGTCCTGGCTCCACTTCCCTGTAGCTCCCTCCCTTCTGCTTCGTCACATCCTCTTCTTTTGTTCCCAGTCCCCCTGGGGTTTCTGGGAGTTGTAGTCCAAACTGTTCTGTAGGACTGCTTCCCTATCATCATCCACTTCATTAGCCATCATTTTTCTTACATCCCCTTGCTCTAAACTTTGATTATTAACAATGGAAATATTTTTTTGTCAGTCTGGGAGTGTGAGGTAAAATTAGCGTTTTTCAGCATTTACAGATAAAAAATCAAATCCTGCCAAACCTACACATTAGTGAATTTATTTGTGAAATTGTGCTGTGGATATAGCAAAGGTTCAACTTCAAAAGTAATATTGTTTAGAGATTTGATAATTTTCAAATGTGTATATTTGTATCTTTGTTTACACACTTTCTGTACAGTCTTACTGATGTTGTTCTCTTCTTTCTTTGACAAGTAAAATCATTTTCCTTTTTATTATTTCAGATGTGCCATTTGGCGGAGCAAAAGCTGGTGTTAAGATCAATCCTAAAAACTATACAGTAGGTCTAAATTACATATGTACACTTAGTTTACTGGAATGGTTAGGCTAACCAGTTCATAGTTCTCTGGAGCAGCATTGATAGTTTTGAAATCCATTTCTCACTCTGAAGAAATTAAATTAAGCTTATTTGCATGCCTGGGATGGCCAAGTTTGGATCAAAAACAATGTTGTATTTAAGGTCTGTGTAATGTATATATAAAAAGTCAAATACATGGATTATTTAGATAGCTAAATCTTTTCCTGAAATGTGAAGTCATTGATACTAATTTGGAGCCTAAAATTTTTCCAGGTGATGCTGTTTAGTAAGGGTTAAGTATCACCTTTCTGAGAAAATGTTTTCACTTAAGAGAAGTAGTTTGATCATTTTTATTGGTTTCAAAATAGTTTTCAGTTGTTTTCAAGTCTGAGGGTTGGACTTGGCTAGAAGGTTTGCTCTTAAGGGTAATAGTGGAGTTCGGTAGAGTTGTCAGTTTTTGAGGTGTAATTTGGGAAATCTTCTGCTTTGGTTTGTCACTTATTGTAAACTGCTCTGAGCCCTCCTGGACATGTTATGATATAAATCTAAATAATAGTATTTCTTTAGTGTGGCTTTACTAGCAAACTTTTTAAAATCAAAGCCAATTATAGCCAAGCTTCCAAAAATGAAAGCAAATGTTATATATAATTTGATATAATTTCATGTATTGTATATACTAAATTTAAAAATAAACTCAAGGAATTGCATGAATTAATTGTAGTCTTGTGTTAATTATGCTGTAATCAGGAAAGATATTGCTGTTGACTCTCAGTTCTTATACGTGACTATTTTTATAGGACTATTCTACTTTAAACATTGAACTGAAGTTTGGTCAAACACTGTCCTGATTCACTTATGCTTCCTTTTGAGTTGAAATATGTGAAGAGAGAAGATTGGGTACTACCTCAAACCAATTTAGATACAGCACTGAAATTGCAAAAAAAGACCATTAATAAGCAGATGGCATAAAAGCTATAAATCCATGAAACACCCTTTTTCTTGTAAAAACTAATATATTACACTTAATATTAAATTTATGGCTGACTTTGGTGAACTCTAATAACCTGTGATGTTTGTTTCATTTTATTTATAGGACAATGAGTTGGAAAAAATCACAAGAAGATTTACGATGGAGTTAGCAAAGAAGGGATTTATTGGTATGTAATGCAGCTTTTTCTAGTAAAAACTTTTGAATCAACTGAGCAGCCTGTTTTGCCCAACTGCATTTGGCTCTACCCTTTTCTTCCTGGAACTCTGTTTTGTTTTCCTGTTGCTTGCCAACTCACCAGTTGCTCTATAACCCTTATCTAAGCTCTCTTCTGGCTGCTTACTGTAATGCATCTGACCCTAGCTGTGTACATCAAATTGCAGCCTTCTTATACTGACTTCTTATTGACTAAGTAGCAGGGATTAAGGGACTCTGCTCCACTGTGCCCATAAGATATGAGTACTTAAGGACCTCTTAGGGACCACATTGATAGTTTCAAAAGAAGCAGAGGTGGCTACCATAGCACATCAGCTTTTGTGATATTAATGGGTGTTCCATTTTATTCTTATTCTTTGAATATCTGAGCTATTCTCATATCACTCTTTGGAGTTCTTACTTGACCTGATACTGTTCTGGAATACTTGGCCATTTTAAATGAAAGTTATTAGGGTACTTTTGCATGGCCCAAACCTTTTGATTTCCTAAGAACCAAGGTGAAGAATAAGGCATTTGATAAAGATCTTTTCTACTTAAGAGGTCAGGAGTGTAATCCCTATAAATGTCCCTTTATACATTTATCTTCCGTTTTTCACTCTATGTAGGGACAGCTGTGTCTGTTCACTGATTTGAGTCAAGCTTGTATACAGATAATTTTTGACATTCTGATTGGTTTGTTGTGCTCTTTTGTTCTGGTTTCACTAACAGTTTAAATGCTTCTATTACTGACTTATTGTAGGAGAGGCTGTGTTTAATTTACCTGTTACAGTTGATTTATGGAGGTGCATTTAGGAATATTTTTCATGAAATGCATTATTTTGTACCTGTCATTCTTAAGTAGGTGATGTATACTCTATATAAGTAGGTGATGTCCTATTCTGGTATGATGAACAAGGAACAAATAGAGGGAAAAGTTATTTAGTTAAACTAGATAACAGTATTTAGAATAGCCAATCTTAAATATTTTTCAAGCAAGAAAATGTACATTTTCAAAATGAAAGAGAAATGAAATTACATAGACAAGTTCCTAAAGGTAGAACAAGCAAATGTAATACTAGTATAAATCAGTGACATGGACAGTGATCTACATGCAAATGTTTAAACAAAAATACAAATACGTGCTTGAGACACTTATCTCTCTATTTTAACTAATGACTATTTTAGTGATTTGAATAGTTTGTTGGCAGTTTTCTGAAATAGGTGCATGTTATGTTGTGTGAAATGGAATATTGAGTCAAAAGTGAGCATATTTGCTTTAAATGGGATTTTAGGAAAGTAGATCTTTCTGGCTAGAAACCTATTTCCACCTCTCAACCGATGGAGAAGAGATGTAGAAGATTTGAAGATGATTTGTCCTTGACTCTTGAGAGATGTTTTTACTCTTGCCAACAGGACCTGGTATTGATGTACCTGCTCCAGATATGAGCACAGGGGAGAGGGAGATGTCCTGGATTGCAGACACCTATGCCAATACTATAGGACACTATGTAAGTTTTGAGCCGATTCCTAGATGTGAAAAAGCTTCTTTATTCTTTGCTTAAACCCAGCCAACATTGTGCTAGAGATTTGTCACCCTGTTGCCTAATCTTCCAGGTTTATTTAATTAAACCAATTTTAATCTATGATTAATTTTAATCTATGAATGTAAACTATAGAGCTGTAATTGATTTGAGGTTTTTAGGTCATGGTTTGGAAAAAATAGCTTAATGACTTTCTTTAAGCATCAGATGTTCAAAGTGGTCTACACTAGTATGACCAGTTTCAAAGGAAAAGCAGCTATAGCCATTATTTGACACCTTATATATTGTGTGTCATAAAGAAAGTAGCATGATACTATTTAAACTGCCTTAAGCTGTTGGCAACTGGTGTTCTTTTTGGAAAATGTGCATTTTTACGAAAGCATTTAAAAACAAAGACCTGCAAAACAAAGTTTTAAGTGAAGTCTGTAATTAAATCTTTAGTAAACCTTTGAATATACTTGTAAAAATGCAAGATAGCAACACTGCAAGCAATAAGAAAGCACGATAAAGTGACTAATTCAGAAGACTTCTATATTTAAATAGGAACTTTGCTTTTTACCTAGTTTGAGTTAGCCTTTAGGCTTAATAATTTTCTTTAAAAAGACTCTATTAAACATTCCGATTTTTATAATACTCTGTCTCTTCAAAGACCATGTATTTTATATAAGGCAGTTTTATAAATTATTAAATCACTGTGTCCTTCAAATTTGAACACGATATTAAAATAATTTTTCTAAAATTGAGTTCTCAGTTGAGACTTACAAATGGTTAATAAGTAGAGGTGCACCAATAATCGGTCCAATATCGGATCAGTACTGATATAAAGAAAACTGGCTGTATTGGATATTGGCCCAATAGGGCTGATAATTTGGCCAGTAAATGCCTGTGCTACGTGCAGCCGCAGCATAGCACTCAGGCAGCAAGGAGCAGAGCCAGCAGCGTGGAGAGCTCCCTGCAGCTGGTAAGTCTGGTGTAGGGGGAGGGGAAAGGGAAAGGGTGTTGGAGGGCAAGTCAGTGCTCCCTGTAGTGAGGGAGAGGGCGGGCGCAGGTGAAAGTGGGGCCAGAGCTGTAGCTTATGGTGGGGGGGAGGGAAAGGTGTCTCCACCACTGCTTGTACCCTGGGAGAGTATGGGGGGCATGTGTTCCCCAGACCTACATAGGACAGGCTGGGCTGTAGCCAGGGCTGTGCGATACTCTTAGAGCGGGCTTCAGTAACACTGGGAGGATGCAGAGTATACAGAATTTTCACTTTGGTTTCTGCAGTAACTCCAAATACCTCTTTAGTGTCACAATCTGTCTCTTTTTATAGAAGTTATGAAAGCAAATATAGCAGCAGCCTTCTGCACTTGTACTGCATTCAGGTTGACTTGAATAACATCTTTATAATCTCAATAAAAAAGTGTTGGTTTCAACCACTAGTTCAGGCTGATAACTGGTAAAAACACCAATACAAAAAAATAAAATGTTTAGAGTATGGGCTGGCAGCCTATAACCTGTGGGTTATTTCTGTCTTTTGAGGCTGGGACATCAATGGCAATGTGGTAGAGAGGAAGCTACAGCAGTGGCTGCTGGATCAGAACTAGTGGCCCACCTTCAGACATAATTCTGTTAATTTGGTAGACTGCTCCTAGACAGCTGTTGACCCCCGGCTTTCTTGGCTTTTTCCCATTCCATAGATGCAACTTGTACCAGTCCCTGCAGAGGTGTTGCATGCACACTTCTGTAAAAATGAATGTACAGTTGAGAGCAGAAATCAATAACTGCAAAATGTAATTCTTAGTCAGCACAATGGTACCTTCTTCCCCTAGAGCTATGCAGCATATTTTCTTTTTTTTAAATTAGACCTGCAGAGCTCAGGTAGTGTCGATTGGATTTGGTTCATCTTTTTGGATGAGAAGTTGGGTAGAATGAGTAATCTAAATCAAAATAAATGCAGCTGTCTGAGGGAAGAACTACTGAGACTAGATTTTAGAGGGAAGAGGAAACCAACAAAAGTAAAGGAGATGATTGAAGAACCACTGGACCCATGCAGAATGAGCTCCTGGAAAAGCAGAAGAAAAACTAGATCAGCACTATTAAAGTCAAAACTTTAATTAATTTGTAACAGTAAAAAGATTGAAAACGGAGTATGACCCATTCCAGACTTTTGGGTGAATGAGTAAATCTATGGACAGGATCCATCATGAAGGAACTGAAATGATTAATACTGTGGTGCCCCCCTCCCCCCCAGTATATTCAGAGAGCTTAAACTGAAATGGAGAGGGGAGAGTTTAAACAACAGTTAGAAGGGCAATGGGATTCCCCCATTGAAATGTCTAGGATAAAAGGAAGTAAAATCTGCAGGAAGAAGCTTCAAGGACAGGAGAAGCAGAGAAATAAGAAGTGCATGGCAGAGTAGAGAGTAGGGTTAAGGAGTAAGCCAGAAAACTAAATAAAGTTGTTTTAAATATGTGCCACATCCAGCAAGTTCAAAGATTACAAATACTATGATAGGAATCTTAGAAAATTAACAATGATTTATGGGTTAGTGTTAGAAAGCTAAATATTTTTCTTTCTTCTGAGGTATCTAATAAAATATTTTTGTTTAAGCATAAGCACCATTCTAGATGTCAGGAATCTCTAAAAATGTTGAAGCCAGGATTTAAATTAAATTGTTATTTGAATGTATGGCTTTAAGAATAGTAGCGTCTCTCCATTGCTCCTCCCTTTCCTACCAGACCAATCAATCCTTTAATAGCTACCATATCAACTTTTCCAGAAAATCCTCCTTAACTTTCTGGATTGCTTTATTAAGTACTAACACTGAACTTATTGACTGATAAATTAGAAGAAAAGATCTGATGCATCTCTCTTTTGCCCCCCTGTCCCCATCCTCAAACCCCAATCTAAAATCTTGTCTCCTTAACTGCATTTCTCGTGACAGAAAGCTGTGTTCACAAACACAGTATTTATAAACAGGTCTTTCCTTTTGTTTGGGTACATAGTGACTAGTTCAGGGTTTTTAAAATATGACTGAATGAAAACTTTGTAATATCTCAGATGGATTGTCCAAGACTGTTGGAGTGACAAGTGATACTTGTAAGTGACAAGTGATTTGCAGCCGGCAAACCACAAGAGGGAGCAGACTGCTTTCTATAAGAAATGTAGATAATTTTGGACTGGAAATTCTAAATGGCAAGATAACACTACTGGAAAACAGATGCTGTCTTCTCTTCTCTTTGTCAGGTTTTAAATAGGAAGTCTTACTTTGGTTATATAGTATAGGTTAGGTAACTGGGTAGAAGTATATGTATTTTAGTAGACATGATTGTGTTTAAAAAAACAAAATCCAGATTTGCTGCAGTTGAACCCTTCTAGATGAAAATAGCAGCCTCTTATCTACCTTTTCTCCATATGACTGCACTAAAGGGTCAAACCACTGTTCAGCAAACACAAAGGTGTGGTTTGTGCCATATGCTGTCAGTATTTTGACTTGAGTCAATTGCCTGTGATGGCATCACCTCAATCAAGAGCGTAAAGTTTCAAATTTTTCATAGGGTCTGCTTTTAAGAAGACTGTATTATTGTTTCCTGTTGTATGATAGTTTAAAGGTGATTAAATAGTTTAAGATATAAAGATGTCTAAGGTTTTGAATGGATTAAATTGTCAATATCTGCAGTGGCTATCACAATATTATTATTCACTTGAAAGCTCACTCACCCAGTGCTTTCTTGTCAACAGGCAATGTGTTGATAGGGCTCTTCATGCTTCCTATCTTCATGTGAGCTAAACATATCATAAAATAAAATCAGAATCAACTGGTGTAACTAGATTTGCTAGTTACAACAGTTTTATAAAGCTATGCTTTATTTCAGATACTGTCCTTGTGGTACTAACCTGCCATACACCATAGTGTAGTATTTTTGCTGGAAGCTGAAGAAGGACCATGACAGTTCCACATTTCTATTACAGCTCTCAGGAAAAGCTTTGAATGTTAAATGTATCAGGAAAAAAATACTTCTGCAACTTTCATAACACATTTTACTTCAGCTGTTCATGACTGATCCCAGTCTGAGAGAAATGCATACAGTTCATAGAATTCTTCACTGTCTTGCAGGATATTAATGCCCATGCTTGTGTTACTGGTAAACCCATCAGCCAAGGTGGTATCCATGGGCGCATCTCTGCCACTGGTCGTGGTCTCTTTCATGGAATTGAAAATTTCATCAATGAAGCATCATACATGAGCATTTTGGGAATGACTCCAGGGTTTGGGGATAAGACATTTGCTGTTCAGGTAACTTATTGAGATGTATAATAACTTTGACAAAAGCTGAGAATGTCATTGTTTTTAAAATTGCTAGAGTAGTGGAGGAGTAGTGACATTTTATAACATCAAGGATTAACTTTAGCACTCATTAAACTTCAGGGTGCTACTCAGACAAGGAAGGGCCAAATGGTGACCTATATTTTCAGTTATGATGTGAAGTTTTTGGCTTTCATAATATTTTAGGAGGCCCACAATTCCAATTTACATTTTAAACTTTTAGGAGCAGCCTGATTATTGCCAAGTAGTGGATTACACTGAGAAGTATTTTCTAATACCTCTTCACATGCATAATGTTCTTTTAAAGTTTTTTTTTTTTCAATTTCTTCTGTTCCAATAGCAGGATTCGATAAATATGCAATTAGTGAGCTATTAAGATACAGAATCTGGAAACTGGGCCTGTCTGCTTCATTTGGAACTGTTTTCCAGTGTGCTTATTATAAGAAATGGTAAAAGGGTGATTACTACATTTTGCAGCAAGTCCACAGCACTACCTGATTGTGACCTTACTGAACTTTGCTAGTTAACCAGTGATTTGAGGCAAACATCCTGTAGCCTGCTTAGAAAAACAGTAGAACACTGTCATCCTTGCCCTTTGGAATTTATATATTGGCTCAGTCCTAAACATAGAGCTTCAAATTGAACAAGTAAACTGAAAACTTGGCAAATAGCTGGAGACTAATGGTGAAAGAATGAGGGCAGAGCACTTGAAGACAAACTTGTTACATAAAAATCTTCATTTTTTTGTATCAAGGCGTGATTCTGAAAAAAGGGGGAACTACTCCCCAAAAGCAAGAGCTTCAGCTTTATTTTATTCTAAGCTCTGTCATGGGCTTTTGAGACCTTTGGCCAGCTACTAAAGCATGTCACTTTTAACAAAAAAAATATATATATATTTTGACTGAACTGACTTGCATGTCATGCCGAGAGAGGGGGAGGGAGGGAGACCACTCTCCAAGGAGAGTGGTTGTTCCTTAAAGAGATGATCCTCCAAGCCCAAAGGAAGGTAATTCCAACGAGGATCAAAGGGAGCAGGAGGGCACACAAGCCTCCATGGCTCACCAAAAGCATTCGGGAATGTCTCCTTCCTAAAATGGAGGCGTACACCCATTGGAAAGAAGGGGTCATCACCAAGGATGACTATACTGTAGTTGCTTGAGGATGTAGGGGGGCAGTCAGGAAGGCCAAGGCAGAGATGGAATTAGGACTAGTTTCCCAGATTGAGGACAATAAGAAGTCCTTCTTTAAATACATAGGAGGTAAAAAGAAGGTCCCAGGTAATATGGGCCCCTGCAGGACACGTTGGGAAATTTGGTCATCACACCAGATGACAAAGCTAACATGTTTAATGATTTCTTTGCCTCCGTCTTCCTAAGTAGGGACCAGAACAGCCACCTCCCTGCTGGGGCCCCCCTTGGGCCCCAGGGGAGGTGCACCTGGGCCAAGGGTTAGTGAGGAACTAGTTAGGGAGCTTCTGGAGGGACTGGACGTATTCAAGTCAGCCGGTCTGGACAATCTCCACCTTAGAGTTCTAAAGGAATTGGCCGAGGTCATTGCAGGACCCCTGGCATGGCTTTACCAGCACTTGTGGTGCTCTGGTGTGGTGCCGGAGGACTGGAAGAGGGCCAATATGGTTCCCATCTTTAAAAAAGGGAAGGAGGGGGACCCGGGAAACTATAGGCCAGTTAGTCTTACCTCGATCCTAGGCAAGCTGTTTGAAAAAATTATTCTGGCACACATCCATGAGGGGCCAGCAGGGGACTGCATGCTTAGGGGCAACCAATACGGATTCATCAGTGGCAGG
>NW_017728951.1:55421733-55427324 GCF_001723895.1 Crocodylus porosus
GGAGGGAGGGAGGGGGATGTAAATATTGGCATGACATGCAAGTCAGTTCAGTCACCAGTCTTTTAAGTAGGACTTAAATAGTAATATGTAGGACCTCAGGGTATTCTGTTTAAAAGTGTACAGGATTCCTCCTGCCCCTACTGACACCGTATGTCTTCATGCCAGCATATGACATAGAAAGGTGAAAAGCAGAAACAAGGCAACAAGTTAAATATTTTCATTGTCCTTTCCCATCTCTATTCTTTCAGGGATTTGGTAATGTGGGATTACATTCTATGAGATATTTGCATCGTTTTGGAGCTAAATGTGTTGCTGTTGGAGAGCATGAGGGAGCTATCTGGAATCCTGATGGCCTAGACCCAAAGGAACTAGAAGATTTCAAATTGGTAAGACTTGAGAGTAGGAATGATTTAAATGTTCCTTTGCCAAATCAGGAGGAGATTGGAGGCTGATGGTGGTGTGAAATATTTATAGGTTATTCTGTCAGCAGTAATGTTTTAAAGTTACCTATCAAACAAGAATCAGAAATAGTGATTGTTTTATGTTTCTGTTTGTTACTAGTGTGAAGGTAATCAAGCATTTGTTTTATCATTAATGTGAGGGAATTGTGTTGTGTTTTTCACATTAGTGTTTCAGAGACCCACTTCAGGGTGCATGCTTCTCAAAGCTGAAACATTTTATCATGATACAGTGGCAGAAGTCAGGATTTTACATTGGGCAATAAACCGTGAGGGTGAAAATAACCCCTTTTTTCCTTTCCTCCTCAAATAGCAACATGGAACAATCATTGGCTTCCCGAAAGCACAACCACTTGAAGGCAGCATCTTGGAAGCAGACTGTGACATTCTCATCCCTGCTGCCAGTGAGAAACAGTTGACTAAAGCCAATGCTCACAAGGTCAAAGCAAAAGTAAGATGATCAATTAAACCTGGAATTTAAATGTGTAACTTATAAATGGGGCTTCTAGTTTTCTCTGATAAAAATTTCACATTGTCTGAAAGAAATCCAAAATTTCTCATTAAAATGAAACACCACTATATAGAGTGTGTGTGCGCACGCGCGTGTGCTTGCGTGTGCGCGCGCACGTGAATTGCCTGTCAAGAATGACAGTGGCGGGGGGGATGGGCAGCCACCCACCACCCCGCACTGCTGCCTCCCAAGAGCAGGGTGGAGAAGCCCGCATATGGCTGCAGCCATTTCACATGCAGATGTGTGCCCACACATTTTCCGCCCCCCCACCTCTTCCTGGCCCTGCCTGTCATTCTTGATACAGGACTGGCTGGAGCCACACACCCCCAAGAGCATTAGGGACAGACTAAGCTCGCTCCCTCTCTCACGCTCTCTCTCTTAGTGTGTTTTATGTATGTATCAATTGAACACAATATTTTATTGATATATTTATCATTTTAAAGTAGTTTGGAAGGCTATCAGTTCCTCAATCACCATAATAAAATACATTCTAAATACCTATACATTTTGGTATTTGATTTTGGGTTTTTTATCATGCAAAATCAGAGCTTCCCTTGCCCCCTTAGCTCACAGAATTCAGGTTTAGACCCTTCACTCCCAGATCACAGCCCCCAGCCCTGCCAGAGGGGTCCCCCAGCTGCTAGGGCTATGACTCTAGGGACCTGGGTCTGCAGCTCCCTGCAGGAGCGCTTAAGCCCTGGCTGCTGCTCGCAGGAGGTGGCAACCACTGCAGCATAGCAGAGTGCAGAGCCCAGCTTCTCTCCCCACCCCTCCCCCTCAGGCAGCACTCACCCCAGGCCAGAGCAGAGACTGTGGGGGCTGGGGGGTGGATGTTGGCTGCCCTCCCCCTGGGCAGGGGACTTGGTTTCCCCTGGCCAGGGCAGCACAAGGCTCACAGTGACAAGGAGTTTTCCCCGCCCGGTCTCACTCTGCCCTGCTTCACCTTATCCCACCTGCTGGGCTGCAAAGGGTCTGGGGGAAGGTAGCAGGACAGAGAGCCTGAGCCCAAAATGGGCAGCTTGCACCTGCCTCTGCCCCGCACACATCTGGGTGGGGGGACACGCAGGTTTCCCCCCCACTCCTGGGAGTGCATGCTGTGGTGGGGAGCCTGCCCCCCACCCCCGTGGATGAGTCGCCTGTGGCCCCATTGTGCTCAGTGCCGGGGCCCTGCAGCCCACATTCCAGCTCTGGGATTCAGTCCCCCCTTCTCCCCACCCTTCCCCCACCTGCTAGACTTACCTGGGGGACCTGTTCTCCAGGCTGTCTGGCGGCCCTGTGCATATACAGTACATACATATAGCGCCCCCTGCCTAACCATCCTCCTCTCGCTCTCTCCCAGCCCTTCGCAGATTAGAACTCTGCCAGCCTGCAGAGAGCTTTTTGCAAAAGTGCAAAATCCATATGTTTCTCTGAAATGAAAAATCCACATTTTTCTCCGGTAAAGAGAATCTGCAGTTTTTTCCATCTTGTCATGGCAAATGGAAAATCCAGATCCCTGTTTATAAATGTAGAGAATGATTTATTTTCATATTGGCTCTAGCTCTCAGTGAGCATTTGCCCTCTATGTAAGTGGTTATTGTGTTGTGGTTCTTTTCCCAGATAATTGCTGAAGGTGCCAATGGACCTACAACCCCTGCAGCTGATAAAGTCTTCTTGGAGAGGAATATAATGGTCATTCCTGTAAGTTGTTTGTAAATGTTAATGAAAAATAATGTAAGCAAACTCATTCTTCTGGATCATAGGAGCAGCCTTAAACAGGTTTTAATAAAAGAATAACTGCAAGAACTATTCTGAATATTTTCATGTAAAAGATATTTCTATAGTGTTCTTTCTGTTCTCATCTTTTTAAAAGGTATTGTAACTTCACTTAAGACTTGCGAGGCTGCTCTCCACAAAATCCAGATTGCATTACAACCCCATTACTTAAATATATCTATTGCATCAAAGTAATGCAGTTTTCAAGAAGGAAATGATCTGTAAATATTTGTCAGAGATTTATAATTGCTCATCTTACATGACATTCTAGTATTCAGTCCAGTGAAATGAAGTAGGGAGGAGAAGTCTAAATTCAGCAGTCAAATTTTTCATGCTTATTCACCTAATTTTAGACATCAAAGATCACCTGATTGAAGTCAGTAGGAACTTTTGGGGCTCTGCATCTCTGAAAATCAGGTTGAGTTCAACACCGGTATATGAAAATTGAGACTTAGCTGTGTTAGTCTGAAGTCAAGTAGAAGGGAGGGTAGATTAACACTTTATAGGCTAACCCAAGTGTCTGTGTGGGGTGGGGGGGGGTCCAGCACAAGCTTTTTTAGGCTGAAACTCACTTTATCATATGCTGTGAGGATGTACATAAACCAGTGTATAACTAAGAGAGAAATATTAGAATACGAAAGCAGAAGGGAGGCAGAGAAGAGGGTCTGGGGGGCAGTGCTGGGAGAGGCAAACAAGCAAGCAATACATTTACAAGTAGAAACCAAGTAAAACTTACAATTCATGGGCAAATTCATGATTGAATTTGTGTCGTCCATTACACCCAGCCATGCTATGTTTTGTACATTTTAATTTACATTTTAAGTTAAGTTGACATTATGGTATCTTATGTTTATCATTCAAGAAGTTTGTTTTTGTGCAGGATCTTTACTTAAATGCTGGTGGCGTAACAGTGTCCTACTTTGAGTGGCTGAAAAATTTGAACCATGTCAGTTACGGACGTTTGACTTTTAAGTATGAAAGGGATTCAAACTACCATTTGCTTAGTAAGTGTTCTTTTACTAGCTCAACGGATAAGTAAGAAATTCTAATAAAGTAGGAAGTAAATTGTAGATGTGTTCCATGTCTTTGTGAAAGGGTGTAGAAGCCAGATGTGAAAATGATCTATATTCAGTATAACTGTTCGTACTGTTTGGATAGTGGGGAAAACATGAAGTGCAAAGGAAATGTATTAGTAATTCACTAATGAATCTGGTAATACTTGAAGAAAGAATGTATGAACTTATCAATGGCTTAACAAATAGATACTAAGTGTTTTGTTAAAATGCCTTAAAAGCCCCAATTCACTTCCAGTTTCATAAGAAGTAAAATACTCTTCATTTAAAAAAAATCCCTTCAACTGTATACTAGGTATGATGAGGTGACAAGTTACAACTTGGAAGTGCACTTCTTTTGTCCCTGAGCGGCTACATGCCCTTCTGCATATACAGCCAAGTAGAATATCTGTAAAGTACATTAACATAGCCTGGTACAGGTATTCTTAAAATGTGGCTAGTGGCCGAAGAGCTCTACTGAGGTCCGTTGTATTGGTTTCTTGGTTTCCTGACCAAAATGTTGATTTATGTGAAAAGTAGAGTCTTATTGGAGTAGAACTGTACGATTTCACACCAGGCTTAAATAAGACTTGTCAAAAAATGCTAAGTAGCACTGAAGATTGCCTCAGTCTGTCAGGATAGAACAGAGTTGGTGATTAAGATAAGGAACTTTTTAAACAGAACCTCTTTATGTTGCTTTGCTCCTTATTGGGGACCTACTAAAGTAGCTGAGAGTTTGTTTTTCTTCACACCCCCTTCTTGGCATTATTTGCAGTGGGCTAGAGACAGAGTTGACTAGGAAACTGGTGATGTAAATACAAAATTATGATGCTTTTTTTTATTTTTAGTAACTGTATCCTGAAATATTAGTATCTTTCATTTTACTTTTGTGAAACAGCATACACATGGTCTTTCCATGTACGAAATGCTGATTCAAAAAAGTATACCAGCAACTGAAAATAAACTTGCCATTGTTTCCTTTTCTTTTCCAGTGTCTGTTCAAGAAAGTTTAGAAAGAAAGTTTGGGAAACATGGAGGAACTATTCCAGTTGTGCCTACAGCAGAATTCCAGGATAGAATATCAGTAAGGGACTGCTTTGCAATGTTTTGACTTGCTTCAGTTTGCAATCCAGTATTGTAATTGTAGATAAAATCTCTTCTGTTGGGCGGATGTGACTGCTATCAAGGATGTGCCCAGTAACACGGCTAATTTTGTAATTGGTCTCTTCGTATATGACTCCATAATGTTTCACATTCCAATATTCTTTGAAGCTGATATTTTAATGTGTACATAGAATTTACTTGGTGTTTGCGCTGTTAATCATTCAGTTCTTTGTAGTACTAGTCGCTGTTCAGATTAGAAGTAGCAAGTTTAAATCCCATATGGTCTTTTTTGCATGACACCATATATAAAGTGAAGATATTGAGAGTGTTTTAGGGGTTGCTCATACTATTAATTCATTGGTGACCAAAAAAAAAAATCTAAAAAAAAAAAGTTGAGTCAGCTTGAAATTGCCATTTATGCCAAGTGAAAACCAAACTCAGTGGCAGGCCTGTACGAAGTGGCTAGTATTTGCTTCGGATTAAGCTGATTTGGGGGACAGTGATTCAATTTAGGACAGAGATTCGAATCACTGAATCGCTTCAGCCAAATCTGATTCAAAGATTTAGCTGCTGCTGAATCTTTGAATCAAACAGCCCTCATCCCCTGCCTGCTCTCCTAGCCCTGTCAATGGCTGACCCCCAGCCCCAGCATCCCGGCACTTTAAAAAAATAAAAATAAAAAGCTCGGCTCTCTCCGGCTGCTGCTAGGCA
>NW_017728951.1:55427604-55461702 GCF_001723895.1 Crocodylus porosus
GGACTAGGGGAGCAGGCAGAGGATGGGGCCTGGTGGGAGTCCCTCCCCATGGTTGGTGTCCATCCTACCTCTCCCCACCCACCCCAACCCTCTTCTTACTGACAAGGAGTCCAGGTCCAGCTCCCTGTGGCAGCAAGTGGGGACTGCCTGAATCTACAAAGCTCTCTGAATTTTTTCTGAATCGATTCAGAGAGCTTCAAATTGGAAATAAGGGTTTCTGGCATGAGGGGATGAAAAGATAATGTTCTCCCACTTTATATAGACTTGAAGGCAGAGGAATTCTCCAAGGAAAGTGAAAATAATCTTTGAATTAGCAGACTAGTTATTGATTGTTTATTACAAGGCCGAAGTGAACCCTTGCAGCAGCCTTATGCTGCCTGCCTTCATAATAAACCATTAGAGACATACCCAGTAATTTCTGCATCTAATCTAGTCTATTTTTTCTATTTGAGAAATAAACTACCATTTAGAAAAAATATATATTTATTCTTCATTTAATAGCAAATTGGAGCCACCTTGTAAATAGGATATTGAAGATTGAGGTTTACATTAACCCTTGTAACTTAGGATTCCTGAATTTTGCGTGACGGAATGACTTTATCCCTAGTTTTAAAAACATTGTTTGCATTTGTACAAATTCTGAATAATTTCATCTTCATCATTGATGGATTTGATCTACACCAGTAAAACAGACCAGAATATTTTTTATACTAGCAATACTTTTTAAAAAGCGCTTGGAGTAAGAAATGTTCTAGAGCTTCAATACATTCTTTTTAAATTCAAATATTAAATTCAAATAGTATTTCTCCAATCCCCATTATTCTGTAGAAACTGAGAACAGAGTGCCAGTTTTGTAAACATTATTCACTGGAGGCATGACGCACATTTTCTGTTTTCATCAGAACTTTTCCGTATTTCATATGTTGTAAGGTAGTGTTTAGTTGCACAAAGCATTTGATAGTTTACCCAGTAATTATTTAAACTCTGCGTGAGTTAAGCATTTCTTCTATAGGGTGTTAAAAGAACTCTACATAAGAAGTCAACCAATTTCAGGAACCTAGCCATGATAGATTGCATTTTGATGTACCAGAGGCAGTTAATCATTGTGTATTTCTTTCAGTTTGAGCTCTGATTTCATTCTCCCATTGCAGGGTGCATCTGAGAAAGACATTGTTCACTCTGGATTGGCCTACACCATGGAGCGTTCTGCCAGAGTAAGTACTGTATTGATAGGTGGATCTATAGAAAGAGGACGGAAACTAAACTGCCACAATAGCAAGATACTATTACAAACCACTGTGTACTAGCTTTACTTGGGCTTAGGTGTAGACGTCTTTTGACATAAACGGTGATTACCATAGATGGATTGATGGGGGTATGGACAAATTTTAGCCAAAAATTTTGGGTATTATAGAAATTACTTGCTTGTCCTTTTTTGGTGGTCTAGAATAATCTGTTGCAGTAGAAGTATTTGCAAAGTTGTGTTAATGTCATTTGTATGGGTAGTAGATTTTCACCCCTTTTTCCCAACATTTTCAAATGGAGGGACATACCACTGGGACAACCTTGTTTTTTTGTGAAGTTCAGTCCCCATCCTCATTTGATTGAAGTATGGTGTCTTAAACCTCATAAAGGAGGCAACTTGAAATCTAGGGAAGACAAGCCTTAACAGCAGAGCTTTTAATCTAAATTCCTTGTCACCCCCACCTTAAGTAAAATCTTTTGAAATGGTGTACATAGAAAGGCTTTTCAAGAAATCTTATTTGACTTTTATTTTTTTTTTTGTTCCATTTCACTTTAGCAAATCATGCGCACTGCCATGAAGTACAACCTGGGTTTGGACCTGAGAACAGCTGCTTACGTCAATGCAATTGAAAAAGTTTTCAGGGTGTACAATGAGGCTGGTCTAACCTTTACATAAATGGGTTATTACCTACCCTTTATTGATACCTTATTCTCCTGCCGTTATGTACCCTCTTCTTGAAAAAGCTTATCACAAGTTTACATGTAACCATAACTGTTCCCCCTTTCTTCTGAAATTAGAGTGGATTCTCAATTAGTTTCAGTCCAATCTAGTTTTTAATAAAGAAAAATCCATGAATTAGGGTGTATACAAATATGTATCAAAAGATAACTACTTCATCTGCACTTGTGGGGGCCATTCTGGGTATTTCACCTTGAAAACAAAAAGGTACATTTAATGTACAGATTAGTGGTCCTGGTGAATGGGCCACCTATCGCATCCTGTACTAGATGAGCAATTGGCTCACTACTACTTCGTGCACTTTTGTTTAATGATATAATTTTGGCTTTGGCACTTTCATAAGGCCTTATATAAATAATGCTGTGGCATTGTTTAAGGCAGAATGGACCTCCTGCAGGGAGTAACTTTAATAGGAGTCTCTAATTTTTACTTGTACCATAGCTTCAAACCTGTTTCTCTTTTGGCAATGTTTGTTTTCTTTTTTATAAACTGCTGCTCTTATAGGACTGCTTTCAATTGCTTGCTCAGCCTGAACTTGACTCAAGAACTATAATATAGAGATAAGCGACAGGAGCTGGTATTTTTATAAGCTGAAGTAGTATAATTGTGTACGGACATCAGGCCATCTCTGTTCTGATAATGTTTTAATTAAGTCACTTTATCTAACCTTTCAGTTGCTAGGCGTTTTTTGAGAATTACTGAATTTGATAAGTATAATCATAAACATGTAGTCCAAAGAACTCTAAACCTTTTCAAATTCTTTTCAGTGTTCTCATCTTGAGAGGCTTTCTAAACATTAGTTATATTGCCTCTATGAACAACTCAAGTGGACTGTAACCCAGAAACAGGTGGCCCAACTACTACAAAAAAGTAAGACTGCTGCTATAAAGTTTAGCTGGTGTCTTAATACACCCTGACTTGTGATCTTTTTTTTCCTCTTCATTTGGAGGTCTTGCATATTCTGAACACTCAAGTACAGCTAAGTGGACCTTAAAACAGTATTGGCTCAAACTTAGTTTTTTGAGGTTTTTGTCGAGGCCTTTGTCCAGTGGAGTTCCATCAAAGTGCCAGATGTTATTTATGTCATGAATATAAATGATTTTTTTAAAGAAACTAACCAGTCCCTTCTGGAAACTCATGCTTTTTTTCTAACTACTTTGTAACTGCATGACATAACGTGGTGAGAAGAGCAGTTATTAAAAAATTGACCTTTGCAAACCTACTCTGCTGGTGTATTACTGTTTTCCACAGTTATTTTACATGGTAAAAGCTTTGTCTTGTAGCAGTTGCTAAAAAAATTAAAGATGCTATTTCTTTTGGGTGATTCAAAGGGACTGATCAGAGTAGATTGAATTTTATTAGTAGATGTTTAGGATTGCAAGTCCAATAAAGATGACAGCCAGTAAGGAAATACAAATTGCCCGAGTGAGGGACTAACATTAGAGGGATGAGGGTGAGGAAGGGAGCACAACTAGGTTACAGAAAATGCAATGTTAGCCAACTAAGCCTGGGGGGTGAGGGAGGGGAGTGGGGAAAAGGAAAGGAGGGGGTTCCTGATGCTGAGACAAAAAGAAGATGGATACACACAAATCTGTACAATGGTCTGCAGTGGTGGAGGAAGTAAGTTGAAGAAAGTGTCTCAGTCCATATACAGTCTCATCGCGGGGGTCCTCTTTGAGTGGAGTGGGGTGGTCCATTGCTTAAGATTCCTCTCAAAGTGAAGTCTATCAGGTGCAGAGGGGGGATTCAGGCTGGGTCCAGTCTGGCGGTGATCTGTCTGGTGGGGTCAGAGTATTAGCGGTGGTCTGTGATGTGCTCCATGTAGATGTCACGGGACCAGCGGATCGTGTCAGACACTATGAGGCCACACATCAGCTTGACATAGCGGTGGGAGATGCAGCAGGCACGCAGGACACTCCTGTTGCTGGCGTCTCAGGCTCCAAGCATACCTACAATGAGCGCGTCGACTATCACATCATAGCCCCACGGCCCCTCAGGATGTCAGCTAACGGGGCGTACTTCTGCTTGCAAGCCCAAGCGTTGAAGACTTCGTGCTAGTTCTCAAAGGGGATGGTCACATCTATGATCACAACCTTCTTGGCCTCTTCGTTGGCGATCCAGATGTCAGGGCACATCTGGCTCTCGCAGCCCGGGATGGTGCGGTTTACCAAGATCTTCCCCAATGCAGCCAAAATGGCCCTCATTAGGTGGTCCTGGACAGCATTGTGGCGGAGCTGCTAGGTTCTGGGGTGGCGGAGCTGCACAGCACATGGGGGAGAGTCTCTACCATGTAGCCGCACCGTCGGTACCTCTTGTCCTGGTGGCTGAAACGGATGGCCCCATTCAGAAGCGGGTGTGGTGGGGGAAGTGCAAGTCCACTAAGCTTGTGAAGCTCCCGCTGGGCATGAAGTGGTTGCTGGAGTCCCACTCTGAGGTGACATCAAAGACCTTGCCCTGGTCGGGTTTGGCCCTCAGGTCGCTGGTATACTTGTTTCAGATGGTGTCCTTCAGGAACCGCTCCAGGAAGGTCCTTGTGCTGGGCGTCACGTTAATGCGGTTGGTGTGCAGGGCTGGTTGCAGGGAGACTCCCAGCTCCTGGCACTCTTTGGTCCTGGTCCAGGTCCAGGTGCAGCTGATGCGTTTCCCAAGGTGGTGCATGGCATTGCAGGCTTGGCTTCACAGCAAGGCAAAGTCCCCACTGTCTCTGCCGAACTCGCCCCGAAGCGAGCCGCTGAGGAAAGTGGCCAAGTCATGTCTGGTCGGCTGTCTCGCGATCCTCTTGTGGGTGGTCTCCTCAAAGGCACTGGTGGCAATGATACTTACCGTGGGGTCTGGGCAGGTCAGGAGGCGGAAGGTGTGGGTAACCACCACGATGTTGCAGAGGTCTCCCTTGCAGGGGATTTTGGCACCTCCCTGCCAGTAGGGGATGTGCAGGATCTCATTGCTGGCCCTTAGCGGCAGGTGCTGTTACTTCAGCAGCTGCCCGATCTCAGCATCCACCTTGTTGAGGGGGGTCTTGGGGACCGCCGAGCCTCTGAGGACGAACATGACGCAGGGGATGAGGAAAGTGTTCACTCTGCCTGTCTTCTGCCAGGGGGCCAGCAGGGATGGGTCCAGCTTTCAGGTGTCCTGTTGATGGTCTCTTCCAGCATCCACTTGCCCTGTTGGCCGGTAGGCATCCCCAGGTGGCAGTAGGCCTCACCGTTGGGTAGGTGCCTCTTTGCCTGGCCCTGGATCACGAGAGTGGAGTCCAGGATGTGACTCTGCCTGCTGTTGATGTGCAGGGAGGTGCATTTGGCGACATTGAAGCGCAGGCCCATCCATCTGGTTGCCTCAGATGTCACGTCCGGCATTTGCTGCAGCTGGGTGGCATCGGGGGCGAGGAGAACAAGGTCATCAGCGTAGGCCAGGACACTCAACTTCTGGCTGTACAGGTCAAGCCTGCCGGAGTCGCCTGCCACAACTCAAAAGAGCAGTTCCATGTACTACACTTGATCTGAGCCTTCAAGAGGCCAAGAAGCAATAAATTAAAAGAATAATCTCCACCCTTCCCAAAAACTTAATTGTTTTAGAAACAGGCAACTTTTGTTGTTAACTCTTCATTTTCCAAATCTAGTGGTTTTGGTTTTGTTTTTTATAGAGCTTTTTATAAAGTTTTTATCAGTAAACACCAGCAGTGTTTACTTTATCCTGTCTAGGGAGGTTGTATAACATTCTGACCCACTTGGGTCAGACAAGAAATTCAGACACCCAAGAAATGCAACAAGAGAAAAGTACTTGCGAACATGACTTGACTTGTATTTTATGCTAGCTTATCTTAAAAATGAGAGAGCTTGGAGAATTCTTATTTTTATTAAGGCATACAGTAGAATTAAGAAACTGTTGCTGATAACAGCTAGACATTATCCCACGGAACAAAAATTAGAACTTTTGAAAAGTTACTTTTTAGTATAGCTTTGTATGGAAGATTCCACTACATGGAATTAGACCTTATTTAATGTTGCCTTTTCCTGACAAATTTTAGGTGGTATCAACCGCTGCTCAAACTAGGTTGTGGTGTTACTAATAGGAAGTTTAACCATAGCAACTGTTTTCTTGGGAACAGGTGAATTTTTTTTTTTAACTTTAATTATTCTATTTAGTTAGCATGGCTGTGAAAAAACAAATGGGTAAGAAGAGTGAAGAGACCTCGGTGTTGGCATCCCTAAGACTTTTGATGTTTCTAGTGCCAAAATTACATGCATATAGTGGAGAGGCAGTTGGGAAAGACCTCTTAAATGTTTGTAGACTTACTGAGAGCAATAGGTTGCTCTACTTGATAGTTATATGCATTGACTTGCATGCCCAGGTTTAATCCTACTCGGTCCCTGTCCCCCAGATGTGCTGCTGGGACTTAGGCTGTGCTTCCTGGCTCCTAAAGCCAGGCAGTGCAGGGTTTTCCCTGCTGTGGTAGAGACTCCCAGAGGGATTCTGGCACCCCTTCAGTTTTAGGCAATGACTATGGTGGCCCTCACACCTACCCCTGGTTACAGTACTAACAAGCATTGCTATAGACACGCTTTTGTAAAAATAGATTTATTTTATGTTAGAAATCACATGCTGTATTTATTCTATTCTAAGATGAGGTTCCCCCCCCCATTTAATTTGGGGGGAGCCCCTCATCTTACAATAAAGTATGGATGGGGCAAGTGGCTGCTGTGGCTCAGGCTGTAGCACCTACCTGAGGTTGGGGCCAAAAGCTGCTGCCTGCCCTTGCTGTCTCTGCACCCTGATATCTCCCCCTGCAGCCTCTTCTCTCCAGCTCCTACCCCATCTCTGCCACAGCCCCTGCTCCCCACTCCTGACCCTCTTCTCCTCTCCTACCCACCCTACTCAACAAGGTTTGCTCTGTGCTGGCAGGCTTCATACATGCTGCAGCCTGGGACACTGAGCATGGCCCTTGCCCTGCAGCAGTAGTGCATAGCCTACATGGCTGTTATGGGGGCTGGGCACAGTACCCCAGGCTAGAACAGGGGTTACAGAAGCTGGGGAGGAAGCAGGGAGCAGATGCTTGAGGGAAGAGAGGAGGAGGGCAGCAGGAAGCCAAAACTGGGGAGGGGGGAGGGACAGGCAGGCAGGAGACAGGTGGCAAGGAGGCAAGTGCAAGCAGGGAGCAAGCTGCTTGACTTCCCCAGTGCCTACCCCCTGCAGGAGTGGGTGGGATGAATTAAAGGCAACTCTCCAATAATGAAATTCTATACATGGAAAATTATAACAAATATAAATTTTCATTGTATAAAATCTAATTATTGGGGAGTCATCTTAAATTTAGGGTCATCTTGGATTCAAGTTAAAATAGTATGTATTTTACAGAAGTGTTTATAGCAATGCATGTTTCTGTCTGAACAAAAGTTAATTCTGTCATAGCAGTGTTTAGGTTAAGTGACAAAAAAACCCCAAATCCATAGTTATAGATATTTCTCTCTATTGCAGAATTAATATGTAAACATAGTATATGAAGGTGGTATAGTGTTATCAGTTGATAATGCTTTCAGTCATTGCCCTACATCTTAGGACTGTTAATGGGGACAACTGTCCACTCTGACGTGACCTCCAAGCACCAAGATTTAACCTAGATTTGTAAATTTGCTACTTCAAACCTCTTAAGTTTTATTCAAGAATACTGGAGTACAGAGTCCCAATTAGAATTGTACATCTGTAATGAATAGAGATACCAAAGTAAGCTTTGAAGAAGCTGGTTTGAATACTAGAAGGAGTATGTAGGTTAGCATAGCATTTTGCTCTGGTACTATACCTTTCTTCCAAATTGAGTTAATAAGTACAGCCAGAACAGTTGCACTAAAGTGGCTATACTGCTTCCAATTCATAAACTGGCTTGGGTGTCTCTTTCTGAGACTGCATTGTCATTTTATCTTTTTCCCTTTATCCTCATGAAATCCCAGCAAAGTTAAGGAGGCAGTATTTCCATTTAGAGATGAAAACTGAAGTATAGAGAGACTAATGACTAATATCTTTAAAAGAATGTAGGTCCATAAGTTGCATTATAAAACAGAAATTAAGCATTTTGAGAATCTTGATATACCCAGGGTCTCGTGCACAACCTGAGAAAGAACAAGGAATTAAATCCCCCCTCTCAAGTCTTAAATTAGCATCCTACCTACTGAACAATCATCCGTGTATATACAAAGATGTAACAGCTGGTTAGATACAAAATCACCACAAATGTCATAGAATTCCTTTTTATTCTAATAGTGTGAAGCAGGTATATCAAATTCACCTGGGACCCTGATGCTTTATCTGGATTGTGGGACTCGTCATGAACCAAATGCAGCCTGGGGCATGGGGGTAGCAGCCACAGCTACTACAAAGGCAGCAAAAGAGTCTTGTGGCAGTAGGAGGGATCCAGCAGTGGCGAAGATCTGGTGTGCAGTGAGGGTCTGGGAGCAACCAGTGCAGTGAGCAAAGCCATGAACATTTCGGCCAAATGGCCCTGTATTCTGCAGCATGTATTTTGCTTGTAATTTCAGAGGTGGGAATATCTTAAGTACTGGGTAGATACAGATGTAAACTGAGACAACTCCTAGAGCAAAATAAATTTGCAGTGGGAAAACATGTAGAGGAAGCACAACACAAGACATGGACCTGGCAATGAGGTTTTGCCCTCATAAGCTGAATAAAAATGGCTGTTAACAGACATTCACTTAGAGGCGTTATGGGATCTGATCCATGAGTCCAACAGTCGCACCTCCTGCCATGCCACACATGCATGGCATGATTTTTGGGCCAGAAATTAGATCCTTAACTGTACCTTACTTGCCAGTATAGGGGGGATCATGGCCAAGTAGTTTATACTCATTCGGGCACATGTGGTCATGATCCCAAACTTTCTTTGCACTGGCAAGTCAAAAGAAAATACCCACAATCAGTTGATTGTCAGGAACTGAACTGGGGTCTGAAACCGGCCGTAATGCAATCCTCAGCCCAAACCAGCAATCAGTTGATTCTCAAAACCTTGCTGGTGTGGCATAGGAGGAGGAGTAGGCATCTCCATGTAATTCTATTGTCTCATGAGACAGTGAGGCATCAGCTCACTGAACATCTGTACATATGGCTGCAGACCCCAATTCTTGAGTGATAGTCCCTTCCTCACTTTTATTATCACATGTAAAGCTTGTATCAAGCAATCCTGAATGTGGTGCAGGGTTCTTTCTGAGGTTTCTTTTCCTCTGCACATTGGGTTTATTTTTCTTAAAAAGCCTTCATTCCATGCTAAATAGACTGTTTTCAAATGCTTTGATTCTCAGCAGTCATTTGGCCATTTCCCAGTCATTTGGCCTGATATTCATTGCCTCCAATATCTCTCTTGCAGATGTCTTTAAACTAGAGATAAGGATCCCCACATGTCTTTTTTTCCTACCAGGAGTTCTCCATGCAAGAGATCCTTTGGTATACAGGTATGCAGCACACATGGTTTTAAACACGTGCCTGGATGAGTAAAAACCATCTGTGCTTCTCAGCTGGGCAGCATGCATAATTTTAAAGGCACACAGCTGAACTCCGGAACAGGTTTTTAAGTCTGGGATATAGTGAGCTCAATATCAGGGAGATCTCCTGATGTTGAGCTCTCTCTGCCCTTCATCTGCTGCTAGCAGTCAGGCAGGGGTCCAAGGTTCAAAAACTAATTCTGCCCCAAGCCTGGTGGATAGGGGACCTTGGGGCTGCCCAGTTCTGGGTCCTGACATTCAGCTGAAGACCTGATTCAGTGATGATTTAACTAATACTTTAAATACTCTTACTTGATTTCATTGGACATCATACATAGAGTTTGCATTGTATCATAAAGTAGATTGTGAGAAAGCAACAGATGGCAAGTACAGACAAAGTACATGTTATAAACCTGCTGCTTTTAAGTCACTGGCAAAATTAGGTAGCCTTGGCAGAATTAAATTTTTTTTTTTTTTTATAATTTTGAGGAATAATATCAATGTTTATTTTTAAGCAATTTATTTCAATTTTTGCTGATTTTAAATGTTCAGGATTGCGTGAAATTAGGGGTGTGGGGGCAGACAATTTATTAATGACAGTATAGTATTATAGAGCAGTTAACTGCAATAAATGTAACTACTGTAGAACTGCCAACAGCTGAGCAGCAGAGCTGCCCTCAATCTCAGCTCCACTCACACCTCCCTCATCCACTTCGTCACTTTCTCTTCCTTTGTTCCCAGTCCCCTGGGGTTTCTGGGAGTTGCAGTCAGCATTGTTCTGTAGGACTGCTTCCCCTGTTGTCAATGCTCCATCAGCTATAATTTTTTATGTCCGCTTCCTATACATTTTGATCATTAATGGGAATATTTTTCGTCTGTCTGTGAATGTGAGGTGAAATTGACATTTATCAACATTTACCAATAAAAACATCCTGCCTAGCTTAAGGATAGGCATTCCCTAAAGCAATTACAACATACTAGGAAGCTAGCATATCCCAACATGAAGGTTGTATAACACCTGTTTATGACATCCCATTTAGTGGTTCTGATGCATGGAAGGTAAGCTTTTCAGTCCTTTTCACTATATATAGTATCCAAAACAATGGCGTTTTAAACCTTTTTAAAGACTCCAAATTTTATTGTGTTATAAATGTTATGTACAACCGCTGTATAGATGAAAGGGACATGCCTCCCTGGTTTCTTGCTGTCCTCTTGTCCCTTCAGTAGGTCTCCTGCATATTAGCATGTCTTTTGGCCCAACTATTGCGATTCCCCCACAGATTATTGTGAATCTTTTAATTCTAACAGCTGTCTATGAGATCATGCTCCTGAGAGGCAGATGCCTTTTATCATTAATTTACATATGAGCAGCAATGGTCTGTCCAAGATTACAAAGCAAGAGAATACCAGAGTTAAACATACAACATGCATTCTGGCTGCCTATTCTGGTGCTACCCCTGTTGAATCTGTTATTTTACCAAACTTGCATACAAACTTGTCAGAGATCAAAGTCTTTGATTTCAGATGCCGATTGCAAAAGGTCAGATGGCAAAAGGTCAGAAGCTAACACAACACACACTATTATTCTTTAGTTTGTAACAGGGCTGCATGCACACACCCCTGTCTGTGCCTCATTTTAAATCACTTGAGCTCCCATACAAGAGAGAAGTTAACCTTGGATTGTATACAACTCAGACGCTATGACGTAAAAAAAGATACCGTACCTATGGTAATGAGATTAGCTAACTTTAGTGAAGTGGTAAAATTAAATAATGTACTATGCTCGCCCTCCTGTGACCAAACAGGACTAGTACCACCCAAGCAAAAAATAACCCCCCTTTTTTCTGAAACCTGAGCAAATAAAGAGGGCACAAGTGCCAACTTGTTAATTATTCATGCCTGGTGTGTAGTAATTGGTCACCTGGCCAAGTATAACTTTGAAAGAACTTCCGCCCAAAGCGGAGAACTCTCCACACACACACCCAGGAGACGCAGTTTGTAAAGTGGCCTCTTACAAACATCTCCCCGCCTTCGATCCTTCTCTTGACGTGACCCCGTCCTTGCTAGCTCAACTATCTCCCTCATTATCTTTCTTACCAAGAGCTCTCGGTAATTTGCAGACTGCAACGGCTTATGTGAATCGCTCAGAATCAAGTCTATTACCCACCCTGTAAATGCTGGGTAACATGATATCTGCATGCTGTAACTGAATAAATCAACTCCTCTGCCTACGCTGCACTACATCAGTAGCATAAGTAAAATAAACTTTCTGTGTAACCAATACACTTTAAATCATCTGACTCCTGCTCGCCGTTAACACCCACCTGTTCGGTCATAAATCCCCCCCTTGCGCCAAGCCGGTCGTGCCAACCCAGGCTCACAGGTCAAGAGTGCACCGGTCATCGGGGCACGACAAAACTTACCATCACACATACAAAGGAAAGCAAGGGAGATGATTACTATTTATCTGCCACTTGTGCAGCATCCTCTGTCTGTTGTGTTGCTTCCCCAGCTACCTTCTTTCCAAACCCAAACATGGTTGCTTCAGTGTCTTTTCTCTAGGTAAAAAGATGGACAAGCAAATCTCTAAATGTGGTTCTGTTATGTTGCTCTCAAATGTACTGGGGGTTTTTATAGACAAAGCAAAACTCCTCCTACTGACTACAGGCAAATCTGAACAGCCGGGATGCAGAAGAGACATGAGAATTTATTGGATAACTAATATGTAAGGCATTGAAGGGTGAAAGAATGTTAGGAACTGTTGTTTTTCCTCTCCTGGGTATGGGTGTGGATTTAATCCAGCAGAGTATTCCATAGCTCTAGAATAAAAACTTTGATTTCATGTGGACAAACTAACAAACAAAATATGTCCCACAGTTGTTCATATGAAATATATCCCAAATGAGTGCTGCTGGCAAGCTGAGTATCAAGCAGAACCAATATATCTCAAACTGTACAGAATGACAAAATCTCTAACTATTTAGCTGAAAAAATGCTTAAGAAAACACTGGCCCAGCATCAGGCATTTCACAGGTTGACTCTGGAAAAGTGTTCTGATTTTTTCCCTCTGAATTGAGCACATTATAATTAGGTCATAAAATTTGTTGTAAGAAACGATTTTTAAAAACCCTGCTTATTTACTGTTCATGCAAAAAAAAAAAAAAAAAGGTGCCAAATAATTCAGTCTGGTCACATTAAATTAAAACTTAGTTGCTATTTTTCACCCTGTGGGCTGTTTTGAGCTGTACCAAGCTCAAAGGATGATGGTTGAGAGGCACAAAGTTTGTTGAATGGGGGGCAGAATAGGGGGATATAATTTAGAAGAAGGCCATAGAGACTGCTGTACCTGTCAAGAACTGGCCTGGTTACTGTTTACGTGTCACTGATTCCTTCTTGTGGGGAACAATAAAGAGTGGGTAGTACAGAATTATTTCTGCCAGTTTATATCACCTAAGCAGATTCTACATAAGGAATATCCTCCTCTTCTTCTCTAGGCCATCCATCCAGCTGATTTGCTTATACACTACAAAATAGCTATATGAGAAGCCAAAACTGGATTTCTAGGCAGAATGTAATTTATCTTTTATACCTTTACTTGTTTGATCTATAAATATCAATATGCAGCAATTTTCTATTCAATACATATTTTCACAGTGTAAAGTTACAATTTGTGTTTTCTAATGCTTCCATAAAAAAGTTTGTACTCGATAAACCCCTAAATCCAGTGCGTTAAAGTTGTTTCAGAAAAGGCTTAGTCTTGCATCCTGCCATTATGAAGCCTATGGTGAGGGATGGGTATGGAGCAAAGCCAGCCAAGCACCACCCTACAAGGGCAGAACAGGATGACTTGCAGAGAGGCTGCCAGATGCATTTTTTCCCTGCTGCCCAGGAAAATAAGAGGGCATGTCCTGCCTACCATAGAGTGTCAGTAATTATAGATAAGCCCTACTGAAGTCAAATGAAAGAGTGATACAGACTTTAACAACTTTAGAATGTATCGTAAGACAGCTAAGTTTGCATGGAAATTATTAAATTCTATAAGATTATTACTATTCACTCCTATGGCATTGTTCACAATGTGCATGGAAAGGAAATAACCTTTCTTTAAATTCTATACAACTTCCATAGAGGTGCCAAAGTATCTGAACTAGCTGGCTGGGAGCTAGTCGCATCCTCCTAAGCACCAGACAGGGTGGCTGTTAGTCCACTGCTATAAACTATTCCATGTGAGGGAGCACCACAGAGATTCAGTCTGCACCTGCCCCCTCTCCCCTGCTGCTCACAACTTCCCAAGACTTGGGTGATCCTTGCCAGGGCAAAGTGGGGAGTAGCAGCTGCTTCATTTTTCTAGTCCCAGGAAGACAACCCCCTTTCACACACCCCCAACCTGCTCCTCAAACCAGGGACATTAGCCTAGGGAGGAGGTAAGGGGGCCACTCTGCTTGGCTCCCAGTGCCCCTATAGCAGCAGTCACCAACCAGTGGAACTCGATCCACCAGTAAATCTCAGAGCCTCTTGGAGTGATCTGAGGCTGGGGTGGGGAGCCGAGTGCCTGAGTACATGCATATGCGCACCCCAGCCCAGCAAATCAGTCTATGGAAGGGGTGGGGGCTATATCAAGGCCCCTGTGGTAAGGGACAGTGCTGCAGAGGCAGGAACAGGGGTAAGTTGAGTGGTGCCCCAGTCAGGTGGGACTTAGTTGCGGGGGAGGTGCACCCTCAAATAATTTTTCTCCCTGTGCCTCGATCTGCCCTCCTTCCCTCCCCACATATTTACCTGCTGGGTGGGGGGAGGGGTGTGGCAGCGCACAGTAGATCTTGGGATGCTTTTAAATGTCAAAGGTAATCTACTTAAAAAGGCTGGAGACAATTGTCATGTAGGATATCCTTGCTGCCTCCAGGGCTGGAACTGGGCATGGGGATAGCCTCCCTGCACTCAATTCCTTGCTGCACCCAGGGCTGGAACTGGGCATGGGGATAGCCTCCCTGCACTCAATTCCTGGTCCCTGTGCTTTGCAGTCCCACCTCTGCCATCCAGCTGACTAGTGAGGATGGCAAGGAGAAGCCAGAGGTAGCGCTTGTGTCTTTCCTGAAGACCAGTCCAAGAGGGAAGGGGAACAGCAATGTAAAGCCCCTTCCCCTAATTGAGCAGTCCCCTGTTTGGGAAAGGGTTAGAGAGCAGCTGTTTCTGCTCTCCTCCCCTCTTAGACCAGATCCACACTCCCCAAATGTCACTCTGATCCCCTTCCTGTGCTTGATTTGCTGCTCTTCCTTCTGCTCCCTGTATTATCTACAACTACTGCTTGCCCTACTCCTAGTTGTCTGTGGACCACACAGAAGGCTGCCCATTTCCCATGTGGCACTTGTACTGCATGTTGGCCACCCCTGGTCTAAACTAAATCCAACTAAGAACATTTTTTACAAGTTCAACATCTTAATTGTCTTTATGTAAAATTCTTAAAGACTGGAAGAGGTCAGTTTCAAAAGTAAAATCATGCACATACTCTAGTCTGTCTCTGAGACTCAGGGTTATATTTTGTCCCCCAGCTGCACCAGTGAAAATGTATAGTAACCCATTGCCTACTGCTATGACTCTGAGCAATGTTTGCCCTTGGAAATTTAGTCCTCAGTAACATAATGGGAAAAATGTGTCTTAATTGCACAGCTCAGGCAGACAGGCAGGCTCGGGGGAGGGGAAAAAAAAAAAAGAATCAGGTTTGACACTTTTTTTTTTCCTTCTGTGGAGCCTGCCTGCACGGGCTGCCTGTATGGGATGTCTGCACAGCCCCTGAGCTGCAGAGGACCCGGTGCTTCCCTCCATGGCTGTAAGATAGAAGACTAAAACACCTCAGACATGTTTTATTTTGCTGCATCTCAAAGTCATTTAATTTGCAATACACCACTGACATGTCTAAACAGCCGTGCCATTAAAGCGCATTACACTGCTAACGTGTAAACAGCTGTACCATTAAAGCAGTGCAAAAGGGCATTGAACCACTTTAAAGGCCAATTTTGTGATATGTACAAATGGCCATAGGGGGAAACTAAGGTAGTGTGAGTGGTGCTGAATCTGCCACATGCAACCAAAAAATAGTAATAGTAATTAAGCAAAAGTTCAAACAATTAACAGAGCTTTAACTCTAAGTATGAAGAGTAAGTCAAGCTGCTGAATAAGAAAGGGTCATTTTTTGAGAGTAGTCTTGTATTTCAAATCACAGTCTGCATCAAGGGTGGCAAGGAGGCATGCTCTCCCAATGGGAACTGTGACCGACTGTTTATTTTAGGAAGACACAATGCTTTATGGAAGGCCAGTGGAGCTTGTTCCCTGTGCCAGTGCTTTAGAGGGTGTAGTGCACATTTTCTCTTGCTTAGGCTTTCTGGCCTTTGAAGATGGATGGTGTCACAGTGCCATCTCTTTTCTGTTCCATCATTTTGAGTGTTGGCAACAAAACTAGCTTAGTGAGAGCACAAGGAGAAAGGTTTCTTTATTCCCTGACTATATACAGTTCAGCATAGTTGAGCTGTCAACTGTGTAGGCATGGGGTTTAATGGCAATTAGTCAGTTTGGCTATAGGTTTGCTCGGGCATACTGACTCCTTTCAAATATATTAATTTCCTTTCCAATGTATCGTCTTCTATTACAAAATAGGATGCAACATCATGCAACAACATAATTAATACACTATTGATATTTATGGCAATTTAGACCCGCTAGTAGGCCTGCAAAATAGGTTTTGGCTTTAAATATTACATTTATTTGGCTTTTGATATTTTGATTAAGTAACATCTGCTGAAATAAGATGTAGCCTATGAAAGTTCATGCCTCTCTGGGCAAGTTAGTCTATAAGTACCACCCTCCCCCCACCTTTTGATTAATTAAGTTCATACTTAAAAACTCATAGCTATAAACACAGGGTCTAAATATTTTCTCTTTAATGAAAGTGAAGTTCCTCATATATTCACATGATTCTAGAAAGTGAGACTTTAAGAAAAATACTAAATATAATGAGATTTAGGAGAAAATTGAAGGAAGGAGCAACAGATTTTTTGAGATGTTTCTCCTTATTTGAGTCACATAAACATTAGTGTCCTCAGATGTTACTTCAGGTGTAAACTACAGCTTACCCAGGTGAGCAGTATCATAAACACTGGGCTTTGTGACCAAAACTACAAATGATGGAAAAACTCGAGTGTCAGTTGCCAGTCCCATAGATGCTTAAGTTATATTGATGGATTTTTGTTCCATGCTGTGACTGAAAGCAGAAATTAGAAGAAAAAAATATTACTGTGACTGGAGTGAGCAATGCAATTTAAAAATAACTGTAAAATATAAGTTTACATAAAAAGCGGCACCCTGTGTAGCTCTTAATAATTTCTTACCAATATAATCCATTTGGGAGGACTAATTAGACAATATTATGGGCTTAAATACTTAAATAGGTTGACAAAACTCACTTCCAATATTCTTTAACTTGACGTTACGGGTCTGATTTTACTTTAGAGTTTCTGATGCAGGCTGTAGGGGAAGGCTTCTGTAAGGCAAATTCTGATACTACCAAGCCATAACAGAACCTAATTTGTAGGCTTATTATGTAGTTGAATCCACAGTCCTGAGTTAAATAGTCTTCCCATATGATACATGGGGAGAACTGGATGACTGAGAATAGTCATCTAGATAGGAATCAGCTAAAAATATTCAAAACTGTACAGTAAACAGGAAAGCCATATCTTTAATGAGAACAGAGCAGGACTTTTTAAGATTATTAACTTTACCACAATGGAATACATCTGTTTTAACCTTTGCAAACGTAACTCCAGAAATCACGTGCATGTTGGTAATTCTATGTGAATAAGTACTGGAACATAGAACCGTTCCTGGCTCCAGGAGGGAAGGCGTGAGGACTGTGAAAGAGTCTGAATTCTATGGAGCTTTTAACATCAGGGAAGTAACCACAGAAAGTGCTAAATAATTAAGCATTAGTGAGTGTTGCCCAGTAACTGAGAGTACAGCAGTGTAGTGGTTTCTCTATGTACTTGCCCTTGGGTAAATATTTGGGCTTTGAAGCTTGAAGTGACAGGTGACATTGTAACGGCTTGCTCTGTGCAAGGTATTTCACTCTCTCTTTATTCATAGACCATGTATCATACACAGGTTCCCTATGCAGGCCTCTTTAGTGGATGTAGTCCTCATATAGACTGAAAATAACAGCTTCCCACAGGTTTCAGTGGTGAGTGGCTCTCCTGAGATTCTGTTAATAACTACTAATAGACATAAACCCTGTATGACAGACTCATTTAATCATGCATCCTATTCATTGTGTTCCTGGGGGAGACTGCAAAGCATCTAGTTTGACAAGCCAACAGCTAGATGTTGTTTCATCACACACAACTGCTTTGGTCACTCAGGCTGCTTGTACATGCCATGGGGGTTTACTTTGGTTTAATTCTAAGTTGAAGCGGTGGGTTTTTGAAAGTAATTTAAAGCACAAGACGCTGCTGACAGTATAAACATCAGTGCCATTAAAGTGCAATATGCCGCTGACAATCTAAGCAGCAACTCCATTAATGTGGTGCAAAAGGGCATTTAAGCTGCTTTAAAGGCCAATTTTGTAGTGTGTACAAAGGTCCTCAGCTTTTCCTGTAGTTACAGTTAGAGTTTGATTGAGAGCTGCCTAATTGAATCTGGATAGTGTGTTGAAAGAAACACACCACGGAAAGGTAAGAGTGCTTGTGTAGTCCCTCTGATTAGGAGAGTGTCATTACCTTCTTATTTTAAAAGGATACTAGTTAGGGATCCTGTTTGATTCCAGACCATATCTGTTTGTCCAGCAACCAGCAATGTGTAACAAATAAGATTATTCTTTTTTTCTCTTGGCAATCAACACTGTCCTAGACACCAGTACCTATGTAACTTCCACATGGGATTACTGCCAAGAACTGTACTTGGGGTTGTCCTTGAACACTACTCAAAAACTTCAGTTCATGCATAATGCAGATGTCCACTTAGTAAACAAAATTTCATGCTGACAGCATATTACACTTGTGCTCCACAGACTGTACTAGTTTTCATTATCTTTCTAGGTTCAGTTCAGGGTAATAGTTCTGGTTTGTAAGATTCTTTAAGCTTTTGGTTTGTGCAGCTGGGAATGTTACTTTCTTTTGCACCGTCCTGATCAATTTTTGAGAATGAATGAGATTCTGAAGCTGACAGTTCCTAGCTGTCAGGAACTTGGCTGCAGTCAAGACCATTTGTACCTTGGGTGGGTGAAGTTAGCTTGGAGGGGAGCCCAAAGCTCTCAAATTGACTTCCATCATGGTCTGAAAAACCAAGCATAGTTAGCCTTAAGCATGTTTAGTCAGGCTTTTCTGGAGGAAGTTCCTTAGAAATTAGAAGAGGTTGAAGCCAGGAGGGTTTTAAGTCTTTCTGACATCGTGACACTGGAACTGATTGTTCATACATATTTTCAAAGTTGTTATTGTAAGTTCATCTCAAGATAAGGAGTCTAACCCTGCTCTCATTGGGCAGATCTACATGTGTAATTAATGCACCTGAAAAAATGCCAGCACTGTTCATACCTGGGTTTATTGCTCCTAGGCACAGCATGTTGAGCTGAGGAGGCGCAGCCCTGGCTGGCAGGTGGCCCCAGAGGTCAGTCTGCCAACCTGGAGCTGCTTTGACCTGGTTCAATGTGCTATGGAGGGACTGGCTGGGACATGAGGTTGCTATAGTGTGAGACTAGCTGACAGGTAGCCCCTGCACTATAGCATCCTCAGGCCCCAGCCAGCCCCAGTCACTGTCCACACATGCATTGCAGTGGGGTAAATAACTGCGCCGTAGGATAGTATTTGTGTCAGGCAGTACTCCTATGGCAGAGTGAATTACTGTATTTCATGATGTATAGTTTGTCACAGTGTATAAGTCGACCCCATTATTCTGATCCGAAAAGTTAGGAATTTCATAGATCTGGTGTATAAGTTGACCTAATTTTTTGGATCAGAAATATGGGGTCAACTTATACCAGCCCCTGCATGCCCTCACTGTGGGTCAGGCACCTGGGAGGGGGGACATGTGCCACAGCACCACTTCCAGGGGACAGGGACAGGCTTAGCTGACACTCACACATCCCCTGCAAGCAACACTGCTGAGTGCTGAGCCCAGCCCCATATCCTGTGAGTAGCACTGAGCTCAGGTGCTCAGCTGGAGCAGGCTCAGGTGCTCAGCTGGAGCAGCCCAGTAAGCACCACTCACAGGGGATGAGGGCACATCAGCTGAGCGCCAAGCCCATCACCGCTCACAGGGGACACAGATGAGTTTGGTGCTCGGCTGGCATGCCCCCATCCCCTGCTAGCAGTGCTGCCTGGACCACGCCAGCCAAGCACTGAGCCCAACCCCATCCTCAGTGAGTGGCACTACCATGTCCCATCCCCTGTGAGTGGCACCAGGCTCAGCTGGCATGGTTGGGTTCAGTGCACAGCAACACCAGTTGCAGCAGACAGGGCTAGGCTGCAGCAGACAGGCCCCATCCCCTGCGAGTGGTGCCAGGCTCAGTGATTGGCTGACGCAACCTGGGCAGCACCACTCACTCCTTGGGGGCATGTCCCTTGTGTCTTAATTTATCTAACAGTAGAATGGATGCAGCAGTTAGCTACTTCACACAGGGATTATTGGCCTCAGTGGACTTTGGGCCATGGCCAGAGATATCTGTGAAATACTTGGAGATCGTTTGATGTGTAAAGCACTGGGGGCTAACCTTCCTGGCAGGTGTACCACTCCAATCCCCTTCCCCAGCCCGATTGGCTGCTCTGTTTTCTGCCTTCTGTCCACTTCCCAGTCTACCAAGAGCCAAACACAGAGGCTGCCCATGCCATTTGTGGCTTGAATGCTACATGTTGGTCATACTTAGTGCTTTGCATAATTAATTTCCGTGCTTACAGAAAATTTTGGAAAAAAAATCATGTGTTTTTTCTTATCCTTTATTCCATTATATGAAAAATATTAGAATAAATGAACAGTTGACTTTAAATGTAATAAATTTATTTTTCTGGGGAGTGAAGATGAATTTCGTAGTGGGACTGTTTTGCTGTGCTATGTATTGACACAAATATTAGTAGTTTGATCAGTTATAAGAATTACTATTTTTATTCAATTTACAAAGTAACAAGTTTTACACTGCCATAAGAAGGAGACAAATCCTTAAGTCATATTAGGACTTTCATGATCCCTATTGAATAAGAGATTATGAATATAATACACAGGATTATTTTTAAATGTTAGGGTGAGGCATTCTGCATGATGTTTTTTAATTAAGTTTAAACAGTTTAAATTATCCATAATCTCAAATAATTTTCATTTTTCAACACAAACTTTGAACAGTAGGGCAAACATGGGTTTTACAATAGCTGATCTCTTTTGCTTATATTACATCATTTCTTAAATGAACATTTTTTTCCAAAGGCAGACATTGCTTCAGTTGCTTGATCAGTTGCTTTCTCCACACCATCTTGAGCTGTCTTGCAAATGTGATCCATAGCTGAAAAAGGGAAGAAGCTCACATAAATGCTGTGTCTATATATCCAAGTACACATAGTTACTACGGAAAGGGAAGGTGAAAGACTGTATCCCCATGTTTGTTATACCTAACTATATATTATTCAGTATATCCTTGTGCTCATGTTTACTACTTCATACCATGCACCAGCAGCTTATATTAATGAAAAAAGTCTTCCCTTTGGTGCTTATTGGTGTTTAAAAGTGATGCTGGTGAGTGATGAGTAGAGGCTGGCTCAAATTGCAGGCCCAGCTCATGGCATGGCATCTCCTTTAATCCTGTAGTTGTATATGTGCCCCCCTATCACTTATTGACAGAGGGGCCCAGTAAGCCATACCACTCGCCAGTTGCTCCTGATGGCCAGAAGGTGAAGACTGTGGTTTTAAATATGCTCTGCTTGCTGCTGACTGGATGGGAGGCAAAAACTGTGGCATATTTTAAACCACAGTTTTTGCCTCTCAGCCCTCAGAAGCAAATGGCAAGCAGCAGAGTGAATGAGGCCCCTCCGCCAATCAGCAGTGGTGGGGTTGGGGGATTCATGGAGGGAACTCCAAGATTAAAGGAGCTGCCGCAAGGAACTGTGAGCTGGGCCTGCAATTTAAACTGGGCCCTGGTGACGAGAGAGAGGCTAGGAACTGCTGGGCGGAGGTGCCTGCTGGGTGCTTATGGGTTCTGGGATTGGGTGTTGTTAGCTATGGTGTAGGTTGGTGGGATAAATAGTGTGGCAGTGTCTGGTGGCTGATTGTGATGACTGATGGGTGTATGTTAGGCGCTGATGGAGAGGGTAATGGTGCTGATAAGTGCAGTAAGCTTCTTCCTCTTACCCAGCAAGTGTATGTGTAGTGAATTACCACTTTCAGCATGCAATCAGCTTATGCTGTGAGAAGTGCAGGAACAAAAACAACTGGCTTCCTGCCATTAAGTGAAGTACAGTGTAAGCAGTGTGTGTGGGGGGTGTGTTTTGGCAGGCAGAGATTTAGCAGCAGCAGCAGCAAGAGGGTTGTCTTTTTCTTTCCTCCTTTTACTAACTGTTTTTGCTGTTGTCCCAGTAGTGGTCATATTTTGACAGTTTTACCACATTCTCTCTATGGTGTCCCAACCCCCAGTGGGAATTTGCCTGCCCAAGAGATCTATTAGCTTGAGATTTTCAGTTGACCTTTTAGACCCTGACAATCCTAATTCTTCCTTTATTCATACAATCTATTTAACGTTCGGTGCATTTTACTTCTTTCTTTGTCAAGGTTGGCAGTTCTTGTCACCAGAAGGAAACTACTTATACTCTTCACACTAGTTCTACTGCCATTTAATAATTAACAACATTGCCGACTTAGCAGGCACCTTGAGCTCCATGTGATGAAGCCAGGGTTAGCATTATTATGGACTCCTGCCCTCAGAGCTGGAGAAATCAAGATGCTTTGCCTGCTTGCTTACCCTCTAAGAAAGAAGGGGCAACATTTGGATTGTATCACTGTGATTGGTGATGAACCCTGGGCACAATATGAAATGTGTAAGCCATGAAAAAAAGGTCACTTGATCTGACTTGGTCTACCAGCAAACATACATACAGTAAAAGTTGCATTATCTGGCACCTTACAAGCCAGCATGCTGTATTAACGGGCATGCCGGCTTGTAAGGTAAAACTGAAACCGGAAGTACCCACCATGGCATTTCCAGTTTCACCAAGCCCCCATGGTCTGGGGCAAAACAACCTGTGTGGGGCCCGCCTCCCTGTCCCTTGGGGGCCATGGGAGGGGTGGTGATGTGGCGGGAGGGGCAGCAATGCCCTGGATGCAGCGGGAGAGGCAGCAGCCCAAACAGGCAAAGACACCTGTTCAGGCCTCTCAGTTAACCGGCATATTTTGTTATCCAGCACCCTGCATTCCCCATGGGTGCTGGATAGAAAAGCTTTTACTGCATACAGTCACTAAGGAGCAAATAATGAAATTCTTGCCTCTCACTAAGTTAATGGGAGTCTTGCCTAAGAAAGTACCAAATAAAAATGAAGGAAGAACGTTAGAACCTAACCTTAAGTTCATTGTACTATTTTTCATTAAATGCTTATGTCCTTTCCTTGTTTTCCTTTTATTCTCAGTATTGCCCATATTGAAAAGACATGCTTATACCTTTTTGACTTGCGTTGGTAGCTTGATTCACCGCATCTTGTGCAGCTTGGCCCAGTGCATTCGCTGTGGTTAGAGAAGACATTGTATTTTACTTAGTTGTTCAAGCTTTATGCTTTCCTACATTCCTTTCCCTTCACCTCCATTAACTGCTATGCATAGACAATGCATAGGGTGGGTACAGGGGGGCATGTGCCCCCCCCGAGATTGGCCCTCGCCAGCTGGGGATTGGGGGGCGATGGTCAGTGCCCCCCCTGAGATTGTGGGGGAGCTGAGAGAACTGCCAGCGACACTTCCAGATTTTGCTGCTGGCACTTATGCCAGCGGTGGTGATTGGCTACTGGGGGATCCAGTCAGCAATTGGCCACTGGTGCCCCCCCAGTATCAGGAGGCACCACTGTATACTGTATACAGTGGAGTTATATCTTACGCTGAAGTCAGCACGTAAGGCAAAAATCGCATATAGTTGAAATCGCCCTTCCTGCTGCACTTCTCGCCCCTCTCATCCTCCTCTGTGTCGTCCTGCCAGGGCAGCCAGCTGAGCATGAGCGAACTGTCGCCCCCCCAGCTATGCAGGTTCATGCAGGCACTATCACGTGGCGCCGCACTACGTGCCATGCCCCAGCCAGCACCCGGCAGTCAGCCCCAGCAGCCGAGTGCGTATAGCTGAATTCGTGTAAGTTAAATACTATGTGACTCAACTGTACACCACAAAGTATACTGACCCACTGTCACTATACTTTGCTATGAAATTAATTTTATAAAACACAGAGCATGTTACTAATAAGAAGACAAAATGATAAAATGATATGATTAGCAGCATGTTGGAATTTTGCAGTGTAGCTGCACATTGCTAACTGCAGTATTATTTTTATTTATGTGTTTTAATTTATTCTTTTGAAGGTGTTTTTAATATCTGACTTGTTACCATCTGGGGCAAAATGGCTTTGAAAGGCTTCTGGGCCTCCTTTCAGGATGGAACGAAAGATAAACCAGGAGATGAAAAGGAGCATTTTCCCCAAAGATTCTAGAGGAAAAGGAGTTAAAATACAATTCAACAAAAATATATGGGAAAGTTGTATAGGAATGTCCCTGTAACTAGCAGATTAAAATAAGAGTTATAAGCAGTTTACAAGACACAGTTTTCTTTCAGTGCTTTTGGCTAAATAAAGTTGCCATATTAGTGACAAGAATTCTGTGGAAATACATAATATTTGTGGAGGTACCTTTTAAAAAAGTGGTAAGTACTTTTGTTAATAGGAATGATTGTAGTACAGTGGAAAGAGCCTCTAAGGGTAAAATCTAAAATTGTGATTAAATTATATTTACTTCCTAATCTCTTCTGAATCGAACATCTGTATATACAGCAATAGACATTTCTATCTCTTGAGGGAAATGCCTTGTACCAGTATATGACCTACACTGCTTTCAAGTTAATTTCATTGGAAAACTCTAATTAATGTATCATGAAACACAGATTTATTCACATGGAAGAATCTTGCAGGAAGACTCATGTTTTTAACTGGTTGAACATTTTACTGACTGGAATTTTCAAGACTATCAAAATGGCATGAAGGCACCATAACTTAACTGGGCACCTAAATAAAGCCTCTAATAAATAGGAGGAGCCTAAAAGAAAGACTTTCTTAGAATATCCATATATAAAAGTCAAAGTCAGGGTAGATTTGCCTGAGATTTAAAACTAGAACCGAAGCATCTAAATCTAATTTTAAGTCATCAGCAAATTAGATTTAACTCATACAGAGCTGTGTATACATGTAGTAATCACTTCTCGGCCTCTTGAAGGCTTGGATCGAAAACATTTACTGCGCATGAATAAGCTTCGGAGCTTATTGCTGTGGTGTTAATTGCTCCTGGGCATGCTGTTTGAACTTGTGGTTGGGAGCAATTAACTCTGGAGCAGTGACTTCTAGAGTTTATTCATGCACAGCATGTGGAGCTGGGTTGGAGTAGCCCTGGCTGGCAGGGGGCCCCGGGGATCAGCCTGCCAGTCTGGGACTACTGCCTCTGGCTTGGCATTCTGTGGAGGGATGGCTGGGGCACAAGAGAGCTTCAGGGCAGGGCTAGCCAGCAGTCAGCCCCTTCATTGAAGCACCCTTATGCCTCAGCCAGCCCCTCCAGTGTCTACACGTGCAGAGTTTTTTTACTCCGCAGCAGGATAGTATTTGTAAGTACAAGTACTATTCTGCTTCAGAGTAAATTAGTTTACTCCAGCCTAATAGGGGTGCATGTGTAGACACTGAGATATTTACTGTACAGTTAATTAGTCAACTATGCAGTAAATGTCTCCAGGGTTCACATAGACATGCCTTAGGAGGAGTGAGGAAGAAAAAATGAAAGCAATAGTACTAAAGAAGGACATACTCTAAAGGACAACATCAGATTATATAACCAGTTTTCAGATTGTAGAAAAAGAGCATAGACACTATTATTACTTAGAAGTAATATTAAGAGCAGTGGTTTTAATATAATGTTAATGAATTGTGTTAACAAGCTCAGTTGTTAAATTACTTGGGAAAATGTTAATTTGTACACATCTTTAAATGTATTTGGAACAATATCCAAGGAGGGATATTCCAAATCAATATCTCTGGAAACTAGCTCTCAAAATATGTAAACGTAAAATATGGAGACATCAAACTGATCTGGTTTGCATGTATGTTACAAATTTGATCCCAATGCAGAAGAGATTTAGATATGCTTAATTTTAGGCACAAGATGAATTCCACTGAAGTCAGTGGGATTACTCATGTATTTAAATTACATGTACAAGTGCATGTAGCATTGGAGCCCTGAATGATATCCAAGATATCTTTCCTACCAGCAGAAAATCTTCTACTGACTGAAAAATCTATCTAGCCTCATGATAAACTACAGAAACTTCTGCAGAGGATAAATAAATTTTAAAAAGTCTATATTTTAAGGAGGTATAAAAACATACAAAGATTGTACAAAAAATGTTCATCTCAGATTGAAAAAAAACCCTCTCATACACAATAGCAATATAGCCACCACTGCAATTAGGCATTGCAATATGAGAAATACACTTTATGTACATAGTTTCTATTTAAATTCAGAAGAATCTGTCATTCTTAGTACAGAAAAATACACATACTATTTTATTGATTATAAATAGTCCATTTTAACCAAGAAACACTAACATTCAGGGAAGCATTGCTGTTATTCCAGGTTTCAAATACACTTATCACAGGTAAATTATAGTTTCTTAGAGAGTGGAAATTGATGTCATCTTTCACTGCTACTGTGCTGCTATAAAAAAAATTATAGCAGCACAAAGGCCAAGCCAGCAGACATTCATGACTCCTGTTGCAGCACAAATGCTCAAAATTTGTGGCTGTGACAAAGCTGGTACAGGAAACTGTTGCTATTCACAGTTTCAAATATTTGTGAATGCTGAACCCACATCTTAAATACACTTAAAGAGCTTCTTGGGAGCTTTGCACTTGCTGCCACCTGCTGCCACCACCAGGCTCCCACTATCACCAGCACAGCCATGCCTATCCACCCCCCACAGCCACTGGGGGCACTGTGTTCATGCATGCAGTGCCTTATTTGCGGATTTTGCCATTCGGTGAGGATATGAGAACGTGTCCCCCCACGAATGGTGAGGATCTCCTGTATTAATTTAGGCTGCTATCTAGCAATGGGTGTTTGTTTGCTTTGTGGTGGGAGAGTGTGGGTAACCCAGAGATACCTGTACTCTCTGGCTGCTCCAGGCAAATGCTCTGTGGGCTTGAGTGGGCCAATCCTGTGCACCCCCAGGAATTCTCATGCACCCCTTAGGGCCCTGGAGCACCTGCCTGACTTTATCCACTTACAGAGTGGCACCTTGGGGAATCTTGGAGAGCATCTCCAGAAGTGGGAAAAGTCAGGGCTTTCTGCTTACAGAGGCAACCTGGAGATTCTGGGGCTATGTATCTCCCTAAGCAGGGAAACTCAGGGTTTCCATGATTACAGAGATGCACCCCAAGATTCCCTGGGGTGCCTCTCTGTAAGCAGGGAAAGCCAGGCAAGTGTTTTGAGGGCTTATGGAACCCAGTCCTGCATAGGAAGTCCTGGGGTGTGCAGGATTTAGTCCTGCCCTTCAAGCCCTGGAAGAGAACATTGCCCATTGTCTTGTAGCTTCAACAGGCAGGACAGTGGGCAGTGTGTTTTTTCGCCTAATGAAGGGATTCAGTTTTTCTAGGATGCATCTGGACAGCACTGATCCACTTCATTTGGTGATGTCTGTTTCTAGCCTAAGAGAGATCCATTTAGAGATTGTTACGGAGTGTGAAAAAGGTTATGTTGCACATATATAAGCAATGTTTTTAAAACAAACACTAAATTATTTGGAATTGGTAAATATGAAAGGTCATTCCTTGGATAAGGCCCCTAGTGATTGAAAAATGCAGTTTTAGAATGAGATGTTGTTAGTGTGCATGGAGCTTGGACTACCTCCCAATACTGCAATGAGAAGGTTAAGAAGGTCATTCAAGCTGAGCTCGCTGCAGGAACAGAGTTTTAGTCCTAAATATGATCTTCTCCAGATCATGATCTCCATAATAGAGAATTATAGGCAAGTTCGTTTAAATAGTGCCCATAGATTGGATCCTGTTCCCATTGAAGTCAAAGGCAAAACTCCCACTGACCTCAGTGAGACGGGCTTAATCTCATATAGTGAAAGGTCTTCCATGCTTTTCTTATAAGCACTAAAAAAATTTTGTTCTTTTTAAAAAAAATCAAATTTAGTCTTGAGTGATATAAACCAATGGTTGTCTAATACCAACTATAAAGTAAATGGATTCTTGCTGTTATATAAAATAAAATTGATGAACCCAACCTAAAGATTAAGAAAAATAGATTTGAGGATCTTGTTTGTCTCTGATTTACACCAGGGAATATCTGAAGTAACACTACTGACCTTAGTGGAGTAACACTTGAAACTATAGACTACAAGCAGAAATTAGCATTCTTTAAAACAATTCATTAAATAAAATAAAAGCATATATTTAAAGTTTCTTACTAGCATCTTGTGCTGCTCCCTCTGCCTGTTGTTTGATTCCCTGGAAACCTTTACTTGACATGATTGCTTTAGCTATATTCTGGCAATCCTCTTCAGTTTAAAAGTAAGCAAAGCGATTTGTTTTACACTTTGAGAGGACTAATCAAAGCTGTGCTGTTTTTATTCGTGTGCCAGGCTCCTCCAAATGCCCACTGGGTAAATTGTTTCAATAGGTGGAGTTGCTGGAGGGCTTAGAATTTGAGCCTAATGAATGAATCAACGCTGAAAATGTGCAGGGAACATGCATATTATTTACTTTTCCCAAGGAGAGGGTGTATCCACCTAGATATTTTATATCAGCAGAATTTATTCATTTATAATCCCTTTTTATTTATAAATCTTTGTAAATAAAACTAAGAACTGTCCTAGTGGAACAAAAAACTGTGATGTAAAGATGTGGAAAACCACTGAAGCAAGTGTTAGTTATTGGGAGGCTAGGTTCATTTCAGTGGTGCCATTTTTCTTGTCTCTATTTCATTTCTTTCTTTTTGTGCTGTACTGAAATTGCATCTTTGGAAGTCACCAAAAGAACTATTTCACCTATGATACTTGAGTTTGTAGCACTCTATAACTCAGGGGTGGGCAAAATGCAGCCCATGGGCTAGATATGACCCACCAGACGGTTCTATCCAGTCCATGGGGCCTCTAAAAATTTAGAAAATTAATATTTACCTGCCCCTGGCTGCCTGTCATGTGGCCCTTGATGGCTTGCCAAAACTCAGTAAGTGGCCCTCCACACGAAATAATTGCCCATCCCTGCTATAACTAGTATCTTGCCCATTTCCCCCCCTTTTTAGCCAGTGTAAATGTCAGATGTTCCTTGGAGATGTGTGTTCCCATCAAGAGATTATCTAATTGAGAACCAACAAAAAACCTGCTTCTCTGTCATAACTACTTCGAAACATACAGTGCTATATTTAATAGTTGAGTTTCTTTCATGGCAGGACATTTTCTGTGCTACAAATGATGTGCTATCCTGGGCATTCCAACAAACTAACTTAATTCATACTGGCAAAGTTTTCTTGCTGTTGCAGCTTCTGCCAGTTTCCTGAGCAAAATAAACTTTATGATCAAAGCCACTTTTTGTTCATGTAACTTTATCCAAGGAAGGCTTTGCTTGCAAAGAAGCACAACAACATTACATTCTTCATTGACGTTATTATGCCAGTGAAATCATAGTGCATATCTCCCATATCTCCAGATTTGCCTGCTACTTTGGGGTGTGCTCATTTAGTAGGGCTAGGGTCTTGGTAATTCTATTAATGTGCTGCTTGTGTTATTTGTGTTTCTATATGGAAATACCTTACTTATTAGCTGCTGTTCCTCACTTAACATTTTTAAAGGTGCGGTTAATGGAGTTCCCATTTTCCCATATTTTCAGTGGCATATGACAGTTTATTAGCAAGAACTTCTATATTTGCAGAATAGAGTCTGACTCCAGATACCTATGCACAGCAATGTTTTGGTGAAGTTATGGGACGTCAGGGTTCATGTCTGGAGACCTGTGAGGGGACAGAGAAAAGAAAAACAAACTCCCACACTCCCCCCGTATATACTGGGAGAAGCTGGGATCACATTGCAGGGTAAAAGTGGAGCATTGATCTACGAGAGGGTGGCCATAACAAGTTAAGCACTTCTCTGGCCTTTTCCTGCCTCAACATTGGGGTAGGCACTGACAAACCTATCCGATGTGTATTTTCCAGTGGCTCAAAGCTGTTCCTTCCTGCTAGCCAAGAAGGGTGGTCAGCAGGATAGAGAAGACTGTTTACCGTATTCCTTGATGGTCCGGTGGTTTACCCTTCCATTCTTTGGGCTGTGAAGAATGAAACCATTTTCTCCAAGGTTTTCTACCTTTTCCATTCAGGATTTCAACCTGATAAACATTGGGACTGGCTCGATTTACAATAAAGCAAGGACCATCCCAGGTGTGAGTCAGAGAGTGTTCCTTTGCTGCACAAGCTAAATCTTGTTTCAAAGTAGCCAGGGAAGTTTGTTGGTTTGCTCCCCATTCCCAAATCCTGTTTTTCTTTAATAATTTCTACAGAAGCTTAGCTTTGTCAGAGAACATTTCAAGGAACTCTCTGGAGAAGTTAAAAGTTCCCAAAAGAGCTCCCAAAGAGTGTGCATCTGTGGGAGCAGGCAGCTTTCCTACAGTCTCTACCCTTTGGTGATCTGGAGTCCTGACATCCTCTCCAAGACATACACCCAGGTATTTCACTTGTTGCTGCACTAACTGAGCCTTTTCTCTATTCACCTTAAATCCAGTTTCCTGTACTATAATCAGCACCTCCTTCATGATTTCTTTGTTCATTTCTGAAGTGGGAGTGTGTATCAAAATGTCATCCATGTATGAAGTTACGTGTGAGTGTTGTTTAGGGCTGAAACGGTTCCACATTTTAGTGACATGGGCATGACAAATATTAGGGGAAGAATGGAAACCTTGGGGAGTTCGGCTCAAGGCATATTGTTGTCCCCTATAAGTAAAAGCAAACTTATACCAACATGAAGGATGGAGGGGTATAGCCATTGAAAGCATTAGCCAAATCGATTACAGAGAGCCATTTGGAGCCAGCTGCTACTGCTGCTAAGATTTCATTGTATTTAGCTACTACAGGAGCAGCGGCCGGATGGCTGTATTTAAGGCACGGGAATCTATTGTCATTCTATAAGTGACCCCGTCCGCTTTAAGGACTGGCCATACTGGAGAACTGCAAATACTTTGCATAGGCACAAGTTCTAAGAGACAGTCTATAGTATCTTTAATGTCTTCCTCTGCTGCAGCTGGGTATTTATACTGCCTTTTGAGGAGGGGGATCTTTTCCTTCAATCAAAACTTCAGCATTTATTTTTCCACACTCTACCTTATGTTTAGTCCACAAACTGGGAAATTCCTGTACCCATGAATCACTAACGGAGGTTAGGATGGCAGTAGGTGCCTTTATGGCAGCACAACGATGCACAGCAGAGACTTCTGCAGGTCTTCCTTTTAACTTTCATAACACCCCATTAGCTAGATCTACAGTTTGCTGAAATGCCTAGAGGAAAGGAACTCCTAGGATTCCCTTCTCATTTCCCTCATGAGCACAGCACTCTACTTTTCCTTTCAATCTGTCAACTTGCAAGGGAACACCTTGCCAGACAGGAGCTTCCTGAATTTCTCCCCCATATCCACTGAGCTGAACATGTTTCATGGTGGGTCTCCCTCCAGAGATCCACTGGGGACTTAGAATATTTACAGAAGATCCAATATCCACTAGCAATTGGGCTAACATCCCTGGGTTCCCCACTGTAGCCCTCACAGTGGGTCTCCCCCATACATCACACTGAAGTCTTGTGACCAGCTAGGGAGACCCAAGGAGAACCAGGCACCCCTATTGATCTGGAGACTCCACTCAGGAGGGAGGCAGGGGTCTGGCGCTGACAGGGAGCGGGTGCACGGGATGCACTCTGTACTGGGGCAGTGGGCTGAGGGGGTGCTCCCTGCATTAACTCTGCTCTCTGTATGGCTTGAGACAAAGCATTAATCAAGACACTAATGGGCTGGTGATCATATTTTTCCATATCCTCCCCTAAATTCACTAGCTCTTTCCAAATCATTCTGCTAAGGGACTCCTTGGGTTGTTGTTGCCCAGGGTTGTGAGGCAAAGGGGGATTAGAATTGGGAGGGTGACTGGCAGAGTGAGGACCATTATTTGCAAAGGTGATAGCCTGCACAGGCTCTGACGTAATATTTTTGCCTGCTTGTCTCTTTAAGACACCAGTCTCTCACAGCAAATCTCCTGCCTGTTTAATTTTTGCCATTAGTTCATTCCAGGTTATGTGTTCTAAATCCACAATCTTTATGGTCATTTTTGTCTGGGAATTTAACCCTGCATAGGTGCTCTGTATTAATTCAGGTCCCTGATACTGGAGAGTGATAACTCTATTCTCTTCTGTCTGGGGTAATGAATCCGAGAGAGCTGCTAGCATTTTCTTTTGGATCAGGTAAGATTCTGAGGCTTCTCCTGGCTTCTGCTCTTCCAGTACATACAATTTCTTAAGGGAAGAAGCAGGCAGTAATATTTTAAGAGCGCTTATACATTCCCGGGGTCCAGGATCAGTTTGCTCCCAAGAACCTATGCCCATGTCTAGAGCATCTGCATCACAAGGAGAGGCACATAACTGAGCTAACTGAGTTAAGTCTATGCCATCAACAGAGGGATACATTTGCCAAATACAAGCTAGCCATGCAATGACAGTGTCTCTGTTCAGTGGCCCCAGTCTCTCGGCAATAGCCTTGGCTTGACTGGGAGACCATCTCACTATGTCAGTGACTATCTCTGTTGTGGGAAGATCATCTCCTGCAACTAGGTGTTTAACCTCCTTAGTGGTAACAGGGGCAACATTATGCACGTGGGGCCAATCAGGGTTGAATGGGCTTTTGGGGACTGCATTAGGGAGTATCTTTACTTTCCCAGGGGACTCAAAGTCACAATCCTCTCTCAACCTTACAGCTGCTACCACTCCCTTATGAGCACTAAGTTGGGCATGCAATTTACTGATCTCTACCTCACACTTCTGATGGCTTGCTGCTGTCTTTGCTGCCTTGTTTTCCTCTGCCAGGAAACAAGTTGCAGCTCTGGCTTCTTCTAACAGCACTTTTGTGTGTGTTAATTCTTTCTTATACAGCTCTAAAGTCTTGCTTGCCTTGTCTCTACTTAGAGATATACAGGAAGACAAAGTTACCAGTTGAAGCTTTTCTGCTACAAAATCACACCCGGTTATCTCGCGGTATTTCAAATGCTGTTGTAACTGTTCTTTTTCAAGCTCCAATTCCTGCTTCCCCTTCAACATTTCAATCATTTCCAAACATGCATAAAACAATGCCCAGGCAGCAGCTGCATCTTTTGCACTACTATATGGCTTAAGAGTGGTGCAATACTGTTCACAACTCAAAGCTGCCTCAATCAGAGGATTCTCACCCTTGAAGCAACCTTTTTCCCAGGGACATTTTCCCTTCTTCATTACCCATCCCTCTAACCTGCAGGGTTTCTCCTGCCTCAAATAAGCAGCTAAAGGGGTTTTTCCAGACATCTCCATTTCCCTGATCATACTAATGATCGCTATCAAAAAGCCTCTTTTACACAGTCACTTAGATTTTACACTGACACAATATTACGCCACAATCTTAGTTCTAAAGCACAACTCTTAACTCTATAGTACTATCTTAAAGTTATTCCAGCACAGTTCTTAACTTAAAAGTTACAAGAGGTTCTATGAGAGAGGGACCTTGCTGAAGGAGCTTAGTCTGAAAACAAAGAAAGGAGAGAAAAAAAAAGGAAAAGAAAAAGGAAAGTAAAGCTTTCAGATTGGTGCCTCAGTTTACCACTCTGCAGCAACTCAACAATTAGCACAAGATTAGGGTCATGTACTGCCAGCCTTCTCCACCAGTTTTGTTACCAGATTTGCCCACTACTTTGGGCTGTGCTCATTTATTAGGGCTAGGGTCTCGGTAATGCTATTGATGTGCTACTTGTGTTACTTGTGTTTTTGTATGGAGCTGTATCTCTCCCCCTGCAAACCCTCACCCCCAGTGGAGATATCTTACAGGACTCAGTTCAGTGGGGTTGGGTTCCTCCAGTCCTCAAATCAGTCATACACACAAGCACGCACAGATTAATGTGACACGCCTGACCTGGCTGGGTTGATCAGCATGGACAGGCTGACACCCTCCTATGCCAAGAATCAGTTCATGAGAGCAATAATAACTACAATCAGACACAAGCACACAGTTAAACAGAATACCTCTGAATCTGGCTGCGTGTCCAGATGACACCCTCATGGGCCAGCATTCAGTTCATTAGGGCACATCTGAGCCAAACTGGGTCAATCAGCCT
>NW_017728951.1:55461713-55465942 GCF_001723895.1 Crocodylus porosus
ACCCTGCGACTCCTGGGGGAAAAGGACCTGGCAGTAGGAGTCCTCCAGTTGGCGCGCCAGAGACCCTAGTAGGGAGCAGACCCTGCAAGGGGAGGTGGCCATGCTCCCAGGCCCCAGAGCCTGAAAAAGGGACAGGCAGCCCCCGCAGCCAAGAGCCAGGGGCTCCGTCTGCATGGAGCCTGGAACCATGGGCTCCGTCTGAGTGGCCGTCTTTGAGGTGCCCAATGGGGGGCCGCAGAGCCCGAGGGGACCCTCGGGGTGCGGCGCATGCCCATCTGTGTCATGCCTCTGGTAGGCTGGGGCTGACTATTCTGGGGGGTCGCAGGCAGGGTCTCGTGCCCTCCCACGCCCTCTCCTGCGCTAACTCGAGCACCTGTTTACGCAGCCTGTTCGCGTGGCTCCGGTCGTGGGGCTCCCTGGGGGGCTGGGCCAAGTAGGGGCCTGGGCAGGGGCTTGACCCGGCCCGGCACCAGGCAGCGGCCTCCTCCCAGGGAGCGAGGAGTTAACCCCTTCCCACCATGAGCCCGCTTACCTCCAGCTGTGCTGGGGGTCAGCAGGGGGCTTGGCGGCTGCTGAGGGGGTGTCTGGGGGGCTTCGGGGGAGCAGGGGCACAGCAGGCTTCACCCGCGCATCTCTCACCACTCCGGAGCCTAACTGAGCCTCAATTGTAATTGTTTTTGTTTGTTTTCCCTTGCATGTCTATTACTACTAGTACCATTGTAAATTTCGTATTCTTAGCAATAAATAACTTTTATAGTCAACTGGTCGTAACCGGGTATATTTTTCCTTCTCTACTTCCCTTCCCCATGTGCTCTGCAGCTGCGCTTCTTTTACCCAAGCCAAAGATCCCTGTGAAGCCCAGAAATCCTGTGGGGTCTGCTCATCAAGAGGCTAACACTGCTAGGACACTTAGGGCAAAAGATTGGGACGTACTGAGCTTGAGACACATAAGGGGATCAGCTTGTATAGGCTGATTGACCGAGTTTGGTTCAGGCATGCCTTAATGAACTGAATGCTAGCCCATGAGGGTCTCAGCTGGACACACAGCTAGATTCAGAAGTATTCTGTTCACCTGCATGCTTGTGTCTGATTGCATTTTATTGTTACCTTAATGAACTGATTCTTGGCATATGAGGGTGTCAGCCTGTACATGCTGATCAACCCAGCCAGTTCAGGCATGTCACATTAGTGTGTGTGTGTGTGTGTGTGTGTGTGTGTGTGTGTGTGTGTGTGTGACTGATGTGGTGGCTGGAGGAACCCAGCCCCACTGAAACTGAGTCCTGAAAGATAGCTCCATTGGGGGTGAGGGCTTGCAGAAGGAAGAGATACAGCTCCATATAGAAACACAAGTAACAAGCAGCACATTGATAGAATTACAAAAACCCTAGAAACATAACCCTAATAAATGAGCACACCCCAGACTGATGGGCAAATCTGATAACAGTCCTCAGGTGACTGAAGAGCCTGATTCTAGATGCACACATTCTTTGGCAATGGGTGCATGTTGTTGCATGGGGGAATGGGATTTGCAGTCCCAGGTTGGTCGTCTTCTTCCTCCACCACTGCTGTTCCACCTCAGTATTGAGTCGTTGGGCTTTGCACACACCACAGTGAACGGTCAGCACCTTGCTCCTCCTAGCCATTGGTGTCGATGCCTCCATGCTCGAGGGCAATCTTGAGTGTGTCTTTGTACCATTTATTGGCTTGTCTTGTACCATGATGGCTCACTCTGCAACAGGAAGTGCAAGCACAAGAAGTGCAAGGAAGTTCAACGCTTCATATAAGAGACTTAGCTTGTCAGTGAACGTCACTAAGATGAAGGTTCTTCACCAGGCCAGCTGAACATCCCTCATGCTATGTATGTAGATGGGGAGGCTCTGGAGTATGTGGAGCACTTTCTGTATCTCAGCAGCCACTTCTCTTAACAGGCTACCCTCGATGAAGAAATCCAGCACCGGATCAACTGTGCCAGTGTCGCCCTCTTCAAGCTGTGACAATGTGTCTTCAAAAATAGAGACCTTTATAAGTTGACAAAGGTCTTGATTTATAAGGCTGTCATGCTGACCATCCTCCTTTACTGCAGTGAAACCTAGGCTGTCTACCAACACCGCGTTAAAACCTGCAAGAGCTTTCACCGGTGATGCTTGCATTGAATCCTGGGGATCAAACTGGAGGACTTCCAGACCAGTGCGAGTGTCCTCCATGAAGCTGCATCTACCAGCACTGAAGCCTTGCTTTTGAGAAATCAACTCCAATGGATGAGCCACTGTGTCCAGATGTCCAAGAATCATCTCCCTCACCAGATTCTCTTCTCCCAGCTCTCTGTTGGCCAATGCTCAAAGGGCTGCCAAAGGAAATGGTTATGATAATATATTAACAAGGTAGTTATACAAAAGAGTTTTGTGGTAGCAGGTGTAATTGGGAGTTATTTAAAAGGCTGAATTATAACAAGCATCATTAGAGCTAATGTAGCCTTTTTGCTAGAAATTAAGATAAATGTTCTTGAGAGGCAAAATAGGTCTAACTGGGTGAATTTACATTTGTGCTTTACTGTGGGGTTGACTAATTAGCTCCACAGTAAAGTGTCACCGTCTCCACATATGCAGTAAGTTAACCTGTATGGTGGAGTAATTTACTGTGCAGAAATGCATATGTGGATGGTGACCAAGACTGCAGCAGTTTGAGCTGGGGCATAGCAGCCACAGACTTGCAGCAGGCTCAGGGGTCAGCCACATACCTCTGCACTTTGGGCAGTCTCATGACCTAGCCAGCCCCTTTACCATCCAACGCTGCCATCTGAAGCTCAGGGATGACCCCCTGAACCTGCTGCCAGCACAGGGTTGTTCCACCCTGGCTCAAACTGCTGTAGGCTCAGGCAGACGTGAAGATGCTACTCCTAGGAGCAGTCACACTGGAGTTTGTGGCACACTACTTGCATGTGTAGATGTGCCCACTGGCTTTGTCTAAACAAGCATGACTGTGCAGCATATGATGCCATAGATACATCTGTGGTACCATATACTGGACTTTCAGCAGTTCTCTGTGCTGCGTGGGAGCAGTGCAGGGATTTCTTTTGGCCCCTGGATATCCAGGGGTAAAAAAAGCCCCCGCCCCCCCAAAAAAACCAAAAAAACTGAACAGTGAATGTAGGGGAAAAGTGCTGCTCAAAACCAGAGCCTGGCAATCCAGACCCACACTCCAGCTGCCAGCCAGGCTCCAAGTGGCAGCATTGCCACTGCTGCAGCCCCAGGAGTCCTCCAGGATGCCAGGTAAGGCTGCTTGGGCCAACCCATTGGTGGCCAGCCTCCCCTACCCCACCTGGAGTAACCTGCCAAGCGCCAGAGGGTGCATGTCACAGGCATTTCCTGGGGACAACTAGAGGTGGCACAATGTGTCCAGCTGATAGTTGTCCCTGGGGAACTAAATGTCCATGCTCATGTGGGCAGGGCCACTGTGTTTTAAGGCAGTATTGCTGACCTCAAGTGTTCAGACCATGAGTGAAGTACAAATCATGAAATTGTAACAACCATCAGTCAACTTGGGAGTCATTTTCTTTGCCCTCTGGCTTCTGCATTTTAGGGTGCACTTATGTAATATGTCCAAGCTTTTTATTTGAAACAGTAAGAGTAGAATCACTTTTTTCCCTACAAAAATGAAAGCAGAGGTTTTCATGCAGTTTTGTGATTTCACACAGCTTAAGTGTTAAGAACGCCAAATATCAGGGTAATGTTAGCAATTGCAAGATTTAATAAGACTGTCTGGAGCTGGATTTCCAGTTGAACATCTGTCCCATGCAAATGGTGGAGCAAAATGCCACTAGCCCAAGGGCAGTGTTGGAAGCAGAGGAAAGAAGCTACACTGGTGCTATATCAGTATTTCATGTGTAACACCCTGCCGCGGGGCACTAACTGCTGCCAGTGGCAATTTGTGGAACCCTGGGGCACCAGCTAGAACTGTCCTTCCAGTTCCTTTGGGCTAGCAGGATCCCAGTACAAGGATACCTCCTGTAACAGTACTCCGACAGAACAGGTAACCATTTGCAATATTTATTATTTACTATATATATATATAGATACATATGAATTTATAGATATTTACATACATACATATATTTATATTTGTACACATATACTGCTATTTACTGAATTTATAGATATTTACATACATACATATATTTATATTTGTACACATATACTGCTATTTTCTCTAAGGTTTAATTTGTAACTCAG
>NW_017728951.1:55466042-55504406 GCF_001723895.1 Crocodylus porosus
ATATATAACTTTGTAACCACATATATACACGTATAGGTAGGTGACCATACCCCTAGTAGAGTGACAGTAGGTCTATTCCCCATAAAGTAAGGTAACCTGATGTGTATCCAAAACCTAAAAGAAACAAGACAGGGACATCCCCTTCTTTGTAAAAAAAAAAACCAATGATATAGTCCTGGTAGGTCTGTCATAGACCACCAGAACAACAGTCTTTCAGTTGAGTACTGTTATCTTGAAGTCATTTTAGTTCAGGCAAGCGTAATCCATCAGGTGTGAGTGTGCTTAGAGCTCCCTCAATGGCCCTGGGGCTCTACTCCTGATGATGGCTGGTGCCCTTGCTCAGCCTCCTGTAACACATAAACAACCTCTCCCCCAACAACACCCCTTTCTAACAACACCCACCCAGACGGGGCTGGTGGGTCTACTTTCCTGGTTGCTCACCCCCATGTCCCTCTTTGACACTCAGAATTTGGGCTTCTCTGGTGCCCCACCCACCCCCATTGTCTTCAGCTACAGTCTTGCTAGCTGAGACTGATCTCCCCTTAAAGCCCCCCACATGAGGGTCTACTCCAAGGGGAGAGGGCTATGCCCACTCACCAACTGCCAGCCCTGGGTGCTTCCCCTTTAACCTAACTCAGGGCTTGCCTCTGGGCTCTGCTCGCATCCCTCACTCATATGACAGGTGGTTTGGCTCCTGCAGCCTCCTACACTCACCGCTGCAGCCCCCCAGTGTGATTCCTGCAGTATTTACCCAGCGGTTTGTCCCTCCTTCAGCTCCCCAATGGCCAACTTCCTGCACCAGATCTCAGCAGCCATCCCAATCCTGACTGCAAAATTCTGGCACTCTGTCAGCGATCCTGTTTCCAGGGCCTGAAGGTAGAAATTCTCCGGTACTTTTGTTCTGGTGTCCTCAGGGGGACAAAAATCTCCCAGGCTCAGCCTGGTTTTGGCTTGCCATGGCACACCCCCTACTGAGAAGTATCTCTTCTGTTACAGTCTGTTACACTTGCAAGCAAGGATGCTGAGGGAGAGAAAAACCAAGGCTTTACCCTGTTCCCAGCCTGCCTTCCCAAATCACCCACAATCTCTAGCATTTGCATTGTTTCCAATGCTGTACCCCTGGTTAAAGATAAACCTAGCAAAGTTTGTAGCACTACAAAACATACAGCACTATGGTTGGGCACACATACACAACTCTCTGACTGGAGTGCATCAAATTTGCCCCAGAGATGCACTTTCCAGCAATGGGGTGATAGAGGGCTGCTCCTTAGGTCCCCCTGCCCACAAGGGAGCCTTGAAGTGACTCTGCTGATCAGTTATTGCCACTGTGGCAAAACTGATTAACACCGGAGATAACAAAAGGGACAGATCCAGCAGTCTCTGGCCTGGGGCTACTTGCTGGCCAGGAATGTTAAGTGCTCCTGGTGCTCAAGCGCCAGAAAACCCTGGAAGTTCCCAGTGCAATTGCCTACAAACTGACTGTGCAGAGAAAATACCTAGTCAGCCCCTGCCACCACTGCAGTCCTATCCCTGTTGCATGTAGCAACTGAGGCAGGACAGACTGTAAGCCTCCTGGAGAGGTCTTTGCTGGGTCAGGAAGCCAGAAGCTCTCCCCTCCTCCTTCCCTCTTGAACTGCAGAGCACTGTGGGATAGTGGTGGAGGGAGGGAGTCCTAAGATCCATCAATGCATTCAATTTTTCCTGGCAAAACAAATAATTTGCTATTTGAGACAGAAATTCCCGTGTTGTGGATCTACCGTTTTTGTGGCAGATCAACCATTTTTATAGCACAATAATGTGAAAATGTAGTCTTTCATATAAAAAGAGACAAACGTAATGTCTGCCAAGGCCCTAAGAGAGCACGTTGATGCCCTTACTCTTTTGTGCAGTGACATATGGTTAGATTGTAGCCTAGAAATTAGATTCTAAATTGGTCTCTATTTGCTATTCCAAGTGTCTGAGGTGCATTTATGTCCTGAAATATTTTCAATAAGCCACTTCATAATATAGAGGGGAAAAGTAGCAAGAATGCATTACTTCGTATCCACAAGAGGTCACAAATTCAATGGCCTTAAGAATGCTCACAACTCAATGGCTTCTAACTTGAGCACTTTGACCAGATTTTCAGAAGTATTTAGTTGCCAGAGGAGGCAGATAGAAATAGAAGTGATATTTTTGAATATGCTTAACTGCTATTTAAATCAAAAGGATCAGGGCTTGTAGACATTCTTGAGACTCAAGTCTTATCTGCATATTTACCTGCCTAAATGGTGTTTTAAAATTGTATCCTTTGTCCACTAGCTTTTTAAACCCCTGGCTAAAATTGTACTTGGGGATGGATCTGTCACCAGGGGGAGCTCTCAAAATCCATGAATGTAATGAAAATAAGCACAGTATCAAGCTTAATTGCAGTTCTTTATAGTTTTTAATAATTTAGTATGTATTACTGTTTGAATGAGAACTTAAATCATTTTAATCCTTTTCTTGGCCATTTACATTGTTGTGATGATGTCAGCTTTGAAAACAATTGTTTTTTGTGTGATGAAAGACAGATCTGTTTAAAAAAATAGGAGGGAAAGTTTCAGCAACTGGAAGGGGTGGAGATAGTAACCTTTGTTTTCCTTAAACCTGCATGGCATTTGTTGCAGTGACAAATCTAATTTGGAACTGCTCTAACTTGATAGACTAGATAGTTTTCACATGTTCATGTGGTCTATTTGAATAAGCCATGAGGTTAGACATGTAAAAAACTCTTTAATCATTTAAATTACTCTGTCAGTGAAAGATTGAGTGCATTTAGTGCTCTGTATTTTCCAGTTTTGTTTTTCAAGCAACAGGACATCCTATATTTCTCATGAAAGAAGACTTTATTTTTTAATATGTTTCATTAGTATAATTTTCTGACTTAACCAACCTACTTTTTTATTTTCTTAATTTCATCCCATTACCTCTAATTATACCTACTTGCATCTGTGTTAAATCTTCCATGTAACAAACCAAGTTCAGAAATACAGTCATAATCTATTAAGCAAATACAAAATAATCTTTTGCTAGTTTTATGAAAAAAGATGAATTTGGTGGTAGGTACATGGGCAGTAATCAGCTGCAGGGCGAGAAGCCAATGAAGAAGCCTCAGCTTCTGCCACTCAGACCAAACCAGTGAAGAAGCCTCAGCTTCTGCCATTGCAGTGGGCCATTGCAGTGGTCAAAGCTAACCAGGAGGTGGGCGAGAGGTCTAAATCAGAGAGCAGGCAAAGCAACCAAGGAGGCCTCTGCAATTCAGAGGAGAAACTCAGGCTTTTTGTGGGGAAAAAGGCACTACCTGCAACCCAAGACCTCTGCCACTGCAGGGATAGCTCATGATCGCAGCTTGCTTCGTGGTCAGCAGTGACTCCAAAGATACAAGGGTACAGCAGAGAAGTGTCATAAGGCACAGGGCAAGCGGGGCAAAGAGGACTTGGCCAGCAACCTAGAAGAAAGCTTTGTGGCCAGTACCACAAGAGCTAAGGAAGTTTGCTGAGGTGTAAGGCACAGGGCAAGTAGGGTGAAGAGCCTACTACCCAGAACACAGAGCAACACACTTCTGGGCCAGAAACCAAGAAGAAGGTTTGCAAGAGACAGGAGTAAGGAATGTAAGGCACAGGGCAAGTACTGATGCTCATACTAAAGCAAGCAAGCAAGCCTCAGCTTCTGCCACTGGCTCCCAAGGAGAAGGGCGGGAAGCAGGCAGGGTTTTCCCCACAGAGCAAGTTTTTCCCCAGAAATGATTCCAAAGATACAAGGGTGCAATGGAGAGGTGAAGAGGTCTTGGCCTTCATAAGGTGAAGAGGTCTTGTCCAGCAACCTAAAAGAAGGCTTTGTGGCCAGTATCAACTCCAGAGGCATAAGGCATTCACCTTGCTGGGGTCGTTTGACCCCAGTACTCTTTCCAGCCATGGCAGGGGGTCGGACTTGATGACCTGCTCAGGTCCCTTCTGACCCTACTCACTATGAAACTATAAGGGCCAAGGAAGGTTGCTGAGGGCAAGTTGGGTGGAGAGCCTCCTACCCAGAACACAGAGCAACCTGTTTCTTGGCCAGCAATGAAGAAGAAAGTTTGCAAGGGACAGGAGTAAGGAACGGAGAGGTGTAAGGCACAGGGCAAGTACTGATGCTTGTGCCAAAGCATGTGAACAAGCCTCCGCTTCTGCCACCTCCCAAGGAGAAGGGCAGGAAGCAGGCAACACTACTGTGATTGCGGAGGTCTTGGCCAGCAACCAAGAAGGCCAGCCACGAAGAAGGCTTGAGTTTCTCCATTATTCAGAGGAGAAGCTCAAGCCTCATCTCCTTCCTTAGTGGAAGATCCCTGATGCGACCTGAGGCCTCTGCCACTGCAGTGAGCACAGATTGCTTTGTGACCAGCGGCTATGACTCCAAAAATACAAGGCTGCAGTGGAGAGGTAGGTGCAGAGGTGGGCAAGTGGGGTGAAAAGCCCACAGGCCTGGTGCAGATTTACCATGACCTAAGGAAAACACTTTTCTTTAAATGAAAAAACTAAAATCTAAATCCTCATAGACTACTGTAGCAAGAATTATTTTTAAAGTCATACATGCTACAGTAGTCTATGAGGATTTTATGTAGCGATTTCCTGCAGTGCAGAAGTGCATTTTCTGAGACATGTCCAGTAACCACAAAGGAGTTGCTAGGGAGGGAATATGCCAGAGCACCACCTTGGATTCTAAGAGCCCCACTCATGGGGCAAGAGGGAGCTAGGGAGGGACTTTTCCTGAGCTAGAGCCAAGCCCTCAGCCATGGGAAAAGAGGGACCTAGAGGTCTCGACCAGCAAAGAAAAAGAAGGCTTTGTGGCCAACACCAATTGCAGTTACAAGTGTGCAACGGAGAGAGGTCAGGTCGGGATGTGTCTGCTTGGTTGCTGAGGTATAAGGCAGAGAGCAAGTGGGCTGAAGAGGAGGTCTTGGCCAGCCATCAACCAACAACAAGGCTTTGTAGCCAGCATGGAGAACTGTTGCTTGCACCAAACTGTGAAGAAGCCTCAGCTTCTGCCACTCCTCCCAAGAAGTAGATCAAGAAGCAGGTAGGGTTTTCCCCACACTGCAAGAAGATTTCCAGGTGTAAGGCAGAGGGCAAGTGGGGCAAAAAGGTCATGGCCAGCAACCAAAAAGGCCAGCAACCAAGAAGAGAAGGGCTCCACCATTTAAAGGAGAAACTAAGCTGCAGGTTCCTTAGTGGAAGTCCCCTTCCTGCTACCTAAGCCCTCTGCAGCAAACTCTGCAGCAATGAGTGAAATGTGCTTGCACAACTTGTCCAGCTGGTACTGATGCAGGGCATGGCCAGTAACCAGGAGGAGGGATAGAAGACTATGTGAGCCTGGAGAACTTGTGCAAATAGATCTGACGCTTGGGCCAAAGTGCCTCAGCTTCTGCCCCTGAAGTGGTCCTGGCTCCCAAGGAGAAGCCTGGGAAGCAGGCAGGAGTTTCCCCACACAGGAAGAAGCTTTCCCCCAGCAATGACTCCAAAGTTACAAAGGTGCAACCGAGAGATGTAAGGCATATGGCAAGTGGGGCAAAGAGCCTACTACCCGGAATGCAGAGGTCTTGGCCAGCAACCAAGAAGGTCTCCTCCATTCAGAGGAGAAACTCAAGTCACAGCCTCCTCAGAAAATGTAGAGATTTCTGACTGCTCTAAACCAACTGACTGATTATTAGATTGATGGTGTGGGTGTGTGTGTTTGTGTGTGTGTGTAAGGGCCACCAGTCTGTAGCCAGTAACCATGAAGGAGATGCTGGGGGGAGGGAGGTATGCTAGAGCACCACTGTGCTAAGAGCCCTAGCCATGGGGTAAGAGGGAGCTAGGGAGGGTGCCAAGGGTGTAATGGAGGGCAAGTCTTGGCCAGCAACCTAAGAAGAAGGTATTAGTGAAAGGTATTTAAAAACGTATTAAAAAACCTTACTAAAAACTTACTTAAAAAAGCCTACTACCCAGAATGCAGAGGTCATGTCGGGATGTGCTTGGTTACTTGCTGAAGAGCCAAGGGTGCAACAGAGGGGAGGTCTTTGGCCAGCAAACAGGAAGAAGGTATTACCAAAAGGTATTTAAAAAACTTTAAAAGTTGGGTTTTTTTTCAGATTTTACAAGAGGAAGATATAAGAGAAGATTTTGACTTTTTGCTGAAATCAAAATATTACTTAATATGGTCCTGGCTCTCAAGGAGAAGGCCAGGAAGCAGGCAGGGGTTTCCCCATACAGGAAGATGCCTTCCCCCAGCAATGATTCCAAAGATACAATGGTGCAACCGAGAGGTGTAAGGCACAGGGCAAGTGGGGCAAAGAGCCTACTACCTGGACCACAGGGGTCTTGGCCAGCAACCAAGAAGAAGGTAGTGACAAAAGATATTAAAAAACCTTTGAAAGGTTTTTCCAGATTTTACCAGAGGAAGATATTAAGTAATATTTTGATTTCAGCAGAAAGTGATGCATCAGTATAAAGAATAATACATCCTGAAAGACCTACTAACCTCCTCCTGGTTATACAACACGTATAACCAGAATGAGGGCAAGAAGTGCTTCCTGTGCATGAAAGTGTACTATGCATGAAAGCATCAGTAGTGTTGTTATGCTACAGCCTGAAGGAAGGTGGGGAAAGATTATTTTTTTTCTGTGCAATTCAGAGGAGAAACTCAAGCCTTATCACCTTCCTTAGTGGAAGGTCCCCGATGTGACCCAAGCCCTCTGCCAATGCAGTGGCCATAGCTCATGAGAACAGCTTGCTTTGTGGCCAGTTACAAGTTCAGGAACCATGTTCAAGAGCCAGGAGGTGGCCATTTACATCACCCTCCCCCCGCCACCCCAGGGAAAGAGGCAGGGATGGTGCATAATCACCTGCCTTACACTCAGTATCGGCTTTCTCACGGAAAGGAATCAAACTGTAATTGTAATTCTATATATAACAGAAGTATATAGAACATTGGCTACATATATATTGTGGAGGCCCAGGATGTGTGTGATGAGTGCAGCGTGATAAGGCAGATCTACCTCCTTTGTAAAGAATTGAACCATTTCAATCATTGTTGAGCATTGATAAAACGTAATTAATATTACTTTATTACTATAAACTCTTATGAATATATTACTATTGGAATTAATAGCTAGCTGCCTCCTACTATTAGCATTACCTGTTGTTATAATATAAGTCTGTATCAGGCAGGATGAAAGTCAACTACGATTAGAATGCATCATAATAGTTGTTGAGAGAATGAATCCTGAAGTGATGCTCTTCATTTTCTCTTTCTTTCTTCCTTTCTCTTTCTGCCTCTTGTCACACCAACAGGAATGATCAATCAGCCTGCAGCTAGCAGTGGAAGGGGATCCAAAAACAGGAGGGAGGGAGGATAAAAATGATTTGTATTGGTGCCCTTTGTGCACCTTGCTTCACGCCCCTAAAATTCCACCAGCCCCTTTTACAATAAATTTGAACTAAATAATGTACTGCCCCCCCCCAACCAGAGTTGGCTACATATATATGATAGAGGCTAGGGATGCATGTGCTGTGTGCAGGGTGATAAGGCAGATCTACCTGCTTTGAAATGAGTTGAACTGTCAGAATCATTAACCGTTAATAAATCATCATTATTATTACTAGTAATACAAACTCTTATTTACATATTACTACTGCAATTAATAGCTGCCTACTATTAGCATTACTTGTTGTTATATTATAAGTCTATATCAGGCAGGATGAAAGTCAACTATGATTAGAATGTAGTTGTTGAGAGAATTAATCCTGAAGGAAGTGTTCTGTTTTTCATTTTCTTTCTTTCTTCCTTTCTCTTTCTGCCTCTTGTTACACCAAGAGGGATCACAATGCTGCTAGCAGTGGAAGGTGATCTATAAACCAGAGGGAGAGAAGATTAAAGGAGCATTGGAATTTGTATTGTTGTGATGCCTCTTGTGCACCTCAAGTACCTTCCTTCAAGCCCCCTAAAATTCCACTAGCCGGTCCCATTTACAATAAAATTGAACTAAGCAATGCAGAAGTGAGGGCAGTGGTACCCAGGCCCCGCCGGAAACCGCATTAAGCCACTGGTGCACAGCTTTCTGCAAATTAACCAATCCCTGCCCATGCAGAGCCCATCCCACATGCCATGGTGGCAGCAAGGGAGGAGGGTTGGCGAGCTTGTATTCATACCCCACCTAGGGATGACCCTTACCAATGATGTAGTGAACTAGAGCATCCCCCACATCAGTGTGGTGTGGCCACTTCATCAGTGTGGTGTAGCACATTGCCTCTTCATGAAGTATCTTCACTGCACTCCATGTCATCAGCCTGCAGTGGTCACAAACCCTAGATTTGCATTGCTGTGCCCCCCCAAGGGCAAGTCTTGTTCCTCGTTACATTTGCTTCATCCATGAGGGATGAGTCCTTCTCTGCTCCCATTGTGCTATCATCCCTTCCTCACCCAAATCTCCCTTGCTGATACAGTGAACGCAAACCCTGACCTCTGCTTCCCCCATTTATAGTGCTTGAGCAGGGCAACCCCCCTTTCCAGCAGCTTTGTTTTGGTGTGGAAAATGAGACAGTCTGGTGCTGGGCTGGAAAAGGATGCAAAAAGAAGGTGGAACAGGACACAAAGTCCCTGGGTTTGTGTACAGGCAAAGCTGCAAACCCCAGCCTCCCGCCCCCACCCAAGGCCTTGTTCTGGGGTTCCACACACAAAGAATTGCCTGGCACAAGGAAGCTTTGTATAGAGTGAGCCAAGAAAGAACATGAAGAAGGCATGAGACCCCCTGTCTGACTTTGCAAAGTGACTGGTTGCTGGGGGGTGACCTCTGGAGCCCTCCCCCCACTCCGTGTACCTGTGCAAGTGGCTGGTTGTAGTAAAGCAAACCACCTCTGTCATCTCCCAGCCCCCCTGTTTACCTCTGGAGCCCCCCATTGTCCCTGTGCAAATGGCTGGTTTGTGGTTGCTTGCAAAAAAGCAAGCCAGGCTGCTGGGGGGTGAAAGAGGAGGCAGCTTTTGTGTGTGCAGGCCAGGACAGCACTCACTAACTGTGCAAGAGAGATTGTGTTTGTGTGCAAGCAAAGCTGCAAACCTCAGTCCTCTCTCTCTCCCCCCCCAACAATGGCCTTACTCAGGTGAAACACAAACTGCAGTGCCTGGTACAAGGAAGCACAAGGGTGAGCCAAGAAAGAGTATGAAGAAGGGTGGTTATGGAGGCAGACACAGGAAGCTAGGAAACTATGAGCTTTTATTGTTTGCAACAGAATATTACAGCAGTTACTTGGGCTTCTTTGCCTTTGCCCCACCATGACTCTGAACCGTTCCTGTCTCCCTGAAATGCAGTGGCACCCTCCTGGCCCTGCTGGCAATCATACGGCCCTGCTCTGACCCCACAGAGACAGGAGGAACAGGCTTATCTTACACAGGCAAGAGGAGCAGACTGACTTCTCCCTTTTGGGCATTGTACACATTCATTTTTTAGGTAGTTCTGCAAGGCATCCTTGAAAATGTCATGTGAACTCTTTAAGTTCAACTGGACTTGTCAACCACCTCTTTTAAATTCCTCATCACGTCTTGCACTCCCTTGAGAATGGCATGGTCCTTACACATTGAATCATGGAATTCGTCCTGCCAGGCATCTTTGCATTGCACCCTGGATACTGAGGACTCTGCCAAAACCTTGAGTGAAGTTTCACAGGACTGTCTCTGCTTGCTGCAAAAATCTCTGCAGCGCTCTGCTGAAGTGTGAGCGGGGTGCCATTCCCAGTGACTACAGGTCACGGCGGCTGATAAACAAAGAAAAAACCAATGATTGGCTTTCCCCTAAAAGGAGGAAAATACACTCCCCCTCACCCCTACTATGCAGTGCACAAAATCCCAGCAGGCACAGAAATAGACCCCGCAACACTGGGGCACCACTTGTACTGCCCAAAACTTATGAGTACTCTCTGCTCCAGGGGGAACTGCCCATGCTAACTGCAACAAATTAAAGCAAATAATTAGCTATAGAACCCAGCTGGCCTGCACCACCACCAAAAGAACACAATGACCCACCTACAGCAACACATGAATTTCTCCCCCTTCCATCTGGCCCCCCAAACCCAACCAGCATGAACCTGGGAGTTGCCTGGCAGTGGCCAGAGGCACATTACAAGAGACTTACCACAGCCAGTTGATGATGTATCTTCCTGACCCTCCACCTCCTCTGCTTCATCATCTGTACTACTCCATGGAACGGAGGAGCTAAGTGGCAATAACTATAGGGTGACCAGAGCTGCTTCCTGCCACTGATCATCAGGGAACAGGGAACAGTCTCCAAACAGCTGAGACATGATGATGGTTTTTACCCTCAAGAGCGGCTGCTGCCACCTCCTCCTCCTCCACCTCCAGTCCAGTCCCAGTGCTGACAGTCTCCAAATCCAGGTTGTTGCCCACATCCCTGGAGAGAATGATGGACAGCTTGTCATAGAAGAGGGCAATTGTGCGACCTGGCCCAGAATGAGAGTTTGAATCTCTGGGTCTATAAAATGCTGATCTCAGGGACTTGATCTTGCACCAGACCTGGGTCCAGTCATGATTGTGCCCTCGGGCCTGCATGCCTTTTGCAATCTTGACATAAACAGGCTTATTCCTTCTACCCTCCAGCCTGTCTATGATCCTTTGCTCTGACCAAATGTCAGTTAAGTCCTCCAGTTCTTCCCGGCTGCAGTTGGGTCCATGTGCATTGGAGGTATCAGTCTCCTGGGCCATAAGCTCCATATTGCTGGCCTTGGCTTTCTGAGACATAGCGAAGCAGTTGGTGGTCAACAGCACAAGCACAAGCAATTTGTGAAAGGGGCTGGCAAATTTGGGGGGTGTGCCTTTATTTTCAGGCTGTGCTTGCAGGAGGGTCTGGGAAAATTCTAAGGATTAGTCATTACCTCTGAGTATCAAAACACCCAAAGGTGATGAAGTTAACAACAAAAAAGACCTGGTGATGTGGTAAGTAAGGCCATTGTACTTTGGGATGGCTGCTTAATGGCAAAAATCAAAGTTGCAAAAATCATTTAACTGCCTACTTGTGCAAAATGGTTTTATTACAGAAGCACAGCCTTATGTTTTTCCTTAAACTGGCAAAAGTTTTGAATAGCCAGGAAAGTAGTAGGCAAAACATTTTTTTTTGTTTGCAAGCTTGATTACATCACAACACCAGTGGTTGCAAAGCTTGTGCAAAAGGCACAATGCCCTGAGGCTCTGGGGTGAAATGTTGAAAAAGCAGCTACACCAAGCTCCAGACCAACCACACGCACAGTCCCTGCTTGGTGCAGATGTGTGAGAGGCAAAATGGAGAACAAGGATGAAGTACATGACATGATGGAGGACATGGAGTATGAGGAGGAGGAGGAGGAGGAGGAGGAGGAGGAGGCAGTACTGCAAATCCTGTTTAACTGGGGATTACAGCTGGAACTCTTCAGTAGGAATAGAGCACACTCAGTGGCAAGCTGTTGTGTTCCTGCTTTAACAACATTAAGAAGATACAATGGGTACTCAGGGGATTGCACAGAGTGAAGTGAACAAGTGGAATTTGACTGGGCTCTGTTGAGTAACCTGAGGAGGGCCAGCAGAATCAACATGGTGTGGGCCCATGAGAGCAGCTCATACTGGTGGGAGTGAATCATTCTGACCACTTGGAATGACCAGCACCGGCTGAAGATGCTCCAAATGAAAAGGGAGACATTCTATCATATTGTCTCAATGCTGGGCCAACACATCATGAAGCAGGACACAAACATGCATCAGGCCATCCCACCAGACAAGAGGGTTGCAATGACCATCGTGAAACTGGCTGGCCTATCCAGCCTCCGCTACATTGCCAACCAGTTTGGCATGGCTGCCTGCATGGTGGGGCAGGCAATGTGTGAGGTACGATGCTTAAGGAGATCATTTCTAACAAATTTATTCACCTGGCAAATACACAGCAAGTCAGAGATGGCTTTAATGAAAAGGGGTTCCCAAACTGCATGGGGCTTTAGACAGCACTCACATCCCAGTGCTGTGCCCTGCAGGGAGTGGGAGGCTTTACACAAACGGGAAAGGATATGCCTTTGTGATCCTGCAAGCCATGGTGGACCACTGGGGCTGGTTCACAAACATTTTTACAGGGTGGGCTGGCAGTGTGCATGATGCGCATGTGTTTCCAAACTCCTCTCTGGCTGCCATCATGGAGAAAGGACACTGCGCAACTGGCATGGAGAAGAGAGTGATCTGTGGTGTAGCTGTTTCCCCTATTATATTAGCGGACGTTGCCTGCCCCTAAAGCCCTGGCTTATGAAGCCTTATGGAAGAAATGTCACTGACCCATGGAAACTAACTTTCAGCGGCCGCCTCAACAGTTGCAAGATGGCTGTGGAATGTGCATTTGGCTGGCTGGAGGGTGCTTATGTGCCAGCTCGACATGGATGAAGAAAATCTAACACCTTTTATTGTGGCAGCCTGAGTGCTGCACAATGTCTGCAAGAGCCGAGGAGAGGTTTTCAAGGACTCATGGGAAAATTAAGCAGGACAGGTGGTGGCAAGACACCAGAGATGTGCGGCAGCAGCACAGAGACCAAGAAAATATCCTCAAGGAGAGGGTGATCAGATGGTTCTTGTGCGCAATTGTCTTGCAGGATACATTGCTGACAACAACCTCTAGGGAGTGCTTTGTTCCAAAATAAATTCTTGGGTTTTTTTTAAACTTTAAAATCTGTGTCTGTCTACAGGGGCGTGCAGTGTTGCAGATGGGGGGCGGAAGCAGGGACAGTCAGGGGACAGAAGTGGGGACGGTCAGGAAAAGGAGGAGGAAATTGGGACAGAGCTAGGGGTTTGCTGCTTTTCCAGACTGTGAGTGTTTTGCGGGAGGGGGGCATTATGCACCATCACCCACATGTGAATGAGCCCCTGGGGGGAGAGGGGTGAACAAGCCAAACAGCAACCCACATTTTATAAAACATTCCAAAAACTTTTATAAAACAATTCACAACAATTCACAATACACCTCCAAAAGCCATATGTGGCACTACACAAACAGATTGACAGTGCACCTGGCAGGGAACTGGAGGGTTTCCCATTGGAAACTGTACAAAGATCAATGAATTTGGGAATGCTGGGAAATGTAGTCCAAAAAAAAGAAAAGAAAAAAAGACAGAAGACCACCAACATACAGGCAAAAGACCACCAACATATAGGCAGCAATATCAACCGGGTGGCAACAAACACCCATCAAACCACCTGCTACTCTTATGATAGGTAGTTATTAAGCCATTATATTAATGGAAAATTCCATGGTGGAACGGGAAGGGAAAGGAATAAATGGGAGGGGAGGATTCACCTGAGCGGCTTGTCTTTTGGGATTGGGATGGGGTCCTTGTGATCACCTACTGATGGAGAGAGTGACCAGACCAGACTGGATGAACATAGGCAGGTGCGAGTGACAAGGATTTTAGGGTGACCATGACCGTGCCCAGGGAGACTCCCAGAGAGTCAGGACAGCCCAATGAAAATCCAGGGACTGGGGAGCCCTGATGGTTCACAGGCACCTCCTGTTGTAATACATTAGGAAAGACATTCTGGAGGGTAAACTGGTATTTGACTCCTTCTACTGACATCTGTGGGGAATGACATACAGGGGCTTAACTCACTTGAAAGCACTGTTCATGCAAACAAAAATGCACTGCACCAAAAAACAGTCACATTAAAATTTTTGGGCAGTCTACATTAACTCCCGTGTTGTCTCTTAAAAGATAAGGAACTCTTTGAATGCTTATGGGGTTCTCTCTCAGAAAATACAGGATTTGTGAGGAGGCTCAATAAAAATGAGTATTTTATATATTTAAAATTAAAACCTATTTTACTCAACTGCAAGGAGGGTTGTAATTATCTTAGGATATACATTAAACCCTAAAATACTCACACTTTACCCTTCAGCTATGTTAGAAACCTCTCAGAGTCTCTCTCACTGAAGTCAATGCCAAATGCTCTGGAGCTGCATATATTGCTTTAGAGTTTACAGTTACCTGTTCAGTGTTAGTATATAGGCAATTACCTTCTATTGAAACCACAGGGAATTAGGTGCCTGGAATAGCCTTAAGGGTCTAGGAATATATGAAGCCATACAAAACTCTGGGTGTATGATTTTCAGAGGGGAAATGGAGACATTAAAGCCACACAACTTCCTTGCAGAAATAAATATGAGGAGCAGTGGAAGACATTAAACTCAAATAAAAGTATTTAGGCACTGCAGCACATAAATTTTAGATGCCTGGCCCATGGCATGGAAACGAATGCCTGAATGACTTGTCTTAAGTTGGGGAAAGCTGAGTATCTCTGCATGAGATCCATAAAATCAGTAGTGAGCAAGGAGCTGCTTAAAGTCAGCATGCCCCACGTGCATCCATGTAATGATAGCCAACAAGAAACATTGAGTTCAGAGGTGAGTCTTAAATCTGGCCTCTTATTCATGATTAAAAAGGAAATACCTCACTCCACTCAGGATCCCTAGCCAGAACCTCCCCTGAAGGTAGGTGTCTGCATTTTCTCTCTGTGCAGTTATCTAGCAGTTTGTCCCAGAATGAATTCAGATTCAATTCTCTTCTGCCTAAAGAGATTCAAACCCATAATCTCCCACCTCCTCGGAGAGTGCCCTGACCATCAGCCTATAGGCTTGTTGGTGGCATGCAGCACCACTTCTTTCATCATTGTTCCACTGTGCAGAAATAAATGAAGATTCATTGAGAAATACAGGAAAGAAAAGGAAAATGAGCATGACTTTTATTGGGAGGGCACCCACCTGGAAAAAGGGTGTCCTGGGTTCTGATCTGTTTTAGTATTTTATGCTATTCTTGTTTCATGTGATATGCACAAACAGGGCACGTTCAGACAAGTGCACATGTGCCTCTTGTGGCATCTCAAAGCAGTGTGAGGCACCACAAGAGGCATGCTGGAAACAAAAAAAAAGTTCCCTGCACTGCACATTTGCAGCACAGGCTCAAGATTTGATACCTGGAAATCCAGGTATAAAAAAAAACCTGTGGAAAAAAGTGGGACAAAGCATGGTCCAGGACCATGCCCTGAGGCACGCCAGAAGCCAGCCACTGAGGTGCTGCAGCTATGCCCTTGCCAAGCAGGTCCTGCCACTTGGTGTCTGGGAGGGACACAAGGGCTGCATGATGGATTGTGCATAACACAAACATGTAGAGGTAGCACTGATGGACACTGGAAAAGTGGACTGGTTTGGTGTCCTCCAGCTGGCTCAGGTGGTGGAGCAGGCAGCGCCATGAGGCCTGGCAAGGCGCTGGCCCCACAACAAACTCCAGCGGGCTGGGGACTGCCACCATACAGGACCTTGTCAACAAAGGCAAGGGCATCAGGAGGTAGAGTAGATTTCACCTCCTGGACCCAATGGCAGGTCACATGTGTTGTGGGTAGACCCATGCGCTGGGCCAGCATAGCGGGGTCCACCCATTCCTGCCTATCCTTGTTCAAAAGGTCTCAGATATGTGTGACACCAGCCAGGATCAACCTCTGTTGCAACCAGGGTGCCTCTGTGGTTGGCATCTCCAGCTGGGGTTTCCAGAGGAGGGGCTTAATGAACAGGTCGGGACCCTGGATGAATGTTGCGGGGGACCTGGAGGCAGATACCAGCCTCCAGGCCTGGAGGAAGTCCTGGTAGAAGTCTGGCAGCCCTTGCAGGTCCTGCAGGGAGAAGCCCCACAGACCGAGGAGTTGGCAGTTGTATCAGAGCCCCTGGAAATGGCAGAGGAAGGTGCACCCCAGGTGGCCCCATGCCGTGTGGCTACCAACACTGTATAGCAGTCACTGCAGAGCCTGAAGGCAGAACATCAGGACCTAGCTGCACAGGCAAACCAGGTTGGTTGGGTCAGTGGCCAGGCACCTCTCTGGCTCCCGCACTTCCAGCTTGAGCTGCTCCTGGACCACCTCCCTCTGCCGGGTGTGCCCCTGAGTGTAGTTGTGGCAAAAAAGCCAGATGTGCACCTTCCCAATGTCTTACCATCTCCAAGCCAAGGGGGAAGCCATCCCATCACCAAAGCTACATAGAGCCATGCAGGGATCCTTCTTCTCTTGGTGTTTCCAAAGGGGAGGAGGAAGGAACGTGGGCTTCGTCATAAAGAAAGACTCAGAGCAGACAAGGGAGGAACCACCAGAACCGGAAATTCCTGACCCAACAAAGTGACAGTGGGAACAGCTGAAAGCATTCAAGAGGCCAAAACAAGGCTCTTTAGGGAGTCAACTCTAGTGAAAAAGCTGATAGGGAAGAAGCCAAGACAAAGCAGCTTTCAGGTAACCTGAAACCTCAGCATAGCAGCCACAGCCAGGTGAGAAGGACTGAGAAGGGGTACCATAAAGATGTGAATAGAAGGACAGAGATAAGTTGACCTGATACTTTGCATCAAGGAGGATTCTTCCCCTCTTCCCTCAGATGGAGAAAACAATCTGCACCTAAGCTGGGAGGTTGTTTAAACTTGAGACAGTTCATTTTTTTTTCTAAAGCCCCGGTAGAAGCTAACCAGGACTAAGTTAGTTGTGCCTTACTTGAGCTAGAGGCATAGGAAGGACTCTGACAGACTCTGGCAGATTATATGGACTATAAGTTAACACCCGGTAGAACGGGAGAGGGAATGGGGATTGGTGGAGCCCTCGCTATACTAAGGTGGACATAAGGACCAATTGTGCAAGAATCTACACACATTTCTTCTTTTCTCCCTTATCAGTAAGTTGTAGCAGATGAGAGTGTGAGTGTGTGGAATATTCCATCAAGAAAGGTCCTGGCAGTTTTCAGCCAACCGGTTGAAGAGCAACGACTGTCTTAGTACAAAAAAAAGAAAAGGAAAACCTTACGGAGAAGATGACAACTATCTAAGACTAATTGACTACTTAAATTGAGGTGAGACTGACATCAATTACACCTTAATGTTCATCAGGAATGGACACTCCCCCACCCTCTCATAGGTGAAGGCAGGGGGGCCAGCAGGGTGATAGGCACGTCAGATGTCCACTAGGGAGTAGTCTGTCAGAATCTCCCTGAGGATGCCCATGGCAGCCTGGTTCTGCTCCCTGCCTGCCTGATCTTGCACATCTAGAGTGATATTAAAGTACCCAGCAAGGACAAGGCACTCATGAGGGTTGAGGGTGCCGATGTAAGTGGCCACCTGGCAGAAAAAATCTGCCAACTCCGGGTCTCTCTCAGGGCCATATGTGTTCAGAAGGTTCAGGAGCAGCCCCTGTGAAGGACTGTCCATGGCAATGCCAATTAACCCATTAAAACAGAGGTTCGTTAATCCTCTATGACCCACAGGTAGTCAGGTTCGGGGCATTAAAGTAAGTTAATTTCCCTGAGTATTGATCCATTGCCAACCCCACTTAGAGTTAAAAGAGTAGCTACGCACAACAACACAGGTAGGTTGAGCAATATAAGTTGTATTACACAACAAAACCCATGCAACAACTACCCGACCCAATACTCCCGTAACATCCAAACCGCAACACAATAAAATACAACTGATGGGACAATAACCCAATGCACATCCCAAACCCAATGTCCCATGTCCCACAACCAAACAACTACACATTACAATGAACTTTGGTCACTACCCAATTAACTGCTATGGAACTTCATAGACAACCCAGAAACCACAGATGGCAGCTAAAACACCCTGGACCTAGTCAGCAGGAGAAACCCTCTAACAGTCCTTGAGGATTTCTAGCTTTTCCTTGCTTAGGTACTCAGCATCTCAAATGGGGAAAGGGCTGATACTTTACCCCAATGACCAGGGCACAGCAAAGAACCTTTACTTGACAAACTCCCATGCCCCGAGAGCCCAGAGTTAGAATTGCCCAGCAAGCCCAAGCCCGAACCCCTGCTGGCTGCTCTGGACAGGATTTATAGCCTTCTAATTACACCACCTGTCACTCAACCAGTGGCCCTTTTCACAATACCCAATCAAATCAAAACCTGGGCAATATTTGAAAGGACCAATCAATTCAAACCATTTCAACTCAATACAAGCAACATTATCATAACTGCCTTATTGATTAACATATCAACATTGATAAACAGTTGCATTATCATTATACACTGTGCATGCCCAGACCTTAAAAATAAGTCATGACTTTGTCAAGGTTGAGAGTTCAAGCCCTCTAGAAACTTCTCACCTCTAGTAATATGGAGCATGCATGGACTTTCACTGTTTTATACCTGCACTTGGACCTGGAGGTGCAGCAGGCAGCCCAGCACCACGTCAAAGTCCTGGAGTACCTCCAGCTGCAGGCCTGGGGAGAACAGGGTGGTCACATGCAAGAGGTGGCTGAGAGGTGACTAAAAAAGACCCCGCCTCCCCACTTCAGCCACCAATTAGGTTCATTGGACAGAGTCATTCTGGTCTCCTGTAAGAATGCCACAGGGGTACCCCCCTGCTCCCCACGGCATCCCTGGAGGCCCTTCCTGCAGCTGTGGATATTGAGAGTCATGATCTTAAATGATCTCAGGGCTGGGGGGTGTGGAGTAGATGGTTCAGTAGGGTCTTTGCTCATCTCAACACCTGGTGTGGGGCCCACCAGCTAATGCAGCACCCTTCTCTAAGTACAGAGGGCATCTATGAAACTGCGGGCCTGCCTATAGATCCCAGCATTGCAGCTTTTGGGCCTCTTGCCTTCCCCCACCAGTGCCCTCGCAGTGGCAAGGATGCTGTCAAAATCTTCCCAGCAGTCCAAGGTGAGCTGTACCTTGTTGGTGGACCCCTGGGTATACTCATAGTCAAGAAATGCAAGTAGCTCACCCCTGAGACTGAGAGGCCTGCAGGCTTCACAGAGCTGGTTCTTGGGTGTCCTCCTCCTTGTCTTGGGGTTCAGCAGGCTCCTTAGGTATTGTCTGAACCCCTCGGTCCACTAAGACCCCAGACTCTGGCTGGGATTGGGAGAGCTCTGCAGCTCCTTGGGATGGAAGCAGGGGTAAGGGTCAGAGTGGCACAAGATGGCACGGCAGAGCTGGAACCCTGGGAGGTCTGAATGGGGTCCCCAACTGTTGGTCTGGGTGCTCCCTCCTGACCCCTTCTCGTGTGGGGTCATTGGGTGGGCTAGTAGTGGGGTTTGACTGGGAGAAGGAGACCCATCAGGCAGTGGGGTGGCATCAGTGTTTGTCTTGGGGCCCTGGGAGAGGGGACTTCCCACCACAGAACTCACCAGGGTGAGCCCCAGGACTCCCATCTCCCATAGATCATTGGAGTGGGAGGTCTCCACTGATGGAGCTTCCATTGGGTTGGCCTCAGCCTCAGCACTCATGGTCTCAGGGGATAGGCCCTGACCAGAGGAGTAAGGGGCTTCCTGCATGGGATCCTGTTCAGGAGTGTCCAGCAGCTCTGAAGCCTCTTCTACTGGGATAACCCATTTAATCTTCCCTGGGGGTGGGGTGTCGGGCACAGTTGGGGAGGCACCCAGAAGCTGAACATCTCCTCCCAATGTGATGGTCTTGGGAGGGTGAGGGGGGGTGCGGTCCTCTATGTCAGAGGGCTCCAGCTATGCCCAGGCCTTTCTCTTGGCTTTGCACTTGGAGGGGACCTGCACCCACTCTGCCATGGGGTGGTCCTCAGGTAGACAGGCTCCAGTAGAAGAAGGTGAGGGTTGGGGCAGTTACAGTGGGGACATGGTTGGGGATGGGGGGATCCTGCTCTCCCTCTTCCCCCGGCTGCTGCCCCCCTCCCTGGGACTCCACCAAACTTGGTTGGGGGCCAGGGTCCCCTGAGATCATGGGGGGGATGTTAGTTGTGGCTGGGGTGCTAGGGGGGCCCTGAGTGGGGAGGGGTGCTCTTGCCAGTGGGACCTGCAGATGCCCTCCCCGCCTGACCCATGGGGCACTCATGATGCAAGTGCCCCGGGGTGTGGCACTGGAAGCTTTGCAGGTCCCCCAGCATATAGAAACCTGTCACCCGAGCCCCCTGAAAAGGAATCGCAAGGAAGGCACCCCTCAACCTCCAGCTGCACTCCCACTGTCAGCTCGATCATAATTTGGTGACAGAAGGAGGGTACGTGGTGGAGGCCAGGGTCTTGGCACCTCAGTGAAAGGATAACTCTCCCTAGGGTTTGGAGCTGAGGACCACCCTGGTCCCCAGCTGTTCTAGGGGCTCAAGGGGGTACTTGCCCTCTACCATGAGCCCCCTCTCCACCGCCTTTTGTGCACCGGCCTCTGAGGCAAGGACAAAGACCCCCTTGTTATGAAAGCGGGAGGCCGCCATGATCTTAGGAGTCCTCAATAACCAAACTAGGGCCTGCACCCATGTCTCAAAGTGCAGTTTCTCCTGATTGGGTAGTTGGTATTTCACCCTGTGCCTGTGGTTGAGTGCTGGACAGGGGGCAGTGGCATGCAGGAGAAGACCACCCCCCATGGAGGTGGGGACAGCAACAGCAGCAGCATCCCAGGGCAGAAAGGGGTGTGGCCAACTTATCCCCAAAAGCTCTGAAAACAAGCCAGCAGTAAGCAGTAACCAGAGGCAGGAAGCTTGGCCATATTCTGTCCAGAAGCTTGAGACCAAGGTTGCAGCAGCAACAGCCTGGGATAGGAAGGGGCATGGCCAACTTCCACCCAGAGGCTTCTCCCTTAGACGCTCCTGAGCTGCTCGCCAGGGCAGGTTTTTATACTGCTGGGCTCTAGGTTCTAGCTCCCCCTGGCTGAAGTTCCAGGAGGGGCTGGGCAGGGTCAGTTTGCTTCCAGGTAGTACAATTTGTCCCACACCAAAGTGCATGTGCAGACACATAGTTTCATAGTTAGTAGGGTTGGAAGGGACCTGAGCAGATCATCAAGTCTGACCCCCTGCCATGGCAGGAAAGAGTACTGGGTTCAAACGACCTCAGCAAAGTGTTCATCTAGCCTCCTCTTAAAGACCCCCAGAATAGGAGTCAGCACCACTTCTCTTGGAAACTGGTTCCAGATCCTAGCCACCCTGACCTTAAAGTAGCACCTCCTGATGTCTAGTCTGAATCTACCCTCTGCCAGCTTGTGACCGTTATTTCTAGTCGCTCCTAGTAGTGCTCGGAGGAACAGGGACTCCCCCAATGCCTGCTGGTCCCCTCTGACTACATATAGTCCTTTGTTCTGAGCAGGTTACAATCTAAGACAGACCAAGATCCACAAGGAATAATAAGCTAAAAGGGGCAGGAGAAATGCTTCTGTGATGCAGATTGTTGGTTCTTCCCCATCTCTTTCTTATTTGAATAAGTAAATTTATTTAAGTCCAAAGTTAAAGGGACCTAAATAAGGTGAGAGAGCAGTGGATGCAAGATAACAGTTGGATGGTGAAACAAAAAACAGTTCTAGAAATGCGCTGAGGCAAAAATCTCCTGCATAAATTTGTGCCACTCCTATCTGAGCTGCTTCAAGCGCACATGCCTGCATGTGTGGACATGCCCACAGTGCAGCCCAGGACTCCTCTTCCATATTAATACCCTAATCACTAAGTTTTAGACACATGCTTGATGTTTTTCCCTTTCTATGTAGCCTACTAAATCTTTAATACAGTAAAACCTGTTTGAGACGAAACCTGGAAAAACTGGAAACTTGCTTAAGTCACAAAATTTCTATAGTCCCAGCATGAGAATTATGTACATGAATTCTGTATAAACTGGAAACTAATGAGGAAGTGGAAAGGAAATTTAGGGTCCATTTGTAGAATCATCCTATAGATCATAGCAAGTAATTATAGTATGTGTGTGTTTGAGAGAGAGAGAGAGAGAGAGAGACTACCATCCTGTCAGCTCAGTGATCTACTTGGTCTTACTTCTGCTTTTGTGTTGAATAGGGTAGAGTTAATGTGGTAGCCATAATCACTGTCACGAATGGCAGCAGCAGAGGTAAGATTTCCCCTCTTCAGCAACCCCCTACATATTTAACTCCCAGTACCAAAATTCCCATTTATATTTCTTCTTCACCTGTCAAATGTATTACTGTTTAAAACAGATCTTTTTCTCAGTCCTGTGCAGTTCCGTCTTAGACAGGTTTCACGGTATATATCTTTCTGCACATAGGAACAGCTTCAGCAGGTGTATTGGAGTAATAACACTCTTGTCTTGAGGTTAGAGCATTCTTAACTCACTAAGAAATGGGAGCTGAGGGTTTCAGGCAGAGAAGGGAATCAAAATCAAAGTGGTCTCTTACTTCATGATTAAATGCTCTAATCACTAAGCTACTATATAAAAGGAGGAGCAACTCTTCCTTTGGCAATACAGTTACTCCTTGCTTAATGTCCTAGTTCTGTTCTTGAAAAATGTGACTTTAAGTGAAATGATGTTAAGCAAATTCAATTATGTCACAGTAGTTACTAGCAGTTGGTGGCCAAACAACATTATAACTGAAAATTGAGCAACTTTAAAGGAGCATATTCTCTAATAGGTCAGAGATGTAATAATGAAACAACGTTAACCGGGATGACTTTAAGTAAGGAGTACCTGTATTTTAAAAGAAATGGCAGCTGCCACTGCTTTTGAGAGGTACCTGATCTCGGTGGTATATGTTAGATATGCTCTGTGAAGACCTGCTGGATCAAGTCCCTGAAGAGACCTGGGTACAGAAAGACCTAGTTTCTGGATCCTGAAATGGTAAGACAGGTGCTTCTGTTCAGCTCTGAAGACTGAGGTGTTTCTGGCATGTGCAGAAGTAGTCTTGTAGGTATCTTGGGAAAATTTAAAGTAAAAATTTGGGTGCCTATACATGTCCTTTGAAGTGGGGTGAGAGGGGCGTTTTAATTAGAGCTGCTCCCAAGAGCCACTCTAATTAAAATGCTGTAGTATCTTGTGTACTCAGCATCTTGCTGCCAGTGGCAGCTGTGGGTGGTCGCTGACCCTTGGTTGGCACTCAACACCCCCACCCCCTATCACCAACAGCACTGACAGTATCTGCAGGGTTGTGCTCTCACCACTGCCGCCGTGCCCCCACCACCACCGTGTCCCCCCCCAGAAACAGGGGGTATGCACTGTTCATGTATCCTTGAGACTGTCAACACCTTTGTTCCTTTCTCATTTCAGGGTGGCTTTTCCCCTTAATTCCAGGCTCTTAACCCTGCCCATTTCCAGGAAGTTTTAAGAACTTTAAACTTTCTCTCCACATTTTACTGTAGCCCTGTGAAGCAGGTGACTGGATTATTCTCCTTAGAATGCCAAGTGTGCACTCCTGTATATGTTTTGGACCTTGAAATTTCAATTTGGGATTATTAGATGCTTAAAACAGCATTTGTAAAGAAATAGAGAAAACAAAGTGAAAATTAGTTCAAGCACATTTTTATTTTGTAATTAAAAAAACCAAAATTATTTCCATCATACCTAGGAATTCCAATTCTGATGCAGATTCACATGAGTTGTTGACCAGTGATTCCAAGCACAATATACTCTCTACTAACAAATCAGACGAAAGATTTATGGTGGGAAGGTAAGGAAGCTACAAAGAAGGTGATGAGAGAGAGAGACCATAGTAAACAGTTGCCCTTTACATACAATCAAGAGTTTGACATATAAATATATGTATGTGTGTGTGTGTATGTGTATATATATATATATAAAATAAATGTTTGCGAGGCAAATGAAAGACTATAGTGTTGAATGTAAGTAGCCTATGGGCAGGGTGATTTTCCTGCAATGGTGTCTGCAACCATTTCCACGTATAATCCTGAAATTCTCACTTTCATACTAGAAGTCCTGAAGTTATTTAATTACCTTCGTTTTCACCCTGTGAAGAAGCAAGACAAGAAAATGATTAATCTGTTCAACAGAATTTATGTAATTGGAAGGCCAGATTCCCAGGGGTGATCACCACATAAAAAATACATAAATATTCCAGTTGAGGGGTTGGGCCTGTGATGCAGGCAGTTAAGGAACTACCTTTTTGCCTTAAGAATCATATATTTTTCCATTCTAGCTCAAGTACCTGGTGAAAATTAGTTTCAGAGAAGCCCAAGGCTAGGGTGTGGGGGTAGTGTATCACACCATTGAGATGGATATGGGGGATAAAAACTGGAACTGGAAGGTAAGATTTGAGATGCACTGATATATTTTTCAGGAGACTTCACAACCTAGAGGTACATGTAGTTCAAAACCATTTTATTCTGCTGCTTGCATGAGAACTAAAAGGCATACTTATTTTATTATCCTGTCTAAATTTCTGCACCAGGCAGTTGAAGTTTCCTGCCGGCTTCTGCTGAAATTGCCCTTAAGAATTTAAAAATGTGTCCTGGTGTTTTAAAGCTAGTTTATTTTATTCTGTATTTGTTTTTAGTATAGAAAAGTCTAATATGTATTCCCTCTTCTAAATTATGGCTCAGACAGATAGAGGAAAGTTATTTCATTAGACCAGCAGTGTAACATGGGGTGAATCATTGATTCAAAACACTGTCCCTGATTCGATTCAGCCGAATCCAAATCTAAAGATTCGATGCTGATTCAGAGAATCAGCAATTCGGACATAGACACAGCTTTACAAGGTCTTTCTACATACCTCAAGGTACCAGCATGGCTTGTGAATGCTGTGATGCTGGGATGGAGCATCTCACAGGAGTATGGAGGGGGGGCCCCCATGTGCTTGGTGGTGAACCTGCAAGTGGACCAGAACTACTTCTGGTCCACTTCTGGGTCTACTGGGAAGTGCATGGGGATCCCCCCATGCTCCCCCGGCTCAGCCATTGGCTATGGGAGAACCCCGGGTGCCCCCTCCAGACCTGGGAGGCACCAGTCACCAACCCAGGGTGGTGCGGGGGGGGGCCCATTGTGCTGTCCAGCAGACCCTGAAGTGAACTGTAAGTGCTTCTGATCCAATTCCAGGTCTGCTGCCAAGCGAGTTGGGGAGCCCCACATGCTTCTGTGGGACTCTCCATCTGCCCCAGCATCACAGCATTCATGAGCCACCTGGTACCTAGAGGTATGTAGAAAAAACATTTAAAGCTGTCTCTATGTAAGAATCTCTGAGGCTTTCTGATTCAATTTGGAGAGATTACAGTGTCCTCTGATTTTATTCAGATTCAGAGATTCAGCCACTGAATCAGGCCGAATCTCTGCCGAATCGAATCAGGGACCAAAGCTTTGCACAGCCCTAGTAATTGTAGTTATGTAGAGTAGCAGTTTTTGCTGCCCCCATTTTTTGCTGCCAAATTCAGCGTTTTGTTTTGCCCTCTAAATATGGTCTTCAGCAGCAAAAAAATGGGGTGAATGCTTCACCCATTTGCTGGTAGCAGCAAAATCCACTGCCATTCTAGAGAACTTCCCAGTCTAGACATAATTCACAGAATGTCTTATACCACCCAGCTTGCTGATTTCTGCTGCTCCTATATCTGCAAGTAAAAACTTAAGCAGAGAGAAGGGTAAGAGATGGGTGCTTGAGGATGCTACACCTCTTCAGTAGACAGTGAAAACTATGTGAGAACATGAACTGTTATATACATAAAAGTGTGCTCAATTAAAAAAAATAGCAATTGATAAGTAATAGCGCATGTGTGTGCATATACACACACACATATATAGTATAAATATATATAAACAAATCTGAATCCTAGGGCGTGTCTACATGAGGTGCTACATCACCGTAGCGATGAGCTACAGTGATGTAGTTCATTGCTATGGCGACAGCATTGGTGAGCACTAACTGTGATACTGCCGCTACATCGCTGTAGCAATGAGCTACGCTGCCATAGCTCATGGCTACAGTGACATAGGGCTGGAGACAACCTGTGTTAAAGCAAGTACTAAAATGACTACATAGTACCAACTGCACAGTCATGGGTACATGTAGACATGCTCCTAATGAAGCAAATGGCAAAAAATCCACTAAAATCAACACATAAGAAAGTAGATCACACTGCTGAGCAGAGAGGATCAACAATCGCTTGTGTATAGAAAAAAAATGGAAAACAGATCATCAGAACATAAAAAACAGCAGATACTCAGAAACCATGGAAGGATTCTAGAGTTGGCTGGATAACATCAGCACTTTACCTTTCCATTTGCCTCCTTAGCTTCTGCTGGGGCCTCTTCTTCTGCAGCAGCTGGTTGTTCAGGCTGCTGTGGCTGAGCCAAATCCTCCTGCAGGTTGTATAAAATACATAGATCCTTATTGGAGAATCATCCTCTTAATTTTAAACAGCCTATTCAAATAGCCTATGAAATGAAATCCAGGATTCCACATGGAAAGAAAATATCAGGTTTGATGTGTAACTTATACTGCTCTGATTATTTTCTGTATATCCTACCGTTAAGTGTAAGAACTCTGTCTATTAGACAGTGGACTTGGGAAAGGATTTGAGATGGAAGTTTTCAAAGAGTGAGTAATGAACTCCCTTTCTCTTACACATAAACTTTATTTTTTCTATTCTCATATTATTTAATTTAAAGTGAAAAAAACACCTGCACCAAAATGGAAGTTTATATGTAAGCAATTGAGGATGACAAAATTGATTTTATTTTTCCCTGAAAGAGATTCATATAGACTTCCCATATTTTTCTGTCTTATACTAATCTCTCCTTTCAAGAGAAAGATCATGTTAAGAACTTTCAAATTATACAAGTGGCTTCATATGAAGAAATTCATATCATAAGCAACTCTTTATTTAGTGAAGGTATAAACATTATCATTTCTTACCCTACTGTCAGAATCCATTTTAAATGTGCCATAGCATGTATAAAAAGTTAGAAATTATGAGGTAAGGGGGAAAACATTACTCATGGCTGGATGAACATGTGTAGTTATATGATCCTTATCTTTCTGTTGGAAGCAAATTGCTACATCTGTCACTGTATACACTAGTAACCTGTGATTCATTTGCCCTTGATGAACATGTTGTATAGGGTCCCAACCTAGCCTTCCTCAGGGCCCTTGCATCAATTTTGCATGAGATGTCCAAGAAACTAAAGTTAAATCTCTTATGTGAGGGGGAATGATCCACCCACCTTTTTGACTATGTGTGCATATTTGTAGGGGCAAACATTTGTATGTGGAGAGAACTGGCTATTAAAATAACCAAGACTTCATAGTTCAGGAGTGTACTTGGTAGCTGTGTTGGTCTGAGACAAAAACACATACCAAAAAACTAGAACTCTTGGTTCCAAAATGATATTTTGGAACCAAGAGTTCTAGTTTTTTGTAAGACTTCATAGAATATTAGGGAAGTTCCTCTTAAACCTTACAAATTCCTGATGTTCCTTTTCTAATGCATCACATTGCAAGGTGCATGAAGGGTAACTACTAGTCTATCTACAAATGCTTTCCATGTTGTTTTATGCTGATAAAGTATGGAATGGCCTGGGCTGCACAAAGCAACCTTTTGGAGCTGGTACTGTATGAAAATCTTATTCAATATGTTCTGTTTCAGTGCTTTCTATGCAAACACTTACTTTGTTTCCTATCTGAGTAACATTGTTCTCACCAGAAGGGCAGAAGAAAATTATTGCTGAGATTGTCTTTCATATCAAATTAGGGAAGAAAAGATGATATGAGAATAATTGGAGAAAACAGTACGTCTGTGTCTTCTGCTCATAATCTGCCTGGCATTATTGGCTGGAAGTATTACTGCTATTATCAGACTGATCCATGCTTGCTGAACAAGCTTGATGATCTAATGATACTGCATTGTGCAAAAATGGAGTTTTATTACTTCTCTTAGATTCTCTAAACTAAAATGGAGGAAGGAATGTTAGAAAGGTGGCATTGCTCTGACCAAATTACTCAACTTGGGTGTTGGTGATAGCAAGCTGTGTGGTGGTGGTAGCAAACAACAAATGCCCTGGGAATCTCATCCAGGATACAAGCTTATTGCTATTGTTGTTAAAGTGAAAAAAAGCTCAAAAGAGTCCTGATGATAAACCCAGTGCTAAATTGAAGGCATCTGAGAAATCTAAAAATACAGTGGGTTTTAAATTCATGATCAAGGAATCTGCATTGTTATGGATCCTCCTCAATCTAAGCAGGACTGCCATTCACAGAAAGCGCCATGAGTTAGTGACCCCCCCCAACTCAAAAGATGTTTGCTGTTTAGTTGCCAGGGGTGGGGGATGGGATCAAACTGCACTTTGGAGCCAATCCAGTGGAAAGAGGCTGCCGGTCTGCAGTCTGTTGATGCTTCTTACACTGAGTTAGCAGAATCAAGGATGATGTATGGGGTGGGAAGCATTGGCTCAGGGACCTACTAAGAGTTAATCCCATCTCAGACAGACAGACTTACAGACAGGGAAGGCTGCTTATGAGACTGTAAACAAGTAGTAAGGTTGAGATTTCTGCAGTCAGAAAACTTTCTTGTCCTTACACAAGACACAGGAGAGAGCTGTTGGGTTTTATCAACTTTATAAATAAGACATGGAATATGAGATTCTTACTTTGGGTTATTCTTTGGAATCAGTGACTGAGTGTGATGGCTTGGTTTACAAATCCCTTGTATGGTGTGCTGTTTACCTTTGTTTATATGCTTCTATCTGTGACTGTACTAAAAATTAATGAATGCGACTCATCAGTCCAGTTTTAGAAAGGGCAGGAAACACGTTTCTTGACCAATTTTCTAAACTGGTGTGTCAGGAACTATCACAATTCCAGGACGAAGAAAGTGTCAGTAGAGTTAAAGTTAGGGTTACTGATTGATAGAAAAATAAAATTCCAGTTATTTCTAGGGTAAATGGACTAATCTACACATCCAAATCCAACCTGAAGAGTGGCTGTCAATCCTGGCCATACCAATGTCTTATTGCGATACTTGCCAAGAAAGTTTGGATAAAATCTTGTTTTTACTGAAGTTCACAGTTCTGTCATGTCTTCCAGTGGGGCCAGGTTTTAAACAGGGATAATGTAGTCTTACTGGCTAGGGTGTTCCAAAGATCAATTATTCAGTGTTTGTTTAGCACTTCGTATCAAAATAATAAGCAAAACTTAAGGAAAAAAGTTTTAAATTGCCTGTGAGATAGTACTTAAACAGTAACCTGTGCCCGATTATCCCGATGCATTCTGAGTTAAATTTCTGTCCATTTTGAGATAGGAAGTGGGGGAAATGGTTGTACACAGACTTGTACAAGTCATATAGCAAATCTCTGGCACACCTATAAACAACAGGGCTGTGCGAAACAGCACCGTTTCATTGACTTCCATTTCACCGTTTTGATGGGATAGTGATTCATTTTGAGTTTTGTTTTGTTTCAAAGCACTGTTCCATTTCGTTTTGTTGAAACCGTTTCACTGTTTTGCCATTTCACCCATAGGCTATAATGGGGAAGCATAAAACTGTCCATAACTTTGTCATTTTGGGGCAGATTTTGATGAAGACAGCAGGGATGGTAGCCCCTGCTGAGGCCACAAAGCCTGCCAAATTTCAAGGAGATAGGTGCACAGGTTTCTGGGGAACTGCTCCTCAAGCTGCTGACAAGCAAAACTCGTGATGTGTGATTTTGTGTGTGTGTTAAGGTGCGCTGTCACTGGCACTGGGGCCTCTACATGACATGGTAGCGTGCCCCAATGAGGTCTCCTCCTCCCCTACAACCTCAGGCCGGTCCACCACTTTAAATAACAACAGGTAATAAGTAAGCAGCACAGTAGCATTAGCAGCATCTCAGGCAGCCAGACTCTCACAGAGCCTTTCTTGCCTTTCCTGAAGGAGCTTCTCCACCAGCTGCCAGAGAACTCTCCCTGCCAGCCCCAGCCCTGGGGCTTAGATGTGTCCAGGGCTCTGTGTCCTTCTGGTCAGCTGACTGGGGACAGGTGCTAGGGATGTTGGTCTAAGGACATGGCACTGGCAGAGAAGGTCCTTTGGGTCAATCTAATCTGGTATCTTTTAGCAGACCAACTGAATAGTTAGACAAATATATCTTAGCAAGCTTTCAGGTTGAAAAACCCTTTGTCACACTGAGGAAGCATCTGCAGTTCCATCTCCTGGATGGAAGGAATAGTGAAGAAGCCAGAGGCTGGCATGCAATGCAGGCAAGAAAGCCAGTCAGTGAAAATGGAAATGGAGGCATCGCATCAGGGGGCGAGGGACAGGCTTGGATGGAGGGAAGATGGATATAGGAGGTAAAAATGTACAGGTACCTGTGGAGTCAGATATCTGGCAGGTTGTAGCGTGTCCGAATTCCAATGTCTATATTGAGTCCGTGAGTTTCTGTACCTAGCAGGTTGATGAAGTGCAGCCTACAGTCTCGTCTGTGAAAAGTGGTTTGTAAATTCAAACAAGCACTAAACTTCGCTAACCTCATCACCAGAAGCAAACTTCGTACAGCCCAAAACACTCCAAACGGATCCAGGCCATGCCATGCCATGACAAGACCTGCAAAACCTGCCCACAATATCTCTAGTATAGAGATAGCTTCACAATTCAATACATATCTCCATCAGGACACCTGGTGGCCTGGTGGAAAATATGTGGAGACACCAAGCAACAGCTGTGCACCAGAATGAGCGCACACCAAAAATCTATCAAAGACAAGAACAGAACACCACCTGTCTCCAATCTCTCAGGCCTGATCATCAACAGGAATTTACAAACCACTTTTCACAAATGAGCCTATGAACTGCACTTCATCAACCTCCTAAGTACAGAAACTCATGGATTCAATATTGTGAAGGAGTGAGACAAACTCACAGCATGGAGGGCCGACACGGCTGCAGCTGGAGATTGGAAGGGAAGGAAAATACCCACCACACTTCTGGAGCAGCATCTTGCTCAGGATTGGAGGAGGGAGGCTGCCCAGAGGTATTTCTAGCCCCCAGAGAGGGGCAGAGGAGGCCGCAGGGAGAGAGGAGCAGCTGAACATCTTCGCAGACAAAGGCTGCAGAACTTGCCAGAGGAATGCTGTGGGAGTGGCCCTGAACACCAGACAGGCAGGCCTGCACACACCCGGCTGGTGATAATCTGTGGAGCAGAGCCACAGCTGAGGATCCAGAGAGAGGGAATCCACAAGGCCTGTGATAATCTCTGGAGTGGGGTTTCAATAGAGGATCTGGAGGAGGAGCCTGAGGGAAACTACAGTTACAGGCAGAGCTTTCCTGCATGTGGGGGAGACCCCAGGGAGACTGTGAATGTTCATAGGGGTGCAGGGTAGGCCGGCACATAACAAAGACTGGACTAAGGGATTTTCTTGATCATTGTGGTTGGGATTTGGAGAACCTGATCCCGGGTAAAAGGGGACATGGACTGAGCCCAACAAGGAGGCTGAGTGCAGCTGGGGTTTTCCCTGTTTTTCTTTTCTTTTGAAGGGTGTACCTAATCAAGACCAAAGGTCACTCTGGGGTAGAGGGCCAAACAATACCACAACAAGCAGCACTGCAACCTGGCTGCAGAAGGATTTTGTGAGTACCATCTAGAGAGGCTAGGCTGAGGTAAAGGGGAGGTTTGGAGCCCCACAGAAGAAACAGGGATTGAGACCAGGCAGGATCACCATAGGCAGTGCCTCCTGGGAATATATTTCATCAAAGTCATGGCAGGTAAGAAAAACATAAAACAAACTTCCTGGCAGACTGGGTGATCCAAAGCCAAGGTCTACCCTGTTGCCTCCCATAAGCAGATGACCTCAAGGCAGTGGCAGGAAGCCCTACAACACTTACAGCCATCACAAATATAGACATTGGAATTCTGACACACTACAACTTGCCAGACATCAGACTCCTGAGGTACCTGTGCACTTTTACCTGCACTGCTACATCCCCGATCCCCCCCACGACTGCAGCCTGTCCCTCACTCCCTGATGCCTCCATTTCCATTTTCACTGACTGGCTTTCTTGCCTGCGTTGCATGACAGCCTCTGGCTTCTTTACTATTCCTAACATCCAGGAACAGCACACACACTAACTTCAAGTGCTTCCTCAGCCTGACAAAGGGTTTTTCAACCCAAAAGCTGGCATCCCAGGCAGCTAAGCTGAGCTGGACTGGAGCCTCACAACTGCACTACAACCAGCAAGCCTCAGGCCTGTCAAAGATGCGTGTGTGCATGGTGGCTGGAGGTTATGGCACCTCCTACCTGTCTTTCACCAGGGGGATCCTCAGTCCTGGCATATCCTGGTATGGCTGTGCCACCGGCAGTCCCACCAGGCCTCCCGACCCTGGCAGAGTGCAGTTTTAGTGGTCATGTCCAGGACCTGGGGTCTCGTCCTTCCCCATAGCCCCATCCCATACCTCCAAGTTCATCCTAGCATGGGAGCTCAGCAGGGATATGTTCTTCCCTTGCTGGCTGGTGATGTAGTGAGTGCCCTCTGCAGCTCTAAGAGTGGGCATTAAATGTTTTTAGAAAAAATGAAAAAGGAAATAGGTGTGGATGGAGTGAGGAGGGTGGCATTCACTCTGTCTGCACCTGGAAATTGAGGAACCCCAGCAGTGGGAGGTTCACCTTCAGGAACACCATCTGCTCCACCAAACCAGGATTTAAGGGGGTGCAGTGGGTCGTTATTACATCACCAGGAATGCTGAATACCCTCTCACTTGGAACACTGGTGGGTGGACAGGACAGGTGTTCCTGGGAAACTGTGTGGCCAGATCCGGCCACATCTAGCTGTGGCTTGCCCAGTAGGCCAAGGGGCACACAGCAGCAGCTCTACATACTCAGTGAAATAGGCTACCACCAGGCCTGAGTGCTACCTGCCTCATGTTGGGGTCTGGTGCCTCTGGATCCCACCGTGGAAGCCATGCCCTGTTGTTTGCCAGGCTTTTGTTGTTTGCTACCACCACCACCCAGCTTGCTACCACCAACCCCCACGTTGAATTGGTGGACAAATGCCACCTTTCTACCACTCCTTTCCCCATTTAGTTTAGAAAATCTAAGTCAAGTAATTGAAGAACTCCGTTTTTTGCATAATGCAGTACCATTAGATACTTGGCCCACATTGGCAGCGCCTGTGGTGGAGAAGGAGACTGGTTGGTGGATGGCGTGCTGGCATGGGACAGTGGATGCCCCTCTTCCATGTCCCCCCCACCTCTCCATTCTGTCTCCCTGACTCTTCACCAGCACCTCCATCCACTGATTCAGGCTTTGGCTGCTGCATACGCTCCCCTTCACCCTCGGGTCACACATAGCGGCCAGTACATGGACTGTACTGGACTGCAAGGGACAAAGCCATTTCCTGATGTCCTTCTTCAGCCACCTCACCAGTGCCTGCACATCTGGTGACAGCGGCTTGCCCCAGCCAGGAACATTGATCCCCTGGAAGCTCTCCATTTGGCTCTGAAGTTTCCTCACTATAGGGATCACCTGGCTAAGGAGGGCATTGCCAGTCCTAAGAGTCTCAGTGACATCAAGGAAGGGCTTGAAGACCACCAAGATCTGGGAGATGGCGTTCCACTCAGCTCTGTTAAGGGGGCTGCTGATCCCAATCTCCCCAAGCAAAGCCATCTCATGGATGGCCTTCTGTTGCTCCACCAGCCTCTTGAGCATCAGATATGTGGAGTCCCACCAAGTCTCCACATCCTGCATGATTTTGTGCTGTGGGACATTTAGCTCTGCTTGTTTGTCCTGCAGTATCTTGCCCCCCTTGATGGTCTGGTGGAAGTAGCCTGCCACCTTCCTGCATGTGGAAATGAGTTTGCTGGTGGTGCTGGCATCATCACCACAAGCCCTGTCCCCATCCAATTGTCCCCTGACAATGAGGTACAACTTGTGTGCCACATAGCGGACGCCAACAAAGTTGGCATCACAGACTACCCTAACCATATTGGCCTTACTGTTGGTGACCATGAACCCGCAGGTGAGCTCACCCTGCCCAGTGAGCCACCCCTAAAGCAAGTGGTTCATGGCCCCCATGATCTCTGTTGCCGTGTGGGACTCATCCATTACCTCGGCTTGAAGGAGAGCCCACCAATGGCTTGATTGGTTACACTGCTCTAGATGTCCGAGGTGAAGTGTAAGGCCACCTGAGAACCTGCCTTGCACAGCTCCTCCCTCAAGTACTCCTTACATGCCTCATACAGGGAGGGCACCACCGTCCTGCTGAAGGTGGTCCATGTGGGCACTTGGTATGATGGGACCACAGGTGCCATGAGCCACCTGAACCCTGTTGCTCAACAAAGGAGAAGGACTGGCCATTCACAGCAAGCATCTCCCCAATGGTCTGGGTGATTTCTCTCGCCTTTGCAATGCTCCCCTCTTTCTGTCTGCCTTTCCCCCACTGTTCCAGGATGGCCTGCCTCTGCTTTTGGGGGATGGAGACTTTGGAGCAAGGCGGGGACTTGCAAGGGGGTGTTGCCTATGGAGATGCATCAGCATCCCTGTGGTGCTTGCTCATGTGTTTTGTTCCCTTGTCCCAGCTGGGTTTGGCTTGGCAGTGCAGGCAGCTAGCATATGTGGGATCATCTGCCAGCTCAAAATAATCCCAGACCACACTACCTACTCACTTCTGGGGTGTGGGTGCATGTGTGGATTCTGTAGTTTCCCCTTCCTCAGCAGGCAGAGGCACAGCAACAAGAGGAGCAGACTCAGCTGAGTCACTTGCCTCCACACCCTCTACCTCAGCCTCCTCTGAAGTCCTTCTGGGGAAGGAGACCTGGCTCTAGGGGAAACTTAAGGGTTGTGGACAACAAACTGAGATGATTTCCCCTCCTTCCCCTGAATTTCCCTTGCTAGGGCACTCAGCTCCAGCTCCAGCTCCAGCTCCTTCTCTGGCACTGGAAGGCTCAGCATGGGAAGTGAAATGGGGGGAGAGGAGACTGTCATGCTGGTGCTGCTGCTTGTTGTCATTGTGGTGGTGGGAGGGGGTTATGGCTGGTGCTCTTGGAGGGGATGCAGACTTAGGCACAGGCAGTGGAACTGCTCCCCTCTCCTTGCTGCCTGTACAACTAGTGGAAACCTCATGCCTGCTTGTTGTAGCAAAGAGGCTGTGTTTCAGTTTGGGGGGGTGGAATTTACAGCTTTCCCTCTACCCCCCGTTCTGTCCCTCCCTGAAGTATTGCTAGCTGCCTTTCCAGCACACTTCATGGTATGTTTCACAGTGTCTTGTCTTTGCCTTGGTGTGCTGGAAAATCTGTCTCTTCTGTAATGTTATCTTTCTGATGTATGTAATATATGTAGATAAGATAATTGTATGTATATGTATTTATGTAATGTATGTGTGTTTGTATGTGTGTATTTATGTAATAAATAAAATAAAAATATATAAATGTATGTATGTCTTCTTATATAAATTCTATATTATAATATGCAATATAATTATTCTGTGCTTCCCTGCACAATGAATAAAATGCACACTGAGAGAGAAAGCACAGATTTGAAAGGAATCACAGTAGACCAGGGGTAGGCCACATTTTTTGGCTGGAGTGCTGAAAAACACCACAATGCCTACCTCATAGTTTCATAGTTGGTAGGGTCAGAAGGTACCTAAGCAGATCATCTAGTCCAACCCTCTGCTATGGGCAGGAAAGGATGCTGGGGTCAAATGACCCCAGCTCAGTGGCTGTCTAGCCTCCTTTTAAAGACCCCCAGGGCAGGGGCAAGCACCACTTCCCTTGGAAGTTGGTTCCAGCTCCTAGCTGCCCTGACAGTGAAGTAGTGCCTCCTGATATCTAGCCTGAATCTACTCTCAGTCAACTTATGGCTGTTGCTCCAGCTCAGAAGGTGCCGGAGTGCTGGCATGGCAGAAAAACAAAATAAAGGCAAGGGGTACATGGCAGGATGCCCTGCTTGTGCCCCTTGCCCATCACTCAAAGCCCCTAACCCCCAGCCCTGCCACCCTGTTCCCCACACCCAAAGCCCCTGCCCCTCAGCCCTACTGCCCCTTGCCCCCCACTCAAAGCCCCTGCCCCTCAGCCTGGGCTCTATGGCTGCCAGCAGCTACCCAGCCTCTGGGTAGCTGCTGTAGCTTGGGATGCTCCCAGCAGGGCTTGCAGCACCCTAGCTGCCTGCTGGGAGCATCCCAGGCTCCTGGCTGGCAGCAGCTCCCCAGAGCCAGGAGGCTCCAAACAGCTGTGCTGTGCTCCAGGCTCCAGCATCAGCTCTGCACCCGTGCATGCACCTGTGCACGGGCACCTTGGGGCGGGCAGCAAGGCAGCGTAGCCTGCCCCGAGGTGCGCATGCAGTCACCACCAGCATGGAGCTGATGCCGGAGCTGTGAAGCAGGCGCAGCTGTTTGTAGCCTGCCCGCTGTTTGCTGCAGCTGCCCAGAGCCCAGGCTGGCTACAAACAGTTGCCCCGGGCTCTGGAACCCTGCTATCACCTCCGTGCCAAGAGCGGGGTAGAGGCCGGGGCTGTGCTGCCTCAGGCCCCTCCCTCACCGCCTGCTCCGATGCGCAGGTGCACACGCCCGTGTGGAGCCCAGAGCCTGGCATAGCTGTTTGAAGCCTTTCAGCTCTGGGGAGCTGCTGTCAGCCAGGAGCCCGGGCTGCTCCCACCAGGCAGCTGGGATGCTGCAAGGCTTGCTGGGAGCAGCCTGGACTCAGTTGCTAGCAGGAGCTACTGGGAGCCAGGTATAGCTGTGGCATGCCAAGCAAAATGGCTTTGCGTGCCATGCTTGGTACGTGTTCCAGGGGTTGCCTGGAAGTAGACTAAACTAAAAGAACATTTTGGGGCAGGAATAAATTGAAAGGAATCAATCAATGAATATAATAATAAAATAAAAGGGTATAAAAAGAAAGTAAAAGGTGTTGTTGAATCCCACTTGCTATGCTAGCAAGTAGGAAATGAATGCTAGCCTTTGTTGTCTGACACTGCTGAGCTTCTGGCAGTAACTGACCCCAAGGCAGAAAGAAGCTCAGTTCAAACAATGCTGCTTTTTATGCTGTTTTTCAATCCCTCCCCCAAATCACTGGGATTGGAAAGGACCTCAGGGATGGATCACAGTCACTTGCCAGCTACACAATCAATGTCAGAGCAGTCTTCCCCACCCTGTTCCCCCTCCCTTTCCTTACTTTCTGTTTCCCTGCAGGCAAGCCCAGCTTCAGCTATGAAAATCAAAACTGTTTCAAAACTTTTGAAATTTTTTAATTGCCCTCATTTTGTTCTGAGGCTGTTTTGAAGCCCTTCATTTCATTTTGATTTAGCTGTTTCGAGCTTGAAATGAGTCAAGACAGCATCAAAATGAAACATCCAGTGAAATTTTGCAGACCCTTAGTAAACAACAGGGATCTCCCCACTCTTAGTCCTCAGTTTAACTTCTAATATTGTTTTTCCTTCTTTTTGTGTATTTGTGTGCATTTGTATACATACGTTATTTTTATATCTTATTTTGTTATACAATATTCTCTCTCAAAATAAAAGGAGGCTTTCCAAATGCTTGAAATGTTATATCTGTACATTGCCTTGTCTATTTTTCTATTGGTCTTATATATATTAGGTTTTATGGCAGCCGAACTCCAACCAAGTCAAGCTACAAAGACTTGCTCCAGGATCTCCCTCACCCCTAGAGAAAGTTGAGCACTCTACAGCATTGGGGATGCTTTCCATAAACATTAATACAACTTTTGATATGTCATTCTGACGCATTTCCCCAAGGGAAGTTGTGGAGATTGTACGTTTTGCTCCCCTTCCCCTTTCCCTTTGTAGATTAGCCCAACAACATACAAGAAAAATGTTGAAATTAATCATTTCAGTGCTGTCAGTATCATTTAAATTTCATTCTGACTGGTAAAGTAATCTATTTTCTCATGCATCACCAGGAAGCATATTAACTAATTAAATCACTGTGCAAAAAGAGAGGTATTGCCTTTGTGTTTCCCTGTATCTCAGGATTAATAATGCAATGCCTGTTTACATTTTAGTGCAGGCTTTGTCTCTTCCATTTTAATCTTTGTTTTTTATACATGGCACTTATTTGGCTAGTAAGTTTAGTGTTTGTTTTGCACTTAATGTTTTATGGAACAGAGTTCATTGTGTTAGCCTCCACACCATATAGCAAAGAGGTCTGCTATGAGTAAAATAATGAAGGCACAAAAAATTTCTGCTTTCTCATGGTGACTTGAGTGGTAGGTGTGACATTGTAGAGTCAAATTCTTTTAATCTAGTCACATCAGATAAGAGGAGCTGCTTTTTAACTCCTTGGAGAAACACGGATTTTCAAGCAGTACCTGCTGAAGATTCTTAAATTCTCAGAAGGCCTGTTTAAGATTAGATTTGCACACGTCTTTTTGGATGTTAATGAGTTAATGTCTGTTGGAGAACAAAGTGGCAAAAATCTCTATCCTATGTCTCCTAAGTAGTTAGAATTTCCTGTTAGTTGTATGGTCCTTTTCATTATTGACCCAATAAGATGAGCTTTCTGAAATCCCTCTGAAGTCAATAGGATTTGAGGGTGCACAGTATCTACAAGCACAGGAGTGGCCAACCTACAGAACTTGTGTCACAAATGGCATGGTCAGCTTCTGTGTGGCATGTCAGCCTCAGGTACTCCGTAAAGACAGAAACTAGACTGGAGGCAAG
>NW_017728951.1:55506446-55533518 GCF_001723895.1 Crocodylus porosus
ATACTGTAAGACATACATTATATATATAGAGAGAGAGAGTGTATTTTAAGATATGATGATGATGATTGCTGTAGAAGTATGTACTGTAGATAAACTACTATGGGATTTGCACATTCTTCAGGAGAACAACTTAATTCTTTTATGTGAGCCTTTAGTGTCTGGTTATGAGACAGAGAAATGAAGTTCCAGAGGTGCCTCGTCAATATTTTAGGGGATGACTTGTGGCTGAAATGAATGTTAATGTCTGTCTCTCTGTGAGAGGATGCCTTTGCGAATATGTTCTTTCATGAGCCTGCCCAGATGTATGGAGATGCACACACTTGCCACCTCCAAATATATATAAAGAGAGGCAAGAAATTGTTGTTATGAAGGAGTGGAAGGTTAAATTGGGGAAGGGTGTGTGTTTGGGTTTTGACCTCAAATGTGATGATGTGTTTTGGATTTGTTTGTAAAGTGAGGTGATGATTTGTGGTCCATAGGAGCAACTTGGTACTGTTGTTGTAGCTTGGTTATATGGTAACTGGTCAGAATTGATATTATAAGTGAACTGTTGAATTGCAAAACAGTTCCTCTCAGTTTTAGCTTTAAGTTTTAATTTACAGGCTTTACTTTTAACAACAGTCCAATAAAACTAGTTTAACGTAATCATCACCATATCACTGATGATAATCTTAAATATATCTAAACAAAAAGCTTATTTTTTTGGGAATTGTCTAAGTCTTTTAGACAGCGTTCAGAAGGAAAAATAGTATGGATTATTTTTTCTTTTACCAGAGGGAGAATATATTTTATTGAAATTATTGAAAGGGTACATACATGATAGTAAGTGAAATACAAGATAATACAGTATTAGGGGGAGACAGAAGAATGGTTCAGGTGACAAAGCTTACAAATCATGGCAGACAGCTGTCTTGGAAATGGAGTTTTTATGTTGGACCAGACCTTTTGGCAAAGTTTATAAAGTCTATAGAAAATTCAAAAAACAGTCAAATGTTCAAATATTCGTAGTGGATAACACATAAAATTAGAACATGACCATAGTGGAAGTAGTCCTATTTAGTAGATTTTGATTTAAATGACACAAATTTGAAGTTTCTTTCTTACATAATTAAGATACAGGTTTACAAGGTTAAACAAAATAAATGGATGACTTTTTAGATTAACCTCAATGATGCTAAGTTTTGCTTTGGCTACAGAGCTCACATACAACAGGGTATTTAAGAAAATGAGATTGGAGAAAATGTTCGTTTACAAAAAATAGTAAAAGGAGTTGCTACAGCCCTTAATAACAGATTTAGTTTTATGATTGTGATATACTGTTACTGGAGGAGAGATTGTAAATTCTCTGGAAAGCAGGATTTCTTTCTTTAAAGCTATATAATTTGAGAGAGAAACTGATAACTTGGCCTGCTATAACCAATAAAGGGTATACAAACTTGCAGAGGACATGAAGAGAATTTGTTCACCATGGAGCTAATGTTTTCAAGCAGTGAAGCATGAACAGTGCTCCTTGGCATTAGTTCCAAGCCACTCCCTTGCAAGCAGTTTCTCTCAGGGTTTTTAGAGGTTAAACACACTGACAGATTCTGCAGGGTTGTTCAGATAGATGGGTTTAGGGTGAATGCACTCTAAATGATGTGGTAACTAAGAGAGCAGTATTTGTTAATAATAAGCAGAGCACATTCGCATATAGCGTACAATACATTACAATGCATAGCTTTTCTGTCTTTAATACACAATTTATAGGGCTAAATCCTCACATGAACACATGTAGGATAGGTTTTTTACTCATGTGATGGCTTGCTTTAAATGTGAAGTTAGACTTAATGAGAATGAAACTTAGAGGACACTATACACACATGCAGGGTATACCAGGCCAAACTACTTTTGTGATCTTTTCCATGTCATGGTGAAGAACAGTTTAAGACCTTGTCAAGATAGACTATCATGAAAACTGTCCACAAAGGAGAAGAATCCCTGTGGTATATTCAACCTAATTCTAATATAATTAGACTGTTGAGTTACTGGTTCTGCTTCTGCCTGTGTAACCTTATTGGTGAAGAAAATTTTTTGGTAATTGTACCACGTGAGCTTCCATACACCCTTTTGCACTGCTCCAGTGACTGAATTTCACCCTGACTGAATACATATAATGAAAAAAAATAGTTACTCAGAATCTGCTTCTAATTGCTTCAGTCAAGCCCCATAAATGCCAGTGAGATTGTACTATAGTTTGAGTAACAAAATTAGGCCCATTTATGTCAAGTCTTTGATTTTTCCCCCCACCTTCATATTAAAAATGTGCAGGCTTTATGAAAATGTGATCTTAAGGTAATCAGTATGTATGGGTGTGGTATATCAAGCAGATAAACCAGTTATAGTTTCATAGTTTCATAGTTAGTAGAGTCAGGAAGGGACCTGACCAGATCATCAAGTCCAACCCCCTGCCATGGGCAGGAAAAAGTACTGGGGTCAAACGACCCTGGCAAGGTGTCTATCTAGCCTCCTCTTAAAGACCTCCAGCGTAGGAGCAAGGACCACTTCCCTTGGAAGTTGTTTCCAGATCCTAGCTGCCCTGTAAAGTAGTGGCTCCTGATATCCAGCCTGAATCTGCTCTGTCAGCTTATGGCCATTGTTCCTTGTTACCCTGGTAATGCTCAGGGGAACAGGGACTCTCCCATTGCCTGCTGGTCTCCCTTGGCCAGTTTATAGACGGCCACCAGATCCCCTCTTGTGGAGGCTGAACAGGTTCAGATCCCATAGCTTATCTTCATAGGACTTGCCCTGCTGTCCCAGGATCATGAGAGTGGCCCTCCTCTGGACCCTCTCAATGTTGTCCGCATCCTTCCTGAAGTGCGGTGCCCAGAACTGGATGCAATACTCCAGCTGCGGCCTGACCAAGGTAACATGGGGGGGAGGATCACCTCCTTGGACCCGCTCATGATGCATCTCTGGATGCATGACAAGGTGCAGTTAGCCTTTCTGACTGCATCCCCACATTGGCGGCCCATGTTCATCTTTGAGTCAATAATGACTCCAAGATCCTTTCTGCCTCTGTGCTGGCACGAGGGGAGTTCCCCAACCTGTAGGTATGCTGCTGGTTCTTCCTCCCCAGGTGCATCACCTTGCACTTGTCAGTGTTAATGTTATGATGTTCAACAAGTTAAATGCACACAGGTTGGCTGCAAATAACTGAAAACTACTGAAACTTTTAGTCAAGCTCAATTTAGGAGGAATACAGCCACTTTAAACTGAGTGTGCCATGGACTGGCAACTACACTGTGTTACAACTGACAAAATTAGTTCTAGCGAGGCAAAAAACTAAAAGAATTTACATTGAAAAATGTAAATGAAAGAAATGGAAAATTAGGTACTGGGGAAATTCTTCAGCCCCAGAGGAACATTTAATATAAGACAGAGAGCACACTTGTTTCTGATCACATGATATCTGCAATGCAGCAAACTTAGTGCTGTGTCATGCAGATGAAAAGTGAATCTTTGCTCTAGGACCAAGACATTTAATGGAGGTCAGTATGCGCAAAAACAGTGCAATCTATCCAGGGCAAAGAGGAAATTTAAATATTTATGTTGATAGTTCTAATTCACAAAAAATGTGGCATTAAATATGATCAAATCACTAAGACTAAAAAAACCCAAAAGCACTTGTTTACTGCTGAAGAGTATGTGGTTCAACAGTGGTAACCAAACAAAAATAGAAAAATTATTTAAAAGATTTTCTCAGTGACATGAGTGATAATGAGAATGCTTAGCACCCTCATTTGCATCCAGAGTTTAACTCAGTCACAATTTTTTCTGTATGGTAGTGAACCTCCTTTGATGTTCTCTCTTGGGTGCCAGCTGTGTATCCCCAGTGAAATTATTTGGCATCATATATACTAATCCCTCCCAGGACCATGAAATCTTAGAAACGTAGGGCTGGAAGTGACCTCAGGGAGGTCCTGTAGTCGTGTTTTCTACCTAGTGTGCCATGGCACAAAAGTGTGCCATCAGAAATTAACAGGTGTCTGTGGAATTTTGCCATAGGCATGAGGATGGGGAATGCCTTAACAGGTATGCCAAGGAACATTTTTATTAGTGTATGTGTGTCTTGGGTTGGAAAAGGTTGGGAAACACTGCTGTAGTCCAACCCCCTGTTCAAGGTAAGTGTTGGTCTAACCTCTTAAAAAACCGTGGCAACTACCTTAGTGCACACCTACTAGGTGTGATGCCCCAAACATCAAAAAACATTTTAAGTTGGCATAGGTGTGTTACATTGACAGGTCCATTCAAAGGAGAACATGCTCCACAGAACCGATATACAGAGTATTACTTTCCAAATTCAAGAGCTGCTGCAATATTGTTGAATGTTCACTATGGAGTTACAAAATTCTTACCCCAAATATCATTGACTTGATTCCAATAGGGAATCATGTTTCTAAATAGTGCATCGTAGAGAATTACATGTCCTATATATTTATCTTTGGCTTATCTTGGCCCTTCCTGTTTAGCTTCCCGTTTAGCTTCAGGGGGTCCAAGATGGTTCCTGCCCACAAAGCCCAGGCTGGGAGCTTCTGGAGGGGCTGGGAATTTGGGGGTTGGGTGAGCGTTAGCAGGACCTGCTCCCAAATTCCAGCATATATCAGATATATTGGGAAATATATAAGAAGTGAAAGGGCAAGTGATGGTGTGTTAATCCAGGGGCTGAGGAACATGTCATAGTTAATGCTGGTGTCACTGTTGCTGCTCTTCCTACTCCTGGAGGTAGGTCTAGATCCACCTCCAGCAAAGGAATCTTGTTGTCTGGATCTGCCTGTAAGAAGCCCCTGTGGTCCAGATCCAGTCTGGAAAGGCCAAGGAAGTTTAATGTCCCTGAGATGAATCTAACTAGTATTGTGTTAAATGCAGTGTATGACATACTTCTCTCATACGCTCTTGTGCCAACCCCATAGAATTCAAGAGGGCTGCCATGGGGATAATGAACAAAAGAATCAGGGTATTAGCATCTATTCTGAAAATTAAATGAAGTGGTAGGGGAAGAGAACCAAAGGTCTGGGTTAACCCTATCAGCTCCCTTAAACTTCAGGAGTTCAAGGGTTTGTTGAGTATTTGAGTGTTACCAGCATTACTAGGGAATTTGAAACAAGCTAATCTCTTAGGCTAGGTGCAGACATTACACTTTTTCTGGTTTAGGTGGTCAGAAGCTGGTCAACAGAATGGAAGTTTCGACTGCTTTAAAAATAGCAGATCCTGGTCTAAGATAGACCTGGATCGATTTAGATTTACTCAGTCTAGGTTACCAGTGTCTATCGAACATCAGTGTGAGGTCTGTTCATGAATGAAGGTAGGTCGCTGTCCACTGTTGTCCCAGGGGACTTTGTAAGCCCTCCTAGTCCTCCCTCATAGGGAGCTGCAGCTCAGCTGCTCCAGCTGAGCACATAGCCAACGCCATTCCCAAGCTCTTTTCTGCCAGCTGCAGATAGGACAGGGAAGCAGGGATTGTGAGCTGTTGTAGGGAGGTGGTGCCAGCAGCTCCCCCTATGCAGCTGTAGGGCTCCAGTCCCTAGGGAGTGGTGGCAGCCATGCCCTTGCTGCTGCACTCTGTCAGGGGGTAATTCTAGCACTGAGATAAGGGGGCAGAAGCAGGTCCCTGTGTTGAGCTGAGTTAGCAGCAGCCCCTCCCCTGCCCCTGGAAAACAATTATCCTGAGCTGATCAGCCCAGCTGGCAGCAGTTGGCACTAGCAGCAGGCAGTTCTGGGCAGGGGCTCACCAGGCTGCAGCTCCTGTTCCCTCACTGGAATCACCCCCCACCAGGCACTACAGCCGCAAGGGCATGCATGCCTCCCACCTCCCCGACTGGAGCCCCACAGCTGCACAGGAGGAAGTGGCTTTAGCCAGGAACTCAGCGCTGGCTCAGAGGGGGTGTAAATCCTCTGAAACCTTTCTAGACCCACTCCAGTGTGCAGTCTCAGGGCTCGGGGCAGAAAAGGGACTCTCAGTGCCTTGCTACGCTGCTGGCACTGCCTCTCAACAACAGCTCATAAGCCTTACTTTCCCCACCTTTGTCCTGCCTGGGGTGAACCTCTGCACCCTTCACCCTGGACAAAGCCCAGAGACCCCATGCCACTGAGTGGGAAAAAGCATGCTTCCTTCTGCTGACTGCCTGCAGCTGAGAGCTGCCTCACAGATGACAGAGTGGGGGAGGCATGTGCCCAACAGCCAGTGAAGGATAGCCCCAACTCTGGGCCTGCAGGGCAGCATGTTCTGCTCTGGCTGCTGCTCTTGTTGTGCCAGCTGGGGATGAAGCCTGTGACTGTGGGGCAGGGTGCATGTCAGGAGGGGGGACCTAGACCATGGTTAGCAGGGCGCAAGCTGTGGGGGGGCCCAGGCCTAGGGTCCCAATGAATTTTAATCTGCCTCTGGCACTCTGCATTCTTTCCATTCTACCTGTTTTACAAGACCATAGAATGCATGGCTTGTAGTTGTAAGTCCTCTTCTTTGCTCAGAGTCTTACACAGGGTATGGAATACCAAGTTCATCCCTTATATAGAAGTTTAGTTTCATGCGGTTGCTAGATTTCCTGACCTAACAGCAAATACAGCATTAAGGGCATTTATACATGTGCTCCAGGCGTGGTAGGGGGTGGGGGTCAAGAGGGGCACTTGAAATAGCGTGGTTCTTAGAGCTGCTCTAATTAAAGGGCCCAGAGTGTCATGTGTATCAGTGTCCCCATGCTAAAAAATGGTGATTGGGTGCTTTAACTAAAGCTTGTCAAACGAGCTTTAGTTAAAGTGTTCCCGCTGCCATTTTGCAGTGTGGAGATGTTGATTACATGTGATGCTGGAGTCTGCTGGAGTACGGTAATTACCACGCTCCAGCAGACTCAATTATCAAATCTGCTTTGAAACACTGTAATTACAGTGCGTCAGAGCACCCCGCTGCATGTGTATAGGTGCCCTAGGTGTCTGACAAGATTAGAACAATTTTGGCCAGTTTTACTTGGGTTTGATTCAATTTATAGCTAGGTAGTCTGAGTCTAGCTTTGGTCATTGTCAATTCTCTTGATTCGGCCCACTAAAATGGAAAAAAACCCCAAAGAGCTACTAGCTCTATCAAAGGGCTCCACAGGGCTGCAAATTAGGGCTGTGCAAGGCTTCAGACTGTGCTTTGGATCTGAAGAAGCTTTGGACACTTTTGCATCTAAAGCACCATGTCCAGATTGAAGCACTGGCTTCTTTAGGCTTTCTGAAGCAGTTCGGCACTTCTGAAGCATTTCGGAAAAGTTTTGGAGCCGCCTAGGAGATTCGGCCATAGGTATAATGGGGAATCAATGAAATATCTATACCTTTGTTGTTTTTTGTCTGATTTGGATGAAACTTGCCGAGGTGGTAGCCTCTATTGAGAACATGAAGAATGCCAAGTTTCAAGAAGATCAGTGCAGGATTTTGGGGGGTACTGCACCCCAAATTCTTGAAAGCAAAACTCATGTCATGTGTATGTGTTACACCACAGGGAGGGTGAAAACTGCATGAGTGGTAGCCCCTGCAGAGGCCACAAAGTCTGGCAAGTTTCAAGAAGATACATGCTGCGGTTTGGGGGGAACTGCACCCCAAATTCCTGAAAGCAAAACTCATGCCATGTGTATGTGTTAAGCCACAGTGTGGTGAAATCTGTAAGACTGGTGGCCCCTGGTGAGGCCACAAAGCCTGCCAAGTTTCAAGAAGATCAGTGCAGGAGTTTGGGGAGAAGTGCACCCCAAATTCTTGAAAGCAAAACTCATGTCACATGTATGTGTTACACCCCAGTGGGGTGAAAACTGCAGGGATGGTCACCCCTGCTGAGGCCATGAAGCTTGCCAAGTTTCAAGGTGATAAGTGCAGGGGTTTAGGGGGAACTTCACTTCAACCTGCTGACAGGCAAAACTCGTGACATAGATGACCCTGTCTGTGTTAAGGTGCAGCGGGCTGAAAAGTGCAGGGATGGTGGCCCCTGCTTAGACCACACAGCCTGCCAAGGTTCAAGGAGATAGGTGCAGGGGTTTGGGGGGAACTGTACCTCAAGCTGCAGACAAGCAAAACTCATGACACAGGTGACACTGTGCGTGTTAAGGTGCAGCAGGGTGAAAGCTGCAGGGATGGTAGCTCCTGCTGTGGCCATGAAGCCTGCCAGCTGTCAAGGAGATAGGTGCAGGGCTTCTGGGTTCTGGGGCTCTGCACCTCTAGCTACTGACAGGCAAAACTTGTGACATGGGTGCTTGTGCAACTGACTGTCTCTGTCTTGTGATAGTTGATTGTCTGTATTATTTCCTTTCCTTAGTCTGTGGTTTTGTAGGTGTTAACGAGTTAACGAGCAATGATTAACACCTACAAAACCACAAAACCATCCAATCAGACAAAAAACAACAAAGTTATTTCATTGATTCCCCATTATACCCTATGGCTGTATCTCCAAGGCGGCTCTGAAGCTTCGGAGCCACTTCAGCCAGATTGAAGTGGGAACCCGGTCCGGAGCTCTGGATCAGATCGCTGGTATCCGAATCAGCTGGATCCAAAGCCAGATTGAAAAGCTGCCTACTCCCACAGGCCTACTACAAATATGGTTGCTATTTACTGTCACATTGGGAAAGCATCATGCCTAATGAACAATGTTGCCTTCATCCAGGAAGTTCTATTCTTTTATGTGCTTCTCACCCATTAATTTTGAACCAGCTAAAGCTTTCACATGGTATCTGAGAACAGAGCTTCTTTGTTTAAAACTGGCTCAACCAATGCATAATTTTTGTCACATGGTTCTTATCAACAGATGCCTATTTGTTGTCAAAGTTAGCACAGAATTGGAAAGCAAGGGTAGGACAATCTTGCATCTCTTATGGGTCAAGTGTCTGGAGAGTAGAGACTAGATAGAACTGGTCTAAGTTAGCACTGCCCTCTACTGTTGACAAATAAGTACTGTCCTATTCAAGGTGTACAGGTATTAAGTCTTTTGAGGTAGGGGGAAGTGGCTTATATGTAGATTTGAGAATCAAGTGGATTAAGAGGTGCGTATATAAGGTTCTTCAAAGCTGTCTTCACAGTTCTGCAACAGAGATCTGCCTTACAAAGTGTCTGAAAGCAAGTTGTGAATAAGTGCATTCAAAATTTGATCACACCAACTGAGTACACAGCTTAGACACCTGGTAACAATTATTTTATGAGGCCCTGTCTTGCTCTGACTTCAGTCTATGGCAGATGCACATGTTCACTTCAATGGGAGTAGAGACAAGCCCAATATTTTTATAAGAAAGCATTCCCCCACTCTGGAGTGTTCAGTGAAAATGACAGAACCCAAAAATAAGAAATCAAAAATAAAAGGTGCTTTAGTGTATTTTAATTCTATACTTGATTTTAAATTACATATCAATACAAAGGGTGATCTGAAGCAAATCTTTGGGTATAAGCAGCCCCCCCCCCAAATAGGGTGGGTCACGCCCTGGGTATAGAGCCAGTTTTAGATATAAATGCTATAGTTAAACCATAATGTTTAGTTCTGAGTACCTACTGCCATTGGGGCAGCTCAAATTGAAATGCATACTTTTTGGCTTGGAACAACATATTTTATGGCCCTGCAGGACTCAAACCTGCAGTAGTTTTGAGTAAAGTGAATATTCTGCTCTAACATATGTGCATTTCACAAATATGTACTGACTTATTATCAAAACACCTCTGAGGTTGAAAAATATTATTTGGTCCATTTAAAACAGGATATCAAATGCCAGCAGATTAGATATTTGCCTAATACCACAGAAGGAATAGATATAGTACAACTGGGAATAAAACTCACATGATCCTGGTACCCAATTTAGTGATCTGGTTTGTAGATTGGTTCCCTAAGTAAGGCAGTGATTTTCAACCAGAGTGCCTTGTCATCCTGGGCGATATTAACCTTTTAAGGGTCATCCAATATTAGCACTGTTAGGTATACAAACACCTACACATGATTCACAAGATAAATTTAGAGATTTCAAATAGGAATCCATAGTGGAAAAACTTGCTGACCAGTTGTGGTCTTTCTGAGTTCTTTGCAACAGAAGAATTTCTCTATTATTTTTTCATAGTAAAAAAACAAATGAAAGCTAAGAGTTGGCATTTTCTGAGGAGGGCCTTGAGTCTATAAAGGTTGAGAACTATTAATGTAAAAAATGTAGATAATCTTAGATGGCAGGTGCTATTACTACATATTAATAACTTTAATTTCTATGCTTATAGACCGTATGACCTAACAAAAGACAACTAGACATGTAGAGGATAGAAGCTAATAGCATTCTTAAAACCAGATCCAATTAAACAATCTGACCAAAAATGGAGGCACTCAAATAATTAATCATTTTTGAAAATCTTGACTAAAATGCCCAGAGTATAAGGCTACCTCTGAAGAATTTCTAAGTTAATATATACATCTATATTAACCTGTGTTACATAGCAGAAGATAAGGAGGTATCTCTTTATGTAGCAATAGAAAGTATTCTATTAAACAGTATTGCACTTGTCTATCACAACAGGTTTTCTGATTTTAGAAGTAGGTACAAAAACTCAAAATGTAAGGGCCTCAGAAACCTTCTCTAAATGTTTGAGGAAGGTAATGCTAAAACAAACTTCTATTCTTTCACAGGTCACAAGTGAAAAAAGTACCTTTTTTACCACTCCTGTGGTTGCTACAATGGTCTCTGCTCCTTCCACAGTCTTGTTTGCCACTGTATTCACACTGGCCACCACAGCTTCACCAACAACATTGGCCTGCTCTTTGGTCTTCTCAGCAACTAGTGATCAACAAGAAGTCAACAAAAGGCTGGTGAGCTAAGTTCAAAATTGGTTTTCGATTAATTGGGTTTGACTAAGCCTATGATTACTCTGAAATATTAGCAGAATTTAGCTCAACACTCTTCCTAACCTGGACTTCTATAATCTAGTCTGCATACAGACCCTTTGATTTTAAAGTACAAGGGGGCTCATTCTCACCTAGACTGCTTAGCTCAAGAATAGGCAGGTATTGAAACTTAGCAGTCTTCAGTGGGCCAGAACATTAATACAAAAGAGGCCCTGTATATAGTAGTCTGCAGTGTACCAGACATCTTCAGTCCAACCTTTTCTCAGTTCCTGTCATGAAAATGTCAGATTGTAGTTTTTTCAACCAGCTTTGCTTATGAAACATTTTTGTTCATTCACCAGTACTGAAAGTGCAACATCCTGCAGCATTATCCAGTGCCATATGGCAAGCATCTTTGATTATCTCATAAGCAGAACTGATCCCCATTCTCTGACAGGCTCTAGAAGTAAATGAAGCATACTGTAAGCCATGCATGTTTGTTCATTTTTACACAGGTAAGAATTATGGCCTTATCAGTAATACATGGTTGTACATATTGATTTATACAAACCTGTAGAAGTTGTGCTCTTACCTGAACTCACACTCTGTACTACTCCTTCCTTGGTTTTGGTGCCTGTAAAAGGAAACACAGAACCCTATGATGATCAATATTATCCCATGTGGTTCTTAAAGGCAGACTACTTTCTCTTCTCTTCTGGTATGGTGGTTCCGAGCTGTTGCTGTTGAAATATATTTGAAACAGCTGCAGAGCTCTGGAGTAGCTCTTTAATGGGAAAAGTGGTAGGATTACTTCAACAAATGTTAATGTGCATTTATTTGAAGATGTTTCCACCTGAAATGGATTGATTATTTAAGTGCCAAGAAAGAAATAATCTCCCTGATACTTTTTTCAATTTAAGAAATAGCTTTTTAACATTGTAGGCAGATCAATCATAATTATTGAAAAGAAATAAATATAACTTTTTTTTCATGTTTTCAAACATGACTTAGATCTTTTATACAGTATGTCTGAAGTTAGCATTATCTGTGGCACACCCTATAGTATAGGGTCTATACAGTTCTATACAGTGAACTGGAGAAACCCGGAGTTAGATTCACAAAGGAGCGAAGCTATATATACATATACCATATTTACTCAAATAAAGATGACCCTGATTGTAAGATGACCTTCCCCATAATTAGATTCTATATGTGGAAAATTTATAAATTTGATATAATTTTTTAAGGCATAGAATCTAATTGGTTGTTTGTCTTGAATTTGTCCTCCTCCCAGTGCTACACTGGGAAAATAAATCTGGCAGATCTGGCAGGTCCTTCGCCCACTACAGCTTCTTCCCCCTGCAGCACCTTTCACTCTGCTGTCAGACCCTACTTTCCCTGAGCACATGGAAGTGAGAAACAAATTTGAAAAAAATGACCTTGAATTAAATATAACTGTAGTTATTTGCATATAGTACCCATAGACTAGTTCATCCAAAATTTATGCATTTGACTTTTAAGAACTGCTGCAACCTTTAGCACAGGTACTTCATAAACACATTTTTAAGCAGCGCTTGTATACCTACTTATATATAGTATAAACTATCTTTTTTTCCTTTGTCACACCATTGACTGAAGTTAACAGCAGAGGCTGCCACCTCACTTAAAAGCGATGCCTTCCTGTGCCCTTCTACCACAACTCCCTAAGCCACTGAAGACAGACCCAGCAAACTATTTATGATATTTCTTGATAGTTGATTTTCTTTACTGTGCATATGCTGTTTCAGCAGCAGTTCAAAGATAAATGACAGTGTATTTAATGAGGTTTCCTTGTACACAAATTCAAAATGAGGGGCTTCCCGCCCCCCCCCATGCTGACTGGGGGGAAAAGCCGTATCTTGTATTCAAGTAAATGTGATGCATATATTTCCTGTGCTAAATACTGGTGCCCTCAAGCATACGGCTTCACTTTGAACTTGGAAAGAGCACAGCCATGTCCACATGGCATGCAGGTAAGTTAATTAGTATGAAAGTAGGCTTACCAGAACTGTCATTAAGCAAATCCAAATTAGTCTGCCTAAAGCACCATGCATCAGTCTTATCTGTTCTGAGCAACTTGATACCTGTCTCTTACCTAATTCTTGTCAGGATCCACAAATTAGGTGTTTCTCTGCTTATATTTCCTGCAGGCTTTGATTCAATATGTATTTTCCAAGCAAGCCTAATTAATGATTCAGGTTTTTCACAAAAACCCTTAATGCAGATGATAACTGTTTTACCCACTTAGTGGATAGAGCACTTGGCCAGAATGTGGAAGACCTGGGTTACATTTCCTTTTCTCCGTAAGAGAATTCAAAGTCTTCCCTCCCAAGAGGGTGTCCAAACCTTGAAAATGTAGGCTCCTGTGGTGTTATGTGAAACCCACTTATCCCCTCCTGATGAATTTGCTGCAAGTCTGCATGGAATAAATAAACATTAAGAATTAAAAATAAATTGGACTAGAAAGACAGAGGGCATGACACTGTTGCTTAGTGATGGGTCACTCATCTGGGAAGGGGGAGATCTGGATCTCTGTCACTGAATCACTGACTACTTTAATATAAAATAGTGAAATACTCTTCAGCACAATGACTAGTTTAGAACATGAGCGTTTGAACCATTAGGTGAGATTCTTGCTTGGTCTGTCTGGACATATAATCCTTTACTCATTCCATGCTAAACAGAACTCCCTCAACAAGACAGGCAGAGTGCTTCCTCTCCAAAAAAGCTATAGCCTGGTGACTAGGGTACTCTCCTATGACAGGAGAAAGGTGGGCATGGCTGCCCTCTTGTAGAAAAGGGGATTTAATCCAGGTCTCCACATCCTGGGTGAATTCTGAAACCACTGAAGGGTTAAATAAAAGGGAACACCATCATGTTCTCTTTTTATTACACACTGAGCACATCTATCAGATCAGGTAAACCTGTCAGCCTAAGTGACATGGCTGGAAATTGTCCTGGTTTGTGAATGAGCTATGTGCCAAGCTGCTCAGCACTGTAAAGACTGTAGCATTTCTGCACATCTCAGAAACAAACCTTTTGGCACCTAGGGAGTTGTAATTTTTAAAACTGGACCGTCTGTGGTTATTATGTGCCTCCAGGCTGAGCTGAATGCTAAGTAAGGGTTTTGAAGATTGCGGTTTTGGCCTTGAAAGCCTAAAAGGGGAATTAGATGAAATTTACAGATATAATTCCTTTTGTGAATCTAACCTGAAGTCTTTCTGAGGTTTCACTCGGAGACTGCCACTCACTGTAATGGTAGTGGTAAGGCTGCAGGTATTTCTAAGTACAATTTTACATATGTATGGTATGAATTCTTAAATAGTTACTTAGCTACCCAGTTCTGTGAGGTGCTAAAGTGAATGTAAATTAGGGGCACTTGGCATCTTGCAGAACTGGCCCCTACAGAATGAAATTACAGACTGTACTGACCCCGTTCTACCTGAGTGCTGCAGCATGTTTTGTCAGATCATTTACTGGTTGGAAGCCCCTGCGGTGGCTCTATTAAAAAGTGGCATAGGCAGCCTCTTGTGTAAGGCACAGTGCAGACTGGGGAGAGTGACAGACCAGGAAGCAGAAAGCAGAGCAGCAGGTCAAGCAGGGGAAGGGGATCACAGTGTCACTCTAGGACTATGCAGGGATTAGCTTGTGGCATACCTGCCAAAAAGATTGGCCCCCACTGTATTAGCATATCCAGAAGGAATATTGCAGTAGTCTCTCATATAACAGCAATTAGCAGAAGTGCAAACAAACTACAACTGCATTGTATGAATCCCAAGAGTCATTAACAAAGTCCCCACATATGCGCACTGCACTAAATCCTAGTTTCATAGTTGGCAGGGTCAGAAGTGACCTGAGCAGATCATCAAGTCTGACCCCCTGCCACGGGCAGGAAAGAATGCTGGGGTCAAATGACCCCGGCGAGGTGATTATCTAGCCTCCTTTTGAAAACCTCCAAGGTAGGAGCAAGCACCATTTCCCTTGGAAGTTGGTTCCCGATCCTAGCTGCCCTGACTGTGAAGCAGTGCTTCCTGATGACTAGCCTGAACCTACTCTCAGTCAACTTGTGGCCATTATTCCTAGTTACTCCTGGTAGTACTCTGGGGAACAGGGACTCTCCCATTCCCCAATATTTATATGTAACCCTGCTTTCACGCTTATTGTTCCTACAAGTGCCCATCCAGCTAGGCTCTCCCTTTTCAATATAAACCAGTTTTAATACCTAATATAATCTAGAAGTACTCCTTGCACCAGGCACAGCTATTGAATCCCTGTCCTGCTTTGTTGTTGCTTCAGTATCTAAAGAACAGTTTTCTAGGAGAGCAAGTTGCTTAATTAGTTTTCTTAAATTTATGTATTAGGATTGTTGTGTTTTTGTATGTTCTTTTCTTTTAATTTTTCAGTAAACACATGAATCCAGACAAGAATTTTAATTAGTTTTTCTTCTGTTATACATCTGTTTTTTTGCTAGAACTCCTATTTGACTGAAAGGAACAAGGAGTTGTACATATCTATGAATTTTTAAAATCTTATTTTATAACGGGAAATAACTCAATGGGAGGAAGGAGCTTGGCAAAAGAAAAATATGTAGGTGCATTTCATGAAAGAAGCAGAAGTGACAGCAGCAGGGATTCACTGCAGTTTATAGCAGTATGGATTTTTTAAAATAATTTTCTCAAGACCACACCCAATGACTCAGATGTCAACATTCATAATGTGCTGCCTGTAGTCTGACCTTCCAGCACAAACACTTACCTGCAAGCAACAGCTAGTGAACTGAAAAACATTCATTGTATACTTACAAATTCATACCATCCCTGTCTCTGCTGGAAAAGGGAATAAAACCTATGCTTTACAAGATGTTAATGAGCTTTGTTTTGTTAATAGTTATAGTATACTGATAGTGTAGAACTGCGTAATAGGAACAGGCACTTACAAAAACAACAAAACAGGATGGGATATATACTACTTATGTTTGAGGCATTTGCAGTCTCCTTATCCATAAAGGGTATCTCCTGACTGATGTATGAGTCACTCTTTGTTAAGATCTGGATCTTATTTTTTCTTTTTCATTGCCTATTGAATGTGATGATGATGATGATCTTTCCTGGTATTTCTCAGCACCTGACAAGCAGTACTGCATCAGATTTGCCACTGGTTTGAACTGGTATAGCCCCACTGACTTCAGTAGATTTTATGCCTGTTTACACCAGTAAACAATCTGGAGCAGTGAGTTAGCTGCTGTTTATGTCATGACTGTGAAAGAATCTGCAGCAATCATCATCTCAATAATAGGTGCAGCATGGACAGGTGGACTTGTTTCACTGTGCGGGGCATTAGTGATGGTCTTGGTGCTTCTCTTTTTGAAATCTTTCATTTGCCCCTTGGATAGCTACCACAGAATGGTTGTTCCTAATGGAAACACCTATGGCTGATGCCTCAGCCTAAACTGCACTGCAGTATTATAGAATCATAGAATCAATGAGTCGGAAGGGACCTAGACAGATCATCTAGTCCGACCCCCTGCCAATTCCCTCAGCACCTGCGGATGAAGGTCATCCGGGCCTGCCGACTTGGACACATCTAAGCCCTCCAGGTAATCCTTAACTAGGTTATCATAGGCTAGCAATTATTAATTATCATAGGCTAGCAATCACCCAAGCACTAGTGTAGATTATGACACTGAAACTTTCTGGTCTAGTGATGTAAGTGAAGATGCCAGGTGGACCATGACAACACTGTAGACTCCAGGAAGGTGTATCTTGCCGGACTACCAATTTTACCTCATGTTGCAGTGACTCATCAGTATTGATACTGGCACCTGGCTAACTGGAAATCTTAGGGATGTGGTGGCTTTTGATTAAAGATACCAAAGTTATGTTAAAAATAGAGTTCACATAAAGGAGCCTTGAACCTCTTCCATCCACCCTCTGGGGTTTCTTTATTTCTTTTGGTTTGGGGCCTTTCCCCTGATATCTGGAAAAGACCTTCATGTTCCTGAGTGGTTCCAGCTATGCAAGAGCTGCCTTCTTTCCTCATTAAGCTTTTCAAATTCCTTCATACAATGTGTCTTAAAACAGTGAAGTTGCTTTTAGGTTATATGGAGAGAATGAGTTTCATTGGGTGTCTTGATAAACATCCCAAAAGGTAAACAGCAAGGGAAGGTGCTTTGGCTTGCATTGTGACTGCATCCATTATAACAGAGGAAAGGAATGTACCTCTTCTGTTTGTCTGAACCAAATCATCATTTGGCTTTTAACAACCCCATTCTGTGAAGTCTTTGACCCCTATGAAAAGGGCTGAACATTGTCTGGCATGCAGTAGGCCCCAAGCACCATTTAGGAGAGGATCAGGCCATGAATCAGCATCATGAAAAAGATGGAGAGCAGTTTATAATCCTGATTAAACTACCCAGTGTGAGTTAAAAAATTACCCATGAGCTTCAAAGTTGGTCTCTAACGTGATTTGTATTCAGCAATTTAACTTTAAAAGAAGGCATTAAAATTGTTGAAAAGATTAGACATAAGATCATGCCAGAATATTCTACAGGTAATTTGACTGGAAAAATGAAATGACAGTCAAAGGCTGGAGTTGTTAAATCTCTTTGGAAGAGATACTTATCAAAATTTTGAATTTTCGTGTTTAGCCTTGCTTGTATTGCCTAGAAAGGAGTAATAGGGTACAAGAACAATCTGAGTATTTGGCAGTTGGGTGTGAGATTAACAAATCACTGTTTTTAGTTATTTTTAAAAGGCTTTTAAAGGATCCTGCAGTGCTGAATTTCAGATCCAAATTAAAATTTGTACCAGATATATACTGTAAAGGGTGGGAGCCACTGTACCTTGTCAGTAGATTGCTGTATAAATCTGGAAATTAAGATGTGGCCATATTGTTACAAATAAAGTTTTTATTTCTGCTGCTCTATTACAGCAATGATACTCTGTGGATAATGCAGCGCTAACAGCAGGAAGAGGTTGTGTGTAAACTTTTCTATTTAAAAATCACAGTTGAGTAACAGCCAGCAGATACAATAGCAACAACCATCATTTTCTGAGTATAACATGGGAAAGCAATCTTACAAAAACAGTGCTATATTTTATGCATTACCACTGGATTGTGTAGTTATCAGGTTGCAAGGACAACTTTCAAATGGTTGGTGTGAGGTTAATGGAAACAGAGAGAATTAATTATGCCAGGAAAGTTTCTAAGAAACAGCCCATGCTGTTATGCAGCACCTAGCTATCGGGCAACATAGATTTAGAGGAGTTTAAGTTTTGTCCCTCTTGGAAAGGTAGCTGATGGATGGATGTGAGTCTGGAAAATGGAAAGAGCTCTCAGAGCATATAGAAGAGGATGCCAGAAACAAACTGTGTGGTGGTGGTGCTGGAAACAAATATTCCTACTAGCCTAATTTAACATGAGCCATCACATCTGCAGTCACTGCACATCTAATTGTTTGAAGGTGAAATTGAGATTGTGATCCACCCTGAAAGCAAACAGTGAATAATAATCATAACATATATCTTCCATCTGAGGATCTTAGTGCCTTTTGGACACTAAATGCATTTGAACTTGGCAACTCTCCCTTTGAAGTAAGTGTAACTCACTATTTCTGCTTTACAGATGAGGAAAGGTTGTGACACCCCAGAGTTAGGCACTGAGTGTACCAGGGGTGGGGATGGGGTCCAGCCCTCCAGCCAGCCAGTTCTAAGCTTTACCTGTGCAACATTCTTCAAGTTAAGATGTGGCATTTCATGCTCAATCATGTATTAAAAATAATTGTCTCTTACCTACATACATCACACCCTCTTTAGTCTTCTCTGCAGCTTCAGTCACTCCCTGTTTTGTCTTTTCTGCAGCAGCTACCACACCTTCTTTTGCAATGGAGAAACCTTTCTTAAAGACATCCATTCTTCCTTGATTGTTTTGATATTACCTGCAGGATTTGACTGAGGAATAGTGGTAAAAAGGCACCTCAGGACACTGCAATCTCAATGGCTGTTCAATTTTTCCCTCTCTGTCTCTTGCTGTCTTTTGCTCTTATTCTTCTGCTGGATGAAGGCAGAGTGGTGAACTACGCAGCCTGTGCTAGCTCTTATTGATGAGATGCAGTGCAGTGTAGTCGACGCCTGTGAAAGGCTGATACTGAAATATTAATGATATGGGTCTGCCTGGTAAGGTTTAGGAAGGGAAGGGAAGGAAGAGGGAGGGTGGGAGGAGAAGGTAGGTGAGGATTTTTGGAAAAAGTCCAGATTGTTAAAGCTTTTAAGATCTGCTGCAGTGCTCTCACTCAAGGATGCTCTGCAGATGCTCTTGTCTGGAAAGAGAGGTTTTAGCAGCTAAACTCTAAAGCATTGGAGTTCTGAAAGAAGAACTCCCTGAGACTATGGTGGGTAGAGCAAAGGGGAGTTCTTGAGGGTTACTGGAAGCTGGCAGACATGTACAGCAGGTAGCCTTTTAAACTCAACAAACAGGATCTGGTTTCCTTTGCTTGCAGTTATCAGAACTCATACAGAACAGAACGTTGACAAGAACATCCCAATGTTCTCTAACAGAAAGAAAGAATAAGACCCTTTAGCAAAAAGCTTAATGCACAACTAAAGGGAGTTGTAATGTTTACTTAAGTTAGTAAATTTTAAAGTTAGCATCACAAGGCACTTAATGCAAATTAGGGATTTTTGTTTGCCTGGACATCATGTTATAATCATTTGCCTTTGAAAACTCACATTAATTTGGGGGTGAAAATCCTGTTTCCTACTGATCTTTGTGTTGCTATAACACATAGCTTAGTTGCTGCAGAATGATGCAACATTTTATACAGGCATCATTGCTTGGGTCAAGAATCTGTGTTGCAAGGTATTGCTGGGAAATCAAACCTTTGAGCTGATGGACTGTGAAAATCTTTTAGGTTACCTATCATACCCATCCAGAATTAAGGCCTCAGTTCAGCAGAACACTTAAAGCATTTTCTTAATTTTATGCAAACCAGAACTATTCAAGTACTCTACAAATGTACTAGGTTGCTTTGCTGAAACAGGTCTTAAGTACTGAGTGGTATAAATAGCTATTGTCTTCCTGAGCAATTGAAATTCTCAGGAATAGCTTTGACAGCAGTCTTCATGCTATTTCCTAATGTCATCCATAGCACTGACTATGTGGTCATATAAAAAGTTGACAAGGTCATTTTTATTATTGTCTTGTATATTACAATTATGTATGTGCATGCACATGATTGGGGGGTTTTTCCATCTTCCATTGGAGAATTGGAAAAGAACAGTGATCTGGAAAACATTACAACATCATTTTTTATCTTTTATTTCTAAGAGGTTCTTGATGATGACACATAGGAGGGAATTTGTATTTGCATTGAGAAGATTCAGACCTCTGAATGATTGTAAGCGCATCAACCATTAAATATTTAATAAAAGAAAAAATAGGAGATATAAAGGAAGTCTCAGAATATACCGATTCTGGTTTGGACAATTCTAATAAAGAAAAAATATGTATGCTGTACCAATACAGATCTGATTGAGATTGTGATTGTATCTGTTTTTGTTGGTCTAGGTCAATGATTCTCAGCCAGGGTGCTGCGGCTGATGAGATCCTTTTAAGGTTGCCATGAAATTTTAGCAGTTAGGAGTGCAAACACCTACATATGATTCACAAAATAAACATAGGGATTTTTTATAGAAATCCATAATATTAAAAACATTCTGACCTGGTTTTTCTAAGTTTTTTGCAGTAGAAGAATGGGGCGGTTATTTTTCCATATTCAAAAAATGAGTGAAAGCTAAGAGGACATTTTGCAAGGGGTTCCTTGAGTCTTAATTAGAGGTGTCTTGAGTCTAGATACTTCTGGCAGGGAGCACCTGAAAAAGGAAAATCTAATTTGATTAGCTGATCGGCCATAGTAGCCCAAAGATTTTTGCACTTAAAATTAATAGAAAAACTGCCATTGACTTCTAGAAGAGCAGGATTTGGCCCTGCGTTTCTTCAATGCTTGCTAGTAAGACAGAGTCCAGATAGCATCAACAGAGAGAGCTAAGTTCCAGCCAACCTGAGACAACTATAACAAAATTATCACCTCAGTTCAGATATTAAGAGATAATGAGTAATATAGGAGGCCCCAATTCAGCAAGATGGTATGGCATGCATCTGCCTTTAAGTACAAGTAAATTTTCAGCAGGGTGACTCATATGCTAAATACCTTGTTGATTCAGGGCCCAAAACAAAATGAACTGGGAGAAAGTTTAATTCGATTTCTTCCCAAAAGAGAGATTTCTCTCATTGCTTTTTATTTAAAGGTTTTAATTATAAATGGTTACAAAACATTACTGAAAGATGAGTAGATGATTACATTACTAGAGGATGAGGATTAGAAACACTGCAGATATGAGCATCATACATACATATATAGATTTATGATGTGTAAATTTTGACCTTTCCTTCCTTTTTCATGTCCTTGTGACAATGTATTTAGCAGAATTCACAGATTCGTTAGAATATGACAGGCCTCGTCACGAGCGCTTCTGCTATGGCCTTGAACCTGCAATCTCTCAGCTGTCAACCATGTACCCTAGCACCTGATTTTGACATATAGGCCTTAAATAGTATGAAATAAATTCCTTTTCTAGCGTATTGTTTCAGGTGTTTTCGGGGGACATGTTTATGAGAGAAGGCTGACAGTAGAGTAGTCTGTGGGGTTGGAACTCTGGTCTCAAATAGTCTGGATTTCCCACCTTTAGGGAATGCCTCAGGGCTCATGTCTTCCAGGTCTTTGAAGAGTGTTAGGGAAGGATACAGTACTCTCCAGGATGCAAGGTATCCGTAAATATATGAAATATCAAACCACCATGGTTTCAAGTCATTACTGCTTTAAGAGCTTTTGTGCACTCTCCTTCCTTGATGACCCTGAAAAGCAACGCAACAGAGGCACTTAATATTTTTGGAACATACTCCAAGGCTGAAAGCAGCTTATATTGGTATTGTATTACACTAAAACCCTTTCAGGAAGGCTCCGGATTCAAGACAATATCATAGGCTTAATAGTAGGTATAACTGAAAACTTCTTTACATTGTCATTCCACAGCAATTTTGGTACCATATTTTCTATTCTGAGGAAGCTATCCATAATCTTTTATTATTGATTTTGCTCTTAGCTACTCAACTTAAATATGACTTAAGATCCATGTTCTATAGCATTGGTTTTAAAGCTGTATGCACAGCTTTATGCCTAAGAATTTCTCTCTTTCCATTTTCATTAACTTACAGCAATAGTTTGCAATTAAAATTTAGATTAATTGGTTGTATATTGTACACTAATTGAAAATGTCTATACTGTACATCAGTGGTGTAAGAGTGATGTTGTACCCAGAAATTATATGAGCGGCAAAGATTTCCTACCTTTAGGTAATGCCACAGGGCATGTTAGACAAACTTTTGAATGCAAGACCTTCTTCCTCAGGAATGTCTTGCATTCAAAAGGTTGTCTAACTTTATCCCAACATAGTTGCTTTAATAAAAGATATCACCCTAAGAAATTCTTACCTCTATGCTGTATATCATCATTATTATTACTACCTATCAAATTTCTTGATTGAAGGTAGATACAATATGCAGTTTGTACACCTGGAGTTTACTTGTGAATATTGATTATTAAACTTGGTATGACATTTGCCTAACAGGTCAAATGTGGTACTTAACTATTGCAACAGCCAGATCTCTTACTCAAACTAAAAATACTTTATTGCTACTACTGTAATGGGGCTAACTTACAAACTTGGGTGCATAAGTCAGAGTATCATATTAAATGTTTAGGTACGCAAATTAGCATGTAGGAAATTAAATAAATACCATAGTTTTAGTTTACACTTAATCATTTTGTCAAGATATGTTTGTTGAAAGTAGAAAGAAGTCAAAATGTCCATTTAACTAACATATTGAATCTTATTTTAAATTCAAAGTCTAACAAAAAACAGAGATGTAACTTACATGGAGTAACAGGAAAACACGAGATAAGGCAAACTCATTGCCTGTTAAATCTATACATATTGTTTACTTTTGTTCATCTTACGGAACAAAACTATAATATTTAGCTGACCTGCATAACAGAAAGAAATCACTGACTAGTATAGTAACTGTCAGAGCAATGGAAACCTCTTTCTATAGCTTTTCTCCAAATAACCCTTTCTTAATGTATATTAGGAAAAAGTGCAGGAAACCTTACAACTGAAAATGAGATACATTATAAAAACGGGTACAGTATTAAAATGGAATAGTATATAATCAACAAACATGTTAAACAATACCCCAAAATGTATCCATTCCTGCTAACAGCCTATCCAAATAAAAAGATTTTACACTGTTTCCCATAGATGTCCTAGATGTCCAGGCTCAGACTGATAGGCAAAGGGGAGGGAATTCCAGAGCTGAGGAGTGACTACTGAGAATGACCTTCTGTGAGTTTTTGCCAAATAAACTTGGCACACAGGTGCTACTTACAGGAAGTTGAGTTGTTTTGGGTTGTCCTTAGGAATTGCAGCCTTAGATATGTAGGGCCCAAGCCACTTAGGGCTTTAGCAAGACCAGCATCAGACCAGCACCGCCAGTACTAGTCTTGCTAAAGCCCTAAGTGGCCCAGCCACTTAGGGCTTTAGCAAGACAAGCACCTGGACTCCTATGTTCTTCTGCAGCTCCAAATGGTCCTTGAGGATAGCCAAGTACAGTGCACTGTAGCAGTGTAGCTTTGAGGTTACGGGAACATGGACAATGGTGATCATATCTGAACCTGAAAGAAAGGGGCACAGCTTTCTCATCTGTTGGAAGTGGTTAAAGACACTTCTAGCCACTGCAGAGACCTGAGGATCCAGGAGTGTCAAAGACTCCAGGAGCACTCTAAGGCTACAAACCCGAGTGATAAGAGAAAGCTGATCCACATCAATGATGCATGTTTCAATCCTTCACAGGTCAAGCAGTTTGGTCACTACCATCACTTCTCTCATCTGAATTCAGTTTCATTTGGTTCAACTGCATCTAATTCCTAACTGAGTAAGGACTGAGATTGTGGGGCCTTGGTCAGATGAAAAAGGGAGAGAGGACTCATAGCATCCAGATGTGCCCAGAGCTGTGGGGCAACCACTCATTCAATAACGTTCCCTAAAAACAGGAGGTTGGAGCTAGGGTGATACCTGACTGGAGAGTCACTGCATACTTAACGTCTGACGCCCTGCCCTCCCAAAGAAAGGCACTGGCAACCTCTGTCAGCAATGGCCTCAAACTCTTTTGGTGGGCTTTTATAAGTCAGGATTGGCACGGGTTCAGTTCACAGCTGGTTGCCTGTATCCCCTGCAAGCACATTCTCTGTACTGGTGAGGGACAGTAATTGTTGATCCACATAAATTAGATAAAACTGAGTTTTCCCAAACTTGAACTCATGCCCTCCAGGAGGAAGAATTTGATAGCCATCTTCAAATAATAAATATATATATAGAGAGAGAGGATGGTGACCAGTTGTTCTTCATATCCATGGATCTTGAAAGATCTCCACCTTTTTTGAACTTTTTAAATAAAGAAGCAAACATGTTTTTACCTGTTTGTCTGGGATGGCTTAAAAAGGATGAACCAATCTTCAGGAGGGGGTTGGACTAAACCCACTTCTGAAGGGGGTTCTATTGGACTAAATGATCTATTTGGGTCCTTTTCAATAGTATTTTCCTGTGTTTCTATGACCAACAGAGACTCAGTGGATAGGATTTTCATAAGAATTTTTTTTTTCACTTTTTATCTTTAATCTGACATTTTGCTTGGAGGCTGGATACAGAAAGAGATCAGTTGCCTTTGTAAACATCCTTTGGCTAGAAGACTTATATATGCAGAATAATATAGGCTTTGTCATACTGAATCAGACCACTGCTCTGTAGAAAGAGAGATCAGTTTCCAAAGATCAAGTTTCTCAGCAATCTACCCCATCTAAAATCTGTAAAGTATATTTAGTAATAAAACTGAAACAAAAATGCAGAAGACAAGGATTTTCCATTTCTTCATTTCCTATCTTCCTGCTCTGGAAAACATGCTGTGAAAAGCATAACCCCTCCCCCTTACTTTTTAGTGAAATTCTACTCCACTGTTTTCATTGTGGTCCCACTGGTACAGGTTAACAGTATACTCAGTCCCGGGGGTCATTACATTGAGAATGCTTGAGTGTGTGTGTGTGTACGTGAGCATGCCTGCATGAGCATGAGACAGGGAGAATGAGACAGCATTTTCCTGGCCTGGAAAATCAATATTGCATGAATATTTATTCCCTTTCTGAACAGGGATCAGCAGAGTTGCACAGTCTGTCCTCGAAAATCACAAAATCCTTTTTACTTGTATAGTCTGTTTGCAGAGATTTGAAACCAGAATATGTGTTCCTGAGGCAACAAAAGTTCACTAAAACCATTCCAGGTTTACTACTTTTTAAAAGTGGCCCATTTTTTGATGATCAAGCCATTCATGTTTATAGCCATAGCCTATCATGTAGATTATACTGAATTTAAGGTTTCAGTGGATTAACTTGGACATAAATATATTTTTTTAAATTAATTCTTTCCTTTTTATGTACAAAGTAAGGGCCTTGTTACACCTTACACTGTGAGCCATACAAATGTTGATCAGTGTTAGTGCTAGCTTGAGTTTGGAGCAGTTCACATTCATGCCAGCAGGGCCTGGAAGACTAAAGTGTAAGAAACCTTCCCCCTATTCCAGGCTTACACCCTGCCTCCCTGGCACTCCCCTGGTTTCTCTTTACTCCTGGGACTTTTCTGGTTCCCCCTCTGTTCCCAGAGCTCCCCCCTGCCTCTCAGGTGTTCCCCCTGAGACTTCCCTGCCCTGCCCCTGCCCCCTGCCAGATAACTTGAGCTGCCTGCACTGGCTGTCCCAGGGACCACAGAGGGAAGGGTTACCCTGCCTGCTTGCCCTTTCCACTGCCACTGCTGGACTCCTGCTCTTCTTTGGGCTGAACCTGCCCAGGGAGTGGTGATGGCAGTGGCTAGGCCAGCAGGTTAACCTTTCCCTGCCTGCTCCCCAGGACATACAGCACAGGCAACCACAAGTAAGTGGAATCTGGGATGCTGAGGATGGCAGGGCTCAGGGCTCAATCCAGGCCAGAAGGAGAGTGGGATGGGTAGGCTGTTTACTAGGGGTGTGCAAAGCGGGCCCTATTCAATTTGGATTTGTATTCAGACCAAATTAGGTACAGGGATTGGATTAATTGATTCGGATCACTCTCTCTGATTTGATTCAGTCAAATCCGAATCTGAAGATTCAATGCTGATTTGGAGAATCAGTGATTCAGCCATAGACACAACTTCAAATGTTTTTTCTACATACCTTGAGGCACCAGGTGCGGCTTGTGAATGCTGTGATGCTGGGGCACTTGAAGCATCCCACAGGAGTTCAGGGGGCCCCTCCCTGTGCTCGATGGTGAACCCAGAAGTGGACTGGAAGTACTTCCAGTTAACTTCCAGGTTTGCTGGGGAGCATATGGGGGGGCCTCCCCACACCCACCCCAGTTCAGTGACTGGCCATGGGGGGGACCCCGGGTGTCCCCCCAGACCCAGGATGCACCAGTCACTGAGCCACAGAGGCACGGGCGGGGGATGGGGTGGAGAGGACCCTGAGTGCTCCCTGGTGGACCTGGAAATGGACCAGAAATGCCATTTCTGTTGAGTGCGCTGGGAACCCCCCCACATTTCCGTGGGACACTTCGTGCACCCCAGCATTGCAGTGTTCACAAGCTGCCTGGTACCTAGAGGTATGTAGAAAAAACATTTAAAGCTGTGTCAATGTCCAAATCTCTGAAACTTTCTGCATTTCTCCAACTTGATTTGGAAGGTTCAGATTTGATTCGGAGAGATTAAGGGTCCTCTGATTCAATTCGGATTTGGAGATTCAGCCACCGAGTCAGGCTGAAACTTTGCCAAATCAAATCAGGGACCGAAGCTTTGCACAGTTCTAGTGTTTACACTAAAGTACAACCTAAGGTGTAGCACTCTAGGCTACCACTTAGTGTTAGAAATATTATTAAAAATGCATTATCAATAGCTGTTAGCTCCCATCAATAGTGTTGTCCTCTGAATAAGCACGGCTGCCAGCCCTCCTTGTCTCCTTAATGAGAGAGGGAAGGGGGGGGGTTGGAGACTGAAGGAAAAACT
>NW_017728951.1:55533708-55554209 GCF_001723895.1 Crocodylus porosus
CTCTGACCCTATTTGCAAATATATACCCTTTTGTATCACCAACAATGTGTGCCTGAAGGATCATTAATATTCACTGAGCCTCCAAAGAAACGAACCGAGAGAGAGTTTTTTTACTTCATAGTGTAACACTGGTCAGAGATAGTTCTGCCCTGGAGTGGCATAACATTGAGTCATATAATGTATACTTAAAACTAGTTTCAGGCGATAATGTGTGGATAATCCAGGTATTAAGAGCTTCAGAAGCTACCCAAAATTACCATGCAACAAGGCCCTAAAGAATGAAAAACTGTGAAATGAATATATTGTTTCTAAGAACTTTTCGTCTATGGAGAAATAAATTCAAATGGCTATTGCAGAATATGCTTTGGCACAAGTCTGAAGTGTATAATTCCATTTTCATCTGCTTCCAATTAAGAGTGGAAAGAGAGAAAGTCAGAAGGAGAAGGGACTAAATCCAGACCTAGTGTACATGGGTGCAACTTCACTGTCTGTAATGGTGGACCATTGAAAAGCTAAGGCTACAGTTAAAACCTTATCCTCCCAACCCATAAGCAGGCATCAAAGCAGGTTTGAACATAACTATCTAGAGGAGACGCTATATGTTTTGGGTTGTGTATTTTCCAGTCATTTGAATAGAATTAATTACCTAATAATTATGCACCCAGACTTTTCACCCTCTTTATTAGATTCAGAGATTCATAGTTGGTAGGGTTAGAAGGGACCTTGTAGATCTTCTAGTCCAACCCCCTGCCCTGGGCAGAAGAGAAAACTGGGCTCAAATGACCCCAGCTAGGTAATCGTCAAGCCTCCTCTAAAAGACCACCAAGGTAGGAGCCAGCATTACTTCCCTTGGAAGTTGGTTCCAGATCCTAGCTGCCCTGACTGTGAAGTAGTGCCTTCTAATGTCTAGTCTGAACCTACTCTCTAACAACTTACGGCTGTTATTCCTTTTTACTCTGGGAGGTGCTCAGGGGAACAAGGTCTCTCCCATTCCCCACTGGTCTCCCCTAGTAAGTTTATAGATGGCCACCAGGTCCCTTTCCAGCCTTCTTTTGTGAAGGCTGAACAGGTTAAGGTCTTGTAGCCTCTCCTCATAGGGTCTGCCCTGTTGTCCCCAGATCATGAGAGTGGTCCTCCTTTGGACCCTCTCAATGCTGTCCACATCCCTCCTGAAATGCGACACCCAGAGCTGGATGCAGTACTCCAACTGCCGCCTGACCAGTGTCACATAGAGGGGGAGGATCATCTCCTTGGCCCTGCTTGTGATGCATCTGTGTATGCACAACAAGATGTGGTTAGCCGTATTGACTATGTCCTCACATTTGTGGCCCATGTTCATCTTGGAATCGATAATGACTCCAAGATCTCTTTCTGCCACTGTGGTTTCGAGGAGAGAGTTTCCCAGCCTATAGGTATGCTGCTGGTTCTTACTGCCCATGTGTAGCACCCTGCACTTGTAAGTGTTGAATCCCATCCTATTCTCATTTGTCCACCCCTGTAACCTGTCCAGGTCCAGCTGTATCCTGTCCCTCCCTTCTAGTGTGCCCATCTCACCCCAAATCTTGGTGTCGTCTGTGAATTTAAAACAGGGTGCTTTTCACCCTGACTTCCAAGTTGCTAATAAAGAAATTGAACAGTATGAGCCAAGGACCAAGTGGTGGGGGATTCCACTGCCCACATCCCTCCAAGTTGAATATGACCCATCCACCACCATTCTCTGAGTGCAGCCACTCAGCCAATTTGCTATCCATCTGACTGTGTAGGCATCAATGTCACAGTCGCCTAGCTTTTTAATGAGAATGGGGTGGGAGACAGTGTCAAAGGCCTTCCTGAAGTCCAGAAAGACGACATCCACCATGATACCTGCATCCAATGATTTTGTGACCTGATCATAGAAGGCAATCAAGTTGGTCTGACAGGACCTGCTCCTAATGAAACCATGCTGGTTGCCCCTGAGCATCATCCCCACTGCTGGTCTTTCACAGATGTGCTCCTTAATAATCTTCTCAAAGAGCTTCCCCAGGATAGAAGTAAGGCTAATAGGCCTATAGTTGCCCGGGTCCCCCCTCCTCCCTTTTTTGAAGATGGGGACCACATTGGCCCTCTTTCAGTCATCTGGCACCTGGCCAGAACACCATGAGTGCTCCTAAAGCCATGCCAGGGGCCCAGCGATAACCCCTGCCAATTCCCTCAACACCATGGGGTGGAGAGCATCTGGAACTGCTGATTTGAACATGTCCAGCCCCTCCAGAAGTTCTCTAACTTGGTCCTCCCTTACCCTAGACCTGTCAGAGTCTCTCCTGAGACCATCCCGAATCTCGGTGGGGGAGTTCCGGTCCGTGCACAAAAAAAATCTGTGTAGCTTCTTTCCTGAAAATGGCATCCTCAACCACAGTAGGAAGTTACATACTGCAAAACAGAGCAAGAGAGGCACCCCCATAATCTAAAATAGAAGCAGAAACCATGCACTGATCACCTGTTATAAAATTCTGGTGTCCAGATTTCCATCATTATTTCCACCATTATTACTTTCTAAGTAGGTGAGGTGTTGCAGGAGCTATTGCAGTGGAAGTCTTTGTCAGATAATGATATTTCAATAGTGACCACAATGCCTATCATATTATATCAGTCAGGTTGAGACAAAGTGCTAGAAGCAAGATGTTCAACTATGTGATTTTCAACTCGGTATTTGCATAATTCTGTTCCCACTGAGATCTAGGATAAAATGACCATTGACTTCAATAGGAGCAGAGTTAGATGATCACTGCATTCTTTTGGAAATCCCACCCAAGATAGAGAAAGAAATCTTTGTAAATTGCTCATTATTCTTCATTTACCCAAGTTTACCCTCCACTCTGAGTAACACCCATCCAATGGGTGAGCCTGGCTGTAGCTTATCAAATGTAGTATAACTATGTTAATCAGTGTGTCCCAGCCTTTAACTCACAGCAGAGATATTTAAATAGATCTAGAAATGGTTGGTTTGTGATATGTTTCCTGGCTTGGGAATGTGAAACTTAGAATCTGCTACATCGCTCAATATTTTTTTTCTTTTCCTTTTCTTTCTTTAAAGCTAACATCCTTTTCCTGTGCACCAGGGAGAAGTCAGCTGTTAAAGACTTAAGTTCCTGTTCACAGATAAGTTTAGAAGGCAACCAAAATCAGAAGTTCCCTGAATAAAGAATAACCCCATCTCCACATTTTTCCTCTGTCTCAGCCTCTTTTGAGCCCTACACAGGAACCAGCTTCACATTGTTTAATGGCCTCTTGACATTTCCAGAGTAGCTGGGAGGGTTGAAAGTTTCTTCCGCTCTTTGTTACAACTGTTTTTTTTCTTTTCCAAGTTTTAACTTTAAACAAAATTATAGCAGGAATTTCAGGAGTAACTCAGTTTGAGCTGTGGGAAAAAGAACAAGAGGCAGGAGTGACTGGTTAGAGAAAACAACAATGATACTTAAGCTTTTGCTCATCTGCATTGTAGTAAGAGTAGTGGAGCTGGTCACAAATTCAAGAAATCATGGATACCAACATCGTTCTTTCCACAGCTTAAAAGCACAAGTATATAGGACATCTACATATCCTCTACAACAGGAGGGTGAGTGGGAAGCAGAAGGGCTTGAGGAAGACATCCCAGACCATCCATCAGGCACCGTTCCTTCATACCAGGGAGAGAAAGATGATTCTGAAGCTGGAAACTCACAACCCAGAAATGGGTAAGTACAGAAAACTAAGCTGTTTCTTTTTATATACTTAATGTCCTCAGTATCTTGTCTGCATGAAAAGGGATCCCATAAAAAAGGAACAGACTCAGGGATTAGACTATGTCTGAATGAGCGAAAGTTGATTTAGTAGCTACAGAAATTTTAAAAAATGGTGTTCTGCAGAAGGTACAACTATGGATGATCTGTGTTCAGTACTTGTTCCCTGTCTAGAAGGGCTGTGTCCTTATTATATGTACAGATTTCACCTTGCACTATGGGGTAATCTTGGCTGGGGCTTGAAGGTATAATTCAAGTAGATAAGTAAATAGTGATATTAGGGCACTCATCCAGTGCCTTCATCTCTTTAGGAACTGATCTTGATATATAGATGTTTATTTTCTATCTGAAGATATTCACTCAGTAGCATGTACAGAGAAATTTCAGCTGAGGGTATGTATGTGTGAAGTATCCATTCTGACTTTGCTCTTCATTGTTTCTGGCTCACATGGATAGTTTTGTTGTATGATTTTGTTTCTGCTCCTTGCTGGGGTAACACATTTTTAAAAAGAGGATAATAAATCTCAACTAATGAATAGAGAATAGGATCATAGTAAAGTAGGGCAGGAAGAAACCTCACAAAATGGTTCTTAGTATTTGAGAATGGTTCTTAATATTTGACCTTTGTCTCTTTAGTCTTTTGTGAGCAAAACACTGAGACTGTAATTTGGCCTTAGAAATGGATAAAGATATGGAGATGGAAGGTATGTTACCAGCATAGAAGAATTAGGATATTTGGGTGATAAAATAAACAACAAAATGAACTTATTTTGAAGCAGAAAAGTTCCAAAGTTATGTATTATTTGTGATAATCTATAGGGAAGAGAAAGCCAGATTGGGAAGTGTGTTTTTGGGAAATATTTTCAAACTGTGCTTTTCAAAGTTTACCAGGGTATGTAAGTAGGTTTTTAAATGATTTAAAAAAGGAATCTAGGCAGGAGATTGAATTAATCTTTTATACCACTGGCTGGTACTGCAGAGGGGGATCTGGGCCAGCTGGAGCAGCAGCCTGGTAAGTGCTGTTCATGGTTCAGTGCTTCAGGATGTACTGTCTTTTTTTCTTTTGTGAATGCCCTTGAGGAAAATCATTTTTTGTGGGGTGGAGGGGATGAAGCACCAACTACAGCTAATGTCGTGGTTTCCTTTCACACAGACAAAAATGTAGTTGGCTACTTTCAAAGCTTCCCCTGCTCTGGTGATAATGCTAACATCCCATAAATCTTCCGTCCCTTGTATTCCTTCAAGCTCCATATCATAGCCATTCAGTTTTTCTTTGGGGTCTGTTTGGTATCACTCTTGAAATATCCAGAGGGATAATGATACACATTGAATGATGTATCATTGAATAATGATATACACTGTCAATTCAGTATACCTTAAAACTTAGCTTTCTGCCTTTAAAACATGTCCAGTGCCATTCTAGTACACAGAAACAAAGCAAACGGAGTACTCATGTCTTTTATGTTACAGAACAAGGTGTGCTAAATATTGGACCACAAGCCTGGACAGTAGTCAAAGAGTTAAGCTGAAGAGGAACTGAAAGATATGCTGCTTTTATGGATAAAAGGCAATTTCTAGCTCCCAATTCAGATTCTCAAAGTCACCTGTGCTGGCATATTGCTTGCATTCACATGTTTGTACTTGATGTGCACTTACAGATTGTGTATTCACATACTTAGTATCCAGTTAAGCGTGCACGCAAATTCTTGGCATGACAGTGGCATTTTCCTCAGCAAGCTAAGCTATACTTGATTTTGAACAGTTAAAGAAAAAGAAAAGAAATGAATAAGACTAAGCAGGAGGTGGTAAATAAAGGGCAAAAGAAATAAAACTTTGTAAAAGCAGCTACAAAAAATGAGTAAAAAACATGCCTCTCTACCAAGTTAGTATCCATCAATAGCAATTTTTCTTTTGAAATAAGGGAATGTCAATGCCATGTCAGCTTTCTGCTAAGGGTGCAGAAAATAGTCCTGTGGTACCTCTAAATCTATGCCCAACCCTTAAAAATTCTGAGTATATCTCAAATCCTGCTATTTTTCCTGAATATTTAAGAAGCAGGGGCATGACAAAATAAGATAATTCCCGCTTTAAAAAAATGTTATATTCTGTTTGATGCCACACTGAGTAGTATGTAAAAATTGCCCAAGATAATCAAAGAAAGTTAACAGATGGCTGGTAATGGCTGTAACACCTGCAGTGAGGTGTTTCATTAGCAAGTATCAGATGCTTCAATGAGTCACTTCATCAATGAGCCGCCTTCAAAAATAACAAAACTATTTTAACAAAAAGAGTTTAAATAAAAGGGCTGTGGTTTATATTCTTCTTGACCCCAGAGTCACATTGTGTGCATGCAAATAATCAGTTTTGCAAGATTGTGTTTCTCTGCTCAGAAAACTGATTAACCTATAATATAGGATTTGTCTAGAGCCACATACACCATCTTTTCCTGAGCTGGTGGAAAATGTCAAGAGCTGCACAAAAAGTGTCAATATTTCAGAACTTTAATTTAGGATCCAATTTCATATTTTCTAAACTTTTCACACTTTTGTTAAAAATTTAAAACTATATTTCATTTCCATTCTTTCCCCACTCCATACTCATTTTCAAGAATAAAGAGAATTCTCAAAAACGTTAAAGAATAAAAGGGAGGAAAAATACAGAACAAAAGGGAAAAAAGACAAGTACTTCAGAATAGATAAATTTACCTCAAAAGGGGCTTTTTGTTTTCAAAGGAAATGATCTAATTTGAATAAACTTAAGCAGCTCTGCCCTGTGTGAACTCACTGTTTACAGAAATGCTTTTCTTGAGCACTTTACTCAAACAGTGCCTTGATAAATGACTGTAAATTTGCCCATTTTTGGATCAGAATAAAGAGCAGGAGGGAAGTCATGGATTCTTAAAGAGTTATAGTGAACAATCCCCTCAGCACCAGCCTTAGTCAGATTAGATGTGGGCATGAGAGCAAAACAGAACATTTGATTCCAGACTATGCATATATCCAACACAGACAAAAAAACATTTTTGGTCATTTTCTCATATTAGGGATGTTTGTGCCATTTGCTTAATGTATACAACAGATGACCTAATACAGAGTTGGCTCAGAGAATTCTCTTGTTTAATTTGGCTTTCCTGCTTCTGGAGATGGACAGTTAAAGTGAAGCTTGGAAAGGAGACTAAGGACATGGCCAGATATGAGGAGACTCTGGAATGGCCCGGCTCTGGAATAAGAAAAACAGGATTTTGAAACTGCATTAGCTTAACACTCTTTGTATTTGTTACAAAGATATAGCCAGTTGACAACCTTAGATCAGTGCTAAATGAAAGGGACAAAACATCAGACACATGGTATGTCTCTGCTCATGGCCACTCAATGGCCTTAAAACTCAGCTTAAACAAATGATCATTTGAAGCAGTTCCTAGTGATGGTTAAATGTTGCATGTTGTTACAGGCTTGGGTAGGGCATGGCGCTGAGTTGTACCATCCCATGTGTAGAAGAGAAAGGAGAAATGTCCAAAAGATGCATGTGAAGGGGGGATACACCTGTACCTGGTTGCCCATTCAGACATGAGACATATATAAGTAAAAGGAGGTGTACACTATTCACAATATACAAGGCCAGAACAAATTAGAATACAGTACTCTAGAATTTTGCCAAGGACTTTATTTGACTTTCAAAGATCAGTGTGAACAGCAAATGCTTTGCCTTTATGATTCACCACATGGTGCCAACCAAACATTATGTAACTTCAATGTATTTTAACAATGAAGAGCTACTTTTCAATAACTACGAAGCAAGAATTCTTCTGATCAAACAATGGTTTAAAATCACCCAGAATTTAAAGCTAGGGATCGCGTTTGCCTTCATGTAATTCTATAGAACAGTAGGTTCTGTGCAAAGCTTCAGTCCCTGATTCGATTCAGAGGCGATTTGGCCTGATTTGGTGGCTGAATCTCTGAATCTGAATCGAATCAGGAGACCCTTTAATCTCTCCAAATCAAATCAGAACCTTCCAAATCAATTAGGAGAGATTTGGAAAGATTCGGTGATTCAGACATAGACACAGCTCTAAATGTTTTTTCTACCTACCTCAAGGTAGCAGGCAGCTCATGAATGCTGCCAGGCTGGGGCAGATGGAGCATCCCACAGGAGCACGGGGTGGTCCCCAGTGTGCTTGGGAGCAGACCTGGAAGTGGACCAGAAGCACTTCCAGTCCACTTTCAGGTCCTCCGGGGAGCACACCGGGGGCCCCCCGCACTCCCCCGACTCAGTGACTGGTGCCTCCTGGGTCTGGTGGGGTACTCAGAGTCCCCCCACAGCTGATCACTGAGCTGTGGTGGGGGGCATGGGGGGTCCCCTTGTGCCCCCCAGTGGACCCAGAAATACTTCCGGTCCACTTCTGGGTTCTCCGCCAAGCATGCGGGGGGGCTCCCTTGTGCTCCTGTGGGATGCTCCATTTGCCCCAGCACAAGCTGTGCCTGGTACCTTGAGGTATGCAGAAAAAACGTTTAAAGCTGTGTCTGTGGCCAAATCGCTGATTCTTCAAATCAGCATTGAATCTTCAGATTTGGATTTGGCTGAATCAAACTGGGGACAGTGATCTGAATCAGCAAGTTGAATCATTGTCCCTGTTTCAGGCCAAATCCAAATCTGAATTGAATAGGGCCCATTTCACACACCCCTATAGAACAGTAAGTTGCCAACTCTGATTCAGTATGGTTTAGTCTTAATGAATGACTTATTTGAATTTCATTTTTAAAACAAACCAAGCATCTGAAGTTAGAGTTAGAAGAGTAAGTTACTAAACAATTTCAGAGCTGAAATTGTTGCCATCACAGAATAGACATAGCTGCTCCTGATTTGGACTTTTCAAGTCTTCAGCCAAGTCCAGTAGTGTGGTTTAGACATCTCTCTCTCTCTTTCATGAACATGCAGATAATATTTATCTACTGCAGCTTTCTACCCTGTGGAAATATAGTCATTAAAGCTAGGTACAGATGTTATACTTACCACATGTTAAGCTTGCAGAATGCACTTTATAGCTCTCAGGGCTGTCCTGGGGGGGTGGAGGGATAGTGAATTGGGGCGACCGCCCCGGGCCCCATGCTTTGGGGGGCCCCACGCTTTGGGGCCCCACAGAGCCAGGTGGAGTGGTGCGGTGACTCCGCACTGTCAACAGTTTCTCATCCAGCCACTCGGCACCCGCCCTGACCACGCTGCCAAATCTGCCCCTGGCTTCTTCGCATCTGGGGGTGGAGCCCTGCACAGGCTGAGTTGCCCTGGGCCCCGGACCCTGCTTGTGTCATCTCTGACAGTTGTAACAGAACAGATACTCGCAACACATATAGCAATTTAAAAATGGCTTCTGCTCTAAGTTAACCCTGGATGGATGTGATATCAAACTAAAGCGATTTAGGTTAGAGTGCGTTATCTAATGTCTGTACCACATTCCATCCTGAGTCAAAGCAAGTTGCATTCTTCTGGCATCCCAGGGAGCCCTCACTGGGTGGGTTGCTACTCTTAGCAGGTGCTCTTCTGCTCCTGGCAAGCACCGACTCAGCCCTCCCCCACACCAGGCAGTCACAGAGAGGAGACAGAAAAGGCTCTGTCTCCTCCCTGCATGGCCAGGTGAATAGTGGGAGAATGGAGCCCCTGTGCCACATGGACCCACCCTCCCAGATTGCTGAGTTAGGCCTTTGTGGGAGCTGAACTGGGGCTGATCTGTGCAGCATGAGGGTTCCCTTCCTACATCCCCCAGTAAAGCAAAAAGCCAGGCCAGCCACCCTATGCTGCAGCTCCTGGCTGCATCTGTCAAGAAGCTGGGGTGAGGGAGGGGGAACCCTTCTGCTGTGTGGATTCAGCTGAGTCCCCCCAGGACCAGACCCAGTATTCTGGGGTCCTGCTCAGCATGGAGGCTCCATCCTCTCCTCCAGCTGCTGCTGAAAGTTGCCAGCTGGCAGGGCATGGGGCTGGCAGCCTCTTGTAAAGCATGTGAAAGTGCCCCCAAGCTACTGGACTCAGCCAGTGGGGGCAGTATCTGAAATTCCCCCCACCAAAAAGTGTTTGTTCAGTTCATTCCTTCTCTAATTTATAGCACTTTAAATTAACTTTTTTGAACATCCATATTTAGGCTAAAACTACATTCCCTTAAATACAGCAAAGCAAAAACCTTTAAAAAGATCTTCATTCATTTGATAATTATATTTATATGTTTAAGGGCATATGTACACCATTCTAACTTATTGCCATTTCTTATTATAGCAAGGTTTCCTAAAGTCACCCTAGGTGTGTTATGTATCTCATGATAGCATATGCCCTGTCCTTCCTTTAACACAGTATTTAAGTCTGGTGCTGGAAAGGTCACAAATGGTCAGGTGCCAGTTTACTTTGTTTAGGTGACATAAAGACAGAGATACTATCCAAAGTGTTGGAAGCAGATTAAAAAAAAGAATCAATCTCCCCATCACTCTTATTTAGGAGGAAGTGAGAACAATGCTTAATCTCAGTAGTTTATTTGGCTTGTCTGCGTTTACAGGAAAACATCCCTGGATTTAATCCAGCCTTGTTTCACATAGACTTGAGGGTTTATTCCCTCAAAGTTAAAGAGGGACTGGCTGCCTACTAAAAACTCCTATCTCAACTTCTATTTGGACAACATGTCTAAAATAAAATTAGTTTGAGTATAAATATATTAGATGTGACTTTAAAGCACTTTCAGATGCTGGTAGGGCAGTGATGGTACAAACGAAGGGAACAGCCATTGTACATGAGCAATAGATCATACAATCATGGGGCGCTTGTACACGTGAAGGAGGTTTAGTCCTCAGGGTTTTATTCTATGCCCCCTAAATTGAAACTGTGGATTTTTAATTGAAACTCATCATTTCAATTTTTCTGTCACATTATGATGAGGGACCTGATCTTTATTTTTTTATTTTGTTGGAGCTGGAGCCTGCCCATAGCCAGGGAGCAAGCTACTGGTGGGCAAAGCAGTCCCTGAGCTGTGGGGGGTCCTGGTCCTTCCCTCTGTGGCAGCGGCATCCCCCAGGGCTGCCTGGGTGGGTTGCTAGTAGGCCAGATGTTGCCCCAGTTCAGAGGCAGCATCCAGCCTGATCCAACTGCTCCCTGAGCCTGCCTGGGGAGCAGCATCCAGTATGCTTCCAGTGGGCAGGCTCAGAAAACAGTTGGATCGGGCCGAGTGATGCCTCCAAATTGGGGCAGTACCCGGCCCACTGTCATCCCACCTGGGCAGCCCCAGGAGGTGCCACCACTGTGGAGAGAAGGACCAGGGCCCCCTGCAGTTCAGAGGCTGCTTGGCTCATCGGCAGCTCGCTCCCTGGCTGTGGGAGAAGCAGGCAGGCTCCACCAAAAAAAAAATAAAAAAGGAGCAGGCCCCTTGCCGCTTCTGCCCTCAGAAGGCGCCTGCTGAAAGCAGAAGCAGTGAGGGGCCCAATCTTCTTTTTCTATGGCGCCTGCCTGTGTCTCCCATGGCTGAGGAGTGACCTGATAGCTGTAATGCATCATTGCAAACTATGTCCGGATGTAGTTTAGTTTGCAATGATGCAAGCTCATCTAACCTCCCTCTCTCCCCACCTCCCAAACTGGTGCATCTGTAATAATGTCACACAAATGACAGTTCTGTCACGTTCATGTTGTGATGACTTGTGTGTACAAGTGCCCATGGAGATTAAGGGGGATATTTTCAGGGGCACCCAGAGTGGAAGCTCCCAGCTCCTACTCAAATCAAGTTCTAACTTCCCTTTATGCCTTGGGAAATTTTCAGTTAAAACTAAACATTTCTTTAATTAAGACAAGGAATACTGAGCAAGGCATAGGCATTGTCCCTGCTCTTTAAAGAATACCACTTGTTTTAACTTCCTTGTGAAAACTTCCAGCTACATGCAAAGGCATCTAATTTGCAAGACTTGTTTGCATAAACTGCAGCTTTACCACATGTTACCTATTGGTGAGAGTGGGTTATAGATCCCCCTCTGAGCCTGGTTTACACAGGATATCAATTGTTATAGTCCCTAGCCACACTAGCTATAGTAGTTTGTTCATTTAGTTTTAGAAGTCCTTTGCCCAGTCACCAGTATATAACCCGTAGAAAACTGGCCCCATTTCTGAGTAATGTGAACAGCAATGGCTGTAAAAGCAGACAGGACAGAACCACTGTCAGTGGCATTACCAAACTGATTTGAGGCATTCCTGCACTTGGGAACAGCTCTGACTTAGCAATCAATGGCCAAAAATGAACAGAGATATGCTAGTGCTGACATGAAAGTGCGGGCAAGGACCGGCCACTCCAGGAAGAGCACACACCAACTGCAGAAACTTCCTTTGCCTGATGAAGGGCTTTTGAACCTGAAACCTTGCTTAATAATTGTTTTCCAACCATTTAAGTTGGTCTAATAAAAGATATCAGATTCACCCAAAGAACTTTGTCTGTCTAATTGTGGATTAGGGCATGCAAAGTTCTTTAAATAAGACATTGTTAGGCAGTAATATGGTCACTAGCATCGTGAGTCACACAACAGTATTTAGCTTGTTCAGTGAGCAGTCTTTTTTTCTTCTAACCTTTCGGTGACACACCCTAAGGACAAGCAGATTTACTGATCTACTGACAAAGCACATGCTATTTGTATACTTACATAAAAAAAATCAGTGTTTATTACGGCAAGCTTTGTTCCCACTCAGACACAGTATGACTTTTAAAAGAGTTCACAGCCTTTTACTTTCTGCAAATCCAAGAACTGAAAAAGGTGTTATATAAGCTAGGATAAGTCAGTGTGAATTACTTTAATTCAATATTTTACCTTTATTCAACCAACCCACAAAAATCTATTTGTGGCAACTGGAGTTTCCCAAAAGAGAAAAAGCTGAAAACCACTTTATTTTATTTTGCTTTTAAGGCTTCATTCCTATCTCATTTAACATGGTGTAAATCAGGAATAGTTCCAGCATGATTGATTGAGAATTTCTTGTGTAAGTGTCATAAAAATCAACTTCTGTGTGTGCATGGGGGGTTCTTTTATGAGGTGGAGTTGTTTTTTTAACTTGATCATGAAGAGGAGCCAACTATTGCTCTGCTGGTATCTTGTACTGTTCTGGGAAAATAAAGTGTTAAAGAGTCCAGTAAGCTTTTTAACCCTCATGGAGATAGAGAATACCTGAAGTGATAGGGCATGATTTTTCAAAATAAATAAATTAACAGAACAGAAACAGTAGAAAATGAGCAACCCAAATAAAACCAGTTCTCAACAAGGGGTAATAAAATTTATGAGAAATGAAGACAATTTCAGGGTCAGTTCTGCATGCTTTTTTTCAGCTTAAAGTCACATTACTTTCTTTAGGCATTTTTCTTGGGTAGGGATATCAAGGATCTCAGGCCTTTCTCTTAGTGAAGACAGGATACATTTGCACCTTACAAATTAACCAAAGTAGCTTTCATGAGCTGAAGTTTACTTAATCAGATGCTTGTCTTGAAAACTCCTCCTCTCTGAGAAACTTTGGGTCTGGATTCCTCACACATGTAAAGAACCCTGGGTATATGTGATGCTAAGTCTTCATAGCTAAAGGAAAGTGAGATGATTCATTGAAGTTGGCTAGCTTGCTGTAGAAGCTGCTGAAGATACATCTGCATAGACTTTACTGGGATGTCAGCAAGGAGGTCAAACTTTGATAGAAGGGGTAGTACTGACCTCAGCTTAGTACATCATGGTAAGAACTGTATGTGATAATTAATACAAGTCAAAATATTTGCATTAGCTGTAGTCTTCACATACTAAGTTCCACTATCACCTTTAACTTGACCTTAGTTTACTTTAACCCACTAAGTCCTGTAAATACAACAAACTGCTTTGTCTTCACTTTGGTGTTACCTTTAGTTATCACGGGTGCATCCAGACAAGTGCTCAAGTGCCTCTTGCAGCATCTAAAACCCCTTTGAGATGCTGCAAGAGGCAGGTGTGGGGACCAAAAACCAATACCCATGCTGCAAATTTGGAGCGCGGGGGCAAAATTAGACCCCTGGATATCCAGGGGTCAAAAAAACCAAAACACGCTGCAGAACAGCAGGGCAAGGCATGGTCCCAGACCATGTCCTGAGGCAACCAGAGGCTCAGGTCCTCCACAGAGACATTCTGGTAGCCAGCCAGAGCATCTCTATGGCTGGTCCTTGCCCCAGTGCTGAAGCACGCTGCCTGCCTGTGCAGGACAAGCAGCGGTGCAGGCTGCAGTAACTGGGACCTAGGCTCTGTGCCAGGTAAGTAGGGGTGGAGGGGGCTGGAAAAGGGGGGAGGGGACCATGGAGGGACCCCTGCCTGGCCCCAGCCCAAGCTTGCTTCCCTAATCATGGCCCCTGCCCAGCCCCAGCCCCTGCATGCTCCCCCAGCCCCCTGGTCACTGCCCCACCTGCTCCCAGCTCCCTGCTGGCTGCCCCAACCAGTCCCAGCCTCCTGGCTCTCAAAAAAAAAAAAAAAAGCCCCGCACTCAGGCTGTAGCAGCAGACATTGGGGCCACTGGGAACTCATGGCAGAGCCCCACTATGTGGCACGGGGCATTGAGGATCAAGCCTGCTGCCTGGCACCCATGTTGCCACTGCCCCAAGGTGTGGGTGCAGTTGGGCTCCGCACACTGTCTGGGGCTGAGCAGCGCCAGGCTCCAGGTGGCAACTGGAGCTGTCCCAGGTCCCAAACAGCATGTGGTGCCCTGCCAAGCTATGCTACAACTGCACCATAGGGAAATGGCAGCACAGGTGCTAAGCAGCTGGGGCCGATCCCCGCTGCCGCCCCCCATGCCATGTGGGGAGGCTCTGCCATGAGTTCCCAGTGGCCCCAGTGGCCACTGCTATAGCTAGTGAGTAAGGGGCTTTTTTTTTTGTTGAGTGCTGAGAGGCTGGGGCTGGGTTGTGCAGTGTTGGGGGTGGAGGCTGGAGACAAACCCCTGGAGGAAGATGGAGATGAGCCATTGGAGACAAGCTAGAGATATTCCCCTGCTCATCTCCAGCCTCCTGCTTGTTCCCCTGTTCTACTCCAGCTCCTTGCTCGTTCTTCTGCTTGTCTCCAGCCCCTTGCTCATTCTCCAGCTTGTTTCCAGCCTCGGGAGGCTTCCAAATTGCTTTAAAATTGTAAATATATCAATAAAACATTGCCCAACTAATTTTCTCTCTCTCTCTCTATATATATATATAGTGGTCTTTTATTTTACTTATGGAAGAACATGGATTTGGGGGTATTTTAAAGAGTGATGTTGGAATTTTTTAATCAAGGATTTTGCAGTTTTTAAATAGGGAGCACCAGAATTCCTGCTAGTGAGCCAAGTGGCAGTACCCAGGCAAAGAAGCCTGCTCAGAGCTGGCACAAAGGACCCAGCAAAGGTGGCTGACCTCCTGGCAATTTGGGGCCAGGAGGACGTACTGTCACAGTTCAAAGCAGGCCACCCGCTGAGAACATCTGCTGGGTGATAGCTGCTCAGATGGCCAGGCGGTGGCACAAATGGCAGCAGTGCTGCACAAAGCCTACTGACAGCTGGCCCAGAGGTGCAGATGCCTCTAATGGCCATGCAGTCCCCATCTGAGTCTGGCATGCTGTCGCAGGGGGCAGCAGGTCACATCCAGGCCGCATCCCTCACTGTCAGACTGCTGCAGTGGGTAGAGGGTGCAGGGAACTGTCAGGGCTGCTTCAGCAATCCAGCTGGCACCAGGGGTAGTGTCCACAGGTACCAATTGGCTGGGCCCCAGAAGTTCCTGTCTTTGAATTTGTAACATTAAAATATTGTGGGCCTTAAGGCCCACCTAACTAACTAGCAACCCCATGTGTAGCTAATGAGTGAGTGGTACAACTAAATTCTTGGGACAATTAATGAAAAAAACAGGATAGGAGTGTTGTGTCGGTCAGAGGGTCAAAACATGAAAATAAGTGTGCCTGAGGGGGACACCAAGCAGAGTTCCCTGGGCCACACCCACTGGTCCTCAGAGGCATCCAAGGAGCCAGTGGACAGAGTCACTGGTGCTCTGCCCAGAGATGTGCATAGACAAGTGAGAGGAAAGTGGCCACACAGTCTCTGGACACTTTCCTGGCCAAAGCCTCCTTCCTGGTCAAATACAGGGCCCACGTGGCCAGCGCCAGAAGGAGGTTAACCAGAGGTCCTGGGACTTGGTGGGGCTGTGAATGGGGTGACCAAAAACAAAATGGCGGGGGGTGAAATTCAGCCAGAACATCAGGAGGAGGTTATGGAGGTTGAGGGGCTGCAGCCTGTTGCACTCGAGGGTCATGTGTGCCAGCATGAACTCTGCCTACAGAATGGACAGGAGACATGGGTGTCTGTGAAGCTCGCAACATGCATGCCTGGGGGAGCCACCAGCTGAGGTCCCTAGTGGCTTGTGGGATGAGGGTGGAGTACAGACTCAGACACTGAAGTGCCCCAGCTATGCCCTCACCAAGCAGGTCTACTACAGACCTCCTAACCAGAAACAAGAGCAGGACCAGGAATTCACCAGGAAACTGGCTGAGGCTACTCGCTCTCAGTGCATGGCTGTCATGGGAGACTTTAACTACCTGGACACGTCATGGAAAGAGAACTCAGCCAAATCTGATTGGTCACAAAGCTTTCTCACGTGCGTGGATGAGCTCTACCTGAGTATATGGGCTGACGAGACATAAAGCGTTGCTGGACCTGGTACTGGCCGAAGGGGATGACCTAGTCAGTGACCTAAGAATCGATGGAAAGCTGGGTGATAGTGATCACAAGCTGATCACCTTTACTATCCATCACAAAACTGGCAAGTCAGTCAGCAATACAGAAGTCCTTGACTTCAGGAAAGCTGACTTTGACAAGCTCAGGAGGCTCATTGTCGAGGCCCTAAGGGACCACGACTCGACAGGAAGAGGAGTCCAAGAGGAGTGGTTGCTCCTCAAGGGAGGGATAGCAAGCATGGGTTTGTCATGGGTAGGTCTTGCCTGACCAATCTCATCTCCTTCTATGACCAGGTGACATATCACCTGGACAGGGGAGAAGAGATTGACGTCATATATCTGGACTTTAAAAAAGTCTTTGATTTGGTGTCCCATAACCTCTTCATGGAAAAATTGGCCAACTGTGGCCTCAACTTTGCCATAGTCCGATGGCTGGGTAATTGGCTCCGAGGTCAGACCCAGAGAGTAGTGGTCAATGGTAGTGAATCACCATGGTGCTCCATGTTCAGTGGCATCCCCCAAGGCTCTGTCCTTGGACCGGTTCTTTTTAACATCCTTATCAACGATGTGGACATTGGTGTCAGAAGCACACTGGCTAAGTTCACCAATGACACTAAATTTTGGGGCATAGTGTCCACATCTGAGGACAGGCTAGTGATCCAGGCAGATGCAAACCTGATGACGTTCCGTATCGATAAATGCAAGGTATACCACCTTGGGGAAAAAAATCCTGCAGCATACTTATAGGCTTAGCAGTGTTATGCTTGCCAGCACAACGGTTGAAAGAGACTTCATAGATTCATAGTTGGCAGGGTCAGAAGGGACCTAAGCAGATCATCAAGTCTGACCCCCTGCCCTGGGCAGGAAAGAATGCTGGGGTCAAACGACCCCGACAAGGTGTCTATCTAGCCTCCTTTTGAAGACCCCTAGGGTAGAAGCAAGCACCACTTACCTTGGAAGTTGGTTCCAGATCCTAGCTGCCCTGACTGTGAAGTAGTGCCTCCTGATATCTAGCCTGAATCTACTCTCAGTTAACTTATGGCTGTTATTCCTTGTTACCCCGGTAATGCTCAGGGGAACAGGGACTCTCCCATTGCCTGCTGGTCCCTCTTGGAAAGTTTATAGACAGCCACCAGATCCCCTCTCAGTCTTCTCTTCCCCCTGGTCATGCGAGTGGCCCTTCTCTGGACCCTCTTGATGCTGTCCACATCCCTCCTGAAGTGCGGTGCCCAGAACTGAACACAGTACTCCAACTGTGGCCTGACCAATGTCGCATAGAGGGGGAGGATCACCTCCTTGGACCTGCTCGTGATGCATCTATGGATACATTACAGATGCAATTAGCCTTCCTGACTGCATCCCCACATTGGCAGCCCATGTTCATCTTGGAATCAATAGTGACTCCAAGATCCTTTTCTGCCTCTGTGCTGACAACAAGTGAGTTCCCCAGCCTGTAGGTATGCTGGTTGTTCTTCCTCCCCAGGTGCAGTACCTTGCACTTGTCAGTACTGAAACCCATCCCATTCTCATCTGCCCACCACTGTAACCTGTCCAGTTCTAGTTGTAGCCTATCCCTCTCTTCTAGCATGCCCACAAGATGAACATGCGCCACCAATGCAATGTTGCAGCTGGCAAAGCAAGCAAAACTCTGGCTTTTATCCATAGATGCTTCTCAAGTAAATCTCAGGATGTCATCCTCCCCCTGTACTTGGCCTTGGTGAGGCTGCAGCTGGAGTACTGCATCCAGTTCTGGGCTCCACAATTCAAGAAGGATGTTGGCAAGCTTGAGAGAATCCAGAGGAGAGCCATGTGCGTGATCAGAGGGCAAAAGAACAGGCTTTATGAAGAAAGGCTGAGAGCCATGGGACTCTTCAGCCTGGAAAAGTGCAGGCTCAGGGGGGACCTGTGGCTGCTTATAAGTATATAAGGGGTGTACATCAGGATCTGGGAGAACGTCTGTTCACCAGAGTGCTCCAAAGAAAAACAAGGATTAATGGTCAGAAACTCATTTGATCTTTCCCAGGGTGGGGTGTCAGGCACAGCCAGGGAGGCCCCGGGAAGCTAGGCTGGTGCTTCCCCCCATGTGGTGGTCTTGGGAGGGGAGGAGGGGTCCTCCATTTCAGAGGGCTCCAGCTGCACCTGGGCTTTCCTCTTGGCTTTGCACCTGGAGGGGGCCTGCACCCAGTCAGCTATGGGGTGGTCCTCAGGTAGACAGGCTCCAGCAGGAGAAGGTGAGGGCTGGAGGGGTGAGGCAGCTACAGGGATCCACCGCTCCCTCTCTTCCCTTGGCTGCTGCTCCCCTCCCTGGGACCCTGCCAAACTTGGTTTGGGAGTGGGGTCCCCTGAGCTAACAGGGGGGCTGGATGATGCGGCTGGAGTGCTAGGGGAGCCTGAGGGGGGAAGGGATTCTGTGAGCATAGACACTGTTACTGAAGCAAGCTATTGAACAGAGATGGGCATATATTTGCAAATAGGACGTTAAACTACTTGCAAATGTAGTTATATTTTAATTCAGTCATAACTTGAAAAATGGACACTTTGCTGAAATCTGATGATCTTTTTAAATCTTTTGCTTTAAAAAGATATGGCTAGTTAGTAGGGCTGTGCGAAATTTTGCCAGCTGTTTCATTTCAATGCTGTTTTGACTTGTTTCGAGCTCAACACAGCAAAATCTAAATGAAACAAGAGGCTTTGAAACAGCTTCGAAATGAAACAAGGGCAGTTGAAACATTTAAAAAGTTTTGAAACTTTTCGAGTTTCAAAACTGAAGCTGGGTTTGCCTGAAGGAAAACAGAAAATAAGGAGAGGGAAGGAGAAGAGGGGGAAGCACTTTTCTGATATTGACTGTGACAGTGTGGCTGCCTGAGATGCTGCTGGTGGTACTGTGCTGCTTACTAATTACCTGTTGTCATTTAAAGCACTGGACTGGGCTGAGGCTGTAGGGGAGCAGGAAGCCTCACTGGGGCACACTACCATGTCATGTAGAGGGCCCAGTGCCAGTGAGGGCGTGCCTTAACACACACAGTCACACCACTGCTTGTCAGCAGTGTGAGGTGCAGTTTCTCAGAAACCCCTATACCAATCTCCTTGAAACGTGGAAGGTTTTGTGCCCTCAGAAGAGGCTACCATCTCTGCAGTTTTCATCTAAATCTGCCAAAAAATGACAAAGTAATAGGCAGTTTTGTGTTTCCCCACTATAGCCTATGGGCAAAACGTTAAAACAGCGTTGAAACAGAAAAACAGTTTCAATTAAATGAAATGGAACAGTGCCTTGAAATGAAACAAAATACTGTCCTGTCGAAATGGTGAGACAGCAGTCCAAATGAAATGGTGCTGTTTCGCACAGCTCTAATAGTAAAAACAAAATGTGGCATTTTTACACTGTTCAGATTCTACTAGTAATATACAAGTAAAGGTTGACATTCCATGAATGATTATTCAGGGGAAGTGAACAGAAAGGACTGTACATATAGTCTATCCCAAAGGGGAATTCTGTTTAGAACCTGTCAAACTACTTGCAAGTATTTTTTCCCTTATTTACCCAACTTCAATGTTAATAACTGACCAAAGTAAGCCACAAGCATAGTGAATCACTGCCTCCAGTTCTCTGTTATGATACCATATGAGTAGCTTAAAGGGTGATCACATGACCCCTGTAACATACCTTCAGCCAAATGAGGTCCCATCCCAGTAGTTTAGGCTGGTCCTTTTCAACTGGTGTGCCACGGCACACCAGGGTGCCATGAAGAGCTCCCTGGTGTGCCGCAAGAATTTTGGAATGAGAAGAAAGTTCCCTACCCTCCTAGTGCTAATGAATAAGCCATGTTGATGAGGTATATTCACAGAAGACTGACACATGTGTTGGCTGTTGGGGAGAGAGAGAACCAGCTGAGCAGAGGGAAAGTCATCTACTGTGCATGTGCTGGCTGTGGGGGATGCACAGTCCATGAGCCTCCTAACAGCTGTGCCATGGAATTTTGCTGCAGCAATGAGCTACAGTGAGCACATAAGTATGGGGATGGGGAATGCCTTAACAGGTGTGATGCAG
>NW_017728951.1:55554309-55563701 GCF_001723895.1 Crocodylus porosus
ACCAATCTCCTTGAAACGTGGAAGGTTTTGTGCCCTCAGAAGAGGCTACCATCTCTGCAGTTTTCATCTAAATCTGCCAAAAAATGACAAAGTAATAGGCAGTTTTGTGTTTCCCCACTATAGCCTATGGGCAAAACGTTAAAACAGCGTTGAAACAGAAAAACAGTTTCAATTAAATGAAATGGAACAGTGCCTTGAAATGAAACAAAATACTGTCCTGTCGAAATGGTGAGACAGCAGTCCAAATGAAATGGTGCTGTGTCGCACAGCTCTAATAGTAAAAACAAAATGTGGCATTTTTACACTGTTCAGATTCTACTAGTAATATACAAGTAAAGGTTGACATTCCATGAATGATTATTCAGGGGAAGTGAACAGAAAGGACTGTACATATAGTCTATCCCAAAGGGGAATTCTGTTTAGAACCTGTCAAACTACTTGCAAGTATTTTTTCCCTTATTTACCCAACTTCAATGTTAATAACTGACCAAAGTAAGCCACAAGCATAGTGAATCACTGCCTCCAGTTCTCTGTTATGATACCATATGAGTAGCTTAAAGGGTGATCACATGACCCCTGTAACATACCTTCAGCCAAATGAGGTCCCATCCCAGTAGTTTAGGCTGGTCCTTTTCAACTGGTGTGCCACGGCACACCAGGGTGCCATGAAGAGCTCCCTGGTGTGCCGCAAGAATTTTGGAATGAGAAGAAAGTTCCCTACCCTCCTAGTGCTAATGAATAAGCCATGTTGATGAGGTATATTCACAGAAGACTGACACATGTGTTGGCTGTTGGGGAGAGAGAGAACCAGCTGAGCAGAGGGAAAGTCATCTACTGTGCATGTGCTGGCTGTGGGGGATGCACAGTCCATGAGCCTCCTAACAGCTGTGCCATGGAATTTTGCTGCAGCAATGAGCTACAGTGAGCACATAAGTATGGGGATGGGGAATGCCTTAACAGGTGTGATGCAGAAAATTTTTATTAATATAAGTGTGCCTTGTGCTGGTAAAGGTTAGGAAACTCTGTTCTAGGCCCCATCTAGGGAGCTCTAAGCTCCAAGGGAGCTCCAGCTCTCAGGGAGTGTGTTGGAGAAAGCTGAGGGAGGTCATGAATGGAATGAACTAGGCTTTGGCTATGCTATACTGATGTGACAGCTCAGGTAGGGCCTCTGCAAGCTAATCTGATTTGAATTAATTTGGGAACCATGTGAAACCTAGTTTTTTGGGTTTTAAGGTCATATCTACTATTCATAGAGTGTTTTGAAAGAAATCTCTTTCCACAGTTGTGTGTAAATTGGTGTATACACAAAATAAAAATACATGTATCAAATCCATCCACCCCCAATAGATTAAACACATGCAGTTTGCAATTAATTCATACTGGATTTGTTGCTTCAGAGCAGTGTCTGTGAGAGGAAAACAAATCAGCAAACATGATGATTCACAGGGTGTGGATTGTTTTCTTGGGAAAGAATAAAAACACTAGAGCAAAAGAATCCCATTTTAAAAGATTTCCACATTGAATACAGACCCCTGGCTGAACCTGGCAGACTTCCCATGGAACGGATCCAAAGTATTGCACTTAAAAACAATGCCAGCTAGTGCTGGCAGCTGGACCCAAGTTGCATTGTTTGCTTGGGAAAAGGTAAGGAGGCACAGAGTGGAAAGAGCCTCAATCAATTTTGGCTTGCAGGGCGCACAGGACAGGACTCAGCAGACAGAAACGCATTCTGGGCTTTCAGTTTTGACTGCAGCAGTAAAGGTCAGATTATTAAAGGTATTTGGGGGCCCATCTCCCAGTGATCAATTGAAGAATGGTACCTAAACATCTTTAAAGAGCTGTCCCAAATTTATGTCATGCATTTAGATGAATCCACATGATAGGCAGACTGAAAATGGGAGTGCAGGTGCAACATCTCATGTAACACAGGTGTAAGAGGGCCCCTACCCTGTTTCTGGAAGAGGAAAAAGATCTAGGGATGCCTAGCCCTCTTTTCCTCTCTCAGTTCATCCTTTTTCTTTTGCTGGTTTCCTTTTTCTTTTCTACTTACGCTTTTTTGTGTTGCCGAAGCCTAATAACAGACAGAAGCCTGAAACGAGATGGCCACTAAGTCCAGATGCAGGCAGTACCTGCGGGCCCAATGGTGGAAGTGGAGGGCCAGATGACCTAGAAGACACTTTATAAGTCAGGCCAGAGAGGGAGTCTGGCTGTAGGAGCTACAGCGTACAGAGTTCTGGAGAGGAAAGCCAAGGGGCCAAACCAAGGACAGATTCAGGACAGTCAGGGTGAAAGAAACCTTTATTAGGAGTGAGACAAGTACTTGTTGTTGCAAGCATTGCTGCAGGGTAAGGCTGACCCAGAAGTGGCATTTTGTTTGAGCCAAGGCAGGTGCCTGTGTTTGTGGTTTTAATTTAATCCAATAGACTGAGTTATGGCTGTAAGGGGAATGTGTGAAGGCTACTGAAAGGGGTGCCTGGGGATACCCTGAAACAGACTCGATGTTAAGAGGACAGAAGGTAGAGACTGGGGATAAGTACAAAGCCTCTCAGGGGCAAAGGCTGCTAAAAACTGAGGTTCGGAGCCTGTGAAAGCAGGACTTGTGGCCCCAAGGCTTGTGTAAGGGTTGTGCAGGGCCTAGAACCCAAGGTCATGAGGATGTGACCAAAGCTGAGCCAGAAGCTTATGGCCCTGGACCATGGGCTCCTAGCTAGAGGGTGCAGCCAGAGTAAAAGTGATTTGAGACCAGGGGAACTGCAGTCCAGACACAGGTCCACTACTCAAAGCTCTCTTTGCCCTTAGGGCAGCCTCCCTATCAATTTATTACATCAAGGTATGGCAGGTGAGAATACAAAGGTGGGGGAAAACTGAGGAGATAAGGGGTGTTAATGGATAGAGGCCTGTTAAGGTGGTTGCACTACACTGGCACCTGTAGATGCCCTACATGTTTTTCTTCAGTTAAAGAAAAACGAGAAGATTTATTAAAATGCTAGACTCAATGCTATTATTCATTTTAGGATCAAAGCAAAAACAAATATAAATTTATTGTCAGGTGCACTCATTTTCTAGTTTATATATTAATTAAAAAAAAACCCAAACTCTGCAAAAATAGTCCAAAATATTACTTTGAGTCCTATAATCATTGTAGTTAAATATTCATAGATTATAGGGAAGTAAGGCTAGAAGGGATATCCCTTATTCAGATTTGTAAAACAAAATCTAGCCTTCCTGAGTGTCTTGACAGTGTGTCCCGTACTTCACTGTCCATCATTTCTACACCTGAGTTAATGTTCACTTGCATTCATGTTACCACACTTGAGTTAAGGTTTTTAGCTAGAACTAAAAGTAGTCTGCAGCTAGAACTAAAAGCATTCTGAAATAGAAGAGAAGGATTACCAGAAATTGCTAACAACCAGCAAAATTGTAGATGAAAGGATAACTTGGTTAATGGAATTTCACAGCTATTAAAAAGGAAAGAAAGTCATTAACACCAGTGGAGTAAAGAGAGAGTAGCAGGAATTAGGTACATTATAATGAACCATGAGGTCAATTGACTCCTTTGGCACTGCCTGAACAGAAATGTTGCTGCCTGTCCCGGGGAGTTGGATGGAGCAGGAATCAAAGTGGGGGGATGTGACTGTATTTCCATGCCCTCCCTCCCCACCTCCCAGATCTACCCTTGATTCCTGATTTGCTTTTATGAAGTCTTAAGTGGGCAGAATTTCCAGAAGCAGAAACTCAGCTAGCAGCACTTCTCTCCTGACTTTAATTGATAGACACCAGCTGAAGATCTGGCCTTCAGAGACTAATGACTAGATAAAGACTTCAAAATTTGATCTATGATGTAGTCAGTGAAAAGCAGATGCTTCTAGGATGTTTAAGTCTATAAATGGTAGCCACACATGTTTCTCAAAGGTGCCTGCAAAAAAACTTATAGCTGCAGTTGTTCCATCAAAATACTTGGGCACATAGTTCAAAACACAGCAAAACTATCAGTAGAATCTAACCCAGTGCTTCCTAAACTTTTCTTCAGCATGACCTTATTTCTTCAGCATGGCTCCTCACTCCTAACCTGCAGCCCCCTCACCTCCCAGGTGCCCCTCACTCCCTACCTACAGCCTCCCGTGACCCTGCCAGTGCTCCTCACTCACAACCCACAGTCCCTTGCACACCTCCTAGCTCTTCTAATGGGGGCCCCCAGCTGCCAGGGTTATGGGACCAGTGCTAGAGCCCACAGCCTGCAGCCCCCTGCCCCCTCCCACCAGCACCCGAGTCCCAGTTGCTGCCCGCGGGAGGTGTCAGTGGCTGCTGTGACTGGAGCAGAGACCACCTTTTTCTACCACCCTCTGCCCCTCCCCTCCAGGCCAGACAGCACAGCCAGAGTGGAGTACATGGGCTGGTGGCGGGGGGAAGGATGCAGGCTGCCTGCTGGGGTCTTGGGGCTTCCTGCTTTGTTGCCCTCCCCTGAGTGCCTCCACAGCCCAGCATGGTGCCAGTGCCAGGATCCCCACATCAGCCATAAAGCCATAGTGAGGCACCTCCTGCCTGCCCAGCAGCAGTGGCAGAAGCATAGAGTTGTGCCCTGCTGCTGGGTGGGCAGGGAGTAGCTCATCATGGCAGTGTAGCCAGCATGGGGCTCCTGGCAGAGACACTGAGCCTCCCCTCCCCACTCTGCTGCAGAGGTCCCAGGGGGAGGACACCGACCCCATCCCACACACATATTTGGGGGGGCACGTGCCCCCCCATGCCTCCATCCCTAGGTGTGCATGACCCTATTTTTAATCACTGCCACCGCAAATGAAACCCCTAAGATTGGGAACTGCTCATCTAACCCTTTGCTCAGCTCTGCAGAGGACACTACAGGCTTCCTCCAATTCCTGCGCTTGCATATCTCCTTTTCAAGAAACAAACTCTTTTGTCTGGCATCAGTGGCAACAGAGTCTCAGAAGCAATATGATTTCTCTGAAAGGCTGTCATAACAGGAACTACGCTTGATCTTAGCCTTAAAAAAAGGCCAAGAATTGAATACTTCACAAAGCCCAACAAGCCCAAGTGCTGCATTCCAAGGGCATTCCCACAAGTGCACACATGCATGCATTTGCTGTGCTGCTAACTAGCAGCATGGTGGGGTTTTTTGGCACAGGGGATCCTGGTGTAAAAAAACTGCTGCTAAAAAAAGTGATGCAGTGCACACAGCAATGTGCATTGGCAGGCAGAGAACCTGGCTAGCCGGAGTCACACGTGTTGGCCCCAGCCTCCCCTACTCCACTCAGGGCAATTTGCTGTGCACTGGAGTATGTGTGCAGGGGCATGCCAGAGATAAATAGCGGTGGGGGAACAAATATGTGCCACTGCTATTTGTCTTGCAGGGAACGTGTGACCCTGCACGTATGCTCATGAAGACATGCCCCAACAGTCTAACTCCTTTGCTCTTCCAATTGACATTCCCAGCTGTGTCCTCACTTCGTACTTTCTCACTGATTGCAATGCTGGTCTCCTGGCTGGTGACATCAGCCTCTGCTTTTGTGCTCGACTAAGATCCCCATTGTTTCTGCAGCTCAATTTCTCTAGCAAACTTTTTCCATATATGCTGATTATTGGAGCTGTAGTTCCTGTGTTCCCACTTAAAAATATACTCTGTGAAGTTCAGCTGTTCTTTATCAGGCACAGTCCTCTCCCCTAAACTAACAATGCTCCCTTTTAATTTAAGTTCTGTTAAAAGTCTCCAGGCATTTACCAATGTCCTAGATGACGTTTGCTGCATTGTTTGGAGCTTTATTTTTTGTTTTGTGTAAACAGTTGGCTTCTTATGGGAAAGCAGATTTTCTGTTACTGCACATGGCTGCATGTGAGGTGAATGTTAAAATTTTCCTGGACTTGAGATAAACTGTGGAGAACCTATCTTGAACTTGCTTACGTAATAAAGTTTTAAAGATAAGGTCTACAATATGGCTATAAATACTGTATTTACTCAAGTATAAGAATTCCCACTCCCCATCAACTTGGGGGGCACAGGTAGACCTTCATCTTATATTGGAATACAAGGAAACCTCATTAAATACATTCCGTAATTTTGAACTGCTGCTAAAAACAGTATGTGCTCAGTAATGGAAACAAACTCTGAAACTGATTAAATACATCCAGCACTGACCATGACTATAAAACACGCTGGTGGAAACCCACCACAATGATAAGTTAGGGCAGCTCTTCTGAATAATAATGGTAGTGCCTACTGAGCACAGTTCCTCTCACTGCCAACTCTTTCAAGTCATGGTGAACCATGACATTGCATACCTTTTGACTTGCTTTTCATTCCCACAGCTGAGCTGTGCCTTTCTTTCCCATTTCCAATGAGTCCTGTTTTGGTCTGGCAAACATCGTCAAATTGGGCCCCAAACAGTTCACCCAGAATCCCTCTGTTGCCCCCTCTCTCAGCCTGTTGCATATGATTAGTGTGGCCCTGCCCTACATGAGGTGAAGATGGACCAGGTTGCGCTATGTTTTATCTTCATATATATTTTTGGAAGATCCCAGGACTCATGACAAGAACACCCTCTTCCAGCCATAAATGGTGTAGTAATGGATCCTTTGTGCGGTCTATCTGGAGTATACACTGTGGGGTCATTATTGACTCTGTTGGGGGCCCAGCCCAATGAACTATATGGTAAATCCATGGAGCCCTGCTGCAGATGTGGGATGTGCTGTGGTACCAAGGGGACTGAGGGTGGAACACCACTGTGTTGAACCTCAACATGGAGAAGACTTATGACCAACTATCCCACTTGTTCCTTTTCAAGACACTGAAGAAAATAGGGGTCCTCCTGACGTTTGTTGCCTGAATAAGGATGCCATACACCAACATGAGCAGGAGGGTACTGGTGATTGAGTGATGGAGATTGGGACTGTGGAACACATACTGCCTGTCAGCGGGGGCAGTGTGAGACACTCATGAGGGCAGTGTTCCTATTGGTGCTTCGGTAACACTGGTCTTCCCTCCTCTGCCTCCCCTACCTCAAGAGCAAATCATCTGTAGAATTCCAAAGAGCCATGTCCATTTTCTTCTGGTGCTTCAAATGGGAGAAGGTTACAAGGACCATGCTGTACAAGACAAAATGGATCAGGGGCCAAGGGATGCCAGGCATCCTGCTGTTCCTCTGGACCAAGTACGTGAGCCAGATCTGCAAACTGGTAGCTGTAGCACACTCCAAACAATCTACCTCATGAAGTACTTTGCAAGACACCTACTGCAATACTGGCAGGTGTACCTGCTGCCCAACATGTGCCTGTGGACCATGGATTTCCTGTGGTTCTACAAAGTTCTGCACCACTTCCAGAACAGATATGAGTTATACAATGAGACCCCAATGACCATGACAAATCACTGTAAGACACAGCAGGACAGACTTTCACCCATGGATGTACTACCTGGTAGTAGCTGCCAGACTGTGTGAGAATTAATCTTGCAAAAGGACCTGTAAAAGGAGCACAGGGACTTGATTTGACAGGTAGCCCTCTGGGCACTCCTCGTGCAGGCACAGAGACAGAGAGAAGGGCAGAGAGGCTCACTGGTCTGCATCAGGCAAACCTGCTGATGTCAGGTGCAAACAATCAATCACCGCCTCTGGAGCTGCCCATATGCCAGAAAAATGTGGAGGAGAGTAAATGAACTCCTCCAGTTGGTGGCAGGAGTCAAGACCCTGACCAGAATTGTGGTGCTATTTGGACACCTGACCAAGCAGAAGGGGACCCTAACATCCTACTTTGACCAGTTCATGTTCTGCTTCAGAAATGCCCCGTGGAAGACCAGAAACTTGTTCATGTAAAGTCAAATGAACCTCCCAGTTGAGGACTGCATCAGAATGGGATTAGAGTGAGCTACAGCTGTACTATAGAGTCATAAGGAGACAATGGGAGAAAATGGCAGAAGACACATGGAAGAGGAAAGAATGGCACAGGATGTTCAAGAACGGGATCCCTAGAGAGGACACTGATGATGGTGATGAAAGGGAAGAGGATAGTGATGAAGAGGGAGTGAGCAAAGAGGACAAAAAGGATAACATGGACTAAGGAGAGAAACAGAGGGGCTGTGGGAGAGATGGAGGGTCAGGGGTGGAGAGGAGGGTAGAGGGCACAGAGGCGATTTTGCCTGATTGTGGTTAAAAGAGATGGTGACAGGAATGCAGGTGCATGGGTGTGCAGTTGTGGTTATTGTCATGGGGACGATAATGGCTAACTGTAGATGTATGTTACCATCTGTCAAGTGAACTGTGTCAGTCATGAGACAGAACAATAAAGGCACAGGGGTGTGTATGTGTGTGTATTGGAAAAAAAAAAAGGAGTTTGTACTATATTTAAGTGGGTGTCAAAGTGCTGCTCAAAGGTGTATTAATGGAGTACCTGTGCTGGAGCTTGCAGCAATTTAAAAAAAAAAGGTAACGTGCATCAATTCTGGATGAGCTAAGCGTATAGGTACCATATGTACTTGCTACAGCCATGTTTAATTTCAAGGTCGTTGTTTTCAAATATGCTTTTCACTTTTGCGTGCTCTGGACGATCAGGGTCTGACAGTAAGGCATGGGGCAAAGACGTTACATGACACCCCAGATTTTTTTCTCTGCAAATAAATTCAAGAGCAGTGTCCTTGCCATTTGGGACAAATTCAAGGCAAACTGCCAGTGATTAGATTTTATACCTGGAAAAGAATATCAAATTTATAAATTTTACATATATAGGATCTAGTTATTGGAAGGGTCCATCTTTTATTTGAGGAAATATGGTACGTACAAAATCCCAGCAGGTACCAAGACTGGATTAAAATATAGATACAGGCAACAAGTCATCATGTGAAAATGGTATCCTTTTACTTAATGCACCTTCTCCCTGTGAGTGTTGGTCTGCCAGCTTTACTCCAAAAAGTCACAGGAACAGTCATCTGAGAGAAGACTGTCCGTCCAATCCATGATCATCTCTGACAGTGGTTAGTATTGGATATTTCTGAAGTTACAAGCAGCATCCTAGCACTGCTATCACTAGAAGATATTGCTCTAATCTAAAGGAAGCAGATCATTGTCTCCTTGATTGACTCGTTCCTTTAATGATGTGGACATTGGAGTCAGAAGCAGACTGGCCAAGTTCACCGAAGACACCAAACTTTGGAGCAAAGCATCCACACCTGAAGACAGGAGGGTGATCCAGGCTGACCTGGCCAGGCTCAGCAAATGGGAGGATGAGAACCTGATGGTGTTTAATGCTGAAAAATGCAAGGTTCTCCACCCTGGGAGACAAAACCTGCAGCATCCTTATAGGCTCAGCAGTGCTAGGCTGGCTAGCACTACAGAAGAAAGAGACTTGGGGGTCATCATTGACCACAAGATGAACATGAGCCTGCAATGTGA
>NW_017728951.1:55564208-55584018 GCF_001723895.1 Crocodylus porosus
TTCCTGCCCTTTGGGCGGCGGGCTGGACTCAATGATCTTCCAAGGTCCCTTCCAGCTCTAATGTCTATGAAATCTATGAAATCTTTGAAAGAAGATGTTGTGATTAAATAGTGGGAGTTTTAGTTTCAGTGGAATTGTTATTGGTGATGCCTCACCAAATGTAAAGATTTGTTTAGAGCTGTTACCGTTTTAGATGCAAGGTATGGGGCTATGCCCAAGTAGGGCAGCTGGACTTGGTAGATCATAAGGCCAGATGAACCTACTTGGGCAATGCTCCATACTTTGTTCTCACAGCTGCATCTTGGAGCTCATCTGTTATGGAGCTCAACTAAAGCTATGTTGGCAGAGCCTCAAGTGAAAGCATAGCATCTGCAGGCAGGAATGGTTTTTTATGTTGGCATCACCTCCCTGAATGAAAAACCATTAGCCCAACTGTCACCAGTTTGGGGGTTTTACCAGCATACTGGCATTGCTAGGGTGTGAGCTTTTCATACCCATGCCAACATAGTAGTACCAGTAAAACATTGTGTAGCCCAGATCTTAGTTCGAGAGGTGAAGATTAATGCCCTCAGTCATCAATATTAATTTAGATGGTAGCCTCCCTTGTTACCTGAACTTTACAGCTTATCTAGTGAACACTTGGGGCTCACCAGTTTAAGATTAAGGCAAATCAGCTAAAGGCATGAAGGTACTGTGCAGAAGTTAAGGGGGGTTAACTCCCCTTACCTTACCTACTTGCAGAGAAGGGCCAATTGATTACAGTTTATACACAATGACTTCCAGTGTTTATGTGATTTGCCTTAACTTTCCTAAGTGTCCCTATGTAGGCATGGCTTTAGAGAACACAGTCCAAGTGAATGTATACTTGCACAGGGTGTAGTATCTTCACATTGTTCTGATGAAAATCACCATTGGGCATGTGAAGCAGTGAACTCTGCTAGAAATTTTAATGAATGAAAGAAGAGGTACTAGCCCATCTCTAGAGGTTTTATCTGTAAAACATAACTGCTGACTCAACAGATTCTTTCTTTGGAAATTATTACAACTAGCATGCTAGGCAGCAAGCCCAGTTTTTGCCATTTGGGGCACACTTAACTTTCTTTCTGCTTTGTCCAAGTCTCAGTGACTTAATCCCTATTCTATTCACTGCAGTTACTTGTTTCCCATGTTTAATTGCTGAACCATCTTACATAAACACACTATCAGAACTAGGATGTTGAATGCATTGGTTGTAACAACATTGCTGATTACAGGTTTATTAATCCAGAATATTAAATATTTAACATTTGATCCTGCATCCATGTATTTCTGAAGAAAAAGTGTCCATGGCTCAGTTACAGTCCCCTGGAAATAGAGATTTTTAGAACACAAAGGTTGCATCCAGACGAGCTAGCACATGCCTGTTGCAGCATCTCAGAGCAGTTTGAAATGCCACAAGAGGCATGCTAGGAATGAAAAAATGTTTCCCATGCTGCATATTTGCAACGTAGCCTCTAATTTTGAGATTGGGAAATCCTGGTAGGAAAACAAAAAAACACCCTGAGAAAAAGTGGTGCTGAGAAAAAGCAACCAGAGTCTGGGTCCTCCAAAGAGATGCTCTAAAGCATCTCTATGGTTTCTGTGTGTCCCTACTACTCCAGCATGCTGCTGCCATGTGCTGGAGCAAGTAGGAGTGGGGCAAGGCTGCAGCAGTGGATCAGACCCAGGCTTTGTCCCAGGTAAGCAGGGATGTGGGGGTTGGGGGACTTTGGGTGGGTGGAGGGATTGTGGGTGGGGGGACTGCTCAGGAGGGGTGGGTCCCCCCACCAACCTGCCCCCCTGAATGGCGCACAGCCCCCGCCCCCAGCAGCGGCCATCGGTGCACTCATGGTCTGCTACTGATAGAGCCCCCTGGTGGCATGGCTCAGCCTCAGCTGCCTGAGACCTAGCACTGCCTGTGCCACATAGAGTGGGCTTGGCTCAGCCCACTGGCACATAACTTTCACCAGGACCAGGCCACTCTTGCTGCCACCTGGGCTTCTGGCACCGCACACAAGAGCTGTGTGCCAGTGGGCTAGGCCAGGTCCTGCCTCCATGGACCCAGCCCAGTCTGACAGTGTGCAGGGCACATGGAGTCAGGGCCTGGCCTGGCTGGCAGCAAGAGCAGCCTGGTCTGGCAATGTGCCAGTGAGTGGGTCCATGTGGCATAGTTATCTCTGAATCTCAGATGGCTGGGGCCACACTGTGCTGCTGGAGGGCTCTGCTAGTAGTTGCCCATGAGTGTCCTGATAGCAGCTGCTGCTCCTGCTGTGATGGGGGGGGATTATATGCCATGCCAGGGGGTGGGCAGGGGACCCACCCCTCCCTAGAAGTCCCCCCACACCCACACACACAGTCCCTCCCACAGAATCCACTCACACATCCCCCCCACCTTTCCTGCCCCAATCCCATATACCCCCACAAAAATCTCACACCTGGTGTGCCCAGCTACTGGACAAGACAGGGAGGGACCCACTGGCAGGAGCTGCAGCTGCAGGGGCAACTGTCACACTGCAGCCCTGCCCCATGCCCATATTGGTGCTGGGACATGCAACCCCAGACTGGGGGGTTCCTACTCCCGGTAACTACTTGAGTGTGTGATGGGTTGGGGGGAGGGGTGGGGGTGGCAGCATGGGTGTGTGAGTGAGAAATGGGGGGCAGGTGTGGGGAAGTGGTCTGGGTAGCAGAGGCCACCAGAGCCAGGCTTAGAACCTCTATGTTCCTGCTAGAGCAGGCTGTACAGGGGGAGGCTGGCCTGGAACAGAAGAGGCTTGCTCAGCCCAGTCCCTGAGCTTAGGAGTGTTTCCCAGGAATAACATGGAGATCACTGGGGCCTGGGCACAGGCTCAGGGAGCAGAACAGCAAGGGATGGCACTGCTTGGAGCCAGAAAACAGCTGGTGAGACAGCTGCAGCTACACTTATGTCTGGGTGCTAGGACGGAGCTGTTGCCAGGAGGGAGATAGTTAGGGCAAACATGGACTATGGGTCAGGATTGAGGCGCACTGGGGAGTCTGTGGATTGAGAGTGAGGGGCAGGGGAAGGGGCAGAGTACCAGCATATCATTGCCGTTCAGCACCCTACATCCTGGTGAGTGAAGGAGGCAGGGGCAGCGCAGGACTATGGGGCAGGTTGGAGGTAATTTTTTTCTGGGAGTGGGAGGGAACACATCCATTAGGCACTCTAATGTCTGGGGTGGCCTCGGCATCTACCTCAGGGTCCCAGGAAAGGGGATCCCTTCCCTCAGGACTCACTGGGGTGAGTCCCAGGGCCTCTGCATCCCCCAGATCAACAGAGGGAGGAGGCTCCGTTGTGGTCTCAGGGGATAGGCCCTGGTCAGCAGAATGAGGGGCTTCCTCCATGGGCTCCTGTTTGGGACTGTCCAGCAGCCCCAAAACCTCCTCCACAGGGATCACCCATTTGATCTTACCCAGGGGTGGGGTGTCAGACGCAGCTGGGGAGGACCCCAGAAGCTGGGCCGCTCCTTCCCCACTGTATGGTGGTCTTGGGAGGGGGGAAGGAGTCCTCCATGTCAGAGGGCTCCAGCTGCACCAGGGCCTCTCTTGCCTTTGCACCCAGAAGGGACCTGCACCCAGTCAGCCGTGGGGTAGTCCTCAGGTGGACAGGCTCCAGTAGGAGAAGGTGAGGGCTGGAGGGGTGGGGCAGCTATGATGGGGGCATGACTAGGGATAGGGGAGCCCTGCTTCCTCTCTCCCCTTGGTTGCTGCTGCTCTCCCCAGGACTCCGCCAGTCTTGGTTGGGGGGAAGGGTCCTTTGAGTTCACTGGGGGATCATAGTTGTTGCTGTGGTGCCAGAGGGGCCCGAGGGGGGAGGGTTGCTGATGATGGGGGCACCCCTCTTGCCAGTGGGACCCGCAGATGCCCTCCCCACCTGGTCCATGGGGCACTCATGATGCAAGTGCCCCAGGACACAGCCAAAGAAGCACCACAGGTCCCCCAGTATATAGAAAATCCTCACCAGGACCCCATGAAAAGGAATTTCCAGGCATCCCTCAGCCTCCAGCCATGCTCCCACCACCAGCTGGATCCTAACCTGGCAACAGAAACAGTGCACATGGCGGAGACTGGGGGCCTCATCACCCCAGCGAGAGGGCCACTGGGGAGATAACTCTCCCCAGGGTTTGAAGCTGGGGGAGCAGGGCCCAATTGGGAATATAGGGAGGGGCAGAGCTAAGGACCATCCTGGTCCCCAGCTCTTTTAGAGGCTCATTGGGGATGTACTCGCCCTTTACCATGAGCCCCCTCTCCACCTTTTGTGTGGTGGCCTCTGAGGCAAGGAAAAAGACCCCCTTGCCATGAAGATGGGGGGCTGCCACTATCTTAAGGGCTCCCAGTACCTAAGCCAGGTCCTGCATCTAGGTCTTGAAGTGCAGGTTCTCCTGTTTGGGCAGTTGGCACTTCACCTCATGCCTGTGGGTGAGTCCTGGAAAGGGGGCCCTGCTGCCTAAGCTGGAAGGGCCAGTGGTGGAGGGTCCAGGGCTTAGGGTCTCCCTGCAGCTGCCTGTGCATAGCTATGGTTCCCACCCTGGGGGGGCCACATTGGTGGAGCCAGAGCTAGGGTCAGGGACAGGCTGAGTGCGTGTGCTGGCTGGTCTAGTGCACCTGATCCCCTCAGGTGCTGGTGGCCTAGGTTTGGGGGCAGGGCCTTTCCCTTCCCATCCCCAGCTGTGGAGGAGGCTGAAGAGGAGCCCTCCGCACTGCCCTTACCCTTGCCCTTGCCCTTGCCCTTGGTCCCTGATAATGGGAGAGGGGACTTGGGGGCCCCTCCAGAGGGGGCTTGGCTAGGGGAGTCACACCTGCCCATGCAACAGAGGTTGTATGCTTCTCCAGCCCTGAAGGAGGTTGGTCTGACTGTGCCTCTGGGGTGGACACTATAAGGGCATTCATCCCCTTGGGGGCTTGGCTGGGATCTGCCCTCATAGTGGGGGCTGCTGGAAGCTCTGTGTGGGCATGCACCCCCACAGAAGGTTCCTGCCCTGCCATTATTTCACATGAGGACAGGGTAGACAATAAAGAAAAACAAAATTCACAGTGGAGCTGGTGAATCTAGTAGGGGCAGGCTGGGGTTGTAGGGGAGAAGCAGGATAGGGAGGAAGGAATAAAACCAAGAGGGATATGCTTTGAGAATGTGGGGGAGCAGGAACACACACAGGGGCTAGGGAAACTCGAGCTGGCTTATTCAGCTACACAACAAACACCAGGGTAGTGGGAGTGGACCACAGGACTTACCACACAAGGGCAAGACCAAACAGGGAAGGCTGCTGAGGCAGATGTAAAAGATGGATGGAGCAGTGGAGGGGCTTTGTTTGTTGCAGATCAGTCCAGGAGCCCCTCAGGCCTCCAGCCAGGCACTCAACAGCAGAGCAGTAGGCAGGAAGACAAAGCAGGAGCAGATGCAGTGAGGTAGCTGTGGGGGAGGGCAGGAGCAATCAGTCAGGGAGTAATCCAGTGCAGGTTTAGTGTCAGGTGATGCAAGGTGGTGCAGCAGGGAATCTCTCTGTCTTCTGAGAGGGGGAGCAGCAGCAGTGATGGTAGGAGCCGTCCTGTTCAGCCACTCGGTGTACTTTTGGTGAAAGTGGAGGTGACGGTGCGGAGTGGCCTGCCAAGGCAGCTGGGGCAGGCAAGTCACCTTTAGGCTCTGGCAGTGATGCTGGGGAGGGGCCCCACAGGCAGCACAGGTTCCCCCCAAAGTTTGTCCCCCAGCTGTGGTTTTGTGGTGGGCTGAGCAGCAGGTCAGAACAGGGTTGCAGAGGCCAGGGTGCAGTGCAGTGCAGTGCAGCGCAGTGGGCCCCTCCCCAAGTTGGGGGCAGCAGCCTGCAGCAGAGGATTCCCCCAGGTGCTGGCCCAGGCTCTAGCTGCCCCTGGCTGCAGATCTGGGAGGAGCCAGGCAGGGTTATTTTACCCCAAGTGGCATAATTTGCTCCACAACAAAGTGCATGTATGAGCACGTGCGCTGAGGCAAAAAGCCCCAGCTCAAATTTGCACCACTTCTATTTAAGCTGCTGCAGGCGCACATGCTTGCATGTGTGGATGCACCCATAGTGTCTATAATCTGTGCTATATAAAAAAGAGCATGAGTGAGCTCTGTTTCTGCTTCCCCTGTCCTTCACCTTGAAAAGGATGCCCCATTAGCTCCCTTGCATTATTGTATAATGTAGCTTCCTTGCATTATTGTAATCAACAACAATTTAAAAAAAGCTTGAACTCCAAACTTCTTCCCTTGTCTGCCAAACTTGTTCCCTGTAATTTTTCCCTCCAGGAATTGGTGTTCTTACTTGCGGTCCCGACTGGTCACATACATAGCTACCTGCAAAAAAGAGAAATATGTTATTAAGTCCCAGCAGCCTTGTCTAAATGGAGTCCCAGACTGCCAGAAGATCATGTAAGTATCCTTGGTAAAGCCAGTAAAAGCAGACGTATGTTTTTCTTTTGGATACTGAAGGCAAAATTTTCAAAACTGCCTAGGAATGATATTTATTACATATATTTAGGCATCCAATTTAGAATGACTTCAACTGTGTTCAGATTAAGGAACATATGGTATTAAGGAATTCATTGAAGGCACTTTAGTGAGTAAGTGAAGAACACAAGTATCATTTAAAGTTGTAAGGAGTTACACTCCTAAAATAATCTACATACTTGTAACTGATCTGACTTTAACCATGAACGCTGCATGCTCCTGGAGGCTGGGGGGCACGGCGAGCCCCTACAGATGGTAGTGTCAGTGGTGGGGGTGAGTGGGGACTACCCACAGATGCTGCTGGTGGTGTCAATGGTGAGGGTTGGGGGGAGGGTGGCAAGCAGCAACTGCCCGCAGGTGCCACAAGCAGTGTTAGCACTGCTTTTGGCAGGGGGTGCACCGCCAAGCTTAGGGGGTGCACATGCACCTGTGTGCACCTCTTATGCATCACACAAAAAGAAAGGCTGAGGTCATTATTAAGAGCCTGGTCCTACACACCCTTACAAAGACTTCACTTTATGCAGTCTTTCCATTGGTTTCATTAGGATTATTTCACAGCGCATCAAACAAAATGAGTGCATAAGTATCTGAAGGGTTAGGGCCTACAGGTCTAGTGGATGCCATTCCATGAGAAGAGAGTGATTATTAAAATAATAATGGAAAAACCTTCATGTGGCAGGGCATTTGATGGGCCTGCCATTTTAAGAGGTAAGGCAGCCTGCTGAGCCACTGACAGGTGGGAGAGGGCTAATTGCAGAGCCAGCTGACCCAGAGAGCCAGCAGGTGAGGCTAGGTTTGCTCAAAGGAGCCACCTGATTGGAGGAGGGCTGGGTTTAGGCAGGGTATAAACCTAGACCCTGAGAACTAGGCTGGCAGTAACATCTTGGGATCTTGTGTAGGAACATCACCCAGCAGGAAGGCTGCTGCTCTTGAATGCCAGCAAGGAGAATAACATCTGAAACATCTGGAGAATTGGGTAGGAGCTGACAGCTGGAAGACTGACCCTGAGACTCTCAACTGGCCTGTGTGGGGCCAGGGCCTAAGAGGGGCTGAAGGGTGAAATAGACAATGGCAGAGACTGCCAAAGCCAGGAGAGCCTTGAGTTTTCAAGTGGCCTTAGGCAGCACCAAGGCCTAGGAGGGGCTGAGGGTCCTTGTGTGGTCACAGCCAGGAGGAAGGAGTCAAGGGATGTGCAGGTTAAGATAATGGTGGCTGGTGCTAGGCCATCTGATGAGGAGGGATGTAGGAAAGGGGTCTGAGAGTGAACTGGGGGCCAGAAATGAAGGACTCAGGTGGGAAACTGGGCCAGGGCCAGGGGGCCCAGTGGTTATCAGCCGAGGAGGGGGCATAGGACATCTAAGGGGGAGCCATGAGAGACTAGCAAGGTTAGGTAGGCCTGAAGACCAGTCCTGGTTAAGACCTGAAACTGTACCCTACTGGGGCTGGTTATCATGGTGGGGCAGCCTGCATGAAATGTCACGCATGGGCCACTCCAAGTAAAGGCAAGGATGGGGTTCCAGAAAGCCTCAGTTCCCACTAATTTGTGGGTTACCCCATGGAGGTAGGGTTGCCAACTCTGAATCTTTTCTGGGAAGTTTCATCACATGATGTAATGACATTAATGACTTTACCTCAGGAAGGCAAGTGCACATTACTATTACAATTTAAAAACCCACTGGACAACTGTATAAATCAGATTCAAGATGTAATGAATGTCCTATAATTTGTCTCCCAGGTGATTCTCAGCAGTCTCTTGGAGACTTCTCTCTAATTCCTGGACACTCCAGGGCAATCCTGGAGGGTTGGCAACCCTATGTGGAGGGGGAAGACTAGAGGAGCAGATGCTGACAGAAAAGCACTTAACATGGAAGACCACATGTACCACAGGGGCCCAGTGAGGGCCCAGAGGAGACTGGGACCACAGGGACCCAGTGGCCCAGCTGGCCAGATGGGGCCTGAGGATTACAGTAAAGCCCTATGAGTGTAGTGGGACTGGAAGGGTCCAGCAGCCCAGTGAGGGGCCAGGAACAGAATGCAGAGCTAGATGAGTCCAAGAGCCTGGAAAGCAGCTGAGAAATTGAAGAACAAAAGAGGTCTAGGACAACAGACCACAAGAGGAGCTTACAGCTCAGACAGGGGCCAGGAGGGAGACTAAGGGGTCTGGCAGCCCAGGAAGAGGCTGTGAGAAGAGAGTGAGAGGTCTGAAGACCCAGTGTGGGGCTGAGTGAGACTGAGGGGTCAGAAGGCCCGAGTGGGGCTGTATCACCCCAGTTGAACATCTGTAAGGGTGCCACCTGCAAGGCATGATGCATGGTGTAGGGGAGGTATAGAGCTATACAATTGGCACATAAGGCCAGGATCACAATCTGGATGGATATTCTAATAAAACAAGGGCAGCTTTCTGCACTCTGTATTTTACCTAACATCAAGGCATGGCAGGAGAGAGCTGCCCAAAGAGCAGGGAATTTCAAAATTTTATTTTTGGGTACCCTGCAACACTTCAGGTACAAGCAGCTGGGCAACACTGACTCAAGGGCCATTTTCTTGTTGGAAAATAAATAAATAACATATATATAAGAAAGAAAGAAAGAAAACAGGTGCATGTGTGATTATATATCTAGATCTATAAATTATTAAATAAATAAAATAGGAGCTTCCCACAGGAGAGTGCTCCTATCACATGGAGAGTCAAAATGCTTTGCCAACTAGCATAGATACAGTTTAATCTCACTATAATCTGCTCCCAAATCTCTCTCTCTTTCTCTCTGTCAATTGTCCAGGTACAGGGCAACTCTGAAGCCAGTCTACCAAGTGAAGCAGAAGGTTTTAAATTCTTTGGACTGGAAGTGCTGCCCTGGCTATATCGGCAAGGATTGTAAACACTATGGTAAGGAGTTAAGAGTAGGTAATGGTGGTGCTCGAACACCAGCAGAACATCTCTTTGGGTTTTAAGGTACTAGGAACAAGAGATCAAAGCTGGTCTGATACACTTTATTTCTAGTCTTTATTCCATTTCAGATGTCTGTGATGCTTTTAAAAATCTTGCTTGTGTTTTAAACTGGGAGCTCCCCTGGTGTTGGGGCATGGGGACATTGTCGCTGACCGGGCTCCAGTTGCAGAGCCTGCCCTGGCAGTAGGTAACTCCTGGGGGCAGGAGCAATCTCTTGCCCTCTACTGCCTGGTTGGCTGGGAGTAAATTTTCTCCCAGATGGCCATGTACATGTGCTGTACTGTACAGTAACTACTCAAATAAATTTGCTCTAATTATGAGTAAATTTGCAACCTGTAAATACAAGCAGCAGATTACTGTGCAGTAAGTGCCACCGTCTACATGTACAAATGCTTACTGCACAGTAATTAGCGCTAATCTCTACTAAAGCATCTCATGTAGATGCGCCCAAAAATATATGGGAGGTGGTATCTTTAAAATCACTACTCTGTAATTTGCCTCAAAACAAGACCCACTAAACAAAACTGCCTGTAAACTGCAGTTGGTGCAAAATGGTATGATAGGGGTGCATCACTAGCAACACAACTCCAGAATCTGTATGGCCTCCCAATATTTTTCCAGTCACAATTTGAGGCATCTACTTGACAAAAACATATAGGTGGTTGTGCTTGCAGTTGCTCCTCAGCTCTGGAATTCCTTCACTCCTGAGGCCAGAGAGGACCTGGATATCTTTTGGAACTGCTGTAAAACCTCTTTGTGCAGGCATTTAGCAAACTAAGCTAGGCTGAAATATATTGTTTAGGGAGGTCTCTATTTTACCTTGATCTTCTCATTCCCTTTTAAGTTGTTTTGTTCTCATCACTCTCCTGTAAGTTATTCTGTCATCTTCTTGTAAACAATGCTGAGCCTTTGTCTGGAAGGATGGCATAGAAACCAAATTAATAAATAAAACAATCTCATGTTTACCTGAGACACAGCTGCAAAGGTGAGCTCATCCAGACAATGCTCCATTGGCCCCAGCTGGTATGAGTCTGACCCTGGCCCATGCTGGCTAAATACTAACTCTAAGATTCTTAAACAGACTGAGCCATTGCTGAATGTAAATACCATTGGAGTTAGTTAATCCATCACTTCAAAGGGATCTGTGATGATTAAGCATAACTAGCCATTTTCATATGTGCAAATGTACTAAATAAAAATGTTAGTTGCTCCAGTATGACTAATTGTTTATGAGTGACTGATTACCAGTAGTTAGCCATTTTTACTTTCTTGTATATAAAAAAAAAAAAAAAAGCCCCCCCCCCAAAAAACTTTGCATGCCCCAGCAGGACAGCAAGAATGATTTTTGACACTTATAAAGGAGGACAAATAATACAAAAGTTCTAAGTGCAAACTGTATTCACTCTGGCCCATTCTGAGAACTGTGTGATTATAGATAAATGCTTACTGTATGGCTTTTTACTACAATAAACTGGAGTAATCTCTGTATAAAAATCGCATGATGTATAGTGGAGTGCACTGTTTTGCCACTTAAAAGCGTGATGGGATCTGATTCACGATCCCAACAGTTGCACTTCCTGACATGCCACACATGCATGACAGGATGCATGATTTTCAGATTGGGAATTAGATCACAATCGCACCTTGCTAATGCAGGGGGAACCTGGAATCATGAAGGCTCCCCCTACACCAGCAATTTAAAAGCAGGTGCCCACAGTTGGCTGATTGTCAGCTGAGCCTGGGGACCAAACTGGGGTCTACAACCATCCCTAGTGTGATCCCTGGCCCCAGCCAAAATCAGCCAATTGTCAAAACCCTGCTGGACAACGCATACAATTTTTACTCATCCTGGCACACAGAGACCCTGAGGTTGGGCTGCCATAGCTCAAGTCCCAGGGTTCCCATGTACCAGGATGAGTAAAAACTGCCTGCGCTGCCCATCTGGGTGCTGCATATGGTTTTAAAAGTCCCGGAGCACAGGGTCCCTGGGATTGGGCTATGGCAGCCTGTTCCTGGAGTCCCCATGAGCCAGGATGGGCGAGTGAAAACTGCATATGCAGCCCAGGGGCCCATTGTGGGGAGAGCTTTAAAAACCATACGTGCAGCTGGTTTTTGACATCACTGGGTGCATGGGGACCTCAGGACCAGGGAGAATCTCCTTGAACCCAGGGTCCCCAGGTGCTGGGGATGTCAGAAAAATATGCATGCAACCCAGCTGCATGTGGGGTTAGTAAAAGCCTGGGTTTCAACGAGCCTGAGATCAGGGAGATGCTCCCTGATGGTAAGCTCACTGCACCCCACTCCAATCTGTCCCTGGGGACTGGGCAGAGTTCCAGAGTTCAGGGACTAGTTCTGCCCCTAGCTGAATTTGGTAGGCGACAGCTGTGTCTGGGACCCAGGGGTTACCTCATACTGGATCCTGAGTATTGGGTTCTGTCATGGGCCAGCCCCAACCAGCCACACAATCATAGCTTGTAAGGGACTGAAAGGGACCTTATAGGTCATTGGGTCCAGTTCCCCTGCACAAAGCAGGAAAAGACAACTGTGGTCAAATGACCTCAGCGAGGTGACTGTTCAGTCTCTTTTTGAAGATTGCCAGGGTAGGTGACTGCACCACCACTGGAGAGAGTTTATTCCACAGTCTGGACACCCTGACTGTGAAGGAGTTTTTCCTGGTAACTCCAGGCCTAATCAGTTTAAAGCCTGATACAATTGAGTCACAAGTTTATTCAACACTGCATGTGAAATAATTGTGTGGCTCATTGACGGTATTACCATGTCTTACGCTGACTTAAATGTGTGTGTGCCTGGATTACTATTAAAGGCAAGATTAACATGTTAATAACATCTTAAATGTAACTTGTCAGGAGCCTTATTTGCACATATTGCCAAAGAAAGGCTGATCCCTTATCGTCACAGAATTATCTTCTGTGTTTTGAGCCAAGAAAAACTGAAGAGTATCCAGCGTTTTGTGAACATCAGTGGCTTGCAGGTGCTATGGAGGGCATAGGGCAGTCACTTTTCAGCTGATAAATTATCAGTAACAACTTCCATTTTTGCTTAGCACGTGTCCACATTTGGAAATGGCTCATTATACTAAAACAGATAACGGGTTACCCAAAGTGTTTTGTGTATAGGGATTTAGTGCACCAATCAAAGAGGTCATAGCAATAAATTATCACAGTGACAGATTAACCAGATTTCACTGTTATATTTAAAGAAATCCCCATATTCTCCATTTGCAGCAGATACAGACAAGATTATCAGAATCACAAATAAGATGGATTTGTTTGAAAATGAGGATAAATGCTTATTTTGTAACAAAAGCCTTAGTGTGGCTTGTGGGTGCATGTTAAACTTCAGCTACCTGCCCAGGGCTTCAAAAGACAATATAGGGCATTTGAGCTGCTTTACCAACTTTCCTGTAAAATAATGTGTTCCTATATTTTTGGAGGTGCATCTTTAATGTTCTGGAGCTACAGCCCCCCCTGCCCCCCCCCCCCCCCAATCTTATTGTGCGCCTCAGGCTATAGAAATCTCTCTTCCACAGTGACTGCATGACAGATCCCATATAATAAAATAAGAAAAAAAACATTATGGTTCTTTTTTCTAGATTAGATAAAGATTCATCCCTGCCCTGTAATCAAACATTCTGGTTTTGGTTTGCTCTGAGTTAAACTGGAAATTAAAGCTACTTTCTTAAATAATTATCAGTCAATTCCTTTTACATCAAGCAGGACACTCTGGAATCCCTTCTAAGGAAGTTATTCAAGCCTTCTAAGGCTTTTGACTGATGCATGATTTATTTGATATCTACTTTAGGTTCTTGAAGCATTTTGCTTCCAATGTTAACTTCATAAATGTACCAGATTGCAACTACGAAGTCTTGCACAAACTTTGTGAGCCATTAATTTGGCATCACTCAAGTTTTGGTTCTCTCTAGGCTTGAATGTTAAAGCATCATAATCTGGTACTGAGATACACGATTCACATCCCTTTTGCCTTTCCTATCATGTTTTATAACAAAGGTGTTACAAATAGGTTGGCCACACGTTGACCATTATATTTGGGCGCTATGCTGAGGCTGCAAAAAAATATAAACAGCTTGTATGAGAAAAAATAAATACCATGGTTTAAGTGAAGAAACTCACAGCATCACTCAGTTTGAGATTCAAAGGCTGTGTCCAGACGACCACAGATGTGCAGTATGTGGCACTGGAGATGGGTCTGCAGCACCACACACCATATATGCTGGTGTTCCCCTCACTGCTACCTTGCAGCGTTGGGGGGGAGGGTGGGAATTCCTTTGTGGGGAATTATTTAGATATGTTCTTTTATCTCAAAGTGATCTTTTCTAAGAGTCTTCAAGTTTAAAAAAAAATCCCATTTTGGGATTAATAGAAATCATCCACTAAACATGTATTATCTATTCTGTACAGCCTTATTAAATCAAAGAAGACTTCCCTAATCAGAGAGTTAACTTATCATTAATAGAGAAAATCAATGCTTTCTAAATTCCTTCATATAGGATAGCTATATTTACGTATAGGATAGCTGTATGAACACACATTGCTGGTTTTTCTTCTTTTTTTTCCTCCATGTTGCACTTGTACACTAGGATGCTATTCCTATGTGAAATGGAAAAGATTTTCAAGTTTAAACAGCCTTTAGCAGAAATAATAAACAGTCAGCTGAAGTGGAAGGGAAAAGGCAGTCCTACTTTGTATTTTTCCCTTTGAAAGCTGGTGTGAAAATGGAATGTTGAAATTTTTTTCCATTGCCTAACAAAAGAAAACCCTGCTGATTTGTTTGCATTGGATTAGCATTTCTATGGAAAGACTAATTAATGGCCACTTGGCAGGAACAGTCAGAGAATCAGTACTTTCTAAAGCTTCCTCCCTCTTTCTTGCACTGCACTTGCATCAAATTACTATTGCCGAGATGCATCCACACCCACCCTGAGAGCTACCTCGGTGGCAATTTTACTTGTTTGTATCTTTCAGACTGTAACAGGGTGGCCTCCTCATCAGGTCTCTGCCAGCTGCCCTGCTTTTGGGGTAACCACCTGCTTCGCTTGCCTAGGTGGAAAAAGATGAGAGTTGTTACTAAGGTGGGAGGCTACCCATTGCTCAACCTTCTGACAAGGGCCTTAATGAGCACTCTGACCTCCCCTTCAAGGTCCCATGCCTTGCAGATGTTGCTCTGTGTGTGTTACCTCTCCAGCCTATGGCTGGAACAAACTGGGCAGCTGTATCCTGCTGCCCCAGGGGGCCGTTCACACACCACCCCACTCTCACCAGGGTCCCACTCACGCAGCTGGCTCTCACCCAGCCTCTTCCATACTGCCCTCTTGCTCAGGGCCACACTCATACCACCCAGCCTCATCTGGCTTCCGGCTTACATCTCCACGTGTCGATCAGCCCCAGTGCAGTCTGTTGGGTGTCTCCTGCTACCCTCTAGGCCTGTGCAAAGCAACTAATATTTGCTTCAGATTTGGATTCAGCAGACAGTGATTGAGTGTGGTGATTCTAATCACTGTCCCAAATAGATTCATCTGGATCTGATTTGGAGGTACAGCTGCTGCTGAATCTCCAAATCAGCCAGGCCCATCCCCCAGCCTGGCAGTGACTACCCCGCCCAACCCAGCTCCCGGCTCTTTGGAAAAAGAAAGCCCCGGCTTACCAGGTGCTGCCTGGTGGGGGAAGGGAGGGTGATCCCTGATGCCCCACACCGGGGGGCTCTGCACAAGCCCCCCCATGGATGCCCCACCTGGGCCAGCTCCAGCCCTTTAAGAGAAAAGAAAAAAACCCGAAAAAACCCCCAGACTCACCGTTCCTGCTGCTGGGGGGGAGGAGTGATCCCCCACTGCCCCCCACCATATGGGGGACTCCGGACAAGCCCCTTGAAGCCCCAAGGCCACTGCAGGAGTGGTGAGTCCCAGGGCTTTTCTCATGGCCACCCTCATCAGGCACCTGGCTCCTGCCTGTTTTCTGCCCTTAAAGTGGCAGGCACTAAAGGTGCCCTGCCACACAGACCTATTGGAAGAAAAAGCCTCCTTCATTAAGAAGGTTATTTTCAGTTGTAGGAAAACTCTCATTTTTGTTGAACAATCATTCACTAACAGAAATTATGATGTGTTAGTTGGCAGCAAAACTGTTGATTTCAGAAATACTAAAAGCGCTTGAGTTTGCTGTTATCACTTTCAGCCTTTCTTTTGATACTGAGTCCAAAAAAGATGTTTCTATTTTTATAAAAGATAGATGTAGCCTGCAGAATCACCTCATCCAGCCCCTTGTTCTGGCCCTACCTCCCCTTCTGCATGCCAAATCCAGTGGCTGCAGCTCCCATTCCAGCTGGTCTGGGACTGTGCTGCCAGCAGCACCTGCTCTGGACTACTTGGAAGGGGCACTGGTCCAGAGTGGGTGCGGCATGCAGTGCAGGTCGCAGACCACCCAGAGTAGGCACTAGATCTGGCATGGGTCCCTCATACCTAGCAGGGAGATCACTGTGGGTTCCCCCATGCCAGATCCATCTGTGCTGGGGCCTGTGCTGTGTGTACCATCCACCCTAGACCAGCTGGAGCAAGTGTTGCAAGTGGTTTATGTCCTGATCTAGCCAGAGTGGGCACCATGTGCAGCACATACATGGATCCAGTACGGGGGGGAGGGGCGAGGAATCTGTGGGCCCAATCTGTTCTGTAGGGTCTGCCCCGTGCCAGTTATTTGGCCCTTAAGGCCAGATGAGTTTGACACCGCTATTTTACACTGTCACCAAAGACCAGAAACCAACTATACATACTCAGACACAAGCAACCCAGGAGCCGTAAACAAACAGTTCCCAACCAACTCATCCAAACAGAAAGTCCTGCCTGTTGTTTGCTGTTGTCCAACAGTCAGTTCCACAACATCATCAATCGGCCAGCTTTAACAGCAAACACATACTGCTAATGAATAATAACTGCTTCATATCTGTGAATTTGCTTTTTTTGCTGTTTCTACCTTCTTACCACAATAGACGGCCACTTACTTTACCTCAGGTTTACCCAGTCCTGAACAGTGCTTACCCTGTGGAACCCTTGCTGTTCACTTTTTTTATGCATATGCTGTTATGAAAGTGCTGTTATAAAATAAGGGAACAAGCAAGTGCATGGCTGACACACACATGCATGTTGACCCTAATCAAAAGAGGAAGGTGAAGTCCACACTACATTAGTCCACACTACATTATTACAGTGAAATAACTCTGCTTTATATCTGAAGAAGCTACAGTCAAAGGTTAAAAAAAAAAATGTTTTGAGGAAAGATTTTTCTTAAAACCTTCATTTCCCCCCCCTCACTCACCTGTCCAAATAAAGCATTTAAAAATGGGAGGTTTTGTTTCGAGCTTGTGGCTTTGACTCTTATAAGAAGACTTAGTCCTTTAAAGCAATGCACATTCTGTATATGTAAAACTCATATTCATTCTTCTTCTATTTATACTGTTAGAAGAATTCCATGAAATACAAGTAAATGACTGAAGTAGAGTAGAAAGCAAATACAACTGTCTTCTCTTTAATTCCCTCTCCACAGATTAGCATTAGAACTGAGATCAGTGGCAATGTGTATGAATTCTTAGTTAACTAGAGAGCCAGCATAAGGAATTTACAAAGATTAGTTTTTAAGTTTTAAATAAGAGCATGCTATGAAATTGTTAAAATGCATGCGGTAGATCCAATTTTTAATTAAATGTTAAGGGCCAATTGATAGTTCATCTTAGCTCATTTCTTAGGGCACTTGTACACATAATGCCATTATGCGACACATTCAGTGACACCTGAAGTGGGGGGGAGCCCTGGTCCTTCCCTTCACAGCAGCAATGCCCCCCAGAGCCACCCAGGTGGGCTGCTAGTGGGCCAGGTGCTGCCTCAGCTCAGAGGCAGCACCCAACCCACTAGCAGCCTACCCAGTTGGCCCTGGGGGGTGCCACTACTGCAAAGGGAAGGACTGGGGCCCCCTGCAGCTCAGGGCCCATGTGGTCCACCAGCAGCTCACCCCCTGGCCAGAGGAGAGCCAGGTAGATTCTGCTGGGGAGAAAAAAAAAGGTGCCTGCTAAAGGCAGAAGCGGCAAGGGGCCCAATTCTTTTTTTCTGCAGAGACTGCCCACTTCTCCCATGGCTGGGGGGCAAGCTGGCAGCTGTATCTTTTCAATTTGCAACATTGCAAACTAAACTACATCCAGATGTAGTGTAGTTTGCAATGATGCAAGGTCATTTAAAATCCCCCGAAGTCTTGCATGAGTACGCTGTGATGCCATTAAGCCACACAAAGTGACATATTCATCACATGTACATGTTAATGGCATCAAGTGTACAAGCACCCTTGAGGATTAAACCCCCGTCACATGTACAAGTGCCCCCTGAGGTCAAATCAGCAGCAAGAATAGAAGACTTTATTTTTGTATTTCCTTAGCTGCACTGTAAGTGTATGTGGTACTGCAAGAATTGATCCAAACAAGTAACAAGTTCACTGCCCCCAAGAACTGATTATCCAAAAATCTATTCCTTAAGCATTTGGATACATTAGGTCAGTGATTCTCAACAAGGGTTCCATTGCATCCTGGGGTTTCTTGAGATCCTTTCAAGGGTGTTGCAGGGTGCTGAACAACGTTAGCAGTGCTAGGTATACAAACACAATTCCCAAGATAAACCTGTGGCAGAAAGCCACCTTGGTTTCTCCCCAAAATCTCTGCCCTGTGACAATGTGATTAAAATCTCTGCCTTGTGACAATGTGATTAGATGGGCCAGCACGGAGGAGTCACACCTCAGCCTGTCTCTTTAGGTAACCTGAGCTGGCTGCATTCCTGAGGGAGGGGGGAAACCTGCTCCCTCTGCCTATGTGACTGGTATCGGCTATCTGGGTAAGGGGCATCTACCTGGTGGGCTGGAGTCTGCCCGGTAACAGGTGATGTATTTCAAATTGGTTGGCGGAGAGCCAACTGGGGCTGGCCTCCACTGGACCAGGTGAATGAGGTCACAGGGGCTATATCAGTTGGGACGGGCAGGAGGCGGTCTCTTTGGCCATGAGGTGAGGCAGCAGCCATGCGGGGGACACAGAGAAGCTTTACTGTCTGAAACTGGCTCCCCCCCCAGAACTCTTGAGCAAGGAACTGGCTTCCTCCAGAGGGGAAACTTCACTGGCCTTTGGAAGATGCTTGTGAGTAAGCTACTCGAGATCTGGGAAGATATCTAGTTGGCAGTAATTTAGATGCGTGATCAAAAGGCTACCTCAGCCAGACTGTTTGCTCTTTAGGATTTCTAGGATATTGCTCAATCTTGTACCCTATTTTCACCCTACCCCTGAAACCAATAAAGTCTTCCTTTGTGACTGGTGTGGGAGGCTTATTGAGGGGTGGGTCTAAATTATGCCTAAGAGACCCCTTAGGTCTGCGGACTAAGGGAGACTGTACTTTTTGCCCCCCGGACTTGGGGAAGTGCCCCAAGTGTCTGTACTGGTTCGAGTACCCGTAGGACATTAGGCCTGTGTTTCCCCAAGGACACAGGGCCGGGAGTGAGTCCATTCTTGGGGTGGTGGTGGTGACGTTACCCCCAGGCTAGTGTATGTGCTCCAGGAAGGGGTTGGGCCAGACATAAGGCGCCCCTAAGGAGGCATTTGGAGCCTGACAGGTGGTCGGGTGCAGGGAGGTGGGCGGCTCAATACAGGAGCGCCCCCTACTGGCCCGCCACACAACCCAAAGATTTCAAATAGGAATCCATAGTATTAAAAGCCTTCTGACCTGGTGTGATCATTCTGAGTTCTTTGAAGCAACATAATTACTCTGTTTTTCTATAATTGAAAAATAAGTGAAAACTAACATGGTGCTACAAGTCTACCAAGGGATTGTCTCAAGTCTGAAAAGGCTGAAAATAGGGCTGTGCAAAGCTTCAACTTAATATTCGATTCAACAAATATTTGACATTTTCGACCTTGAAAAGTGGAAATTAAGTTGAATAGCAGCTGGTCGAATAGCTGTCGAATCGAATACCGGAAGTCAAATATTAACAGCATGAGTCGAATATTAACAGCACGGGTCGAATATTAACAGTGCGGCTTGAATATTCGACAAGGGGCGAATATTCGACTTGCCTATACTGGATTCCCTGTGGGGCGAAAGAAAAAGGAAAGTAAGGGGAGGGAGGGAGAGAGGGGGAAAGAGTGCTTTCATAACTGACATGTGTGCCTGGCCAGTGACCTGTCAGCATTCTCTGAGGTCCCTTCCAATCCCAGTGCTCTGGGGGAGGGCCAGAGAAAATGCATAAGAGGCAGCAGTTTTTCAGCTCCCCTGCTTTCTGCCTTGGGGTCAGTTTCTGAGCTGCTGGTGTTCTCCA
>NW_017728951.1:55584029-55604708 GCF_001723895.1 Crocodylus porosus
GATTGAATGCTGCCCTCCTCGCTCCATCTGGATCACGGGTTGTGTATGTCAGCAGCTTAAGGTGCAGTTTCCCCCAAACCCCTGCACCTATCACCGTGAAAGTTGACAGGCTTTGTGGGCTCCTCAGGGACTAGCAAGCCTGCAGTTTTGAGCTCCCTGTGGCTTTCCACATAGAAGTCACAGGAGATTTTCTCTCAATAATTTGGGGTGCTGTTTCTCCGAACTCCCTGAACCTACCTTGTTGAAAGTTGGCACGCATTGTGGGCTCCTCAGGAGCTACCACTCCTGCAAGTTTGAGCTCCCTGCGGCTTTGCATGTAGAAGTTACAGGTGGTTTGCTCTCAGGAGCTACCATTCCTGCACGTTTCATCAAGATCAGACAAGAAATGCCAAAGTTATAGCCTGCTTCATTATATTCATTATAGCCTATGGGGAAGTTGAAGCAGCTCAAATATTCAACTGAGCTTCGACCTTGAGTGAAGTGGACCCACTTCGACTCGAAGCAGATGGCAAATTGAAGCAGGACCCTGTTTAATATTTGACATGGCTGTCGAATTGAATATTACCTGCTCTGCACAGCCCTAGTTGAAAACCACAGCTCTAGGTTTTGTTTCTCAATGAATGAGCAATTGAAATACATAATTGACTGTCTTGTGACGGTATAATGAGGACTGACACTTCCCCAGATATAAAATGGGAAGAAGCCACTTGTCCAAATTAAGTCAGAAAAGACTGGAGAGCGAGCCTTGCCATTAATGTACAAATATCTCACATCTCAATTGCAGATCCTAATGTTGTTCCAGTACCAGCCAATCAGACAGGAGGACTGGAAAGAGATGAAGAATTCTCAACTCGAAGTATGTTTTTTAATCTACTTCCGTGATTGATTTTTATCTCTTTTAACTTCACAAAAAACTCAGATGTAAATACGAGGGGGAAGGATTTTTCTGGTGCTGTATGCTATGATATGCTATAGACAATATCTGTATCTAGTAAATCGGTTTGCTTTGGGAAATCCTTTCCTTTTTACAGAAGAAAGTTTACATGTGTACATCTCCCACCATTAATAGGCACTACCAGGGTGACAACTCCAGAAATTCCGATGGGAGAAGAGAGACTTATCTGTATAAGGTGTTCCCCAAACCTTAAACATGGGAGAGTTATTGTTTGTGAGCTTGTATGTTTAACTCAGAATCCTGTTAGACTTTCCAAAAGATGCCATATTTTTCAAAACTGGGTACCTACTTCTTGGCCCACCTATCATGGGTAGGTGACTAAACCATATGGCCTGATTTTAGAATACAGTGTATGGAGTACCTGATTGCTCTTTAACTTCATGTATGTATATATTGTGTAAGTCCATTCCTGTTCCAGAATGCAGCTTTCAGACTTTTGAATGAAGGTGCAGATAAATGAGATATGATTTTATGTAAGACAGATTTCCCCAGGCTTCCCTAAAGCTTGAAAATACTAAGACATCAAAAGACATTTATGGCATATGGAAAGCTTTCACCAAAGTACCCACATTGAAACCAGTGGTGCTACATTGGTTTTCATCAGCTTCTGAGGTCACCAGAAAGCTGTAACTCTTCTGTTAATATGTCAGTGCTGAATATAAAGACACTGGATAGCTCAGTGGTGAAGAATATATTTCATCAGTGAGCAAAGAAATCAACATTTAGCCTAATACCTGGCACCTGTGGTCTACCAGGCAAATATGTACATTAGAGAATTTTCACTACACAGAGTAACTCACAAGCTACACACATTGCATTGTTTTGTAGAAGATTTGTTTCTATATTGTAGTTTACTAAATACTGCATGACAATGATGATTTCCTTAATCCTAATATTAGTGTCGACAGTGGAGTCAGAAGAAATCAAGCAAACAAATAAGAATCATGAAGCACTCCTGGAGGACCTTCAGAATGATATTCATCAAACAATCAGCAACTTAGGGGACTTGCAGAGGATATTTGAGAACAACATTACTACCATGGCATTGGAAGCAGACCAGAATAAATCAGGTGAGAAGATTGCCCCTGGAGTACCAGTGTTGTAGATTCATCTCCCCTCTCCCCCAGAAAGGAAACATGACCTTGAACCTACTACTCTCTGAGAACTGTTCAGTTCTTAGACAGAGTCCAGTTTAGTCATGGATGTGGGTGCACCTACTTAGGAAGTTACTGAGACAAACTCTTTACTCTGACATATAAGGGGAGCATGTGGTGGGTCATGGGTGTCAGCTGCAGGGCAGTTTGATTCAGAATTTTCTCACTTGTAGTAAGTTCAAGTTAATGAGATTCTGCCAAAGGGCTTGACAGGTAAAGCAATTTGTAATATGCAATATAAGGTAAAGCTGCCTGCTTATTTTTACCTTATTAGCAGTTTTTAGGGGGGAGAGGTTGTTGTTGTACCTTCTGCCTTTCTCCCTTTTTTGGGGTTCTTGAACACACTTGTGCACACAACACTATGCTGAATGCCAGGCTGATTAATGTTACATCATGCAACCATTCACACCCTTCAGATCAGCCTATAATCAGTTGCATGCATATAACTGCTGAACTGGACCTCCTAACTAGCGAACCCTGGGTTCTTCAACCTTGGTTCCTCAATGAAATAGATCAACCTCTGAGTTGATTACCTGTAAGTATTGTGAGAATTTCAGCTACCTTATAGATCTGGTATATACATATGGTGAACCTATTGTTCCACTATGTGGCACCTTCCTGCATGCTGTGTTGCTTTGAGAAGGAAGCAGTATAGCCATATCTGTCTGGTGCTCCAGAAGGACTAACTAGCCTGGCTACAGTACCATATGGATGCAGTTAAGCTGCTTTTGATTTAGGAGAACCCATGTGGAAGAGCACAACATGCTTGAGGGTACAATTGCAGGGGGAAAATAAGTTTTTCATTTATTTTATGCTAGCCCTAATTTTCTGCTTTCAGTGCTCTGTAGAATTTTATGTTCAGCACACAAAGTTATATGGTATATATCAGAGGGGAAAGTATTATAGAACTGCAAGATAATCTTTCACTAGATGGTGGCTTTTGCTAAAATGGCTATAAAATTGATGTCCTTATGGGCCTTGACAGATGTCATGTTTATGATGTGGTTAATTTCTTAATCGTACAGTAAATTGCAAAATACCGCATGCTCAGCCAATTCAAGGCACCATAAAATGGCAAACCAAACACAAAGAAGTTCTATATGTAATGTAGAACATTTTTGTGGCTAGTTTGTGTGGCACCTTAAATGTGTAGCATTTGTCCCAGACAGGAGGCTGGCCTATCCTCAGTCCTGACAAATCAGATGATTGTAGCACCTGATTCCAAACCCAGGCTGCAGATGTGTTGGCCCTGTCCTGCAGCCTGCATGTAGGCTGGCACATCCTTCATCCTACAGCATTTGAGATGGGACACAAAATTCAGCATAGTCAGTTACTCCATTATTTGAACATCCACCAGGGGCCTAGGTTTCAAAGGTATCACTCTTCCAGTTCATCCTTCTCAGAGATGTTGTTTCAAACTGTCTGAAGACTCAGGAAGACTATTCCTACAGAGATGTTCAATTTAAAATCAGATTGTTTTTGCTGTCAAAAGGTTTAGAAGCTTAATTCTTACTTTAAAGAAAGCTTAACTTTTGGGAAATAAGATGGAGGTTTGCGTGGCAGATTGTTTAGTCAGTGACCTGATAGTATCTGGTCAGACTGCTAAAATGCTTTCCAAACACATTATTTATATATTCCATTTTAGTTTTAGGTAGGGATCTTTTTCCTAACATTTTACTTTTTACAGTTTAATGTTTTGTTACAGAAGTACATGAACGGCTTCTTCAGCAAATGCTGCTTCCTTATGTGGAGAATTTTCTAAAGGAACATTTTACGCCCATGTGGTCCAGTTTCAATAAAAGCTTACTGAATCTTTCTACCATGGTGAGAAACCTGTCCCAGGATGTGGAGGCTAACAAAAAAAGCATAGAGAGATTCCAGGAAAGTACTGTGCCCAAGAGAGAGTTCCAGGAACTGGGAACTAAGTTTGAATCAAAAGTTCAAGAAAATGTTGTGAAAGTAGAACAGTTGAAAAGGGATATAGACAATCACCTACACCTGCAGCAGGCAGCCATTCACTACAATCTAACCATGATCAAGGCAGATGCTGACATGAAGTTCAAGAGATACCATAAGATACAGCAGTCCCATTTGCTAGCTTTGAATAACAGCATGATAGACTTGAAACAAGAGCAAGAAAAACTGGAAGGGGATATTGAGGCTTTGAATAGAAACTTAACAGAACTTTCTTTATACTATGGCCCTAAAGATGACACTCTACAGCTCTCCATTAAGCAACTAAATGAGACCTTGATGGGGCATGCAAAGCAGCTGAAAGAACTTTACATGGACTCAGATGTGGCCTTTGAGGATATTACTGTTTTAGAAAAATGGATTAATCAGTTGAAAGATGACATTAAACATGCAGCAGAGGATGTTACAGTTTCCTTAATGGAGAAATCACTTATTATGAAAGAGAACAAAGAAGCACTAGAAAGGCAGATACTGGAGCTCAACTACACGCTCTCAAATCTTCAAGAAAGCCATTGGGATCTGTTAAAGTATATGAAAGAATGTAAATGCCAGAAAATATCTTCTGACATTGACAGGCTGGAAGATATTCAAAAAAACATCTCTCATCCCCTTAATGGTACTCAGTTAGACTTAATGGACACAAAGCAATTACAGACATATTTTCTGGAACTCTTGAGAAGTGAAATTGAGCTCTCCCCTGCTTTTCTATCTATCCATGAATCTCTTAATTTTCAGCAGGAAAAAAGCAGACAACTGATGGATAGTATGGTTCAGATTGAGTCACAAGTCCAGTCCTTAAGTAAGAGACATGAGAAAATTCATGGCCACATCAAGTATCTCAATAGTTCTTTCAACTCTCTTTTGGAAGATGCAATGAGGCATGAAACTGCATTAGAAGCTTTGTTGGGAGAAGAAATTATGGACATCTTGTCTGAAGAAGACCCTGCAACTCTAATATCACCAGTAGCTCAGCTGCAAGAAGCTCTCAGCCATAACTCAGATAAGCTCAAAGAGCAAAATATGACTTTAGAATTCTTTATAAAGAAGCTTCATCTCCTGGAGATGAATCATGAGAATAACCATGATGCTCAGAACTCCTCGTCTAGGCACCCTACAGATGGAAAGCAAATCAAGAACACTTTGGAGGAAGTTGATAGCCAGCATGGCAACGTAGAACATTTGGAACCCAGCTATGAGGCTGCCAAGGATGACATTTTGGATAGTCCAGCATATAATGATACCGTGAATCTAAAAAATGATATCAAACACCTAAGCAGGGAGATCAAGAAGCATGAGTCATGGATGGATGGTAGGAATTACTGCTGCAATCGTACGGTGGTAAGTCTGGTGGAACCACTTAGTATTTCCATGGAGACTCTCAGAGCAGACTTAGCAACCTCCAAGCAGAGATTTGAGGAACATCTACAGATTTTTCAAAAACTGTTTGGAACTAATGAAGAATTAGATGCCTCAAACATAAGTCTGGATATTACAATAATTCAGTCACTTCTGAACAAAAAGATGAGGCAGCAGTTGAAAGGTCAAGATAAGCAAAGAAAGAAAGACAGGCAGCAGACTGAGCGCAGAGAAAACATGCACATGAGGAATGGAAGAAATACAATACAGTCAGAACTTTTAAGGAAAGGTAAACTTTTTCTCTCACTCTGTTAGCTTGTGTTCTAACATATCCATGCTGTGTATTTATACTATACATACATACTATGGAAAGATGCACATGCTATAATCTGAACTATTAATGCAGAACTAGATTTTAGGTCAGTGGTCCTCAACCTTTTTAGACTCAAGGCACCCTTCAGAAAATGTCAGCTCTTATTTTCCATTGTTGTTTTTTTTACTACAGAAAAATAATAAAAACAATTGTCCTTTTGCAAGCAACTCAGAATAATCACAAGAGGTCAGAATGCTTTTAACACTATGGATTCCTATTTGAAATCTCTGGGTGCATCCTGATGAGTGTGCACGTGTGGTTTGTGGTGTCTCAAACCCATTCGAGGTGCTGCAAACTATATACAGTACACATGCACCCATGTGTCGCATTGCTAATTTGCAGTGCAGCAGGGTTTTCTGACACCAGGATATCTTGGTTTTCACCGAGCCTGGTTGAAAGTGCTAGGCCTCCAGGCTTGGTATCTGTCTCCCCTATTAGTTGAGAGTATAGTGGAAGAAATGTACTCAGGATTGAATCCTGGGCAACATAATTAGGCTGTTATAACTTATATTGATGCTCTGCCTAGCTGCTCTGTCTCAAACCAGGGATCCAGGTTTTCCATTTACCGTGGAGACATGGAAGAACCCATGGATTTTCCCGTGGACTGAGAAAAACACACATTTTTCATTTTAACAGATAAACACATGGGGTTTCCACTATTGCAAAGATCTCTCTGCAGGCTAGCAGAATTCCCGTCTGCAAGGGGCTGGGGAGAAAGGGAGAAGGAGAGTCAGGCAAGGGGCTCCACATGCATGTGTACACCCACCATGTACATGGCTACCAGGTAGCCTGGAGAGCAGCTTCTGTAGGTAAGTCTGGTGGGGTGGGGAGAAGGATTGAGTACTCCTTAGAGTGGGAGGGATGGAAAGAGTGATTTGGGCAGGGCTGGGACTGGGGTTGGAGCTACTGCCCAGCCTGGGCGGTTGGTGGGGCTTGGGGCCTGGGGTTATGCATGGCCACAGGACACAGGCAGGGAGCGGGACAGGACCATGGGCTTCTTGTCCAGGGCATGGGGGGATGGGGCTGGCACCCTGCTGCTGCTTGCATGCCAGGAAGGGCTTATGCCCGAGATTTGTGTGTGAGGTGGGTGTGGGCTGCCGACTGTGGGCTCAGGCTCTATACCCTGCTACCCCCCAGGGCCTCCACAGCCCAGTGGGCAAGATCTGGCATAGCAAGTCCTGTGCTGCCCTGATGAAGCACCCCCCAGCCCGCCTGGCAGCAGCAGGGGTAGCAGCTCGGAGTTCTGCCCCTTGCTGCTCCTGGATGGGCCGGGGGCACTTTGCCAGGGTGGTGCAGAGCTACAGTGGCAATGAGCTTCCCCACCCAGCCCTGCCCTGCTCTGCTGCACTGGGTCCCGCCCACTGGGACACAGAGGCACTGGGAAGAGGGCAACAGGGTGGAGAGCTGTCTGGGCCACCCCCCCGGGGACAGCCCACTCTGGCTATGCTGCCTGTGTGGGAAGGGGAGCTAGGCTCCATACTCTGCTCAGCTGTAGTAGTTGCCTCCTCCCATGCGTGGCAACTGGGGCTTAAGCACTGCTGTGAGGGTATGGGGGGACAGGCTTCAGGCCCAGGTCCCTGGCCCCATAGCCCTGGCAACTGGGGGTCCCACTCCGGCAAGGCTGTGGGGCTATGGGTGGCGAGTGAGGAGCATTGGCGGGGGGAGGGCTATGGGCGGGAAATGAGGGACACTGGCAGGGGTGGAGGGGCTGTGGGTGGGGAGTACAGGACACCAGCAGGGCTGGGGTGCTGTGGCTTGGGATTGAGGGGCCTGGACCTGCATCCTCATGAGCGAAGGGGCAGGGAGAGCTCTGATTTTCCATGATAAAAAACGCAAAATAAAATACCAACATTTATAGCTACTTAAAATGTATTTAATTATACTGATTGGGGCTTTAAAGTTTTCAAATTACTTAAAAAAGGTAAATATATCAATAAAACATTGCATTCAACTGATATATATGTATGTATGTATGTATGTTTCATTTTAATTGTGGATTTTGGGGTTTTTTAATCAGAGAATTTGAAATTTTTATCAGAGAAGTTATGATTTTTAAACAGAGAAAACAAGGATCCCTGCTCATAACTTCAGGAATATCAGTTTAATCCCCATTTCCCCACAAAACCACAAAATGGAGAAAATGTCTTTTGTAAACAGCACATACCCAGTTTATGCAAGTAAACAAATAGACAATTCTTCTTTAAATGCCAAGTATTTAACATAAGGAAATTTCTGTTACATTTCAGCAGCATTGAGGTCTAAATAAACAGTCACTAGATGTGTTGGCGGCTTCCATTTGGCTTTTCCTTATGTATTGTACATTTAGGGCATGACGATGCAAAATGCTTTATTTGAGCTTAGAAATAATTACTGCACAGTAGGCATCACTGTCTACAGATGCAGATGCTTACTGTGCGGTATTGGCTCTAATTGCGAGTAAATTTGCTACTTGTAAATACAAATAGCAGATTTACTTTCGTTTACTTACTGTGCAATACGGCACATGTAGATGGTTGACTGATGATAACACAGCTAGTTGTTTTTTTATGACTGTAGTGCCTAGATGCCTCAACAAAGCTTGAGACCTATCATTACTGGTACTATGTAAGCTTAATAAGAGGCAGGACCTGCACTACTGAGAGCGTAGACTAAACGGACATAACAGGAAAAGTGTGAAGCAGCCTTAAAGTAACTTGTCCAGCATCGCACTGCATAGTCAGAGCTCCCAACTCCCAGTCTAATGCAGAATAGTTGCTGAGTGTTAAATGTTCCTCTCCCACTTTGTTTCAGATTCATCAGTGGCTTTCTATGTGGGATTCTCAGGAGGAAGAGATGAGGGAAAAACACTGAGGTTTAATGAAACATACCTCAATTATGGAAACTGCTATTTCCCTGAATATGGCTACTTCAAAGCACCTCATAATGGTGTCTACATGTTTGCTGTTGATGTGGAATTTAGCCCAGGACCTGCACTTGGAGAGCTGCTGTTTAGCAGTGGGCACAGGAGGACCCTGTCAAGAAGTCAGAAGAAAACAACAAATGGAAACTTCATGACCACTTTTGCCATGGCAGAGCTGAAGAAAGGGGAGAGAGTGTGGTTTGAGTTGCAGCAGGGCTCTCTAGTGGAAAAGAGCTTACCTGGAGCCACTATGGGTGGCTTTCTTATATTTAAAACATGAAGAGTGGTGGCATGCTTTAATCAAAAGAGATGCTACAAAATCAGGGAGCAATCAGCTCTTGCCTGAGTGGTGATTTTTTTTGTATGTCAGTTGTACTGTATATTCAAACCTAGCGTTATCCTAGATTCACCTCCAAGCTTATTTCTAGAAGTGTTTGGCTTTTGATTAGTTGCTTAAGAAGAACAATGGGCTATTAAGTTCCTTCTGCATGATGACCTAATGCTTTGGGTTTGGAATGTTTCAGTTCAAGCATTCAGAAATGCTTTCAGGGTGAGGACCACACCCAAGCATTGCCTTGCACACTACCACCAAGTAACGTCTCTGCAGTAACACCAGCAAATGCTCCCAGGGGAAAGTTGCATTAGGGAACTATACAGCTTTAGCTACTTTTGATGCAGTTTATCAGTTGGAAATAAGAAGCGGGAACCATCTTCAGTGTCTGTTCAGTCTCTGCATGCCACTGCTGACCCAGACTGTAGTTCTAACAACTGTCAGTTATCCCAATCCAGCACAGGATTTAAGCAGATGCAATCCAATAGGGCACAGCCCAGGCTTTGAGTTAAGTACACTGTTGAGTAGCTGCAAGACTGGGGTTTTTGTCAACCTTTGCAAAGAAGCAGATACATTTCTGTGAAACATTTTGATTTTAGGCCGATCAGATTTTTAAAATCTGCCTTGACAGGCATTATATTAATCATGCAATTAATACTTTATCACACAGCAAATAGCAACATGCAGGACATTTATGACATCAAAGTACCAAACCAGCCACATACATGTTCCACATGAGTTAAATGTGAACGACACATTTCACTGTAAACCATATTTAGTAATGTGGAACATCTTTATACCTGGTTTGTATAACAATGTAATTTGAACATGTGGCAGACTGGCATGTCCAAAGGGTGGCAAGTGCAGCTGGGCTGTCTGCATAGTTTTTAAAGGTCCTGGGGTCCTGGCAGAACAGCCCTGGACAGCCTCTCCCAGATACCAGGTTCCTGCTGTTCCAGAACTTAAAAATCCTGGCAGTCGCATGATTGAGATGTAATTTTATGCAGGCTCCCAAAAATCAAGCATCTTGCCATGTACACATGGCATGGCAGGATACGTGATCTTGGGAATCTAGCATAAAATTCATCACATTCCAATCATATGACTCAATTAACATCTACCAGCAGCCATAGAAAACTATTTTAGTGATTAACTTCAGTTGCTGTAGTTGTGGACATTAAGCTACAGAATTATTAACAAACCCTATAGGTGCCACGTAACATCATACTGAAACTCGCCATAATGAATCCTTTGCTTTGCAGGTACGTACTACAGTATTAGGTTGTCTTCAGTGATGAAGAGTTACTTGGTAACTGGAGGAAGAGAAATTAAGTGAGGGTATGGAGTAAAAAGCCTTATCTCAAAGTCAAACGAGAGCTTTGACACCGATTTCAACCAAGTTTGGATTTTATTGATTGAACCATTCAGATTCTGAGAGAAGGTATTGTGATACCCAAAAGCTTGCCTATGTCTAGCCCAATGATGCAGTTGGTTTAATAAATTATATTACCTATAAGAATTCTTGTCTCACATATCTCTCTGATGCTCTTAGAGCAAGAGTTTACTGTTATACACTTTATAACGAATTTACCACTTCTATTTTCAGTACCACATTTTGTGTGAAGTTCAGATATCACACAAACCTTTACCCTTATAACCAATGTATACATAAAAGATCTCTCTGTAACAAAGATATCAGTGCATAATCGTACCTTACTTTTCCTGTGTGAGGTAATGAGACAATTATAGAGAATGCCACTCACTGATGTAAACATGCTAATTCATGCTAATTTGTAGTCTAAATTAAGAAATCCTCTTCTAGTAGTATGTCATTCTACTTATGTCAAAGTATAAGGAAATTAGCTAGACAAAGAAAGTAGGGTAGTATTCTGACCAGCACTGTACTTCTGTTTAGGTATATTGTGCCCTGTTTGCATTCATAGTCACTGGAAAATGGGCAGTCTTAATTCAGTACAGCAAACCCTATGGTATACTAAATCAAGATATGGTAGACTTACCTAGGCATCAAATTTTAGTTTATTCAAAGCTGGCCTTTTGCCTTCCTCCCAAGTAAGGGGGAAAGAGAAGGGTGCAAGAAAGCCTGGTCATTTTACTTCTATCCCCAGCATTATGGTGATAAGGTGTCATATTGGGTACAGTAGACCAAATGACTTGTAGCATCACTAAGAAAGATTAAAACAATTCATTACCAGTATTAACTTACATAAGAATTTTGCATAGTTAACCAAATACAAGTACAAAAATACTGAAGTAAGGAAGTATTTGGTTAGGTATTATAATTTCTAAGGAATCATGCATTTATATGACAAATCTGATAGTAATACAAAACACATTACTAGCGTGTACTAAAATAAGGTTATTTACTTAAAAATGATACATTGGACATACTCTGTGTACAGAACAAAGCAATTCATGGTAAACTGAATAAGGCACCTTTTAAATCAGATGCTGTACAAAATACATTAGCGTGTTACATTTTAAAAGATTATTCTACACTTCTGACATAAACACAAGTGCCAGCATTCTGCTTGTTTTTACCCTTCTTTTGTATTTTATTTACATCTTCTCTAGGTTAACTACAATGTTATTCTTTTTTGTATACAATATAGTACATTTCATGTTGAGCATGGGTATATTGGAGCATAAATGTCACCACTTTATGGGGATTCTATAACTGCATTTAAAGGTAATGTAGGACAAGGCAACAGTTGCAAGTGTTTTATTGAACAATTAAAGTAAAAATGGTGTTCATTCTACCTTTGTCATAACTAGTAAACTGAGGCTGATAAACCTTGACTCTAAAAAGCTCTGTATCACTTAGCACTGTATTTCATTTTAAATTTCACCCTGACATAGGGTTTAAAGTGGGGAGCAGGGTTGGGTTATCTGATTTCTTTCAGAACCAGTCACAAGAACAGAAAACTGCTAAAAAAACATCTACTTGACCAAAATCAAAGATAAATAATTCCCTTTAAACATTATTACAGTAACCAAAAAAGGCTGTAAAGTTTAATTTAATATTTTTGTTCTTGACGTGATTTGTCTCTTAAATTAACTTTAAAATTAGAGTGTGTAAAGGCAAGACAGCAAAGTTGTATCTTAAGAATTAGCCTCATAGCACATTCAAATGGTCATTTAGATGCAGATCTAAAATTTGATTCTAGGATTATTCTGGAACATTAAGAATCTTGGGAAATGAGCAAAGTCTCTACTTTTTTTTAACTTTTACCTTGAAAGCTGCTTAGAAGCTGAAGGGAGTTGCATGTTGCTTAACTTAAGGGTACTGTTTTTTTTAAAAGGAAAAAAAATAAAGGTAAACCCAGTACAATCAATGTGTGCTTGCATTTACACTTTGGGTCTGCTCATTGCTTCAGGGATTTACAGGTTAACCAGAAGTGCAAATGCTATTTCCCTCCCCTGAATATAGTGGCCAGACTTATTATTAAAGCTTCAAGCTATTTTTCATCTAACATGGAACAAGCTAAACGGCTCTCCATATGAAGTTGTTCAATGGCTTTCAAGGCACAAAATAGATATTCACAGGACGTTTCACACATTACAAGACATTTGCAAAGATTTTTTATTAGATAACAAATGCTCACAAATGTAAGCCTTACCAACAAAATATTATGATCACACACTAAAATAACAGTGTGTTTATGGATTTAAGTCTTTGGAATTCTTACAACATTGAATAAGGCAACAACTTGGTTTAAAAGTCTGCACTGAGTATACTTAGCAATATTTATTATTTATAAGTTCATGAAGATTAAATTAAAAAACCCCCAAAAACCCAGGTGCCTAAAATTATTAAGTTCTTTGCATGGAACCTACTTGTGGGCTTCAGGGCTCAAACAGAACCGGAGCCAACAGATATTCAGATGTACTGTACAACTAGCAGCTCCCATGTAAGCCAATAAAAGTTGCTGCATGCTCAGCAATCTTCAGCATCAGGCCGGTTGGTTATTGGGGGTGTAAACACAGACTTTGGAACCTAACCTTAGGCATACATATATATACATATACATATATATTTTAAGGTAATCTTGGCTAAGGGTCCTCTCTCTCCACAACCCAGCTCAGCCCATTTCCTTTATTTAAAAGTGAATTCGTAAATTCTTAAGTTTTAAGGTTTATTTATCCAGTAACACCAACTTTTTGTCTTACAAACTAGTAAGCACTAAATAGAAGGGAAAACCATGGAATAACTGAAAATGGTGTCACATTTTTACATGCCCTTTGTTTTATTCAGCCTACTGCCAACAGTCTTGAAGATTTGAGAAAGAAAACAAAATCAAGATTAAAATTTTAGCACAAGTCACAGCTAATACAGCTGTCCAATTCACATGGCACTTTATGAGAAAAAATACGAACGTTCTGAGAAATAGATTAAATTAAGAAAACACCTCCATTATTGTGAGAAAGTAAGCTAGTGGGATGTGTATAAAGGTTTTCCTTTTTACTGTTAAAAACCCTAGAACGATACTACTAATAAAAAAACAAATCAAAACAAGCTTATTCCTTACTAATGACATCTTGGCTCATGCCAAGTATTTTCCAACTACCCGTGCAAAATTTATGCGCAAAGACATGCTTAATAATTAGTCTCATGATATATGCTTTGGCAGTGGACGGAAAAACCTTATTTAAAAAGCCCTTTGTCATGAGAATTGTGGCACGATGTTGTCTCTCACTTGCTGTGTTTAAATAAGTTAAATCATACTTGATGCACCCATGAATTGTTCAGCCAGAATACATATTAATACTTAAAGGCATTACTGAAGAAAAGTAATGACTTTATTTTAAAAAATAAATGTCCCTTGAGATAACTAACTAGCTTTCTATAGAATATGTAGCACTGTTAAATAAAGTCTGTACATCACAATAGAAAATAAAAAATACTGCAATCTTTTGCCTGACAATTTACTTTTTGCAAACTATGGAACAAAGTGAAAAAGAAACCATGTTAGAAGTTTATTTGCAATTGTTAACAAATCACATTGGTTTTGCATTAAGCTAAGTTTTCTATTAGCTGTACTTCCAAAGGAAATTTAAACAGATCTTTAAAGCAACCTCCATATATGTATTTTACCAAAGTAAAAAATCTTAATCTGAAATTTCTTTTGATCAATTTCAACTTTATTCTCAACTTTTCCTTCAAATCTGTGTGTGTGTGTGTATGTATGTGCATGCTTGTTTACGTGTACCTAAGACTTTATGTTTTAAATAAAGCACAATTCACACTATATAAATAACTTCCCTTTTTAAAGTTATCTAGTACAAGGCTTACAGTACATCTTACAGGCACTTAAATTATCATCAAATAGGTCTGTTTCAATACTGTGTGCTCATTCTTCAGAAGATTCATGGCATGGGAGCTGTCAACCTGTGGTGGTGCTTTCTGACTGCAAACTAGCAGTAATGAATTTAATGGTATATAACCAGTGACTTAGTTTTACAGCAGCTGTTTTCTTTTTTGGCCTCTTGCTCCAGCTTGTCTGAACAATAGTGAAAAGAGGGAAACACAACTAATTTTGTATGAACGAAGCAGCTTTCATGTGACCAGGTGTGATCAGCTATCACTTTATTGGAGAATCATAAGCAGAGCCATGTGTACTCCATAGCAAAGTGAGGCCAAATTCTGCAGCATTATTAATTTAACCTGTCTCCACCAAGCCTTTCCCAGCCGCACCTCCCACACATAATGAGAACTCATATTTAAAATACTCATTATTTTACAACTGCTCCATGTCTATCTCTGATTGTTTTTTCCCTGTGTGTTCTCTAGGCAACTCAGCTCTATGAACAGCAGTTCATCATCTTGCTAGTAATTAGTAAAAAGTACAGCCGGACAATCCAGCTCAGGATTCCCTTTCTTTGACCTACCCACGCTGATCAGTTTAAGCAGTTCATCCATCATCTTGCTCTCCATGCTCGAGTGCCACTCTAGCCTCCAGATGCCCTGGTTGTCCAACTTGTATGTCTGGCTACCTTTCTCTTCTTGCTGCTCATCTGATTTGGTTCTAACCCTCAGAACTTCCCTTCTGCCTGGTTCTTTGTAACAGTTAGGGAGCATGAATTGAAATACAATTCACTTGCCCTTTATGGGGAAAAGTACAGAGTATGCAGCAGCTATGGACAGGTCCCAGCAGGTTAGGGAGGCAAAACAGAATTGTCAGTGGGCTGGCTGTGGAGACTTCCACACTAAAATGCTGACATATGTAGTATTGTGAAAAAATGCCAAATTCCACAGTCATATAGTCATGGAGTCTACTGAGCCTCAAGTGAGATGACAAGCAAAGTTACCTGTGCTGTAATTGGTGTTGTTTCAGACTATTTGCATATTCAGGTGGGCACTGCTTTATATTCAATTCACATTTTTCAGGTTCCCTTTGCAACCAAAAAAAAGAAATACATTTTAGTTATATTAAACTGAAAACTGAAGCAGTTGAGTACATTTCAATGGCAAGGGATGAACTAAGTGGCAAATTCTGCAATTGTAGAATCATGGAATATTATACAGCCCTTCCTGTAAATTTAAATGGTTTCCTATGTATTCCAAATGGCAGCAGAAGAATCCTGGCACACACAAACAAGAAAAGGCATAAGGAACTGTTAAATTGAATAGTATCCCAAATAGATTCATAACCTACATGCTATTGAATTAAAACTTGGTATGAATTGACTAGATTCCATCAGGTAGAAGGCAAAAAGCTTATATTTCTCCATCTCTGTTGAATCCATTTAGCTTCTTAAGGCTTTCACAGAAAGCACTGAAATCTGAACATGCAATTCAGTACCCAGAGTTTTAATGGAAATTCACTGTGACTGAAGTCTCAATGCAGCTCAAAACAAGAACAAAATGTATACTTAAAACAGGGCTGTCCAAATACATAGCATGTGGCATACAGAGGCTCTCAACATCATCATCTTCAAAGTTCTGAAAGATGTAATTAGCAGCCTGTAAAAGTGCGGTGAGGAAATGGACTGAATCTCAGCTGACTCCTCTTCCCACTTCGATCCCACCCTTGTTTAGGTGAAGAGTTCTAGGAGTCCAACTCTGCTCCTGAGTAACCATGTTACTCTGTCAAATCTTTACATCTTGTGATTCCACCATCTTTGCAAGCGTCTTCTTGATCCTTAGGGCTGTAAGTCTAGAAGCAGGATTGTGGGCCCAGCATTCAGACATTAACTTCAGTATCGCTCTTAAACACTGAAAAAGTGCAAAGGAACATTGTTATAAACACTTAATCCACAGTAAAGCATAGCCTTGGCTGATAGTTCATTAATGGTATGCATTTAAGGAAGGCAATGGTTAAGCTAGCAGGCCAAAAGTCTAGCAATGCAAGGACAATATCCTTTAACAACCACTCCCCTGACGAAAAAATACAATTTGCATTTCCAACACTGAATGGACTCAAGGTTCTTTTCAATGCACTCCCTGAATTTAAGAGCAGAGAAGGATTATCAATATTCAGTGAGTCAGGCTGACATCAAGATGCCAAATAATAAAGTACCATGCTGGGGAAAACTGGTAAATTCAGTGCGTCTCATCAGGGGGAGTGCTGAGGAGAAGACATTTTGTGATGGGCAAGAAGAAAAAAGGAAAAAGAATGGCACTCAAAAGAAAGATCCTCCCTTTTGTATAGAAAATACCTGCCAACCCTGCTTGTGAGATCTATTTAAACCCCTCTACTTCTCCCAGCAGCAGTTCTCATTCCATAATGCACCCAGTTTGACATGATGACATGCCAGAAGTACTGAAACTGATTCTGATAAATTAAAGTGACATGTGCTGCACAGCTTTATTCAAAACACAAAAAAATATTCTGGTATATAAGTGTGAGATCTAGTTTAGAGAGGCCAATAGTAAGACTGGGTGAATCTACATGTGCAATGAATATGACACAATAAACACTGAAGCTGTCTGAGCCGAAGGAAACTGCTCTCGGGTGCAGCGTCTACACGTGTGCCTGGGATAGCAGCAATTTGAGCTCATGTGTCTCAGCTGGCTGGGCTGACCAGGCACAATTTACGCCCAGTCTTTCTACACATGCGCTTCAGTGCATTAAATTACTCTACCATAAGAGTAATTGTGACTATTAATTACAATGGTGTTAAAGAGTCACTATTAATTAATTACAGTGGTGTTAATTTACTGTGCCCTAATACTGGCACATGTGTAGATGGTGACGCTCTACTGAGGAGCTAATTAGTCTACTCTGAAGTAAAGCATATGTGTATGGATCCTGAAATGCTGCTTTTCCTTCTCTCCCAGAGGTAGATGTGTAGAGAATTTACAGCTGATTTCAAACATTAGCCTTTTTATTGTGCCCAGAGAAATCTCAAATGTCAAAAGACAGGACTGTGCTGCCTATACTACTTCAGCGTGAGCAAGCTTTGAGGACAGACTGAAAAAGTTATGGGCTACTGATAAATTTCTCCCTCCCATTTTTCATCTCAGCATGCTTACTTCATCGCTATTCCACCTATTAGATACTATTGGGCGTAGTCGCTTGACACAGACCACCTCTCTCATATCCTCATAGGATGGATCATTCGGCACCATGTCATAATATGGCAGCTGGTACTCTTCAACAATACCTGCAATAAGTACAAAAGATGAAGGAAACACATGAAAAAACAAACCAAATCCAGAAATCTGCTACTAACAAAATTCCTTAACCAACAGCAGAAGAACAAATTGAACACAGTAACCTCTGGTTCTTGGACTGATCAAACAGAAACCAAAAAACTCAAGGTAACATTTGCTGAAAATTTACAGTTGACAATGGGCATTAAGGACTAGAATCTGAATTTATTACCTGTACTCCCTCTGAACTAAATGTGTAGTGCAGAATTCATCTCTATCCAGTCTGTTATATGTATAACTTTCCCTGCACCAAGAGAATGTTACATGCAAATCCAATTGTTTCTGCAATTCCCATGAATCCTCTCATTTCCATCTGCTTTATCACAGCCAACTAGCATACTTCAGAAAACAAAGGAAAGAACTGTGGTCCTGAAGAAGACTGAAATCTAAATTAGGATGTTATAAATTTCTGAAGAGAAAGACTGAGAACCTGGGAGAAGTGGAAACAAAAGGAAAATAAATAAACTAAGGTGGCACCAGAGCAGAGAAAAAGGGAAAGCAGGTTCTAAAAACAATGAAGAAAAGGGTCCTATATGCATTCATTATAGGAAAGGAGAAAGAAAATTGAGAGAAACAAATAAAGGTGGTTTAAAAGGGGCAAGAGGCCCTTATTTATACTTAAAAAACCTGTTAAGAAGACGGGTAACTCATAATGTTGCAAGTAAACAATTCAGACAACTGGTGCATTGTTTGAAAATTCAAGTGGAAGTTCCTGGAATTTGCTGAAAAAGAACCTTCTCACCTTCAATGTAGAAATTTTGAGATGCCTTTTTAAATACTAAAGGAGACAGCAACTTTTGAGCTAACAGTTGAGAACAAATTTGGAATGAATTCAAAATCTAAAAGCATAGGTGGGTAGAAGATAGTGAGCCTTGTATTATGCAGAGTCGTGAATCCTAAAGCAGGTACAACAGAGACAAAGAACCATAGAAGTTTGACACTGATTATAAAACAAAGAAGAGCTGTAAGAGACCAAAGGGAAGAGAAAAAGAGAACACAAGACTGTGGACACTGACTTGTGTAAAAGTAGTACAGCTGATGGAAGGCAGGTATCAGTGTTTACATATACCTTCAGGCAGAGATGCTCACCACAGGCCAGATCTGGCCTCAGCGCTGTTATCTGCTAGGGTTGTGCGAAGCTTTGGCTGTTGATTTGATTCGGAGATTTGGTCCAATTCGGTGGCCGAATCTCTGAACCAAATCAGGAGACCAATAAAAAGGTCCAAATCAATTCGAAGCTCTCTGAATCAATTCAGAAAAGATCTGGAGCGCTTCGGAGATTCAGACAGACCACACTCATCACTGCCGCAGGGAGCTGGACCCAGACTCCATGCCGGTAAGTAGGGGGCAGAAGGGGGGAGGGGAAAAGCTACAGGAAAGGGGGAGACCCCTACCTCCACCACGCCTTGTCTGCTTCCTCAGACCCCCTGAGCACCCCCGACCGCTCTCCGAGCCACGTCAATGGCTGCCCTGCCTGACTCCGGCTCCCGGTTCTTAAAAAAACAAACAAACAAACAAAAAGCCCTGAACTCACCAGCTGCTGCAGCAGCCTGAGGGCTTCTGGGGCTTGTGGCAGAGCCCCCCACAAAGCATGGGGCAGTGGGGTGTAGTGGGGATTTCCCCCCCCCAAACCTGGCAGGAGCCAGTGAGTTTGGGATTTTTTTTGTTTGTTTGTTTTTTTAAGAGAACCAGGAGCTGGGGCTGAGCAGGGCAGCCATGGCAGGGTGGGAGAGCAGGTGGAGAATGGGGACTTGTGGCAGAGCCCCACAAGCAGCATGGGGCAGTGTGGGGCAGCAGGTAGTGAGTATGGAGCTTTTTTTTTTTTTTAAAAAAGAGCTGGGATGCTGGGGCAGCCATTGACAAGGCTGGGAGAGCAGGCAGGAGATGGGGCCTGTTTGATTCAGATTCGGCCGTATCAATTCGGGACAGTGATATGAATCACCAAATCAAATCACTGTCCTCCAAATCGAATGAATCCAAAGCGAATACTAGCGTTTTGCTCAGGATTATTATCTGCCCTGCAGGGCCCATGGAGCCAGAAATCTGACCAAAGTTCTAGACTTGTGGGGAGCTCCAGGCCTTGTGCTAGTCCTGGTGTGTGGGGCTGGAAGTGGTGGGGCCAGACCCCAAGACCCAATCCCAGCATGCGGAGCTTGATTCAGCCCAGTTTGTCCCCATGCTGCTCACTTGGCCTGCAGGGCCAAAAGCTTAATCACCACTGCCTTAGGCTAATGGACATGTCTTTAAATGTTAAAGCTGTTGATTCTTTAATGATAAAGTTTATAAAATTCAGGTGAAAACTGCAGGAATTTTTCATCCCAAGTAGAGGTTTAGTTCTTGAACACCAGTCATTGGGTGAATCTACTGAAACTTTGGTTACACAGATCATTCCGAAATAGAAGATTTAAAAACATACCTCCTGTGACACAACGCCGAGCCATTTCCCAAATGATTAAGCCAAAACTATAGATGTCAGCCATGATGTACGGTTGGAAGTGATTTTTATTCAGGCTTTCATCTAGGACTTCTGGGGCCATGTAACGTTTTGTTCCCACTCTAGTATTCAAAGGGACATCAACTTCATTTGTATCACTATGTATAAATAACAGAAGTTAAATGAGTTGTGGAGCAGTAAAAAAACTGATGCAATATCCCACATGATACAGAAAGAAGCTATTGTCAAATTGGTACTTATAGTGTTTCTTCCTTTTAATAGCACCGTCTTACAGTAGTATGCTTCCTTGAAACAGACTAAATAGAAAACAATTATAAATAACCAGAATAAGGATTTGTATTATTGTTTTGCAAAGACAACCAAACCCTGTCCCCCCACCACACACATGTACATATTAACATGTAGACCAACTGGAGGCTACAGGAATGGTGCTTCGAGGTGGGCTTTGGCTTCCTCAGCCATGACCGGCACATCGTGATGAGAGACATGCTGGGATGGGATGGGCTCC
>NW_017728951.1:55604719-55666309 GCF_001723895.1 Crocodylus porosus
GTCATCCGGTGCTCTTTCCTGCCAAGGCAGGGGGTCGGACTAGATGATCTACCTAGGTCCCTTCCGACTCTAGCTACTATGAAACTATGTCTCCATACAAATCCAAGCAGATAGATGCAAATCATTGAAAATGGTCATGTCATGAAGTTGCATTGAAAAATCAATTCTATACACCATAACTTTGGGCAGAAGTTTGCTTGTGTGTTGGTATATGATGCCTACTTACAAGACTTGGAGACTATGGTCTCAACTACCTACTGTGTATATATTTTTTTAAATCTATATACAGTACTGCATATAAATATTCTGATTCTACTATTCTGAGCATCTAAAATGGGATTTGTAAAATAAGCTAGTCCTGTAAAAAGTGAGTACACTACATATTTGTAATGCTGTACTATCATACTAATTAGTTTTGGTCAACTCAAGTATAAATAGAAGCTATCTTCAAGGCCAATACTTTGCAGTAACGAATACATCCAGTACATTCTTTTTCAAGGCCTTTTGATTTTTTTTTGGCACTCAAGAGTGGCAAAATAAAATTCTGTGGCTTTTTAGATTAAAAAAAAAGCTGTAAGAGCTGTTCATATTCATTCAATAATACAATCAGGACTATTTCTGTAAGTTTAACATCTAAATCATTTGACACTGGCCAGATTTTCAGTGGCTTAGATTTGCTACTGAAACACCATGATATCATTAGAGCGACTGCCCAGGAAAAGCTTTATGGTCTGGATGCTGTATTTGTTTCCTTTTTATCCCCTCACTGTAGAGACAAAAGAAGTGGAAGGAATTTTAAGTGACTTGAAATCTGAGCTCTCTAAAAAACACAAACAAATTTTGACAACAACCTTCTTTCAACATCCAGCCTGCATTCAAAGCAGAAGGCTGCCCCAGATTCTCAACAACAATAACATACATAACCTGCATTTTCATCTACCTGTTAAACTTGACTGCAAGGCCTAGGTCAGCAATGCAGCAGGTCCCATTTTTCTTTATCAAGATATTTTTACTTTTCAGGTCCCTGTGTGCAATAGCTGGTTTGCCTTGTGTTCCAAAAATTTCTGTATGCAAGTGGCAGAGACCACATGCAGCAGAATAAGCCAGTTTGAGCAAAGCCCTGTTGTCAAGTGTTGTGCACTTTAGAAAGTCATACAAGGATCCATTTTCATGGTAATCTGTAATCAAGTAAAGCTGGGTCCAGGAGCCTGTGCCTTTGATGTCTGCTGCTATAAAACCTATGAAATGCATAAACAGAGTCATTATGTACTGTTACACAAAAACAAATGACAGGAAACACTGTTCATTAACTCAAAAAGCAAAACTCTCATTTAGACTAGGAAAAGACAGTCCCACCCACCCCTCACTGGGAACTAGGAGTGCTGCGTACCATAGATTTCACCATATTGGTCCATCAGAATCTCACATTTCCACCAAAAATATATATAAGATACTACTATACCCAATTACAGTATTTTATGAATATGCACTAAACAACCATCCAGAGATTATATAAAAGGAAGAAGTTGCTTCCTTAAGCAACTACAAATCTTTGACATTCAAGTCTGCTACTACCTATTCAAATCCATATATTTCTTACTTACCAAGTATGTTTTCATGACGCATTAAAACAGTTTGGTAAATCTCAGTTTCTCTGAACCAACTGGCTTCTTCTGTGGTAAAAAATACTTTGACTGCCACTTTTTCACCTCGCCATTTACCCATCCAGACCTCACCATACCGACCTTTCCCAACCTGCCGCACCATCTGAATTTGTTTGGCAATGGTGCGCTGAACCTAAGGACATTAAAATAAAAAAAAATTCACAATTAAAAGGCCCATCAGGCATAACATTTTGCCTGTCCTGATCCTTGATAATGGTCCTATTTGAAGGATCTATTTTAGATTTTTTTCAGCTATTCCTTTTTTGACCAATTGTTGCTAGTTCTGGAAAGAAAATGAAGGCGGTATTAAAAAACTGATAGTTAAAATTTGATTTTCTGTATGTTAGCTTTGCATTTGGTTTCTTCTAGTTTGTATATGATTATAACTATTCATTTTATTAGCTAGGCTTAACAGAACTATTATGAACAAGTAAGTAAACAGAATGACTATTTAATTGAATCCCCATTTACCAGTTTTACAATTCATCACTAATAGATATTCAGTGAATTTTATCAAACAATAAGCATGAAATTGGAGAGAAAAATTCTATTGTTGGACTAAAAAACAGCTACTCATGCTATCCAAGTCTAAGACCTTCTCAAATTAATTCCTGTTAGCATACTAACCAATACTTTACTGATCTCCAAATCCAACAGATTTCCTGAAGGAGGATCTCTTTTACTCCCTGATTTTGGTTTATTATGTAAGAGTAAGACTGACTTAAATTTGTGTGTGTGCACACGCATTCACACAGTGTCTTTCATAATAATTGCATCCCAAGATAATTTGCATAATTAAACTACCAGCAGCAGATAAGCAGGAGTTCAAGAACTCTGAAATGACCATCACAAAAAGTTACAGAAAACCTGATTCAAGGATTGGAACATTGGCTTGCTCAAAGATGCAAGTTTTCAAAGATTAATTTATAAACATAGAGTAAACATACGGAAGAGTAGAAACACAGCTGTAAAACTGTATCAAACCCATTAGTAATATGCAAACTAATAAACCATACAGACCAGTGATTCTCAACCAGAAAGATACTTTTTAGGATTCAGGGGAGATGCTTGCTTTTTTTCTGTTATTTAGTAACTGGCTGAAGCTGTGGCTGTGAAGGTCCGAGGCAGGCAGGAGTTCTCCATGAGGGGAAGCCAGCCGCTTTCCCCTCACTCCCTTGGAATGACAGGTGAGAGAGGCCTCACTCCAGGAGACTCTTCCAGAAGGAAACTATAACTTGGGACAAGATGGTGGCAGCTGCTAATGGACTGCGCTGCACTGCCTTGCCCTTCATTGCACCATTCCAGCTGGACCCTTGCAAAGCTGGTAAATATATTAAAGATTTGGGGTGTTCAGACTCCATGCTGACATAATAGTATCTTTCTAAAGCAGCAATTCATGGTTTTTTCAGTTTGTTTTAAAAATATGTTTCCAGTTTTTTGTTTTTTTGGGGGGGGGTTGTTTTTATACACTCTAATAAATTTATAAACATATATAGCTATATATTAAATGGAGTGCCACTAAATACACAAGTTATAGATAGGCGTCTTGAGTCTGAAAAGGTTGAGAACCACTGATATAGATTAACTTACTTACTATCACAAGTGTACCTTTATTTTAGATCCTACATAAGAATGTAGAAATGAAACTGCACCCCCCCACATGTATTATAAATCTAATATGAGGGGATTAACATGCATATTTGTTTATATAGATTTGAACTGTATAGGTTGTAGATGGGGCAGAGCAGGGAGAAAGGGGAGGGGGGCATTGCTCTCATCTACCCTAATCAAAATGGGATCAGAGGAGGAGAAAGTTGAGGTATTTTGGGTTAGGATACATGGAGGCCAGGGAGAAAGGGACTTGGTCATGGCTACAGACTGCCACATCAAGAGGAGGAGCTAGACTTGGAATTCTTGAGGCAGCTCTCAGAGGCTGTACGGTCTAGGGACATGGTTGTCATGTCATGGGGGACCTAAACTTCCCTGACATCTGCTGGGAGGAACAGTCAGCCAAATCCAATCATTCACATAGGTTCTTAACCTGCATACAGGACCTTCACTTGACACAGGAGGTGTATGGTCCCACTAGGGGCAATGCCTTACTGGACTTGGTGTTGGGTAGAGGGGATGACCCGGTAGGGAAGTTGCAGATTTGTGGTCACCTTGGGGACAGTGACCATCAATTAATCAAATTCACCATAGGTGGGGGGTGGGAAAGATGGCTAGTAGGGTGGAAGTGCTTGCCTTTAGGAAGTCTAACTTTAGTATGCTCAGGAGTTTAGTCAATGATGCACTGCAGGATAGGAGTATTGGCAACATGGGAGTCCAAGAAAGGTGGTTGTTCCTAAAGGAAGTGATCCTTTGGACGCAGAGGGAGACAATCCCATTGCAAGGGAAAGGGGGCAAAGGGCCCAAAAAACCTCCTTGGCTAAACAGAGAAATCCAGGGAAGCCTAAGGGCAAAAATAGAGCCATAGACACAGTGGAAGCAGGGGGAAGCTACAAAGGAGGGATATACCTACTTGGCCCGCACTTGCAGGGAGGCAGTTAGCAAGGCCAAAGCAACTATGGAGCTGAGGCTGGCAACAGGAATTAAAGACGACAAAAAGTCATTTTTTAGGTATGTAGGGAGTAAAAGGAAAGAGTAGGGCAGCATAGGAACCCTACTGAATAAGCAGGAGCAGTTACTGACAGGCAGGGGGTACAAAGCTAAGCTCTTCAATGAGTTTTTTGCCTCAGTGTTCCTGAATGAAGGTCAAGACAAGTCTCTTAATGGGTTTTTAGATGGACATCAGAGGGACACCAGCCCACAAACTGTTGATGCTGACTTGGCGCAGAGGTGCTTGGATGGACTGGATGCGTTTATATCAGCAGGCCCGGATGAGCTGTATCCAAGGGAGCTGAAGGAATTGGCGGTATCACAGCAGCAAAACCACTGGCATGGATGTTTGAGCGGTTGTAGCACTTGGGTCAGGTCCGAGAGGACTGGAAAAGGGCCAACGTGGTCCCTAGTTTCAAGAAGGGGAGGAAGGAGGATCCAAGTAATTATAGGCCTGTTAGTCTCACCACAATCCTTAGAAAAGTCGTTGAAAAATTATTAAGGATCATATTTATGGGTGTCCAGCAGGAAAAACAATGCAGCAGGGCAACCAGAATGGATTCGTAGCAGGTAGATCATGCCTGACTAATCTTGTTTCTTTTTATGACCAGGTCACAAAACGCTTAGATGCAGCAGAGGTGGATGTTGTTTACTTGGATTTTAGGAAGGCCTTCGATACAGTATCTCATTCCATTCTCATAAATAAATTAAGAGGCTGTGACTCAGATGGTTACACAGTCCAGTGGGTGGCAAACTGGTGTGGGGGTTGCGCACAGAGTGGTTTTGGAGGGGTTAGTATCGACTTGGAAGAATGTGGGCAGTGGGGTCCTGCAGGGCTCAGTCCTTGGACCTGTACTGTTCAATGTCTTCATCAGTGACTTGGATGTGGGCGTGAAGTGTACTCTGTCCACGTTGGTAGATAATACTAAATTGTGGGGAGAAGTGAACACACCGGAGGGTAGGGAATGATTGCAGGTGGACCTGGACAGGTTGGAAAAGTGGGCAGAACACAATAGGATGTAGTTCAGCAAGGACAAATGCAGAGTGCTGCACCTAGAACATAAAAATATCCAGCACACCTACTGGCTGGGGAATAACCCTCTCAGGAACACAGAAGCAGAAAGGGATTTTGGAGTCCCAATGGCCTCCATGATGAATACGAGTTGTCAGTGTGAGGAAATCATCAGCAAAGCTAACCACATTTTATCATGCATTAGCAGATGCATGATGAATAGATCCAAGGAGGTGGTACTTCCCCTCTATGTGGCATTGGTCAGACCGCAGTTGGAGTACTGTGTCCAGTTTCGGGCACTGTACTTTAAGAAGGATGTGGATAACCACAAGAGGGTCCAGAGCAGGGCCACTTGTATGGTTAAGGGTTTGCAGGCCACGCCCTATGAGGAGAGACTAAGGGACCTGGATTTCTTCAGCCTCCACAAGAGAAGGCTGAGAGGTGATCTCTGGGGGGCGGGGAATGACGGACACAGCAAGGAATTGGAGATGCTCTATTCACCAGGTTGCCTCTTGGGGTAACAAGGAACAACAGTCACAAACTAACAGAGAGCAGATTTAGGCTGGACATCAGGAATAACTTCTTCACAGTAAGGGTGGCCAGAATCTGGAATGGGCTTCCAAGGGAGGTGGTGCTCTCCCCTACCTTGGGGGGTCTTTAAGAGAAGGCTGGATAGGCATCTGGCTGGGGTCGATCTGACCCCAGCACTCTTTCCTGCCCAGGGCAGGGGGTCAGACTCAATGATCTGTTGAGGTCCCTTCTGACCCTAGCATCTATGAATCTAAGACTTGTAAGAATGTGTTAAAGTGGATATTTAAAGTACATCAAGAATAAAAAAAGATGTAGATTGTGTCATACCAAAAGAGGTAACCCTGATCCACTGCCAGAACTCTGTGACTGGTCAATAAGATCCTTTAAAGATTCTCCAGCTGGTATAAATGCTTCATCCTGCTCCAAATCACGATTATAACAACGTCTCTTTGCTACCCATTTACAGTAATGCCTACAAAAGAAAAAAAACACAGCACTTTATAATATAATTTTACAATTTTTTAAAAGTAGTCGGCTAAGAAAAGCTACATGTGCACCTTATTTTTTTTAAATGAACAATTTTTATTACATATTCATCTTCTAGTTTTAGAAGATGGCTTGAAGAATATTTAGAATTTTGTATGAAGATATTCCAGGATTCATGTGGATACACCAATTTTTATGAAACAAACAATATTTTCAAGATTTGAAATTCAAAATTATGCTGGTAATTCCTAAATTAGTACTGTCATTTCATCCCAGCCTATGCCAACCATCATAAGGTAGGATTTGGTAACTGTAGTAGAGTCCAAATGAACTCATGTTTATCTGGATAATGATTGAAATATCACTGATGTTAGCACTTTGAGCTCAAAATGGATGTTTCGTTAGAATTTTTTCCCCTCCTTTTCTTTTCTATTAACTAATATATAAACAAGGCACACAGGCTAATACAGGAATCATTTGCACATAATTTTAATAAAGATACATTTTGCATATTACATTCTATTGTTGCAGCACACTGATTTATAACAACTTGGCTCATGAACTAAACCCAAACGGGGTACACAATAAGCACTGTTCTTGGAAGCGTTGTGGTATTTTTGCTTATGGAGTTGTATAGTGCCAACATGGTACATTGTTCAGAAAAACAGCATAGTTTTCACACTGTTCTAGCACAGAATGTTAATTTTGATGAAATTTTACTTAGCATGTTAATTTCTATAGTTTTGACTAAGAATACTATATACCAGTGTCCATAGTAATATAATGTTAAATTTAAGTGGCTATGAATTTTAACTAAACGCACCTCCAGAATGAGACAGTTTTGTACAAAATCATGTACAAACCAAATTGTTAGTGCTAAAGCAAATATGCCTCCTTACTTGTAACAAAAGCAGCTAAATAAGATGATCATAACAATTATGCAGACTGCCATAGAAATCAACACCGCCATCCAACGAATGCTGCCATCAAAAATGCCACCTGTTAAAAAAAAAGTTGCAATATTATTTCCTAAATTGCTCTTTGGAAATTGAATCTAATCTGAAATAGTATTAACTGCATAGATATTTAGACTGTGTATTTTATAAAGAAGTACACATCCAATGCAAACTTCTAGTGTAACTGTACTTGACAATTCCAGGACTCCTTCCAGAACATGTGGCATACATAAAACGCTTTTAAAACTTTAAAGCACTGTTTTTTATTTTCTGCAGCAAATCTGACAAACACTATAAGTATGTACACATGCATTTGATAATACAAACAAAGATTTTATGGCTAAAGTTGTTTACCCACCCAAAACAATTTTCATGAATGCTGTGCCACTTTCATTTTAGTGACAATACTGATAACTTGCTCCACCGGGCATTTGATTCCAACAGATGCCAAATAGCAATACCTACCCCACTTTATCGGTCATAAAGTGAAACTAATAGGTAGTAACTTTCAAACTACAAAGAGAGGTTCTTTTTTCATCCAGTGTGTAATTAAAGTGTAGAACTCACTGCCACCAGATGTTGGGGAAACTGACAGTTTAGCAAGATTCAAAAAAGGATTAGACAGCTTGGAGGAAAGGGGCATCAGTAGCTAGTGAGCATGGGTGTCAGGGACACAGTCTATGAATTGGGATTTCCTAGACTTTAAACGCTGGAGATTGAGACAGGAGCAGTGGAAAAACTAGGGTTGTGGCAAGCTTCAGTGGCTGATTCGATTTGGAGGAGATTTGGCCTGATTTGGAGACCGAATCTCTGAATCTGAATCAAATCAGGAGACCAAGTAAAAGCTCTGAATCAATTTACAAAAGCTTCAGCCGATTTGGAGATTTGGACATAGATTAAACAGGTAGCCAACAGCTGCCTCCAGCTGGTAAGTCTGTTGGGCTTGGGGAAGGGAAAGATTGGGGCTGGGACAAGCTGCTTAGCTGGGATAGGGGGGTGTATTACTTGAGGAGGGGGCGGGATACTGAAGCAGCAGCACTGGGAACAGGGGCTCTGCCCTGCCGCCGGTTGCCTAGCTAGGGTTGGAGGGCGGGGACACAGGATGCAGGCACAGCTTGCTCTGGGTGGAAGGGGGCAAGTAGCAGCAGGGCATAGCCCCTGTTGTCAGTGCTGCCGCACCTGCATCCCACGTCCCGGTTTGAGTCCCCAGATCCTGGTTTAATTTCCCAGGGAGCTGGGGTGGCCCATGTATCAGTCGGAGCCCAGCACCACTCAGCCACAGTGGTGCCAGCTCCCAGACTGCATGCAGTGCCCATAGGACAGCTGCTGTGCAGGTGTCGGGGGTGATCCCTGCTGCCCCGCTCTATGTGTGGGTGCCAGTGCCCAGAGGCCCTGATCACTGCTCCTGCAACTGGTGAATGCAGGTGGTTTGTTTGTTTGTTCTTTAAAGTGCTTGGACTAGGCTGGGGCTGGGTGGAGGGATGGGAGCCAGGCAGGGCAGCCATGGGGGCTTCTCCTGCAGCTCTTCCCGTCTGATCCAAATCACTGCCAAACTGATTCAGAACAGTGATCTGAATCTCCGAATCAAATCACTGTCCTCCGAATCAGCCAAATCTGAATAGAGTACTTCCCATTCGCACAGGCCTAGGCAAAACCCCTTGTCATACCCAATTCACTCTCCCTTTCAGCATCCACTCTCTGCCACTGAGAGACTCAGGATACTGGGCAAAGATGGATTTACTATCTGACCCAGTAAATAGCAGTTCTTATGTTCCTGAAACACCAGTCATACAAATCATTAATGGCAACCTGAGGTCAATTTGCACATCTGACTATCACACAATTCTTGTATTTTAAAATTAATTCTGTATTTATACTGCTGAAATCTCTGTAAAAATTTTTCCATGTGGTTAGAGTAGCTGCATTTGAAGAGACATGATAGCAAAGCACCATCTCTTGTATGTCAGCGATATTTCCAGAATCCTGGATGTCAAGCCTAATTTCTCAAAAGCTGTTTTGACAAACAGAACCAACGGGGTGATACTTCCCCTCTATGCAGCACTGGTGAGTCCGCAGTTGGAGTACTGCATCTAGTTCTGGGTGCTGTACTTCAACACGGATGTTGATAGACTCGAGAGGGTCCAGAGGAGGGCCACTTGTATGGTTAGAGGCTTACAGGACAAGCCCTATGAGGAGAGACTGAGGGACCTGGATGTCTTCAGCTTCTGCAAGAGAAGGCTGAGAAGTGACCTTGTGGCCACCTACAAATACGTTAGGGGGCTCAGCAAAGGATCGGAGAGGCTGTATTCACCAGGGTGCCTCTTGGGGTAACAAGGAACAATGGTCACAAACCAAGAGACAGCAGATTTAGGCTGGACATCAGGAATAACTTCTTCACAGTAAGGGTGGCCAGAATTTGTAATGGACTTCTGAGGGAGGTGGTACTCTTTAAGAGAAGGCTGGATAGGCAACTGGGTGGGGTTATCCGACCCCAGCACTCTGTCCTACCTAGGCAGGGGATCGGACTCGATGATCTATTGAGGTCCCTTCCGGGGACTAATACTAGAAAGAACAGAGTTGAAGGGAAAAAGTGCTTGTTTCTTTGTTAAACTGCATATAATACTTCAGCTAGAAAGGAACAGAGTACAACAGAGGAGAGGGAGAATTAACTTACAGGAAAGAAAGAAGGACAGGCCATCACACTTCTTTCAGAGACCCTTAACATCAAAACATTATTAGCAGAGAGTAAGAAGATAAGCAGCAGATAGGGGGAGAGAACCAAGACCCTTGTAAAAACAGTCAATGGCCATGAGGTGACAGGTAAAAGCAGACAAGGAATGGATAATGCAGAAAAAAATAAAAACGATGATTGATGGGAGAAGAAAATCTGAAATGGAGAATACCAAATAGGAAAAAAATATTTGTGAAGTTCAGACAGAGACCGGGATTAACATATTGAAAATAAGATTTAGAATGGATGTTACAAACACATGAAGAAAGGTAAGAAAGGAATAGTCTATGGCATCACATTCCACTTCTACCTATTTTCTTTACATTGCCTCAGTTGTCAGGGTGTTACAGTGTGATAACACATGCAATATACCTGGCTTATAAGGTGGTAGGGTGGGCTGTAAATCTTGATTGCAGAAGTCAGTCCGACAGCACTCAATTGTTCGACGTAGCTGAGCTTTTGGTGAATCCTATTAAAAAGACAACACAGAAAGGAGAAAAAAAAAATCAGGAGTTTTGAAACGGCCAAACAAGAATGCAAATACAACTGTTACGGACTGCACAACTCAACCACACTTTATGCTGAGTTCACAACTGAAAACTCCCACGCTTAAAGAACTTGGCTACAGAATTAATTTTCTGAGAATGTGCAGGCAAGTTCATAACTGGAAGTAAAAAATAAATTTAAAAAGCTCCTTTAAGAAATGGAACCCCTCTGACAGTTTCAGTGTTCCCCAAATGATCTCAGTTTGGAGTTGGCAACCCACAGCCAGCCCTCCCTTCCTCTGCTGCAGGCCATCAATCCCCTCTACAGTGCCTAAGCTGCCTGCTGATGCCTCAGCCCTCCTTGCTTTGTGCCAAGAGGTCCTTTCTCATCCTACTTTGCTTACCTTCACTGTCAAATTTGGTGTTCCCCATTGCCATGCGTGATGTGAACTAGCAGCACTTGGTGGTGAGGGTAAAAGGAAGTTGCATTAGGGGGCACGAGAGTAGTCCTCAGCACAAAGCAGGGAGGGATGGGGCATCACAGAAGGGGATGATGCAGAAAGGATTGGTGGCCTGCAGTGGTGGCTGAGTTGGAGGCATCAGCCTGCCATTCTTAAAGGCTGTTGATTGAAAATAGATCCTTCAAAGGCTTGCCAAACAATCTTCTCAGTCTCTTTCTCAACCTCATTCAGTCTCTTTCAACCTTGGCTCCCCATCCCAAGTCCCATTTTCTTCATCTACCTAGTCTTGGTCTCTACTCCTCAGGCCATTTATCTCAGGCCCAGTCTACTTGTTCAACAAGTACCAGGCCACAACCAACCACTTTTTTGAGTGGAAAAATCACTGCTCTCCTGGCAGAAATTGCCAGTGCATTCAGTTTCTCTTGGAGGAAATATGTCTCCTCCAGGAGAACCATCTTCCCTTTGACAGCATTTCTCTTGCTAAAACACTTGCACACTGGACTACTCTATAATAGGGAAGAGTCAAGCAGCAACTTCCGCTGTGTCACCTTTCTCATTTGCTCAAGCCATGAACTATACTGGTGTAGCAGTTGTAACAAGCCGGGAGATGATTGCAGATGTTGGTTTAAGTTCCTTACTTTAATACATTCTGTTGACCCACTGGAATTCATCTGCTGTTCCTGATTTCTTTGGGGAGAACAGCTAGATATTGCTTTCAGTTGCCTGCTTAGCTGTACTGTTTATTTAATGATGGCCTTTATTTGCGATGTCCACAACAATCACAAAATCATAGAAAATTAGATTGGAAGGGACCTCAGGATATCATCTAGTCCTACCCTCCAGCATATCTGTTATTCCCTCCAACTTGGTGTCAACTGCAAACTTGTTGAGGGTGTACTCCATCCCATCTTTCAGATCACTGATGAAGATAGTGAACAAAACCAGCCCCGAGACCGGCCCCTGGGGCACTCCACTTGATACCTGCCAACTAACACAGGTGTAGACTAAATGGGGGCCCTAAACTGAAACAGTGGGTTTTTAATAACACTGCTTCAATTTAGGGCCAATTAAACCCCCATGTCGTGGACACACCCTGCTGACTTACCTGCCTCTCCGGTGGTGGGGAGGGGAGGGCGAGCTGCTGGCAGGCAGAGCAGTTCCTGGGCTGCGGTGGGGGGGCCTGGCGCTTACCTCCATGGCAGCAGTGGCCCCTCTCCCAGGCAGCCCCCAGCTTGGGCGGTCCCAGGGGTCACCATAGGTGCAGAGGGAAGTACCAGGCCCCTTCACAACTCACGCAGGCAGGCAGGCTGGGGGATCAGGCTCTCTGGTTTTCTTGGGAGAAGCCTGCTTTCCCAGGCTGCTGCCAGGCTGCCTGAAGAGCCCCTGAGCTGCATGGAGCCTAGTGCTTTGCTCTGCAGCTGTAGGGGCAGCAAACTAAAACTCCTTGGACTACTTGGTCACAACTTCCTCTGAACTTGTGAATCTGAGAATAAAAGCAGATGCTCCCAAGTAAGATTTGTCATTTGCTTATAAATTGCCCACAAATTTGAATCACCACAGAAGAGCAGTACTGACTCTTGCTAAATGTCCTCACAAGTCTATTAACCATCTATGTATGTGCTAACAGTGACTCATCTACTTGAGGACAAGAATCTCTTTCATCAAACTCCAGAAGTGACATCAAGTTTGTCTCATGCAATAGGTTGATCACCTTAGGGCATACATAGATGTAACAGCTGTATTGGTATAAAAAGACACCAACATAATCCATATGTTACAGCTGTTCCAGAAGTAGCAATACAAGTGCAGTACAAAACTGTTCCAAACTGATTCGATCAGGATCCAGGTGAGGGCAATTTAGTCAGTTTGTATTCCTACATGTTCATGCAGACATAACTGCTATGGCATAACAGCTGATGCATGCTTAAGAGCAGACACTAACCCTTGCTTTTTAAAGCAGCTAAAATGTATGCTTGTCCATACCCATAAGTAATTTCAATGCCAGAGCGGCTGAGACTATATAACATAGGGCAGTTCAACAGGTCATCATGAAGCTGGTCATGATCTCTCTAATGGCAGGCTACTACTTTCCTTACAAGTCAAACAACTTAGTCACCATTAATCCAATGCCTTATTAGGCAACAAGTATACGATGATGCAGATATATCTGGTTCAAAGCACTAGCACATGATCAATTACAGAACTGTGGAATACAGAGTGCTTCATGACAGTTTTACCCGAGTCAGTGAGAGGCACTAACTGTTAGACTGAAAGTCAGATGTACTTTTATAGTGCCCCTTAAACAGCCACACAGGCCAGTGTAAGAGCATCATGACAAATTCAAACTCCAGAAAAAACTTGCTGGAAGCACTTCCTGTAGTATTAGAAGCTTCAGCTGATGACGAGACAGCCTGGAAATATCTTTAGGGTGCAGTGTACAAGGTGGCTTTGGATACTTAGGTTATTACAAGAAAATATGCATTGAACTTGTGCATCAAGCAGCTCTGCTCAACAGTCTTATATGATTGCAAGACATCCACAATATATCACTGCCATGCCAGAAACTTGATCACTTTCACATGCATTATCTTCATACCAAGATTAAATGGTGGGAAAAAGTTCCGAATACTAGAATCCTTAAAAAGTTCTGGAAGTTGGTGGTTGCAATGGTATGAACAACTTGTTTGTCTGGGCAACCTAAGATCACCCAAGATAATATTTTATTACAACCTAAGGTAAGAACCGCTGCTCCCATGGTGGTCAGTACGAAGAGTACAAAAATACCATAACATACAATCTGAAAGTGTGCTGTGTTGACACCAACTGTTGACTCCTAACAGTTGGAAAACAACAGCTATGCTTGCTAGGACTGTACAAGGCAATTGCAATTTCAGGTCTCAATAGACTATTTGAAACCAGGCATAGCAACCCCTTGTGAAAAGTCTGAGCAGTGCAAAGCAAGAACAGAGCAGCCTGCACCGGTTATGGACAATTTCAGTTATCCCATATGCAATGTCTGCATCCTAAAATTAGTCTGTTCTCACACATATGTATTCAATATTAGTGTTTACTGAATTCTAATGCGTCAACATCAATGCAACGCTCCATCAATACAGTGGAACATTTCTTTTTCTTTTAAATTATGTATTTAATTATCAAAGTTTAAATTATATATTTAATTATCAAAGTCAAAATTTTCAGAAGCGATTAACAATTTTGTCCAACCTGACATCCCTGAAAATACTCATTTTCAGAAAGCATGCGCTTAAAGTTTTCTGATAATAACACACCCCTTTTAGAATATTTCGAGCTGGACACCCAGAGACAAAAGGTTCTAAAATGACTGGTAATTCTAAAATGACTGGTAATTGGGGAATTATTGACCCATGTATATAGCATTGTCCCTCTTATCAGATAAAATTTATTTCCAGCTCAGTTCTTATCTGTTCTCTCCCGTTTTGAATGCATTCATATTCATATTTGGGCTCCGAGCCTTCAGCTGATGAGTTGGTGTCCATTCGAGTATAGGATAGGGGCTCCCGATGTCTGAACAGCTTGATTTCTCAGTAGCATCTACTACAGCAGGGATGGCCAATCTCTGGCATGGGTGCCAGTAGTGGCACAGGCAACTACTGTGTGTGGTATGTGGCAGTTCAGATGGGGGATAGGCAATGCAGTGGCAGATAGGGCAGAAAGCAACGTAGCAGATCAGGCAGGGGAAGACAATCCAAGGGGCCCTTGGAGAGGGTCCGGGGCCAACTTGTGACACACCTACAAAAAGGTTGGCCCCAACAGTATTACAGTAATGGGAATTTACATGAATTCTTATATGCTGGTTATTATCTGCACAGATTCAACTACCTGCATCTAGCCTTTGGGACAATTTTAAAGATAACGTCTTGTTTGTACCTTGCACTGGAAGTCTGAACCTTCATACTTCATACATCCTGAAGCAAGTGTAGGTTCTCCATGTTCATCTTCTTCAACAATTGCAAAGCAATGCCCATTAGTTCTAGAATAAATAAAACCATTTCAGTTTACCAAAGGCTGTGCAACATAATTCCAAGTGCTAACTGCGTGTGCAGACTTCACTGTTTCTCCTCCTAAAATAATCAGCCACAGAATAAGACAAGTAAAACACAAAGAGCAACTTTGCCTTGTCTGAATTAAGTAAAATGACACCAATGGGAACACAATGTCAGAGGTATGTACTTTTAATATAAACTTCTTAATTTCAAATGCAAACAGAAAAGCTCCCAATCTTCAATAATAAAAATTGAGCAAACCATTATTTCAGAGTGTGTGTGTGTGTGCGCGCATGTGATTGTTCCAGTTACATAGTCTGAAATCTTAAGCACTCTCTATCTTTGAGATATGTTTCTTTTTGTCGGACTGTGTGATATACAGAAAAATCAGCCGAGAACCTGCAGGGAAAAGATTTCAGTCCACCCTTTTTGAGAGTCCATATTAAATTAGCCCTACCACAAATTTTTAAAATGTTATGGGGCAGAATTCTCCCACACTCTGAAGAACATCTACCTGCACCATCCATTATGAAAAATAAAAATTAAAAACCATGCTGTATTAGCAATATACTGAACATATTTTTAGGGGCCAAAATCTTCCCCTTTCATTTCAAATTATATTTGGTTTGTTTTGCCAAAGATTTAACTCAAGTTTACATTTAATTTATGTTTTTAAAACTGAGCACACTAAAGATATGAAGAAGAATTAGGACTTCATAGAAGTTCTTTTCAACAAAAATACTGCATACACATATTGTACAAATGTTATTAATTCTCTCATAGATTATAGGATAAGTTCATACCCACTAGCTTTCCTTAAAATTTTACGGATCATGCTAAAATCCAAACACCAGGGGGCGATAAAAACCAACAAATTTTCTGATATTATAAAACTATTTAAAGAAATCTTAATTGTTATCTCCTCTAGTTTACTACATCCATCTGGAAAAAGTGCTACATAAAAGTTTAGGTTATAAAATTCTAAAAAAGAGCTTGTTCTAAAGATACTGAACTTAAAAGATTTAATCCTTCAAAGATACTAAATTCCCTAAATAGTTTCACACACAAAAAACTGTAATGTAAATATTACATGACTGTATAATATACACTCAATTAATTGATGGCAGACCCTGCTACTTTGCTTACTGTAACTCCTGTAAAAGTCCTCAAGGCATTTTATGAACATTAACTATTTTTAATGCCACAAGTCCTCTCTAGGGTAAATGATGACTATTTTCTTTTGACAGACAAGTGTCTGAGGCTAGGTACAAAAATTACACATAAACCAGTATAAGTGATCGGAAACTGGTTTAAACTGGTAACAGATCAAAAGGTCAGACTACACAGACTCATTTAAAAAAATGGTAGAATCCAGCCCACAATAAACCTAAATGGATGTAGAATCAGATTTAATACCTTTACGTTAGACCGGTCTATTGAACTTACATTCCAGATCCCCTACTGACTCAACTTAGATGTCCTCTGGCATCTCAGCATCCTTTGCTGGCCACCACTAATTCCCCTTTCAGGCTGGACAGCTAGCTTCTGCCTGTGTTCATCTGTTCAGGCTGAGCACCAGGGCTGGCCCCAGCCCTGGAATATGTCACAGAGCTTCTGCTCCCCAGCCCTGCATCCATGGGGAGAAAATCAGAAGCCCCTGCCTTCCCCCAAAACAGCTGGAGGGACCATGTGGCAGGGGCTGCCCCTCTCTCCAGCTGACCAGCCCAGTGCAGCTTTCGTCCCCAGCCGCAGGCCCAGCAACTGTTAGTGACTGGGGATAAGTGGGGAAAAGCTGCCCATTGCCTTCTGGTCTTGGCCAGTGCTTGACTCCTCCTACCGAAGGGTGAACATATGTTCTGTTCATTTCTGATCCAATCTAAGCAGCTTAGAGAAACCCATGTAGATTGGATTGATTCTGCCTTGGGCTTTCTGTAGGTCTGTACTTAGCCTAAGGGTACAGACAGCTATAACACTTAGAACAGTTTAAACCCAAGGACCATAGATGTAAAAGCCTGCTAAACTGGTTTAAAGCCACCTGGAACAGTTTAGAAGTGTACTTGGAAAAATCAGGTACTATTTTAAGATGGTTTACTGAAATCAGTTCAGTGTTATTTGTGGATACCAAGTGTTTCATGATGGGAGTCTGGTCAGTCCTCTAAGCACCACCTTCCCTTTCCCAAACTGCTGCAACTGGCAGCTGTTATGCAGCTAGAACCATACAGCCACCCCACCACTCCACCCCACACCATGCTTCTTGTGCACCATTTTTTGTTTTAAATCAATAAGCTACTGCTTTGTCAATAAAAGCTATCTTTCTAACAACCAGCTGTGTCCCCACTGTCTACTTAACTGGAGTCCCATGATTCTCCCCGCCTCTCCAAAGTAAAATGTGTGGGACCAAAACCACTGCCCCTCCTCACTCCCCCACAGCAAGGCATCCTAGGCTGGGTATTCATTCTTACTCCCTGGTATGAGAACCACAGTATTTCATTAAAGTGTGAACTGCTTCCCAAACAGTGCCACGTGAGAATGGTTCAATTTTATCATGTGTCAATGCCCTGGCTCACGAGAATCATAGACAAATTCACAATCATGGAGATGCAAGAACTCTGCCACAGAGCCAGAAATACAAATTATATTCTCTTGATTCCTAGAGGTGCACCAATATAAAGAAAATTGACTGTATCGGAAATTGGCCTGATGTGGCCAATAATTCAGCCGATAAATGGCCTGTGCATGTACGCAGCCGCAGTGCAGCATGTAGGTGGTGAGGAGCAAGGCCCAGCAGCTTGGAAAGCTGCATCCAGCTGGTAAGTCTGTTGTGGTGGAAGTGGGGGTGCAGATCAAGGCCCCTGCAGTGAGGGAAGGAGTGGGGCTGGGACAGGCACTGTCCAGCAGGGTGAGGCGGGTACAGGACAGAGCTGCAGGGGATGGGGGGTGGCTCCTACTACTGCGTGCATCTCGGAAGGACGCTGAGGGCATGTGCCCCACAGATCTGTGTGGGGCAGGGTGCAGCTGCAGGCTGGGGCCAAAGCAGTGCCGGGCTCTTTTCGGCAGGGGCTGGGCTGTGCGAGCTATGGCAAATTTTGAGGTGGCTGCAACCCGCCTCTCCCCCGAATATCCCCTCTCTCAAGCACAGCCCAGCTCAGCCTCTGCTGGGAAGAGCTTAGTGCAGCTTGTAGTGGCAGCCTGCCCTGCCCCGTATAGATCCAGCTTCCCTCACCTCCCCCCCAGTGTCCTTCCAGGGTGCGCGCAGCAACGGGAGCTGCCCCCCTGCACCCCGCTCCACCTGGGCAGCACCTATCCCAGCCTCATTCTCCCTCACCGCCCCACTACCGCCCTCACTGCTCTCCCTTCACCCTTTCCTTCCCCTCCCCCACCCCTTCCACCACAACACACTTACCAGACAGAAACTGCTCTTCAAGCTGCCGGGCTGCGTATCAGAAATCAGATTGATTTTGGCTGATATGCCTTCTTAAAAACTGGCTATCAGTATCAGCCCCAAATCAGTATCAGCCCCAAAAATCTCTATCAGTCCACTCCTACTGATTACAATACTCCTCATTAAGTTTCTACATGAGAAAGCTGACACATTTATGTAAAAGGATGTGTACATGTTCTGCTTAATAACTATTTCAAAGTGAATGGTCAAACTTACAAGACCACCCCCTGATTGTGGCAGTGCACCCCCTGTGCAAAAGTGCCATCGACACTACCGGCAGTGCCTGCAGACGGTTGCCGCTCCCCGCCCCCCGCTGCTGACACTGTCAGCAGTGTCTGTGGGCAGTCTGTGATTGCCACTGGCCACCGCTGCTGGTGTCTGTGGGGTGGTCGCTGACCCCTGGTCAGTGCTCGCCACCCCCACCGCCACCACTGATAGCATTGTGGCTGCCTGCAAGAGCTCCCCACTTGCCACTGCCACACTCCGGCCACCGACAATGCTGCCGCCACCCGTAGGAGCTCACTGTGCCCCCTCCAGCCTCCAGCTGCACGTGGCATTCATGTACAAGTCAGTATTATTAAAATATGTCATGTTAGGTCTTTCTGGAATACAGCATAAAATTATTTTAGATTTCTAATTACCAAGGGAGAAGGGAGAGAAAGAGCTAAAATAAGAGGTCCAGTGTGTAGGTTAAGAGCTAGGGATCGCAAGGGAGAGGGAACAGAAAAAATTTCAAAACATTCTAAATTATTTTCAAGCATCATAGAAATGTTTGCAAGTTAAGTCTGCTGTTCCATACTGGACATGTAGTGACATGAATAACTTCTGGTATGTCAGCACCAGATTCCCTAAATATAATTACAAATTTATTTTAGACTGCTGTGGGAAACACTGACTGATTTGCTTGGCAGTTATGCCACTTTGTGAGCACAAGCATGGTAACTTTACACTGGATGAAAACAGATGCTGGAAAATTTTCCTTCCAGTAAATAGAAGATCACACAGGAACCCTAGTCCAGTTTTCTTCCTTTGTTGAAAGAAGGTTTGTTGGGGAATGTATTAGGGTGAAGAAGGGAGAAATATCTCCACTATGTCCTCTCCTTTGCTGGCCTACAAGTAGCATATGGTAAGGCTGTTCCTGTATAGCCTAAGGCCTGGTGATCCCAAACACAGAACCTCTAACAAGCTTTCCCATTCAACTCTTAAATGAGGATCATTTAAACAGCAGCATTCTCTTATTTATACTTTTACTAAAATATATTTTCTGAAGTAAAACAAGTATGCAATCAACACAAAGCTATTCTATTAAAACTTAAGTCTATCAAAGATAAATGCTATCTTGCTTCTTTACACACACTTTTGGTACCTTGTTCAAAGGCTCTCCTTGGTTTTTCCTTTTCCAATTCATTCCTTATCTCTACTACTGATGCATTTGTAACATGAAAAAGCATTGCATAATACAGAGTTATATGAAGTTTTTTGTACTTGTGACAGCAAGATGCAGGTAAATTGACAAGCTATCACAAGAAAATTTTGTAGAAAAAACAGGCTGACAAAGACCTAAAAGGCTATAAACAGATGTTCATTTCTACTGGTGGAAATTTCTCAGAAATCTTTCTGGGGGAGAGAGTGTACAGATATTCCACTGCCCCCTCACTTCTGCTCTTCCTGCCTTCCTCAGACCAGGGTAATCCTAATCTGGAGACAGTATGGGAAGTAACACCTGCTTCATTCCTCCCAGACCCTGGGGGGAATGGAATAGTGAGGAAAGTCCCTCCCTTGTGGCGGCGGGGGGTGGTCTGGGCAGGGAACAGTTTCTTCCACCCCATTCCTGGTCTGGGAGCTGAGCAGAGGGAGCAATACAGCAAATCCCCCAGCCCCTTCCCCAAACCAGGTAGTGTCTCATCTTCCCAATCCCAGTCCAGGAGTCAAAAGGGAGCAAAGAGACAAAGCCCGCAGCTGGGAGTGCCGTTTGGGGAAGAAGGGAGCAACAGTGGCCGCTCCTCTCTTGTCCTAGACCAGTGTGGGAGGGGACGGGAGAAGCAAGGCAAAGCCCCCATGCTCCCTCCCTAAGCCAGGCACCTCCTGATTTGGGAGAGACAGGGAGCAGGGGTGGCTGCTCCAGGAAGGCTTTGCACCCCATTTTTCCCCTCCCTTTTTGGGCTGGTCCAGGAAAAGAGGGGGAAATCAGGCAGGGAGAATTGAAGAGCTGCTCCTACGCTCTATTCCTGGTGTTACAAGTGGGTGAGTGCTTTGTCCCGTCACCCCAGAGAGAGCCTCTCTTGGCCTGGTCCCCACCTCACTGGCTTCCTGTTGGCCCCACACCATCCAAAGCTGAACTGTGAGAGTGGCGATTTACAATCCAGCAGAGCCATGAACTACGCTTAGGGATGCTCTCCCCAAGATACTTCCTAGTCCCACTGGCTTTTAAATTATGCTAGGAGTGGAAGGGAGCACTGGACAAAGCCCCCAGCCCTCTTCTCACTCTGGGGTCTCTGGTGTGAGAAGCAGGCAACAGGCTTTTAGCACTGCTACCTTCACTCAACTCTTGGCTCCTGAGAGTCAAGCAGATGGAGTTGCGTGACAAAGCCCCTGCCTGCTTCTCACACCAGAGTCCCTGGAATCTGAGGAACTGGCAGGAAGTAGTTAGCAGCTGCTTCTTTTCCCACCTCCTGGTCTATGGAAGGGGAAGGAGCAGCTGCCCCCTTCCATAGATCAGAATGCTCCAAGTCTGTGGTGACTCTGGTCAAAGGAAGGTACAAGAGCCTCTATCCCCAGCTCAAATCCTCCTGGGCCCTGGATGTAGTTAAGCTAGGAGACAGTGTACAAACGTTCACTCTCCCAGGAGAAACTTGCCCAGGACCAAACTCGCCCTGGTTGAAGTCATCTTATTTTTCTTTCAAAACTGCCATTTCTGGTCCGGAAAAAGGAGCATGAAGGTTTGCATGCTTTTGGTTTCTACTAGTAGAAACTGAACATCTGTACATCATTAGTGACAGCCTTCAAGAGATGCTCAACACTAATGAGCAAGAGAAACTGCCAAACTCTTATATCTTGTGTACAATACTTACATGCATGTATTATTAATGGCATCATCTGGGCAATGTCCTGAGCAGTAGCACTTCAGAAAAGGTAAGGTGTCTTCTGGAGCCAGCGTTACTCCATTTGCCTGTTTCTTCTGGTCAGGATTTGTCTTCATTCCTGTGCCATGAAGCATACTATCTAGATTTTGCCCTGTGCATCAAAAAACATAAAAGGAATGATTCACGTATGTTCCTCCTTTGCAACTGGATAAAAATTTCAGAGTGAAATCCAAAACAGTAAAAAATGTAAATGTAGATCTGATTATACACCATGTAGAAGAAACCTCTCAAATGTCTTGTTTCAGTAACCTTGTGTAGGGTAAGGGTAACTATTTTATTCAGAAATACTTATCAACTGAATTCTTAGATATCTGGTTTAGCCAGCAGATCTCATTTATTTTCTGATTGTGAAAAGCATTAAATGAAAAACTGAAAAAAGGGTAACCACTTTTAAAAGCTCATCTGCAATATAAGAATTAAAAGAATTTTCTCATTTCTTTCAGAAACTGTCCTTTTTATTCACGTATTACGTGGACAAATGTACAGAAGGGCTTGACAAAGATGTTACTTTATGAATGATTGCAGGTACTTAACACACAGTTTCTTACATGTTAAGTAAAACTGATCTGCAGCCAATTTAACTGGATTTTAAATCCTGAAGAGTAGCAGTAGTAATTCCTGCCACGCTTAAGGTTTTCAGACCTTTGAGAAATCTTCAGTGTTAATTTTCATTTTCACTCAATGTAGATGCCATGAAATATATATCCATACATAAAACTGCTTTAACAGACTGTAAACAGTGCTAAGTAACATTGCAAATAGTCCTAGAATTCTCAGACTAAGGCCTCTGTGAAAGACCTTATGAGGGGAGGTTGAGAGATCTGGATCTCTTCAGCCTTCACAAGAGATGGCTGAGGGGAGACCTTGTAGCCACCTTTAAGTTTATCAAGGGAGGACAACAGGGAATTGCTGATGTGCTGTTTACCAGAGCGCTCCAGGGAATAACTAGGAATAATGGGTGTAAACTAGTGGAGAGAAGATTTAAGTTAGACATTAGGAAGAAATTTTTTTACAGTAAGGGTGGCCAGAATCTGGAATGGGCTACCAAGAGAGGTAGTACTATCACCTAACTTGGAGGTCTTCAAGAGGAGGCTAGATAGGCACCTGGCTGGGGTCATCTGACCTCAGTCCTGTTTCCTGCCAGGGGCAGGGGATCGGACATGATGATCCACTGTGGTCCCTTCCTACTCTACAATCTATGAATCTATGAACTGAGTATCACTTCAGGTTGCTGGAGTGCAAGTAGAAAGAGACACTGGTCATGGTAGACAATTATGAACAGAGTTACTAGCTCATGTGCCTGCTAACTTTATTCCCCAGCAGCTGCCTCATTGAATGTCTTCTCTGTTTCCTTTTAAACCAAACTACCTACATAACTTCCCCAAATAAGGGAAATGTTTCTCTCATTCCCTGATCTACTTCTACTGTTTCCAATGCCACAGATCCTCAAAGTGTGAGTTATCAGAGATTTGCAGACATTACACATATTTAGTGCTAGAACTGTGACCATTTCCAAAGGTTGGGTTGGAAGCTCAAGGTAAAAGAAGACACACGTGTGTGTGTGCATGTGCGCAAGTGCGTATGGTACTGATGGAAGAAACCACATGCAACTCAGTGAAGGGAAGGAGCACATCTTGAAAAGCAAGGCTTTTACTAAACTGCATGTATTCTTTCTGCCTTCAGGTGCTGGGTGCCAAAAAAAATGCCTGCTACTGACTGGTTCATATGGCTCCCTGTCACATTTACCAAGCACTAACCTTAGAGAAGTAAGAATATTTTTGTAACACTGCATTTCATTCTTTAAAATTTAAAAAAGGTATGCTAGATGAGCCCTTGCACTTTTTGCAGTTAAACGTGAAAATAAACACACATGAAACTTAATCTTATTGCATTAATCAACATACAGATTTCCATCTTTCCCTCCAGATTAGCAGAGCATACTGTGTGTATTTTCTAGCTTTAATTATTTGAAAGAAAACACTTGCAGAAAGTTTGCTTGGTTCAAGCAATTCAGAAAAAACATATCCCTCCAAAATAACAAAACATTACAAAAAGACTTACTATCTTTTATATATTCTTTTCATATTATATACAAATATTTGCTTTTAATCAATCTTGATGTTGTTAGTAATAAATATTTAAAATATGTTCTTATTATTAAAGAACTGCGTGTTCTATATGGCCTACTACATCTATTTGTACAGTAGGTATCCCTGATTTACTTGGCAAGAGTTCATTTAATCTCGCTCCTTTTTTACTTCTCTGTGCTATGGTTTCTTTCCCTGCAAAGTCTGAAAAACAATTTTTAATACTCTTGCTGTTGACAGTGCCATACGCTTTAACTTTCGCATTCAAGAACAAAGGCATAATGGACAAGCAGCTGTGTTTTGAAGGCTTTGGCATGTGTTCAATTTGTGCCATTCCAACACAGGAATGTTGTGCTGTAGCAGAACTTGGGATGTAAGATGAGAGGAACATGCTCGATGTGCCTGTCTCAGTGTACAGTACTCAGACTCCACCACTAGAGGGACATGGAGCAGATATTTCAGCACACCTTGGCTCAGTTAATTCCTGCGAACAGTGCAGAGGAAAGCACTGATTGACTGCCTGGCTGACTGCTCCTAACTCATGGGGGAAGCTGATGCTTCTGGAGCTGCATGGCTCTGAGGCTCCAGGGGCTGTAGGGCTTTGGGGCAGGAGGATGGGAACTGAAACTCAGGGGGTCAGACGGTGGTGGCAAGGCACTACCTTGCTCTTTCCCTGGGTACCCCAGTAGAATCTTACCCCCATGTGCTGTGGGCCAGTTCACAGCTCATTGGGACAATTACAGGTTAATTTTTGCCTCCAGAGCAGGGAGCAATGCATTATAGAATGGTAGAGCAAAGTGGTATCTCCTTGGAGTAGGCATTTGTCTGATCTGTCAAAGATACCACTCTCCAGAAATAAACCTCAACTGATAGGGCAAAATTCTGCAACTCCTTTCTCATGCTTGCAACATCAAACAAGGCTTGAATACTTCTGCTCACATGTTGGGATCAAAGTATTTGGAACATCAGAAATTGAACTTTTTTCCTCCCTTTGTAGAACTACAAAGCAACAGGCTTAAATAACAGCAAAGCAAATTTAGATTATATCCCAGGAAAAAAAACTTTCTAACTAAGAACAGCAGGACAATGGGACCTCCTTCACTGGAAGTTTTCAAGAGGCTTTGAATAGGTTAGTTATTAGTAAACATGCATCTTGCAGGGGCCTAGATTAGAGGACCTGCATACTCCCTTTCAAAACCTATGTTTCTATGATTTCCTAAATAAAACTTTTAAAGTCATTTGTTGTTAAATGTCAGAAGACTTACTTTTTGAAGTCCCCTACCTTTATGATCTGCAGAGCTACAAACACTTGGACTGCATCCTCCTTGGGAAGTCCATAGTTTCATAGTAGGAGGGACCTGATCAGATCATCTAGCCTGACCCCGTCACAGGCAGCAATGAATGCTGGGTTCACAAAACCCCAGGCAGGTGATCATCTAACCTCTTCTGAGTTTGCCCAAGGTAGGGGTGAGGACCACTTCTCGAGGAAGTTGGTTCCAGATTTTGGCCATCCTAACTGTAAAATATTGCCTCTTGATCTCTAACCTAAACCTATTCTCCATCAACTTATTACCATTGTTCCTCATCAGCCCAGGAGAATAGGGCTCTTGCTATTTGCTGATGATCTCCCCTGATGAGTTTGTAGGCAGCCATCAGGTTTCCCCTCAGCCTCCTCTTGCAGAGGCTGAACAGGCTCAGGTCCCTCAGTCTCTCCTCACAGGCCCTGTCCTGCTGCCCACTCACCAAGTGGGTGGCCCTCCTCTGAACCCTCTCCAGGCTGGCCACACCCTTTTTAAAGTGCAGCACCCAGCACTGGACGCAGTACTCCAATTGCGGCCTGACCAATGTCACATAGAGGGGGAGTATCACCTCTCCGGACCGGCTTGAGATGCATCTTCGGATGCATGACAAGGTATGGCTGGCCTTGCTGGCTGTAGTCTGGCATTGGCGGCTCATGTTCATCTTGGAGTCAATAATGACTCCAAGATCCCTTTCCGCCTCTGTGCTTTCAAAAGGGGAACTCCCCAGCCTATGTATGCTGTGGATTAATTCTCCCAAGGTGCAGCACCCTGCATTTCCGTAAGAACTACTTCATCCATAAGAACTACTTCACAGTCAGGGCAGCCAGGATCCGGAAGCAACTTCCAAGGGAAGTGGTGCTGGCTCCTACCCCGGGGGGTCTTTAAGAAGAGGCTTGATGCCTACCTGGCTGGACTCATTTGAGTCCAGTTTTTCTCTTGCCCAGGCAGGGGATCGGACTTGAAGATCTACAAGGTCCCTTCCGACCCTACTTCTATGATTCTATGATTTGTCTACACTGAACCCCATCCTATTCTCATCTGCCCACTTTTGTAGTCTGTCTAAATCTAGTTGCAGCCTCTCTCTTCCTTCAAATGTGTCCACCTCACCCCACATCTTAGTGTCATCAGCAAACTTGGACAGCGTGCTTTCCACCCCCTTGTCCAAGCTGCTGATGAAGATGTTAAACAGTGTGGGCCCGAGAACCAAGCCCTGGGGTACCCCACTCTTCACATCTCGCCAGTCTGAGTACAATCCGTCCACCACTACCCTCTGGGTACATCCCATCAGCCAATTTTTTACTCATCCAATTGTGTAGGCATCAATGTCACAGTCAATTTATTGATGAGAATGGGGTGAAAGACAGTGACAAAGGCCTTCTTAAAGTCTAGAAAGACTATGTTCACAGCAACACCATCATTCAAGGATTTAGTTACTTGGTCATAAAAGGCAATCAGGTTGGTCAGGCAGGACCTGCCTTTGATGAACCCATGCTGTTTGCCCTTGAGCATGCTCTCCCCTACTGCCCCACAGAGAAGTGCTCCTTGAGGATTCTCTCCAAGATCTTCCCAAGCACTGAGGTGAGGCTTACTGACCTATAGTTACTTGGGTCCTCTTTCCTCCCTTTCTTAAAAATTGGGTCCACATTAGGTAGTTTCCAATCCTTCGACACCTGGCCAGATGACCATGAATACTCATACAGCCAGGCCAAGGGCTCCGCGATAACCCCGACCAGCTCCCTCAACACCCTTGAGTGGAGGACATCTGGATCTGCAGATTTAAAAATGTCTAGGCCTTCCAGAAGATTCCCAACTACATCGGCCTTGTCCGAAGGCCTGACAGAGCTATCCCTGAGATTGTCCCTACCTCTGGTAGGAGGGATGTCCTGGTCCCTGCTCAAGAAAACAGAGGCAAAGAAACTGTTATAAATATCAGCTCTCTCATCTGGTGTAGTCACAGGATTACCATTTGAGTCTTGCAGGGGCCCTACATTGCCTGGTGCCCTCTTCTTGCTCCCAATGTACTCAAAAAAGTACTTTCTGTTGCCCTTAATCCTGCACGCTAGCCTGAGTACCATCTCTGTCTTGGCCTTCCTAATAGCCGTCCTACACTCACGGGCAGAGGAGGAGTACTCCTCCTTGGTGATAGCTCCTCCCTTCCACTGGTTGTATGCCCCCCTTTTAGTCCTCAGGCATTCCTGAATGCCCTTGCTTAGCCAAGGGGGTTTCTGAGCACTCTTACCCCCCTTGCTTCTCTCAGGGACTGTTGCCCTTTGGGCCTGGAGGACTGTTCCCTTAAGGTACAACCATCCCTCATGGACTCCCATCTCCTCTACCTTCTGGGCACTCAGTGCCTCCCCCACTTTTCTCCGAAGCCCACTGAAGTTGGCCCTTCTGAAGTCAAGGGCTTTAGTCTTGTTTTAAGCCCTTGACACTCTGCGCTGGATAGTGAATTCCAGCAGGTGATGATCGCTATTGCCCAGGTGGTCAAGGACCTGCAGTCCCCTCACCAGGTCATCCCCAGTGGCCAGGACCAGGTCCAGAAAGTTATTACCCCTAGGGGGGCTGTGCACCTCCTGGGTAAGGTGAAGGTCCTGTAATACAGCCAGGAACCTATGCGAGCAGTCAGACCTGGCTTTCTGCTCCTCCCAGCAAGTGTCTGGGTAGTTTAGGTCACCCATGACAATAACGTCCCTTGACCTAACTGCCTCCATAAGCTGACTGGAAAAGTCCCGGTCCAGCTCTTCCCCCTGGTCAGGTGGTCTTTGCCATAGTTTTTTTCCCTGCAAAATTAGCCAAAGTGTGAACTTTGCTGTAAGGGCAAAAGACAGGGTAGATTTGCATCATATAGACTAACTAAATCAAAGATTCATAAGCATCAGCTTGTTTCATTACGTGTTAGCAAGGGACTGATTTAGTTGGTCTGTAAAATGCAAATTTACCCTTCCTTCTGCTTGAGTTCACACTGATTACCTCTCTCTGCTGTAAAACCATACTAATCCACATTACTGTCTCCCTATGAAATTGGCAGAAGGCAGGGTGGGGTGGCACCTCTGAGACCATCTTGTTCATAAATTTGTAAGTGTAGGTTTTATAGGTGACTGCCTAGTTTTTCAGATGCTGTATGAATGGACTTGCAGAGTGCAGGCATACTAAACAGAAAGGAATGAAGTAACTTAAATACAAAGGATATGGAAAAGGGGAGAGGAGACTGCTGAGAGAGGTGAAGGTAGGTTTAAGGATCAAAGAAATAAACAAGCAGTTAACCCACTGAGGGACATAATGGCTATAAAACAGGGGTGGGCAAAATCCAGCTTGCAGGCCTGGCCCATGTGCCATTCAGCCTGAGGCACATCCTGCTGCTCCTGGGCATGCAGCAGGGCTGGGGCAGCTGTGCAGCCGGATTCCATTTCCCAGCATCCCCAGTGCCAGCCCTGGGCCCCATAGAGACTGGGCAGGGCCCAAGCCCTGGGCTAAGCACATGGCGCCGGTGGCCAGGAAAAAACTGCTGCAGGGGGTGGGGGGAGGGAGGAAGGCATGCATGCTGACCTGGCTTGCAACAACTCCTGTGTGGCCTGCGGACCCAAATAATTGCCCACCCCTGCTATAAAAGCGAATTCAGGTAATGCAGTAAAAAAAAAAAACAGTGGCATATGGGAATAGAAGAGAGACAACACCTAGAAACCCCCTCTGTGATAGTACCAATGCCAGAGACAATGGAGCTTCCTGTGTTGCTAGGTTTGTGGATCTTCGGTAATAAATAACAGGTGCCTAGCCTTGGTTCCTGGAGGGTGGGATCATAAATTCTCTTCTGTTTTCCAGAGGTAGTGTTTTAAGAGGTTCTGTAGTTCCCTCTTGTACTGGTCAAGTTTCCTCTGGTATTGTTCATAAGATCCAAAGACAAGTGCTGTGCTAGAAAGTTGTCTCTCTGCTTCCTGCATGCATGCTTTTTTTGTCCATGCTAACTTCCTCCCTTCTCCCCCATCACCCTGTTGTGTGATAATGATATACTGGAGCATATTCTAAAGAAAGCTATTTGCAAGCATCTGGAGGAGGAAAGGCTGATCTCAAGCAGCCAATATGAATTTACAAAGAACAAATCGCGTCAAACAAATCTGATCTCCTTTGATAGATGGATGGATAAAGGAGAGGCTGTGGATACAGTGTATCTGGACTTCAACAAGGCTTCTGACAATGTCCCACATAACCTTCTAAAAATTGGAGAAATACGGGGTGGGCAAAATTACTATACAGTGGATAGACTTAATAGCTGCAAGCAACATGTAATTACTAATGGTTCTGTGTCAGAATGGTGGGAGGTTTCAAGTGGAGTCCCACAGGGGTCTGTCCTAGGCTCAGTGCAGTTCATCATATTTATTAATGATTTGGATGTTGGCAGAGCATTTTTATCCCTCTCTGCTGGACTCTTTCCAATCTGTTCATTCTTTCAGTAAACTAGGATGCATCCCATCTTGCCCTGCCAACTTGAAAGCATGTAGCTTCTCTAAGTAACCTCTAACTCATTCTTCTACTAATCCTGGAGTGTTTGTACATGTGACAACATTGGCCGTTCAAGTGGCTTAATTGCCCTTTTGCATCATTTTAATGGTGTCAATATTTGCACCCGTGGAGGTGTATTTCAGTTTAATTTTGTCACAATGTACACATGCAATGGGGTATTTCACTTTAAATGACCTTATTACATAGCAAGGTAAAACCCATTCAATGTATTTTAGTTTGCTACCTAACAAATTGTGACAGTGCACGGAGCACTAGAAGCCCAGACGTGCTTGGGGAATCTTGGGCTTGGTGGGCTTCCAACACCCTGTGCACCATTCCCACCGCCTTCTCCCCCTGCCAGCACACCCATCCGCCCTCCTGCCACCTTACTGCACTACCCCAGGGCAACCCAGCCTGTTCCTGGTCAGTCCCAGGTGGCAGGAAGGTAGCAGGAACAGTGTACAGGGTGCTGGAGCCTACTTGCCTCTCCTGTGGCGGGGGGCAAGCTGCCAACAGGCTGAGCAGCCTCTGAGCTGCAGGGGACCCTGGACCTCCACAGTGGTGGCGCTCTGCAGGCGGCACCAACCTGCTAGCACCCTGCCCAGGCAGTACTAGGGGGGTGCTGCTGTAGGAGGGAAGGACCAGGGCCCCCTGCAGGTCAGGGACCACTTAGCCTGCATGCAACTTGCCTTTCCAAGCAGGGGAAATTCAGGTAGGCTCTGGAAAAAGAAAAAGGATTGGGCCCCTCACCACTTTTTTTTCCTCCCGCCTGCCTCCATCTCCTGCAGCTGGGGGATGAACTGCCGGCAGGCCAAGCAGTCACTGAGCTGTGGGGGCCCTGGTTCTTCCCTCCACAACAGCAACACTCCCTGGAACACCCAGGTGGGCTGCTAATGGGCAGGTGCTGCCCAGGGGGTCCTGCCACCACAGAGGGAAGGAGCAGGGCCCCCTGCAGCTCAGGGCCTGCCGGCAGCTCGCACCCAGTGGCAGGAAAGATAAGCAGGCTCTGGGCAGAAAAAAAAAGTATCAGACCCCTCACTACTTTTTTTTCCGCCCTAGTGGAGCCTGCCTGCAGTAGCGGGGCGAGAAGAGGGGGTGGGGGCATCACTGTGATGTGACTGAAGCCCCTAAATTGAAATGGTGGGTTTTTAATTGACACAACAAAAAACCCACCAATTAAAATCCCACGATTTCAATTTAGGGAGAACTAAACCTCCTTTCACATGTACAAGTACCCCAGACTGTTGTTCCAGAGTGAAGCTGTGACCCTCAGGCACAGTCCTTCCTCCTGTGCTGCATAGAGGTCAGGTCTACAGTGGGTTGACACTCAACATTTTTAAGTCTTGGAAATATTCTCTAGGCCTACTTCATCAGATGCTATAAATGGACTTTCAGTCTAAGACTATCACCTACAAAAGCTTATGCCTATCTGAATAAATTAGTCTCTAAGGTGCCACCCTGCTGTGTCTTCTGCCTGACTTCAGATTAACATGGCTAACTACTTCCCTGTACTCCTATAGATCTGGGAATATTCCAGGTTCTTTATGCTAAGGCACAGTAGGATTCTTTCCCAGCCAACTGAGGGAGAACTTTTCAAAATTTTCCTCAGGATGAATTATTAAAAGGCACTGAAGAAACATCAGTAATTAAATGATTTATTCTGAATCCTGACCATTTTAGCTTGCATCCCACTAGGCAAGACAGTTGTAACTTAAGTGAGCAGTTAACAAGATAAAGATTCTCTTTATTATAATAAAGCAGTAAGTTTTAAATGCAAAGCATGCTTTGGTAAAATTTTCCCCCTTCTGTATTTTATGAAGTGAGAATTTTTTTTAAAACTGAAAACATTTTTAAATGCTGCTTTTATTTGAAAATTAATTCTGATTTCCATCCAAAATTTTGAAAACACAAAAAAAATATATGGGGGGGGGGGAAGAGAGAGAGACTTCATTCTCTTTTTTATTCCCTTATTAAAAATTATATTCCTGTGTACAAAATGTCTTGGGGGTTGAAGATTTGTTTTCCTGGCCTGTTATAGCCATGTGAATCTGAATGAGAAAATATAACAGTCTTTGCTAAAATCTCTTGTATACCTACACACCATGAACTAGGATTTCATTTCTGTGATGGAAAGAACTGTTCTAAGCCATACAGGAAACAGTTAATATGCATATAGGATGCCTGCTCCTAACAATCACACCAACACCTTCCTATCTGAGGTTTCAAGGCTTTAAATCAACTCTGAATAAAAGAACTAAAATCAAATCTGGAAATGTAAGTTGAAATGTACAGCAGCAGAATTTGTATGGTAGTTTTTAAACTGTCCTAAACATCTGCAATTATATTTGCTTTTAAAAAAAAGTGTTTTTTTTAAAAAAAAGCAAAGCTGGTTTAACAGGATTTACTGAAAACCACTAGAAAAAAACAGTAAGGTATGGAAACAAGAGCAATTTACTGCAAGGTAAGTTGGGGTGGGAACTTGATACAGACTAGCTGGTGCACTAAGCTCTTATCTCACAAGGGATTCAGCCCAGTTCCCAGCTACAGGGAAGCTCACAGTGCAGGCTTTACTTCCCTGCCCAGGCTGGGAGCCAACCTGACCGTGCCTCCTCCTTGCTTCCTGGGCTGGCTGAGGAGGGAGTGGGGGGAAAAATGGCCCGCAGTGAGGGCTCCCCACTGCACCTGGCACAGCCCAGCGGGGAGTCCAGAGTTGGGCAGCAGGTCCATTCCCACCCCCACTCCCTCCTCAGCCAGCCTGCTGGTCAAGGAGGGGGCATGGCCAGGTGGCTGGCTCAGCTCATGGCTCCAGGTATGAAGGGAAAAAGAGAAATGCCCCACTGAGGTTTCCTCTTTCCCTTGACACTGGTGAGACCCCAGCTGGGGGTCCAGTGCCAGGCAGAGGGGAGGGTTTCCACCCAGACTGAGGAGGGGGCATGGATCTGGGGAGAGAGGAAGAAGCGGGGAGAGAGGAAGAAGCACTTTGCTGGGGGCTTCTCCCCCTTCCCCCTGTGTGTGGGAGACCCTGGCTGAGGGTCCAGTGTGTACTGGGGGCGGGATTTTCCCCCAGGCAACCTCTTCAGCTGGACTGGACTGAGGAGGCAGAGTGGAGCTAGGGGCACCAGCTCTGGGCACAGGGAGAAGGGGGAAAAACAACCACCAGGGGCTTCCCTCCTTCCCCCCGTCCCCAGTGCTGGAGACACCCCAGCTGGCGGTTTGGTGAGGGGGAGAGGGGGAGTCCCCCCCATGCCCCCTCCTCAGCTGACTGGTGGATAAAGAGGAGGTGTGGCTGGGAATATCACTCATCTCCCAGCTCTCTGCACTGCCCAGCAGGCTGGGAGGTACATTTTAGCACCCCTGGCTCCAGGTATGGGCCATTGCAGGGGTCTGGCTGCCTTTCACTTTTGAAAAGTGAACATCAGTTCACTTTTTTATTGGCTAAATCTAAGTAGTTTACAGAAACTTGCAAGGATTGAATCAATTGAGGTGGTCCAGTCATCCACTCAGGTGATCTTCAAAAAGCATCTTGATGCTCATCTCGCTGAGGTCATCTGATCCCAGCAGTCTTTGCTGCTCAAGTGCAGGGTGGGGCTGGACCCAATGATCTGTAAGTTCCCTTCCAGCTGCTAACAACTATGAAATTATGAATTTAACCTCAGGCTTTTTGGCTGTCTGTATTTAGCCATATAGTGCCATACTTGGATCATCCTTTTTTCGTAACTCAACTCCTGTACAATTTGAAAGTATTTTCAGATAATGAGAAGGTGGTTGCATGAATTTTATCCACAACTGTCACTCTGATCAATTACTTTGTTGTACTACTTTCAGAATCTGTTAGATTTTGACATTTGGGCTGGTTTCTTGTTAAAGAGCTGCAAATAAACTCCTGTCTTTTCTTGCCATTACTACTTCATCTGGCACACTTTTAGTCCCTGACCAAACATGCCTAAAACGAAAAAAGTAATGGTTAAAGCAAGACAAGTTATCCTATTTGTTTCTTTTTATTATGCTGAGGGGCAGTTCTTACAAAATTCCAAAAAGGGGGCTTTAACCACAGGATTCTGAATAGACTGCATTTTTTCTGTACTTTTTATTAAGGCATGCTTCATCTTTTTCATAATACAAGACTGGCTAAAAAGTGCAACAAGGATGCACAATACAGGGCCAGTGATACCCTATCTTCCTTGAGGGCTAAGGAACGGGAGAGAGAGAATGCCATAGTTTTGTTTAGGAGGGTTATCACGGGAATATGGTGACTTGACCTTTCTTAGTACTCTTTAAAAAAAAGTGTTGCCTCTTTGTTAAGCCTAGCACAGATTCTTACCATCTGAAGCTGATGATAGTGCGACTATGCATGTATGGACCTCAAGAATCATTATATGCTGAATGTACTGCTACTTTAAATTTGAGCTCATCTTCATCTCAGAAAGCTGTCCAAACTATTTTCACAGCACGCCTCTTTCATTTCCCAAATCTACTGTGAGCTTCCCTGCAGATCCACAATTCTGCAACACGTTGCCAAAGCTGCTGTCCTCCACTGCTACAGTCATCCCCATTTTGCACTTTGAAAATGTAATAGCTTGTTATAATCAAATACAGTTTCTCTTTCAAGCGACAAACTTCATAGCAGCAGGGCACTGGCAGCCATTATCCCCATTTTTTCTGTGGCAAATTAGGGCTCCTACAGACTTGCAGTGAGGCTGCTTTGATGTGCTATAAATCTAGCATGTCAGAGCAGACTCAATTAACTGGGTCTGCTGGAGTGTGGAAATTGATGTGCCCCATCAGCTTCCAGCATCACGTGTATCAGTGCCCCCATGCTGAAAAATGGTGGTGAGGGGCTTAAAACTAAAACTTGTTCAATGAGCTTTAGTTCAAAGCATCCCACTGCCATTTTTCAGTGCAGGAACCAATTGCGATTGGGTACTTTTAATGAAAGCTGACTAATGAAAGCGTCTCCCTTGACTACCCCCACCTCCCAGAGCACATCTATAAATGCCCTTAGGGTGTCATATTTGTATGTTTATTTGGGGTCATGTTGTATGAAGAAAACATGGTAATAAATACTGCTATGCTAAACTGCAACTTGCAAGCTTCAAGTCTGTAGAAAGTTACAGGCTCTGAAGCACTGAGAATGACCAATCACAGGAGGGGCTCTCCTACAGAGACACAGGACGACTGCACCTTGGGCAGCAACAGTGCATTAGGTGGTGGATGTTATAGTTGTGCCTCCCTCCTAACCATCCTACCCGCTACATGCATAGCCGAGACTTCTGCCCTAGTTACTACACCCCCACTCCCAAATTACTGTGCTGTTCTCCTGGGACATTTATACACATGCTCCAGTACGTGAGGGGTGGGGGTGGGGGGTGCTTTAATTAGAGCTGCTCCATGAGCCACTCTAAATAAAGCACCTGGAGCATCATGTGTATCATCGTTCCCATGCTGAAAAATGGTGGTGGGGGTGCTTTAACTAAAGATCACAGAATAAGCTTTAAAGCACCCCCAGTGCCATTTTTCAGCACGGGGTTGCCGACACACTGGAGTCTGCTGGAGCACAGTAATTACCACACTACAGCAGATTCAATTAAGCGAGTCTGCTCCAACACACTGTAATTGGAGTGTGCAATTACAGTGTGTTGGAGCACCCTCAATGTACATGTATAGGCACCCATAGTTCCCATTCCTTTATGCCAGAGAGCCTTATGGCAAAGAACAGTAAGATTCTGTTTCTGCTTCTTGAAACATTTAGAAAACTCTGGGTGCTAATTTGGAGAGACTCAGGAGAGAACTACATTCAAAAGTAAAACATTCACGTACTACTTTAACAAACTTGGCAGACAACTATTGATTTATGTTCAGAATATGAATGACAGTTTAATTACCATCTGCAAATCTGCTTCTCTGAACTGTGAAGATGACTAATCATTGGTCCACAAAATCTACACATATTCATGACAGGAGATCCAGAGAAAAAGCAACAGCTATTTGCAATGTGAATAAGATGACAGTATAATTGATAAAGACATAACACTACTAGCTTTAATTATTTTTTCATATCTGTATCACAGAGGACGACAGCCTGATTTAATGTTAAGTTTAAACAAAGCAATTGATCATATCTTTATTTCCCATCTTACTTTAAAGTTTTGTTTTTTGTTATCAAGTGCAGCATTTTCCTCTAAATGCATTTCTTATTGCACACCTGTTAAATCTGATTTAACCACTTTAACCTAACATGCATAGATACATGTTTTTTCTGTTAAAAGCCTGTTATATTTTCTAGACAAGTAAAAAGATGAAAGCACTTCAGCCACCTAATTTTTTTCCCTGCAAGAGCATGAGATTGTACAATAAGATGTGTAAACAGAACTAGTTTCATAAATCTAAGGGAACAAAAAGGAACTTCAGTTACAATTATTAAAAAACCAAAATAAACCATGAGATTATTTTACTAAATATACACTTACCTTGAACCTGAAGAACAATGAACAGATAGGCTCCTAGTAATCTGACATAAGCCTTCAGGCGAGTCATTGTTCACTTTGAAACTTTCCTGTGTACTGTCACCTGTAGCAACTGGCCCTGCTGCTTGACAAATTTTAAAGTTGATTGGTTCCGAGAAGCCTCATATAAGCTTTAGTAGCTAAATGATTTAGTAGCTAATGATGATTTAATAATTATTCCAACTTGCCTCCTGAAATATATAATGAAAGTAAGATGTTAAGTAGTTGCTTAAAATTCTTCCACATTTGAAAGAAGGAAAAAAAGGAGAATATTTTAAATGGATCAAATGCAACTGTCCTACTGAAAATTAACTGCATACATTTATTGGGGGAAAAAAATCACTGAGATTAAGCCACTTTACAGAATACTATAATTATAACAAAGCCACAATTTCAGTATGAATACTAACAACAAGATATTTTGGAGTGCACCTTAGGCTCAAAATCATATTTAGAATTTTTACCAACATCATAAGATATAATGCTACACCCTACTGTGCAAACATTGTCTTAGGAATATGTGTTGTTTTACCACTGGAGAGATGCAATCCATTTAAAAACTGTTAGCCTCTATACTCCTAGCAAAGTATTACTACTATATTACTAAAAATGGTTACTAGTAAGTGAGCTCTTTAGTTATGCCTCTTATGTAACAGAAACATTACACTCAGATACCACACTTTAGAAAATGCTTGTAGAATAGCAAACACCTAAATGAAAATAATATTGCATGGGAGTCTAATTAATTACTTATTTTTACCATTATAGTCATTTAAGATATGTGAGCTGTACAAAACTATTAAAGTTATTTTTAAAAATGTAGCTGATCTCATTTTACATTCAGGCTCCAAGAAATCAGATATAGAAGACAGTGGAACCTCTTCCTCTCTTCCCCCACTATAGCCTATTCTTGTTTTTTTGTGAGTCAGTAGGGTCAAGCATTTGCTGAAAAAGATAATATATTCCAGCAGACAGCAATGCAATAAATTATTAATAACAACTTTTGCACCACCTCAGAACATTAATTTGTTCTTGGATTCTCATTTGGGCAGAAAATAAGCCACCACTGAGAAATCATGCCAACTCATGGGAATGCAACCGACTACAAAGTTAAAATATTTACCTGCTTAAGTCACTAAATGAAAAAATAGATAAGACAGTTAAACTAAAAAATTCACAATTCCACGTCCCTAGCTGGCAGATATTCTACTTGCTTTAAGTCAAATTGTTTTGTTCTCTTGCTTGTTCTCCTGTTTATAAGTTATTTTGTTCTGTTACTGTAAGCTGCCCTGAGCCTTTCTTGAGAAGAGCGGCATGAAAATTGAATACATACATGCATAAATACAATGGCTGCATTAAGTGTAGCACTGGTAGTCACTTTTTCCATAATTAAGTTTTTACTGTGATTAATAAAGCAAGCATAATTAGGCCTCAATGGACTAAAAAGCAACTTGAACACCTAAATAGTTAATAGAGACAAAGAAGATTTTGTACTAAGATGAACAGAGCACTGATTTTGCCTTTCTTTGGCCTCTTGTTTCAGTGGGCTTGACCCCCATGACCTCTGTCAGCCTGGCGCTATTCCTGAATGCAAAAACTTGTATTTGTTCAAGGATATGCTGCAATTACTGTTGGTGGCCGCTTCCACCATAAATAACTCAATCTGTCTGTTGATAGACCCAAGAACTTTTCATTTTAATTAGTGATTCAGAGGCATTTAACATGGAGGTAAATTACTGGCAGAGCAGGGAGGCGTCTGTCACTTTCAATTTGTATAGGTAGAGGGCATGGAGCCTTTGACCTGTGGCCTACTTTTCACACATCTGTGACTTCTTAGTATTGAAGTAAAAAGAAGTTTCATCACTGCAAGATGCAGACAGAACTGATGCAAAGAGAGACTATATCTGGATACAGAACTTTAAAGCCATAGAACTGGGACAGTTCTAACCGCAATGTACAATGAAATAATTCTACTTGCATTATTATGGCAGAATAGGAAACTAGAATTGAAATAAAGTCATGATAGAAGCATTGCTCTATACAACCTTTTCAGTAATACACTAGGCAAACAGTCTGAAAAAGTAAATGCAACATACTTTAATCTTACCTTCAGAAAAAGCTTTAAGCAGTGTCTGAACAATAAAATAACCAAACCATTCTAAAGCAATTGGTTGTAAATGAAAAAATAATAATGCCAAAGTCTGGTATGGAAGCAGCTTTATAGTTAGGAAACATCAATACAGTAGTATTAAATATGAATGTCATCACTTTTTCTTTATTAACCTTTTATAAGGAGGAAAAGTCTAGAAACTTAAATTATTAATAAAATACCTGAAATTAGAAAGGATAAGCTGAGTTTGTATTCAGTGCAAGAGTAAGGAAAGCCTTTAATGAAATGACTTGGTCAGCAGCTCCGTTAAACTGATATATGCCTGTTTTCCTTGTTTCATAAATAAAAACGCTTATTTTTAAAATGTATTTCTTGTTTAAGTTTTCAAGAAATAACAAGTACAACAGAATCTCGCCATCTTGCTCTCTGCTGTGATATTAACTACACTAAAATTGGTGATGTCACTCCATGGCCCAAAAATTTAATAGATGAGTGTTCTGGTGAAGTCTCGTAATAAATACATGTTTCATCCACTAGTGTGCTATGAAGTAAACTAAAACTTAACAGTCACAAAGAAATGAATTAGGTCATTTTATGTGATGCATTCCCCCTGTTCATAAAAACCTCAAATGCTGTCAGGAGGGCTTCGTATGGAAAACGTGCATTCTTTTAGCAGGATCAGGGCCATTTTGCACAGTTTCATTTACAAGGCAATGTGCAAACATAACCTCAAAACGGATCTCCCAAATCTTTGAGGAAATTAGAGAGCTTTTAACACAGAGTTAAAAGCAGCTTCAGAATGCTGTTATACCTGGATGCTACTAATTTCATCTCCACACTGAGAATCAGTCATATATATCTAGATATCTATATCTATTTAAATATCTATATCGATATAGACGATTTATTAAATAATCTCTAGCATATATATATGCAAGGGACTATGGACAGGCATTCAAAAAGTTGAAGCCTGAATTGATGAAATCTTTACAGGTTAGAGTAACCTGCAAAGACTTATCCGATTTGCAAGTGACTAGACATTCACTTTTGATTCTGGAAATGCAGGCACATGCCTGCAGAGGCTCAGGCTAGATGCTGGCGGTGCCAGAGCAGCCCTCCCTTCCCTATGGCAGCAACCACAAGGCCAAAGGGAAGCTGCCCTGGGGGGCATGGCCACGCCCTGGCAGGCTGCTAAGTATGACTGTGGAGGGGTTTAAAACCCCACCCTGGCCTGTAGGGACCTTCACCAGGGTGTGCCTGGAGGGGGAGGGGAAAAGCAGCCCTTGCCAGGCTTGTGCCAGGGCGGGGGGGGGGATTAAACTCACCTGTCTCCAGGCAGGCATGGGACTCCAGCTGGGGTCTGTCCACCTTTCCCCCAGTCCTGCTTGGGGAGCTGGGAGCCTGGCCAGAGCTGGCCAGCATGGCCCTGCTATTCATCCAGGGCTGGGGCTGTGGGGTTGAGTCAAGCTGACCTGTGTGTGCTGCTGAGGGCGGATGTAGAGGGGCCAGCCTGGGTTGGGCTGCCAGGGCCAGGCCCTTCCCAATTGGCTGGGACTACAGGGGCTGCATTACCAGATTGCTCCCAGCTCCCAGGCCCGATATAAAAAATTTATCTTTTACTAATAAGAATTTTTGATAAATCTTAGAAACTTATTAGCTAGAAATGACTTAGAAGGGGAAGAACCTGGGTATACTAATTGATCACAACGAGTTATGAATGTGATGCAGCTACAAAAACAAATGTGACCATATGATGCATCAATCTAGATACTTCCTACGGAAACAGGGTAACATTAATGTCAACGCACAAAGCACTAGTTAGACTTCATCTGGCATTCTATGTATAGTTCTTGTTATGCATGTTCAAGAAACATGATCTGAAACTGGACAAAGTGCAAAGAAGGGCTACTAGGATGATCAGAAGGGCTATTAGGATGATTCAGAAAGCCAATCACATGAAAGGAGACTCAAAGAGCTTAGCTTATTTAGTTTAGCAAAACAAAGGCTGACAGGAAATATGATTGTGCACTATACACCGGGGTTGATAAACACCATTAAGAAGAAGTGCTATTTAAGCTAAAGGACAATGATGGCACAGGAACTGGCCACAATTAAAATTAAGTCTGATTTCTAACCATCATGAATGACAGTGAAGTTCTGGAACAGCCTTCCAAATGGGAACAAAAGTCATTAGTAGCAGATGAAGCTTCACTAATTTATGACAGGTATTATGTCAGGGCAATGGACTTGACCCAGGGTAGAGAAGGCCAAGCTTTTTGGCAGGTGTGGTACAAATTAGCCCCTCACTCTGAGTACTACTCTGATCCCTTACCCTTGCCTCTGTCCAATCTGATGCTCTGCTTTCTGCTCCCAGCCCCTCTGCTCCTTGTCTGATTTGCTACTCTACTTTTGGCTCTCTGCCCTATCTGCCACTGTGCTGCATGTCCTCTTCCTGATCTGCCACGTGCCACATGCAGAGGTTGTCCTGCCACTTGCAGCACACAGGTTGCAAGTTGGCCACTCCTGGCCCAAGGGATTCCTACTAGAACTTTGTGTAATACATTTAAAAGGGACACAAGTTCAAAATCTAATCACAATGATAACCATTTGTAAATAGTTTCAAATTCTGAACCTGCAGACTTCCCTGGTCAAATTTAATCATTTTATATCCATCCGTTTTTCCTGGAGAACCTTTTCTTTTCTATGAGAGAGAATCCTATACAAAGAAGCAAAAGCTAACTATACTTAAGTGCTGACAAATTATCACACAATACAAGGTAATTCCCAACCCATCAGATTTAAGTGCACGGCATTATTTTATTGTATTATGAATAATGAAACTAACACATCATTACAATTCAGAGGCAAGACAATATACCTGGGCCAGATTCATAGGTGATATAAACCAGTTTAGCTCCACTGAGATAATGTAGTCAACATAAATTTTTAGAAAGAACATAATCAATTTATCCTTATTAATTTTTAAAACACATTCTGTCCTATACTAATGCATGTAACCTGAATGGGTTTTGCTAGTCCAATCATATGCTATTATGACAGCACAATTAAGTTCTAAAACTTAAAATGTGACAGAAATGCATATTTCAGTGCTCTGTGACAAAGCATGTCAAATTTTATAGAAGTTTTAATCCAATATGCATTTGTGTACATCATATACCATCAGGCGCAGAACAGGAAATAAAAGAAAAAATGTTTGGAGAATGTTTATAAATAACAGTAGTTCACTTTGTGATGGGGTAACTCAACCCTGCTGTTACTGCAATAGTGTTTCTGTTCATATGGAAGTTAGTAGCAATTTTGCTTCCTGAAACAAAGTCATAATCAATAGAACATATCTCAGGGGTGGGCAATTATTTTGGGCGGAGGGCTGCTTTCCCAGTTTTGGCAAGCTGTTGAGGGCTGCATGGGTAGCCCTGCCCCTTGACAGGTGCCCTGCCCCCTGGTCACCATCTTGGGACCAATGTCTCGGGGCCAGTGCCGATGGGGCTGAGAGCAGGGCGCAGGCTGGCAGGGGTCTGTGGAGCGGGGCTGGGCTGCACCAGCAGGGAGAGGGGGGAGCTGGCCCAGCTCCATAGAGCCCCTGCCAGCCAGAACCCTGTACTCCTGCTGCCCCGCTGGCGCTGGCCCCAGGACACCAGTGTGGGCCCCGTGCACCTGCTAACTCCCAGTGCCCCCCCAGCCCCACAGTACAGGTGAGGGGCAGCACACAGCCCTGACCCCCTGCTCGCCAGCAGGGAAGAAGTTGGTGTTGAGCATAGGAAAAAGTGCTGCCCTCCCTCCCCCGTGGCCCGAGCTCCCTGCTGCAGCCACTCACAGCCCATGTGGAGCTGTCCTGAGCAGGCACAGGTGAGGGTTGGGGTGGAGAGGCAGCAGATTTTTGCAGCTGGCCCAGGTTCTGGGTAGCTGCTGACAGCTACAGAGCCCGGCTGGGGGGCAGGGGCAGCAGGGCATCCTGCCATGTACCCCCTTGCCCTCATTTTGTTTTGAGCAGGCGGGGGCAGCCCCGCCCGGGCTGCAAGCAGCTGCAGCAGGGAGCTCTGGCCACAGGGTGGGCAAGGGGCCGCTTTTCCCAGTGCTCCACACCAGCTCCTTCCCTGCCCTTTCCCTCACCCCTACCCGAGGTTCCGGCACAGGGCAACCATGTGGTTCCAGGCCAGAAGCCCCTGCTGAGGGGTCCAGCTGGGGGGCCAGGGTTGGACAGGCCCTGCTGTTGCGGGAGCCTGCTGGGCTTTCCCTGGGTCCTACTGGGCTGGGTCTGTTTGGGCTTAGCCAGAACCCATACCCTTACCATGGGTACTTAGAAATTTGTATCAAGTTCCTCACATCTGTGGCTGGGGTGGAGAAGGAGGTGAATTCCATTGCCCTAATGTATCCGGACTCAGGTTGGATAAAGGGGGCCTCCCTCCTCATTGGGACCAAGTCCAGTGTATTCCAAGTCCTGACCCGATATTGTAGGCAACAGGCTGGCCCATACTATCAGGAGCAGTTACTAATGCACGCTCTATGTTCTGAGGCCTGTGCCCATTGGGAGAGAAGGTGCTGAAGGTGTGGGTTTTTTTTGGTTTTGTTTTTTTTATAGAAGGACTCAAATATTATGGTCACTTGCGATCCACTATCCAGAATGGCCATACACATTTTGCCATTCACTACCACTGGGACCTCTGCCCTAGGGCCTGTTAGTTCTTCAGGCAGTGAGTTTGAGACCAGGGCTTGGGAGTCTGGTAGGCTCTGGGGAGAAGCTGACTCCCCTGCTCCACCCATCCCTTATTTCCTGCCCCCCATCAGGCCTTTAGCCACTCAAAAACTAGGTCTAGGTTGTCCGGCTGTGTATAGTCTTGGGCTAAGTGCCCATATTCCCCACATTTATAACAGGTCCCCAGCATCTTAGTCCCAGCTTTGGTCTTGGCCCAGGGTGGGGCAAAGGATTGGGTCCAAGGCTGCTTCCCTGGAGGAGCCCTGGAGACTGTGGCTGCCCACACTGGCTGAGAGGACTCTTCTTCAAACTCTGAGGGGCCCTCTTCCTGTGGGGTCACCGCCGTTACCCGACTAACAGGTCCCTGATGTGAGAAGACTTCTTCACGGACCCACATGGCATCCCATAGGTGAAGGATCTTCTCCTCCTCCCTCATTTCTTTCACTAACTTGCTGAATCCAGGATGGTTGGTTTTCCGATCAGCCAGATTCAAAAGCCTAATAAGGGCCAGGTTGTATCGGGCCCCTATTTGGACCTGCCAGAGCCTCACATGATCCACCTTGGTCGGGCTAATGGCCCCTTGCACAACCACTCTTTGCAACACCCGCTCCAAGCATAACAAATACGAAGATGCAGCCTCGCCTTTGTGCTGGAACGTGCTGAGCAGTTCATAGTATGCTCTCCCGCCATGGGATGGCTGTCCAAAAACATCCTGTAGGGTCTGAAGGCACTGCTGTGTGGTGATACCAGGATTCTGGAGCTTAGAAGTCTGGATGACTCCAAAGGCAGGCTCCCTTAGTACGTCAAGAAGACGCTGCCGCTTCTTTTCATCTGGTATCTGCCATGTCATCAGAGTTTCCTGTATGTGGGCAGTCCAGGACTCGAACCCTTCCTCTCCTAGAGGGACTGGGAGATTTCCTGAGAAGTTCCTCAGTCTTTTATATGCAGGTTGGCCATTTGAAGAATTTAGCACTTCCCTGATGACCTGCTGCAAAGCCACAATCCATTCGGAGGTAACACAGGGGGATGCTGTTGCCATTCCTTGCTCAGCGGATCCTTGCCCATTCTCTCTCCCAGATTGTTGAGGACTAGCAGGATCCGACATGATTCCCTCTCTGGCTCTCTATAGAGACACACACAGCACCTTACAATACCAAATTACCTGCTAACAGATCCTGGGCGACCCCCCAGAATGTAACCCAGGTAACTTGGGTATATACTCACCTTCTCCAATTGAAGGGGATTGTTAGTTGGCAGGTGTGCTGTGGGGTGGGAACTGCAGACTGCTCAGTTTCCCTCCGTCCCTATAGGACCAGGCCAGGCCAGTCAGTGGACTTAACTATATACACATTTATTTACACTAACTTATCATAAGCGAAAGGAATATGGATACGAACATATGTACAATGTATAAATATATATTTATACGATATCTAAACCAGTAACACAAAAAATACCCTTTGGGTAAATGACAGAAAACCTTATACCAGTGCTCCAGATATAGGTAAATCACAGGTAAGTATCTGATCTGAAACAGATAAACCCCAAAGATAAACTCAATCCCAAGGGGAAACCCCAATGCCCTTGGGCCTTTCCCAAGCCCTACAAAGAAGCTGGTAACTTTAGGGGGGCCCTCTCAGTGGGACCTCCTCTTTCAGGAGCCCTTAACTAACCGGGGGGGGCAGACTCCCCTTCCCTGTGGGAATCCTCTTTTCCCTGCAACTCATGGCTCCCAGGCCTGGAGGGCGGTCCTCGTCCTCTGTCCCAAGCTGTTTTCTTGCCTACAGTGGGCTTCGGTGGGGGGAAGGGGAAAGAGGTGTTGCTGTCCCCTGGAACAGGGCTCCGCAATGCAGGGCTTCTGGGGCCTCTGGCTTGGCCCTGTTGGCTGGCTCAGTAGCCTGATCACTGTCTGGCTCTCTGGACTCAACCTTTTGCTATGGGTCAGAGGCCTGGGCTCCTTTGTGTAGCACCAGGCTGGGTCTGCTCCTGGACTCTCTGTGTAGCACCTCCTGCACCAAGCTCCCAGCCTTGTTCTGGGGGTTGAGGACCTGAGCTGCCCAAGCACTCCAAAGGTCCTACTCCACGCACCATCCTGTGCACCATGTCTCTGGCCGCATGCCAGGGGTTGCAGACCTGAGCCACCTCACGCAGCTCCCAGGCTCTGGATGCCACGTGCGGTGCTGCACACTGAGAGCCTAGCTGCTGGAGCGGTCTGCTGTTCCCCACTGATGGAAGTCTTCAGGGGCACTTCTGGGCTACTGCTTCACCTTGCTGAGCAGCCTTCCTCAGCTCTTCTAAGCCCCACTCTTCTCTCTCTCAAATGTGCTCCCCTCTTGCTTGGCAAACAGCTCCTTTTATATGCTCCAGGGCTCCGCCCCTTAAGTCTTCTGGACCTGAGTGTTGCAGTCTTCAATTAGGTCCGTGGGGGAGGGGGGGAGAGGGGGATGGACTCCTCTCCCCCTCCCCTCAGGAAAGGGGCGTGACTGAACTCCTCTTGCTGCCTCCTGATTGGGGGATGAGCTCCACCAATCAAAACAGCAAGATTTCAAGCCTGGGACTCAACCCAAGCTCCAAAAGGCAAGCTTGCTACATATATTAGAAGCCTGCCAATTACTAAACTTTTGTCTCCAAAATCCCAGTGAGTATGAACACGAAGAAAATGTATGAATACCTCAAAATTTAACAGAAACCCAAATTACTAATGAACTCTTAGTTAGAAGAATTGAATAAGAAAAAAATATTAAGTTAATATAACAGGATACCATTCACATGCTTTGCTAAAGCTCCCATTCAGAGGCAATAAGGGAAACATGAATTATTAAAAAAAGATAATAAATGTCACATGCCATTTTATTACCTGTGTATCTCAATAATTCCTCCATTTGATACTGTCTACTGGGCAGCAAGTATAGACTGGGAGCTACAGGAAAAAGATGCTACAAAGAAGGTTAACTCCTGCATGGATTCATTTAAATTTACATATATGTGTAATTGCACTGAAGCCAGGGCTGTAAAGTTTAGAACCAAGACAATTTGTTTTATAGCAGTGATTCTCAAGCCAGGATGCCACAGCACCCTGGGGTGCCTTGGGATCCTTTTAAGGGCACCACAGGGTGCCATGCAAGTTAGCGTTGGTAGGTATGCAAACAATTCACTAGATAAACCCAGAGATTTCAAAGAGGAATTCAACATTAAAAACATTCTGTCCTCAGTGCTCTTGAGTTCTCTGCAACAAAAAGAACTGCTCTATTATTTTTATATAGTCAAAAAAATGAATGAAAGCTAGGATCTGGCATTTTCCAAGGAGTGCTTCAAGTCTTCTGAGGAGTGCCTCAAATAGAAAATGTTGAGAAACACTGCTGAGAGAAATTTTTTTAATGCTTTCCAGTTTATGAAAACACATGGGAAGAATGCTGTCAGTGCCACACAGCCCATCTATTAACATGTGCTTTAGTGTTTTAAAATATTTGATCACATCTTCAAAATATTTTGTACAAATAATAATTATAACAAATTAAGAATTATAGGGGCAGGTTTTATTCACTTAATATCTTCAATCTATTACCATTGCTATCCATAACACTCACAAAACACATCTATAGAAATAAAAAGGATAAGATAAATATTTTAGCCTGCACAGTCATTAAAAACAAGGGCCCCATTTTCCCCCTAAAACTTAAAACTAAAAAGTTATGAAATTATAGAAACTCTCTCATATAACTTGATTTAAACAATAATCTTGAAACCTGAAGTAAGTTATCTTAAGAGAACAGAAATTCAGTGTTTCAGAAGAAAAATTAAGAAAAGAATGAAAATGTTATCTCTTCAATAAATATTTCTGTTCCTCTTGCACATATTTTTTACTTTATGATGCCTTCAGGGAACACAGTTTCTCTCTTTGACTGCTAAGGATGATGAAGAAAAGGAAAATGGATTACACATTGCATTTCTGACAAAATGTGTAGTTAAACCAAGCTGGCTTTACAGCTACAAACAAGTTTTCCTACCTAAACACCTGTGGCTTGCATAAGATAATTTGTGATTAGGGGCATTTTGTTAAAACGTATGGTTTTTCTTTTCTAGAGTATCCTTTTAAAATAAGCATATGTAAAAAGAAAGAACACTCCAATGTTATGCTTGGCATGAATGAAAAAGAAAATAACACTGAAGAGCAGCAAAATAGAGCCATACTACTGGTTTTATGCTGAAAGAAAAGGCTACCAGTTACACTCCCCCCTTACATTCCCCCTGCATCTCAGTCTGCACCTTAATTCTTGCTTTTTATGTAGTAAGGTTTTCTAATTTTTCTGGCTAGCTGCCAGTTCCATAAAACAACTCAGAGTAAAGCTTTCTCCTTTCCTTGGGCCCCTCCCCTCAAGCAGCTCTAGGCGCCCCGTCTGACATGCTTTTCAAGGCATGCTAGACTACATAGCAGACTTCCTGGCTCCACTTCCATTGTTTGCATGGCTGCTTTGCTCCTTATCCAGAGCCTGGATTAGCATAAGAATACTGTCTTCCTACTCAGCTAGCAAACTCCCCTTCCACAACACATCCACCCCTCGTAAAAAAAAAAAATTTACTTTTTACATTCTGTTTCCTCATCTCCCAAATAACATTTTCTTATTCAAGTTTCTATTAAAAATTCTGATCAGGCTCATAAATATGTTTGCTTGAATAAGTGATTGTCAATAGATTAAGAGTAATTTTTGTTATTGCTGTTACAGATCCTCTACTCTTCTTGGTAATGATTTTATGTAGTACTTCATTACAAGGATAACCTTCAAAGCAAAGAGCACCGTGCATGCAACACAGAAACAGAAAAGATGTAGGAGAAAAAGAGCATTACAATCATAGAAAATTTGGGTTGGAAAGGACCTCATCTAGTCCAACCCCCTGCTCAAAGCAGCACCACCCCAACTAGATTATCCCAGCCTTTGTTGAGCCAGGCCTTAACAACCTCCAAGGATGGAGATTCCATCTCCCTTGGTAATCTGTTCCAGTGTTTCACCACCCCACCAGTGAGAAAGTTTTTTCTAATATCCAAACTAAACTTCCCTTGCTGCAACGTGAGAACATGAGCAACCCTAGCCCATTTTCCCTCTTAAAAAAACAAAAACACCCCCTCCCCCGGTAAATTTGTTAAATAATTTGTGCAAAAATTAATCTGAAATCTAGTAAGGAACACAGGATTTTGTATTGCTTTGCCAAAAACAAACTGGCAAATACTAGTAACAGGTTAAAAGTAGGAATTTCTCTTGCTACTTATTTGATAACAGATGTTTTTCATTCAGCTTCCACCTAGGGATGCCAGGAGCCATGTCCCCCCTACCCCCCTCCCATTTTTGATAAATCCCAGCAATAATGATAGAACCTACACTATTACTACAGGGGTATAACATGGTACTTCAGGACCAGGGATAGTAGGTAACTTGCTCTTTTCCATTTAAAGTAGTTCTTGTTAGTTTAAATAGTGTAAACAAAATTTTTTGCTTCAAAATAGATGTAAATACTGGTTTTTCATTATTTTTTGGGTGTAGTGTCATTTGGTTCAAGTTAATTCATCAAACCCCAAATTTTGTAAACAAGATAAATCACACCCTGTGAGTTTTATCAAGTAAACTTATAGTGGGATACCTGAAAAACTAGTTTGCTTTGTGTTTATGTTTGTGCCAGAATCAAGCCACGCTCCCAGGGTGGCCATGACACCCTTTAGTGGCCACGCAACTCCTGCCCTGCTCTCGTTCCCTGGGTACCTTTCCTTTTCTCTCACTTGCCATGCCTTTAAGTAATTAACTGATTTGTAAAAACGGAGACTATTGTAGGGTCCCAGAGCAAGCCCTCATCCATCCTTCAGTCAGCAGGGCCCTCCTGAACCCTACTGGTCCAGTCCTGAACCTCAAACACTAAGTGGGCCCTCCTGGCTCCACCCATGCCCCAGGGCACCTGTTGTCTTGAAGGCTATTTTTGGTCTCCTTCAGCCCCTACAGCCACATAAATCCATACCTCGCAGATGTTACTTGTTAATAGCTTCATTGGGGCACCTTGACCCAATATATTTTTAGGCATCCATGCCTTTGTTGCGTCTTCGGCCTTCCCAGTTTCAGCCCCTTCTCTCTACCTATGCCTAGCCTAGGCCCACTGCACTGGTCTGCAGCTTCTGGGCTCCAGCCCAGCAGGGGCTGGGCCCCTGGCCCTAGTTTTGTCCCTCTAGCACACTGGGCCCCCAGCCTTCCAGGCCCCAAGTCATCCCTGGCTTACATCCCTTGGTGTGTCCCTCAGGCAGTCCACTGTAGTCTCCTCACCCACTCTGTATAGCCACACACAGTCCACTGATTTAAAGCTTAAACAAAAATATAAGTCCACTGGCTACAACTAAAACTATCCCCGCACTGTGTCATACTATCCTGCAAACCCTTAGCTCCTTTACTTGTACCTCCTAGGGCAGCTCTGGTGTCACTCAGCCCCCCTCTGGGAGCTATAGTGATCAGGAACTCCTTTCCCTGCCACCTACAGAGCTAACCTGACCACCTGATCTCCAGCACTGGTTTTATATGCTTCCAAAGCTCCACCCCTTCCTGTCAGGTAGCTCTCCAGCCACCCACAGAAGTTTCCTTTCGGACCTGTGGACCAATTTGCCTTTCCCTGCTGCAGCTCAGCTCAGCTGCTTCTGGCTCTGTGCTTCTGAGATGCCTAGATGCCTGCCCTGGCACAACTTACTGCTCTGCAACTGTTTCCTGTGTTACTCCTTAGGGTAGCCTACATATATGTGCCTATGAGTCTCCCTGTTTGTGCATAGCTAGCTCATTAGTAGTCAGCCTGCTTCCTGGCTGCCAGCCCTCCCAGCACCAACTCAGTTTGTTGCAGCCTCCTCTTAAAAGGAGCCCCCAGAAGTAAAACCAGAATCTAACATCAGGGCCAACCAACTTCACCAATAACAATGCAAAACAATTTTACCAACGCTTAATTTGGAGGGAAGACGACCTTATCAGAATTAGAGGCTCAAACTTTATCCTTCACTCCATAAAGCAGACAGACTTCAGACCAGGGGCAGGCAATTATTTTGGGCAGAGGGCCACTTACTGAGTTTCAGCAAGCCATCAAGAGCTGCAGGACAGGCAGCACAGGGCAGATTAATATTAAATTTTATAAATTTTTTAGGGGCCCCGTGGGCCAGATAGAATGGCCTGGCAGGCTGCATCTGGCCCCCGGGCCGCATTTTGCCCACCCCTGATTCAGACTAACATGACTAATCATCTCTCCATGAACCAGCATAGCTTTATATCACAGCATCACATCCTTCTTTCAAGAGAACCAACTTAATTCTGGCCACCCTAAGCAGATCTTTGTCACCACCAGCTGATAGAAACACAGTTAGACATTTTCTGAAGTTAGTTGTAATCACTAATAGCCCAAAGTAGTACTTAAAGGAGCAAGCAAAAAAGTAGTGTTTAAAAGGAAGTAGTGTTTAAAAGGAAACTCCCCATCCTGCTGCCAGAACTTAAAAAGCAAAATGTTACAAATTATAAAAGACCTCTGAGATCCTAAAAACCTAAAGGAGAAAACTGAAATTTTTCAGACTATAGAAGTGAAATTTTAACTACCTTTAACCATTTTTTTAGTGATAGTAATACCATTTCCTGAGATTTTAAAAAAATTAGACACACTTTCTTGCATTACATCTGTATATTATTGTTACTGTGTTATGTAGTTTCACAGTATACAGCCTCCTCTCCCTCCTTCAGCGACCAACTGGCTCAGCAAGGGCATTCAGCAATGGCTGAGGACTAAAAGCGGGGCATACAACCAGTGGAAGGGAGGAGCTATCACCAAGGAGGAGTACTCCTTCTCTGCCCATGAGTGTAGGAGGGCTAATAGAAAGGCCAAGGCAGAGATGGAACTCAGGCTAGCGTCCAGGATTAAGGACAACAAAAAGTCCTTTTTCAAGTACATTGGGAGCAAGAAGAGGGTACCGGGCAATGTAGGGCCCCCGTAAGATGCAAACGGTAATTTTGTGGCTACACCAGATGAGAAAGCTGATATTTATAACAGTTTCTTTGCCTCTGTTTTCTTGAACAGGGACTGGGACATCCCATCTACCGGAGGTAGGGACAATCTCAGGGATAGCCCTGTCAGGCCTTCAATCAGTGCAGATGTAGTTAGGGATCTTCTGGAAGGGCTGGGCATTTTTAAATCTTCAAGTCCAGATGCCCTCCACCCAAGGGTGTTGAGGGAGCTGGTAGGGGTCATCACGGAGCTGTTGGCCCGACTACATGAGCATTCGTGGTCATCTGGCCAGCTGCCGGGTGATTGGAAACTGGGTAGTGTGGTCCCAAATTTCAAGAAGGGGAGGAAGGAGGACCCAAGTAACTATAGGCCCGTAAGCCTCACCTCAGTACCTAGGAAAATCTTGGAAAGAATCCTCAAGGAGCACTTCTGTGTGGGGCAGCAGGGGAGATCATGCTCAGGGGCAATCAGCATGGGTTCATCAAAGGCAGGTCCTGCCTGACCAACCTGATTGCCTTTTATGACTAAGTAACTAAATCCTTGGATGATCGTGTCACCGTGGACATAGTCTTTCTAGACTTTAAGAAGGCCTTTGACACAGTCTCTCACCCCACCCTCATCAATAAATTAAGCGACTGTGGCACTGATGCCTACACAATTGGATGGACAAAAAATTGGCTGATGGGGTGCACCCAGAGTGTAGTGGTAGACGGAATTGTTCTCAAACTGGCGAGATGTGAGCAGCGAGGTACCCAGGGCTTGGTCCTTGGGCCCGCACTATTTAACATCTTCATCAGCGACTTAGACAAGGGGGTGGAAAGCATGCTGTCCAAGTTTGCTGATGACACTAAGATGTGGGGCAAGGTGGACACACTTGAAGGGAGAGAGAGGCTGCAAACAGATTTAGACAGACTACAAAAGTGGGCAGATGAGAATAGGATGGGGTTCAGTGTAGACAGATGCAGGCTGCGCTGCACCTTGGGAGAAGGAAGCCACAGCAAACATAGGCTGGGGAGTTCCCCTCTTGAACGCAGAGAGGCGGAACGGGATCTTGGAGTCATTAATGACTCCAAGATGAACATGAGCCGCCAATGCCAGACTACAGCCAGCAAGGCCAGCCATGCATCCAAAGATGCATCTCAAGCCGGTCCAGAGAAGTGATACTCCCCCTCTATGCGACATTGGTCAGGCAGCAATTGGAGTAATGCGTCCAGTACTGGGAGCCGCACTTTAAGAAGGATGTGGCCAGCCTGGAATGGGTTCAGAGGAGGGCCACCCACTTGGTGAGAGGGCAGCAGGACAGGGTCTATGAAGAGAGACTGAGGGACCCGAACCTGTTCAGTCTCAGCAAGAGGAGGTTGAGGGGGGACCTGGTGGCTACCTACAAACTCATCAGGGGAGATCAACAGCAAATAAGTAGAGCCCTTTTCTCCCCAGCACCACCTGGGGTGATGAGGAGCAACGGTAATAAGCTGATGGGGAATAGGTTTAGGTTAGAGATCAGAAGGCAATATTTTACAGTTAGAGTGCCCAAAATCCAGAACCAACTTCCCAGGGAAGTGGTCCTTGCTGCTACCTTGGGCAAATTTAAGAGTCCCTGTCTAGGGACTTGTGAACCCAGCATTCATTCCTGCCTGTGGCAAGGGGTCAGGCTAGATGCCTGTTCAGGTTCCTCCTGAACCTAGCTACTATGAAACTATATGTAGGTTGATCTATGGTTTCAAAAAAACAAAAACAAACACAGAACAAATATAGAGCCAATCTAAAATGCAAAACAGCATTTCAAATGACAGCAAAGATACTTTAGAATGAACAATGTCCACTGCCTGTTATAGAATGTGTGAATTATTCTGACGCTCATTACAAAAGCATCACACGTCACTACAATAGCTCATAATGGATTAATGCATAGACAGGTATTTCATAAATCAATGGTGTATTAACCACCAGGCTTTCATAATACAAAAAAATTAATATTCATTCCACTCCAAATAGAAGTATCATGGCTACAAGTAAAGATAACCACAATTCTTAACCGCAACGTCTGTAAGAGAACTATAACCCTTAAACTCTGGGAGTAAGCCTTAAGACTTTAAAGGTATGAGTGTATACCCTGAGTTACTGTCAATGCTTTGAAAAAAGCATTTTACAACAGCTTTGCTGATTCATAATGCAGTCTGAGGCATATAGAAGTTAAACTAGTACATCTGCTGTATATTTGGCCTTCCTGTAAATCTCCTGTGATTAAACTGCAGAAACATTGTACACACAATGAAAATAATATACTTCCTTTAGTTCAAACAATGTTGTTTCAAACAATATGGCTTCAAAGCAATTTCTAAACCAAACTGTCATCTTGCAGTAACTAGACAAAGACAGGGTTCAAGGGTAATGTTTATATAAGTGTTATGTAACATTGTGAAAGTCCTTACACAAACTACCAGTAAACAATAAATCCATAAAGAATGTCTTGAGATACATAACACAGAGACAAAAATACTTTTTATTCACGCAAAATTAGTTTAGTAATTCTAAAAAGGGTACAAAGTATTTCTTCTATTATTGACTCAAGCAAGCGTAACACCTGTCCCACCTTCTGCTTGACTCAAAGAACTGTCATTGTTCTTACTTATATATACACCATGAAACAAGAAAAAGTGTCTTAAAGATTGTGAACTGAACATATAAATGTTAATATGAAAGATAATTAAAAATGACATTTGAAACTACTCTCCTTGTCTATAACTTCCCCTTGCCATTTTTGTGATTTTACATTTATACTTTTTTGTTTTTCTGTATACAATGATGTGTGAACGATAGTAGGCAACTGTCAATCCTCAGATACTAGTAGCTAGGATAACTAACTAGCTACTAACAGAATAGATCACTCAAACTATGCAAGCAGTTATGTCCAGTGACTAAAACAAACTGAAAAAAGGCTTAGTTAGCTGCCATTTTCTGCATGCACATTAACAGGTCAAAAAAAGTTAAATGTAAATCAGATTTTTAAACTAACAATATTCCTTTAACAAATGGTATATCTGAAAATGGATACTAATTGTATGTATCTATATTTATGTGAACCCAGCCAATAATGGTCAGGTCAAAACTTCTTTGTTTCCAAGTTTAAAGGGAGGGAGGCATCTTACCCATTCTCTTTAGACATTCTGTAGTCTCTGACACCCACTTCTCTAAAAACCTATTCTCATCCAGGAATACTGTCATTTTATTGCCGTAGCCTTTCCACTCCTGTCCTTCAAATGACATAACACTCTCCATCTCATTTCTACACAAATAATTCAAGGACCAAGAGCTACAGGCCAAAGCAGTCTAAGGACTGAGACCAAAACTGCTCACCTGGGAGTGTCAGAATAAAGATTTAAATGTCCCTGGTGCAAACCAGGGCATTGGCAGGCCCTGGCACCTCAGTGAGCCTTCTTAAAGAACCTTGGGGCCAATACTTCTTTTATCTGCCAAAATAGTTCAGTTTAAAAAACTGTTAGACTGAGGATCTAAAGGTCTAAAGGTTTGATCCTGGGTTTCAGCAGAGTCTTTCTGGGGGGTGAAGACCAAAGCCCTAAGGTAAGTGGGGAAGTGGCTGAGCTGCAAGAAGCACAAGTAGAAGTGGATAACAGGGAAGGCTTTCCCATTCTTCCAGAGAAAATAGGACAATTGGTTAGTTACCTCAGGTGTCTGTATATGAGTACACAGAGCCCGGGAAACAAGCAGGAAAAACTGGAAGTCCTTGCGCAGTCACAGAACTATGAGGAGTGGAATAACAAAGACTTGTTGGAATAGCTCAGGTGATCAGAGCACTGTAACGGATGGGTGTAAACTTCTCAGGAAGGAAAGGAAGAGAAGTTGTGCTTTATATACAGATGTATGACTGCATAGAGCTCCACGGGAGATAGGCCTGTTGAAAGTCTCTGGGTTAGGGTCAGACGGGACAGCAACAAGAGTGATGTTGTGGTGGGTGTGTGCTACAGACAACCAGCCCAGGTGGATAAGGCTTTCTTTGAATTAAACAGCTAGTGGAACTTTACCAAACACAGACACCTGGGAATTCAGTCACCCTGACATCTACTGGGAACGGAATGCAGCAATGCATAGGCAATCCAAGAAGTTTTTTTTAGAGAGTATTAGGGACAATTTCCTGGTGTAGGCGTTGGAGAGGCCAAGTAGGGGCCATGCTCTTTTTGATCTGCTACTCACAAACACAGAAGAATTGGTGGGAGATGTAGAAGTAGATGGCAACTTAGGCAACAGCAACAATGAGATGGTTTTGAGTTCAGGAGCCTGAGGAAATGAAAGAAAGAGAGCAGCATAGGAAGGAACCTGGACTTTAGAAAAGTGGATTTTGACTTATGCAGGAAACTGATAGGCAGAAGCCCCTAGGAGGCCAGTCTGAAGGGAAACGGACTCAAGGAGAGATGGTTGTGTTTTAAAGAGACCTTACTGAGGCTGTGGGAATGAACCATTCCAATGCACAGAAAGACTAGAAAATATGGCAGAAGACCAGACTGGGTTACCAGGAAACTCTTCAGTGAGCTAAAACACAAAAAGGAAGCCTACAAGAAGTGGAAACTTGCACAAACAACTAGGGAGGAGTATAAGAATTTCTTGGGCATACAGGGATAAAATCAGAAAGGCCAAAGTGAAATTTAAGTTGCACCTAGCAAGGGATGTGTAGGGTAACAAGAAGAGTTTTACAAGTTTGTCAGCAGTTAAGATGATCTGGGAAAGGGTGGGTCCATACTGATAGGAGGAGGCAACTTAGTAATATATGATGCAGAAAAGGCTGAAGTACTCTATACCTTTTTTACCTCAGTCTTCACAGGCAAGGTCAGCTCCCAAACTATTGCACCTGGCAGCACAGTTTGGGAAGAAGGTGAGCAGCAACAGTAGTGAAAGAACAGATTGGGGACTATTTAGAAAAGCTGGACATGGGGCTGGGCGTAATGCACCTAAGGGCACTGAGGGAGTTAGCTGATTGGACTACACAGCCACTGGTCATTATCTTTGAAAGCTTGTGGCAATTGGGAGAGGACCAGATTACTGGAAAAGGGCAAATATAGTGCACATCTTTAAGAAAGGGAAGGAGGAGGATCTGGGGAAATACAGATCTGTCATGGAACAGGTCCTGAATGAATCAATTTCTGAACACTTGGAGAAGGTGATTAGAAACAATCAGCTCATATTCACCAAGGGCAAGTCATGCCTGGCCAGTCTGATTGCCTTCTATGATAAGATGACCATAGAAAGGGCAGTGGATGTGATGTACCTTGATTTTAGCAAGGCTTCTGATATGGTCTCCCACAACTCTCTCTCAAGCATGCTAAGGATTGGATGAATGGACTGTAAGATGCACAGAAAACTGGCTGGATCATTGGGCTTAAAGGGTAGTAATTAATGGCTTAATGTCTACTTGGCAGCTGGTATCAAGTGGAGTGCCCTAGGGGCCAGTCCTAGGGCCATTTTGTTCACCATCTTGATCAGTGACCCGGAAAACAGGATAGAGTACACCCTCAGCAAGTTTACAGATGACATCAAGCTGGAGGGAGTAGTAGATAGGCTGGAGAATAGGGCTAGGATTCAGACAGACCTCAGAAAACTGGAGGATTAGACCAAAAAAAAATGTCATGAGGTTCAATAAGGACAAGGACAAAGTCCTGCACTTAGGATGGAACAATCCCATGCACCAGTACAGACTGCGGACTGACTGGCTAAGCAGCAGCTCTGTAGAAAACATCCTGGAGGTTACAGTCGACTGTAAGCTGAATGTGAGCCAGTGTGCCCTTGTTGCCCAGAAGGTTAATAGCATACTGGGATGCATGAGGAGGAGGCGTTGCCAGCACATGGAGGGAAGTGATTATTCCCCTTTCTTCAGTACCGGTGAGGCCATGTCTGGAGTACTGTGTCCAGTTTTGGGTCCCCTTCCACTACAGAAAGGATGTGGACAAACGGGAAACAATCCAGTGGAGGGCAATGAAAATGGTCAGAGGACTGGGCACATGACTTCTGAGGAGATGCTGAGGGGCTTATCTAGTCTGCAGAAGAGAAGACTGAGATGGGATTTAATAGCAGCCTTCTACCTTGAAGGGTGGTTACACAAAGACAATGGAGCTAGACTAGGAGTGGGCAAAATGGCAGGTCCAACCAATACCTGGACTCCATTTCCTAGCAGCCCCTACCCACATTGCTACAGCTGATTTCCATGGAGACCCCAGCAGCAGGGGTGCTGTGACAGTGCAGAGCCAGGGTTTCCATGGAGACTGGTCCCAGCAGCATTGGTAGGGAACACAGCTGGGTGGGCAGTTGTCTCAGGGCCACAGCTGGGATCCTGCAGCAGTGACAACACGGTTCAGAGCTGGGACAGAGCTATGAACCACTGCCTACATGCTGCTACCCAAGGTGTGCAGGCAGATCATTGTGGCTCTGCCTCAGGTCCTGCCCACGCTATCACTGTCACAAGATCCCAGCCCCGGAGTAGATCCCTGCCCAGTTGTGCGCTCTGCCAGTGGTGCTGGGGCCAGTCTCCATGGAAATCCTGGCCCTGCGACATCATGGTGTTGCCACTGCTGGGGTCTCCATGGAAACTGGCTGTAGCAATGCAAGCAGGGGCTGCTGAGAAATGAAGTCCACAACGGGCATGATCCAGCCAATGGTGAGACTTTGTCCACCCCTGAGCTAAACTGTTCTTAGTGGTAGCAGATGACAGATGAAGAAATGACCTCAAGATGCAGGGAAAGTTTAGGTTAGATATTAGGAAAAATTCCCTCACTAGCAAAGCACTGGAACATGTTACCTAGAGAAGCTGTGGAACCTCTGTATGGAGGTTTTTAAGACCCAGCTAGACAAAGCCTTGTTTAGGATAATCTAGTTGGGTATAGTCTGCTTTGAGAAGGATGTTGGACTATATGACCTCCTGAGGTCCCTTCCAACCCTAATTTTCTTTGATCTAGGGGTACATGAACAAGTTATGACATGGTAAAAAAGACTAAAGTAGAGGTGTGAACTACCACAGGTTGACTGTCATCCATCACAGGGTAAAAGCGTGCATATGGGCAACTACTGCCAAGAGGCTATGTGCTGTAAATCACCACAATGCTCTAACTTGTTCTAATGGGTTTGTGTGCTCTTGCCTTCAGATTTAAATACTCCACCAAAAATATCCCACCTTTCATACTCTGGAAGCTCAATTTATCCTGCCTTCTAAATCTCTAAACCAAGGACAATTTAATTATTTCTTTAGTCACTCACGGTTGTGCTTTTGTGATTGCTTCCTCCTTCTTTTCCAGTTCATGTCAAAGCTCTCAACAGATCTAAAACCTGCTGTTCTGTTTCCACTACCAAAACCATAATTGACTTAATGATTCTTCTGCAACTTCACTTGTCCATTTTCTTTCCTGCGTTCTGGGATCTGAACCATCTTCACTAGAATTTCTATGGTAAAAAAATCTTTCAGCTATCAGACCTGTGCATCTTTACAACAGAGCAAGGTTGGGGGAAGTAAAGGAATATTGCTAATGTTGCCTTGAAACTAGTGAAGAACTAGCTATACATCAATGGAATCATAACAAATATGTATCGCAACTTTACTCAGATACATTTGTGCTGTAAGAGTGAAGCCTAATATGGATAAAATAATGGAGATTTACTGACTTGCTGGTGATACGCCATGTTGTAAGAAATTGTTTTACATAGGATACTCTTATTTTTTGGCAAGAATATTCACCTAATAACCTGTATTCTCCTCCAAGTGAAAGAGGAAAGAAAACACATATATGGTATTACCAGCTTGATGAGAGACCATCTTGGTCATGAATTTTGAGAGAGACTATAGAACTAGACATGGAACTCTATTTATGCAAGGACAGATATTTTCGGGCTTGCATCCTGGTAACTTTCTTTGCTCAAGTTAAAGCTATGAGGAACTGACTTTCACCATCTGACACAAACGAAAAAAGGTCAGTTAAGAGTATCGTGTAGGAAACATGCTTCATGTGTCTTCCTTCAAAAACCTCTGGATGCAGGCTGTGGAGAAATCAATACAACTTGATGAAGAATTTCCATATATGCCTTATGCTACGTGAAACATTCAATGGAAGGTCAGGTACTAAGCTGAAAGAAGGTTCTTCAGCAAGGCAACAAAAAAGAAAAAGGTTCATGGCTGTGACAATGGTGATAATGATGACTGACATCAACAGCCAACCATTCTCAAAGTCCCAGAAACCCCAACTCTAAACCAGCACAATGGTCATGCTGAGAAACTGCTAAATGACTTAACTGATACGGTGTCTTCCAGTCCTTGTGAAAAAAAAGTCAAAAATGTAAATCTTTTCCCTTCTCTCAGTTTCTATATAAGTACTCTCCCCATCAAGATCAACTTAGGACTACTAGTTAAGAATCAACAGAGAAACTTCTGGCATTAAACTTACCATCCCATTTTTACTTGGTAGTGTCTTTAATGCAAACATGCTGGGTGTGAGAATTGCTTATTGCTGAAAAGATCAAAGGGATTTTTGATGTCACCAGCACTGGACACTGAGCAACTGTCAACCGGACCTCAGGCACCTCCTCCATTGGAAAGGGAGCAACTAAGACCTTTTCTTCTCTAGGTTGCTTCTGTCACCAGAAATTCTAGCAGCAGACAGGAGTCAGAAAAAGGGAAACCACCAGAGCACATTAACATTTGTTTGACTCCACCCACTGTGCTAAAAAGGTGCACAGTGCACCCTGAGTTATTGCAGCTATAAAAGAGCTTTGGTAGCTGGCAGAAGACAGAAGAAGCAAGCCTACAAGCACCTTCTGACAGCTATCAGGTGATAACAGAACCCTTCTGTCAGTTGGAGAGCAGGCAAAAAGAAAAGATTTTGTTCAGAGGCCACTTGAGTTTTACTGGGAAAACTAAGTAGCGTAGATTAAGCCGGAAGACAGAAGGAAAATAAAAGTAATTGAGAATGCTGGTAAGCTCTGAACTTTTTCCTCCTTTAATAGTCATTAGCTTTTAATCTTTTAGGAGAAATGAGCCAAATACTGTATTTACTGAAATCCAAGATCAGGTTTTTTTCTCCCATTTAACATGGGGTAAGAAGTCCCTCAACTCTAGCTGCTGCCTGCCCTCAACCCCGCCCTTCCCTCTTGCTCTGGCCCGGCACTAACTTGCGGCACAGAACACTGTCTGGCCCCTATCCGGCTTGGTAACAGTTGATGCGGCGGCTCCAACTGGACCCTGTAGCCTGGGCTGCAGAAGGGTAGACAGGTGGAGGGAGGCAGAGGGGCTAAGCGGCAGAGGCTGGAGAGACAGCAAGCAACAGGGATGGCCAGGTAGCAGGGAGCCACTTTTATATCCTCTTATGAATTAAAGTGTCTGTATGGCCAAAGTCACTGCTAATTAGAAGATTTTGAGTTCATGCACATGTATTAAGTCAAGAAGATTCATTCAGGCAGTTTTCAAGAGTACTTACAGCTGATTGCTACATTACACAAGTCAGTATTAACCCTCCTGCCTCTCTTCTATACCCTTCTAAAGCTTTGCAGCCTTATAGCACTAAAATCTTATTAGTAATATTAATATCTTGCCTTCAGATTTGTGAGTACTTTCATTCTGTATTTAAAGGGACAGTAATTGATACATGAATATTACAGTGGCAGCAGTTCAGTTCTTAGTCTTTAACAGTTGAGAGAAGGGCATTTCCAATGTACAGATAAATTAAAACCTTCAATTAACTTCATAATCTAATAACATTCCTTTAACCCTGAAAAGTAAACTTAATGATGCCTGATTATGGTATCCTCCACTAAAACAGCTTGAACTGTCAAATGACTGTCAGTTAATATGACTGTCAGACACTCCTGAAGGCAAAAATCATCATCATCAAGGATCTGGGTTTTCCATTTCCCACAGCAAAATGGAAAAAACTATGGATGTTGCCTTTTATTGGAGGCAAACGTGGATTTCTGATTTTACCAGAGAAACCTGAGGATTTTGCAGTTTTGCAACAAGCTTTCTGCAGGCTGGCTGAGTTCCAGCCTGCAGGGGGTTACCACCTGCAGCTGCAGGGCCCCGGCAGGGAGTAGGAAGGGGCTGTGGGCAATTCATCCAGGGGGTGGGGCTGGCTCCTCATGGCTGCGAGTACTCTTGGGATGGGAGGGGGGACCTGTACCCCTCAGATCTGTGCGTGGGTCGGAGTGGGATGGGCTGCCCACTGCGGGCTCAGACGGTGAAGGTGCAGCCCGCTGCTGCTGTGCACGCTCTCGGTGGGGCAGGGCAGACCCGTGCCCCCCAGATCTGTGTGTGGGCCGCAAGTGCAAGCTACCTGCCTTAGGCTTTGGCTCCTGCACTGCCTGCGCAGAAAACCTGCTTGCTGCTGTGAGCGCTGCACTGCCCTAGCAAGGTGTCCCCTGCATGCAAACCTGTGCTGCCACACGTGCAGGGGATGCATCACCAGGGCAGCATGGAGCTCACAGCACCAAGCAGCTTTCCTGCACAGCTCCACTGTTCTTTGCAGTGCTGGGTCTCATCCCTCAGGCTGCGGAGGCCCCAGGGGAGGGCAGCAGGGAGGAAGCCTGAGCCCACAGCAGGCAGCATGCAGTCCCCGTCCTGCATGCAGATCTAGGGGGCACAGGTCTCTCCTGCCTCCCAGAGTGCACATCGTGGTGGGGAGCCAGCTCCCCCATGCAAGTTCACAGTAGGGTGAGGAGATGGGCTCTGATCCGCTCCAGCAGCCGCTGCCTCCTGCCAGGGACAGGAGGCTGTGGAGCCGAGTCCCCGACCCTGTAGCCCTAGTAGGGCTGGAAGAACATGAGCTGGGGGTGAGGGGGGTAGACAAGAGACGTA
>NW_017728951.1:55666409-55675970 GCF_001723895.1 Crocodylus porosus
GTTTTTTTTGTTTTTTTTAAATCGAAAAAAAACCCTGCAAGTTCTCTATCATGGAAAACCAGGATCCCTGATCATGATACAAAATGTTCTTGAAACTTGTCATAGTGCCAATAATCTTCAGATGTTTTAATAGCATCAGCATTATTTCTCAAATACTGGGTAGAGAGTTCATCTTTATACAAACCTTGATAATATCTTAGAAGGAATCTCCTTGAATCTCCTCAGGTTACCCACACTTCATGCAATGAAAAATTTATAGAATTGTTCTGTGTATACAGAAGGAATTAAAATTTTATTTCCAAGGCAATCCACCACAGTTGATTAATTAATAAGAGTAGTATCTCATTCTATAGACAAGAACAATTAAATGACTTCAAAAAGCTACAGAGTACTGGGTAAAAAACTAAAGCAATTTGCTGGTCAAATAATATTCTTGCTTCAAAGGTACACATTTCATTCATCTTTTTAGGCTGGGGTGCTCAACCTCTGGCCTAAGGGTCTGGAAATTTGGTGGTGGGAGTGGTGCCACAGCTCACCTATTGCCAAATATCTGAACTCAGGGGGAACCAAGGCCCCGCATGTTGGATCTGGTCACTGATCCCAGGGTGCAGGGCTGGGCATGGACAGTGCCGGGCCCATAGGCCCTAATCCTGGTGCACAAAGGCTGGAAGGGGGCGATGCCAGGCCCCTGCAAGCCAATCCTGGCACACAGGGGACAGGAGGGGTGGTGCTTGGCCCCTGGGACACAATCCTGGTGTGCAGGGGATGGGCAGGAGTACTGCTGGACCCCCAGGACTCATTTCCAGCAGCTGGGGAGGGAGGGAGCAGTGCCAGGTCTCCAGGGCTCAATCCTGGTGCACAGGGCAGGGAGAGGGCACTCATCTGGCCCATGGGGCCAAAAGGTTGAACAGCACTATTTTAAGCCACAGGCCAAGCTGTTCAACTTCTAAGTGGATGGGCTCTGAACATCTCATGGACTGTGCAAGAGGCCACACACACTCAGGCCACATCAGCACAAGCCACGAGACTTCCCTTGGGTGCATGCCATACACCAACGGCTGCACTGTGTGGCGCCCCCTTCAACCAGCTGCTGCATTGAATGCCCACACAGCTTCTGGCTCAGCAGTGCAGAGGCAAGCAGTAAAAGCCATAAGAAAAAAAAAGGGGTGAGGGGTGCAACTTAACCCCTTAGAGACCATATACAGCCTGTACACACCAGCTGGACAACCTTGCATTGGCTACCATGCATGGAAATTGTCCAAATCTTTCTAATCAAATTACTTGTAAGAACTGTTTTCTCAATATTTAGATAAAAATTCCTAGGTATATCTTATCCACACGTGATCTGAAAGGAATACATACTGATTTATAAACTGAGGCAAGTAAGCGGTCACATCAGTGCACGTTATATTCTGCCCCTGTTAATGGCATACAGAAGCATCTAACTCTCTGCCTTCAGCAAATGCAGTAAGTTAAACTGCTGACTGTGACAAGCCTTCCTATAGTAAAAATCATATAGTTCCATATAGACACGGTACAGGACTGGAAAAAAGATCACAGCTTAATGACAAGGAAAGGAATAAAGCTAATAAAGGACATTCAGCACTGGTGAGGCCACATCTGGAGTACTGTGTTCAGTTTTGGGCCCCCCACTACAGAATGAATGTGAAGAAACTGGAGAGGGTTCAGCAGAAGGCAACAAAAACAGTGAGGGGGCTGGAGCACATGGCTGATGAGGAAAGACCAAGGAAGCTCAGCTTATTTAGTCTAGAGGAGGAGACTCAGAGGGAATTTAATAGCAGCCTTCAACTACCTGAAGGGGGGTTCAAAAGAAGATGGAGCTAGACTCTTCTCAGTGGTGACAGATGACAGAACAAGGGGCAAAGGGTTTCAAGCTGCATCAAGGGAAGTTTTAGATATTAAGAAGAATTTTCTTACTAGGAGGCTAGTAAAACACTGGAACAGATTACCCAGAGAGGATGTGGAATCTCCATCCTTGGAGGTTTTTAAGATCTGGCTAGACAAAGCTTTGGCTGGGATGATCTAGTTGGGGATGGTCCTGCCCTGAGCAGGGGGGTGGACAAGAGGACTTCCTAGGGTCCCTTCCAACCCTAATTTTCCTTGCTTCTATTATTAGGTGGGGGACACGTCAGCTCAGATCCTGGCACGCATTATTTTCATTATGCAACAGGTACTGAGGAATTTTGTCACATGATGAAAATGGGCCCGACCAGCTGTTGTGCTGAACCCATAGGGGCTCTTTCACATGCCTCATGCACAACAGTCACTGCAGTTCTGTACAAGGAGTGGGGGCAGACCCTAGCACAGAACTGAGATGACAGACCAGTCAAGGACCCCAGGCAGCAACTGGGATGCAAGAACAGCCCCTGTTCCCCACAGAGGTGAGAAGGCGAATATCATGATCGCTTCCCACTGGGGCAGCAGATTGTGTTCGATAGCCCCACTGCTGCTCTGAGACTAGTCAGGGCCTCAGCACTGCAGTGGGGCTACAATTACAGCCCCAATTCATCCACAGTGTGAAGGAATGACATCTTTGAGGCTCATTCACCATTTTTATTGCATGATAAATTGCTTGAATACACGTCATGTTACATTTTATCACACTATTGACACATTAATCATATGATAAATGTTAACATCAGCCAGGGGAGTTATCATAACTGAATAACTACAGGCCAGAACTGGCTGATAATCAGAACCAATCTGTGACTGAAAAAGACTGACTGTTACAGGAAAACCATGGGAAGGAAGCTGCAGACAGATAGGATAGAAAAAAATCACCCAGACTGAAGGCTTCAGGGAAAAGTGAACCATGTTTCCATCAAAACATTTTATACGTCTTTCCTACAATGTCACTGTCCTGACAAAGAAAAGAAAACTGTGGGAATACAAAATGGAAAACAGAAGGGGTGGGGGGGGCGGAGAAAAACTACTAAAGGAAACACATGCTAATCACCACACTGCTGGTGCCTTAAAACGTTACCAATCTTTTCAAAGTCATGCTCCTTTTACAGTACAAGATTTTTAAGGCTGAGGTAAAAGACACCTACTAAAAATTGGAGAATATCAAAACGTTAACAACAGTTAACTCACGAAATGTGTTTAGTGAGCACAGAAGATTGCACAGCAAAAGAGTTATCATTTATATCCTAAATCAGTGGTACCCAGCACCCCAACCCTGCATGCCTGGATCTGGCTGGGTGCCAGCCTGACTGCACACAGGACCACATTCTCCAGCTTGGGGGACTCCCTATGTGTATAGAAATTTGGCAGCAGGGGAACAGTAATTAATACTACTGCTCCCTTGCTGCCAAATGTCTGGACCCTTGTGGGTCAGCTGGGGATTGAGCACCCCTAAGTAAATGGAACATGTTAATACTGATATCCTAGCTATTAAAACAGTGTCTTCACTGTCAAACTGAACCAGACACTATTCATTGGCTAAACCAGATCACACGATCCCTTGTCAATCAATCTTTACTGCAGTGTTTCCCAAACTTTTCCTCAGTACGACCCCATTCATTACCCCATTTCCTCAGCATGACCCCTACCTCCCAACCTGCAGCCCCTCACTCCCCATTCAGAGCCCCCTGGCCCTGCTGGTACCCCTCACACCCTACCTTCAGTCCTGCACCTCCACAGGTGCCCCAGTGCCAGGGCCCACAGCCCCCAGCTGCCACCTGTGGGAGGTAGCTGCTGCTGTGCCCAGAGTGCAGAGCTCATCTCCCCCCCCCCCCATCTCCCTTGTGGGCAGCACTGCCAGACCAGAGCCCGTGGGGGGCAGCAGGGGAAGGATGCAAGCTGCCTTCTGCAGGCTGGAAGCTCCGCACCCTGCTGCCCTCCCTCCCCCTTGGGGGATCCCTGGCCCAATTGAAAGGACCCAGCGTACAAGGGAGGGAGCACTGCATCGCCATGGCTGCCAAACTGAGGCATCCCCTGCTCACCCAGCAGCAGCATGGGCACAACTCTGCACCACCACCGCATATCACCTTGGTGGCCATGGTGGTGCGGCACTCCCTCCCACAATGGGTTCCACCCCTGCTGGGCCTGCAGAGGTGGCTCCTGCCCAGAGCTGGTCTGGCCCAGCTGTAGCCCCGCACCCCACTGTGAGTGCAGAAATCGCAGGGGATGTGTTTACTGCAACCCCATCTGGTCATGTCGCAACCCCATTTGCGGTTGCAACCCACAGTTCGGGAACCGCTGCTTTACTGTGTTGCATAGTCCAAATGGCAGAACCTCTTCCCTTAGGAAGGTTTTTTTCTTTTCCATTTTAGATGTCAAGTGGTATTACCAACTTTTCTGTTTGAAAGCTACTGCAACCAGAACCAAGTTGCCTAGCAAGTCATAGCACCTGATGTTTAGTTACCAGAAAGCACAATACCTGCAAAACTTCTGGACAACAATCACAAGTATACCAGAGCTGTGAAGATGCTAGAACAGACTGTGCTTCTTATGAAACATAAGGTTTATTAGATTAAAAAAGAAAAAGACTGGAGCTACTATTGGAACCTCACAGGCATTAATACTTATAGCTGCTCCTTTAAAGCACTGTAGCAGCCAGCACAATACATCCTGAGACTTTCCAGAACACTGAAATGCCTGCTGTCAAAGCTCAGCAAAATGGATTCTTACTGCAAATTACAGGTTAGGTGGGACTGGAGTAATATGTCAGCATGGTGAACAAAGAAGAGGTTGCTGAATGAGTGGGAAGATTGTGCGCTTAAAAATGGCTCTGAAGGACATGAGGACTGAGTTTTTAAATAACTATTTTTTAATTGTAGTGAAATCTGTTGTCCCTTCAGCTAAGCCACTTTCAGCCTATAGGCTAGGATTACTATTCTTTTATTATTCGTGAACTGCAAGGACAAATATTTGCCTCAGAGTGCCAGCAAAGAATACAAACTACATTGGGGTGGGCAATTATTTTGGGCAGAGGGCCACTTGCTGAGTTTCCGCAAGCCACCGACGGCTGCATGGCAGGCAGCCCATGGCAGATTAATATTAATTTTCTAAATTTTTTAGGGGCCCTGCAGGCCAGATAGAATGGCCTGGAGGGCCCCATCCGGCCCGTGGGCCGCATTTTGCCCACCCCTGCTATACATAAAAGCTTATCCAATCCTTCATTCAAAACCTATTTTTATTTTCTGACACAGATTAACTATCAATCCGTTTTAAAGATCAACATACTTCTCCCAAATCATGGCTATCTACAATGTCATCACAAAACTGCTTCCTCTGTTATTAAATCACCTAGTCATTACCTGTTAAGAATTTATATATAAATAAGTAAAACCACTTGCAAAAGAGATTAAAACATCTGTCTTTAACAGATGTATACATTAGACCCACAGGTAGTCTGCAGAGTTAAATATGAAGCGTCTAATTTTAACTTTTTTGCCCCCCGGTTTTTAAATATATATATTTTTTTGGTTTATTTGCCCCTTTTATTCAGGCTAACGGTATTTTATCAGATAGATCAGAGATGCATTAAAATACAGAATTAAAACAGAAGTTTAATCAGTATTCTAATACAACACTCATAATTTCAAAATATTGAAAACTGCTATTTTTTTTTCCAGGGACCCATTCATTCTATTTCATACCTGCCCTTAAAATCCTTAGTAATGCCACACTGCCTATTGACATGGCATACAGAAAACTGACAGAAACTTGCTGAAAACTACAAGCACTAATCTCAACACGTATCTTCACACCAGGACTCCTGAAGTAAGCAAATAAATAAATATTTATTTTTTGCACTCCATGTTTAGTTTCAATTTACTTAATACTTAGTGAACTTTTAAAATCTCCAGCCAGTTTTATGTACCGTATTTACTCAAACCTAAGTCAACCTCCAATTTAAGATGACCTCCCCAACAATAACCAGATTCTATATATGGAAAATTTATAACTTCGCTATACTTTTCCAAGTATAGAATCTAATTATTGGAGGGTTGTCTTAAATTAATCTGTATCCCCTCCCCCACATTAGTACAGCAGGGAAAGGAGTGGCTGGGGTGGTCAGGTGGCCAGAGGGCATCAGATGGCCCCCATGCCCTTTGCCCCTCCCCAACTTTTTCCCCCTTCAGCCTTCCTGCACCCCACCACCTGCATTCTCTATCCCAACTCTCCAGAGACCCTGTTCCTTCCCGGTGCTCTCCAGTCCCTGCCTCTCTATGCCATCCCCCCCCTCTTACTGTCAGATGCTGCTGGGCTCCATTCCCTCCCTCCCTCGTACCACCCCTGCTAGCAGCGAAAAGAGTTTCTGAGTCTTACAGGGAAACCAGCCTGACTCTGAGCTGAGTTAGGCCTGACAGTAAGGGAGGGGAAGGGGGCTGTTGTGGGCCCCAATTTGGGCCTAGGGCCAGAGGCAGAGTTGCACTAGCCACCTGTCCCCTCCTGCTTTATATGCAAATCTAAGACGAATCCCCACTGCCCCTGCCAATATGGAGGTCAAAACCTTATCTTAGATACGAGTAAATAGAGTATCTCTGCTCAGCAGCAATTAATTCTTAATGTGAGCCTACATGGCTCATTTACAGGTTTCCAAGGACTGAATGTCTCCAAATGCTAACAACTAAAACACTGCAAGAACAGAACGGCTGTGTTATTCAGGAACAAGATCATCTTTGACAGGCAGTCCGGGGCAGATAAACATTCATTTTCTAAATTTTTTAGGGGCCCCGTAGGCTGGATAGAATGGCCTGGAGGGCCGAATCCGGCCCATGGACCATATTTTGGCCACCCCTGGTTTAGTACCTCAGGGCACTTTTACACATGCTTAGGGGGGAGGGGAAAGGTGGGGAAGGGAGGGACAGCGCTTTAATTAAAGCAGCTCTGAGAGCCACTCTAAAGTGGCACATTGTCTCATGTATCAGCGTCCCTACACTTAAAAATGGTGGTGGGGGGCGCTTCAACTAAAGCTCGTTTGACAAGCTCTAGTTCAAGCACCCCTACCACCATTTTAAACATGCGGCTGTTGATACACAAGATGTGGGAGGCTGCTGGAACACAGTAATTACCATGCTCCAGCAGACTTGATTAAGTCAGTCTGCTCTGCTGTGCTGTAATTACAGCATGTTAGAGCAGCTTTTGCGCTCATGTATAGGCACTCTTACATTGGAGTTACTAAATTTAGGGAGCATTAGAAAAGGTCCATTAATGCATGTGTAGACATACCTAGGATCTCCCTGCTTCTATTCCAGTGAAGAAAACCCAGTTTCCCTGCTTAAGACCTGGCTAAGGTTTCTATTTCTCCACAAGAGTTGATGACATCATGCATTTCAAGCTGAACCAAAAAACCCAACTCCTTACATTGTTTTAAATGTAGTTGTGACTGCAATTAACTGTTATGAGAAAGAAGTGGACCCTGATTGTTGTCCCTGACAGATTTTTTTTAACGTTAATACATTGATTTAAAATATATTTTTAAATTTAATATACTATAGTCACATCTGGGTCTAGTCGGTTTAGGTTACTGACATCTGTTTAAACAGCATAACTTAACTGTCAATAAAAAGGTTAATGGCAACATCATTCTGGCTTGCATTTGTAGAGCTCCTAGTACAAGGTGGGCCTAGACTATGACTGAGGTCCGCAGACGCTAGAGTAAAAATAGCAACAAAAATAACATTTTGCTGGCTAAATGCTTCATTTAAAATCCCTTCTTTGTCTTAAGAGAATTTTTTTATGTTGAAATTGTGGCATTTAATACACAACCACAATGCCATGACTCTTCAGCCATGAGATTTTACAAAATAATTTTAAAAATGACATCTACCTGCTAGTTATTTCTCATCTTAAGCTCCTTATGTTGCATTTCTCTACACCATAACACTGCCCTAGTACAGGGGTTTCAAATTCACCTTGTGTACCGGGCCAGATCTCCCCCACAGGCTTCTGTGTGTGCCAGATCCAACTCAGGGGATTCAACTGCAGCAGCTTCTACTCCAGCCTGGGGCACATGATGACAGTGGCAGCAACAGCTCTGACACAGGGCATGCGGCAATGCTCTGGTTCCCGTTGTATGCCCTGTGTCAGAACCAAAACTGGCACATGCCGGGTGCCACAGCAGTAGCTCCAGAGCTGGCATGGGGCAGGTGGTGGCAATGGTGGAATAAGTGGCCTAAAAGTTGAGGCCATGGCAGTGGCAACAGGTGAAGTGGCCGGAGGGCGACTAGCTTTTGCATGGTCTTCCTGCTACTGACTGCCATGCCAACCAGAGCCCCAGGGCTCTAGATTCTATGGCAGGCCACTCACCCCAAAGCTTTCAGAGGCCTGCTAGTAGTTTAGTGGGTCATATATTTGACATACCTGCCCCAATATAAACACCCTTACCCTGCACTCTGACTATATACCCTGTACTATCCACCCATCTGCTTCAGGGTCCTGACCTAATTTCTAATCTCTGCATTAATGTCCATGTTCACCTTCAAAGGTTCAGATTCCTATATTCCTCATCCTTTCATTATACTTGATGCTATCCCCCCTTTAGAGTCATCCTTTCGTCTAGATCCTATCATGCAACCTTGTTTTTTCCTTTAAATACTATTACAAAAGGTAATTTTCAAGTTGGCTTCAACATCTGCTTTCTTTCCACCTAATTTTCCTTAAACTTAAAAGTGTTTCTATTTAAAAGGAAGCTAAAACACTGGAAGCAACTTTGTTCTCCTTGTTATCTATTTCTACATTTTGTCAAATCTAAATTGTAAACATTTTTCTTGGATAGTAGGATCAATCCTGCAAAGCCACCATTGTCATGCTCACTTAAGGATGTCTGAAATAGTAGGCAGCAAAAACTCAAGTTTTTTTAACTTAAAACGATAATTTTGATTTTGTAAAAAGACTCGGTTGTAAATACTACACAATGCTGATACAGATGCCCAGACTTGAATGCCTGTCATTTAGAAAAATAAAATAGACATAAAAGGCATTTTTATAAAATTTTAAAACCTATTAAATTCTAAAATGTTGAAACTAAAATGATTAAAGTTGTAAATGCTTTTCAGTTATTGGATAGACAACACCAAAAAGATACTAAAAACTGAAAAAAATCTGGAAAATACATATTCAGAAGTACAGAAACACTCAGTGAAGTTCACCTGAAACCAAATCTTCACCATTGATGTCTTTCATAATTACTTACATGTGGTATTTTGCATTCAATGGAAATAAACTGATGACAAAGAGAGGTTATATCGTCTAATTATGCACAAAAATAATCTATAATAATAATAATAGGCTTATTCTGTCTGTCTGGAGCACTTTGATTAGTTGTCTCTGCAGCCAATCACAATGCTTACTGAAACGAGCAGGGTGCATTAGAAAGATAGTACTTCGTACAGACAGAATAAAGCATGTTTTTATTATAGATCCAGAGGCATTTCAAACAGATATGCAGGCAAGTAAGAGCTAGAATGAAGCACCAGGGCCCCCTGCTGCAGAGTGGGCAGGCTCTGCCAAAGGAAAAAAAAAAACAAAAAACTGTGAGGGGCCCAATCTCCCCTCCCCCCCAGAGCCTGCCCCCCTCTCCTGCAGACA
>NW_017728951.1:55676070-55678449 GCF_001723895.1 Crocodylus porosus
TGCAAGAAACCCATTCTGGCTATCCCTTAGGATGTTGGCATCGGCCAGTCCATTAAGGATGGCCTCCTTAATGGACTGGCTGTACACACCCCCCCTATACAATATGAGTGAGACTTTATTTTTGAGTCATTAGGCGATCCCTTCTATATACACAAAAAAACCACAAATCATGACAAATATTTTTTGTAATAATTAAAATATAGTAAGTGTTTGACTTCGAATATGATTTGGGTTTTTTTTATTTCTAAGATGGCAACCCCCCCCTCTGAAAAGGAGTATTTCTGGAAGGCAAGTGGGGGGAACTTCTGGTGGCAAAGGTCAAGAGTTAAGGGGTGAGGCTTCCCACCCCAATATGGCAATCGGGCATGGGGGGGGGGCAGCTGTCAAGGGGCAGGGCTACCCAAGCAACCCTCAACAGCTCACCAAAACTCATTAAGCAGCCCTCCAGACTAAATAATTGACTGCCCCTGCCACAAACTGTATGCTAGCCTGACTCAATTCTCCCTGCTTTAGTTTTTTCAGTTCCAGTCAGGACAGGAAGGCAGGTGAACACTACTCTTATTTTCATCCCTAATTTCAAATACTAACTGAATTGTGCTCCTGTCTTCCATTGTGTTTGTAGTCCTTCCCAATGTATTGTCATCTGCATATTGGCTCAAGACGCTCTCAATTCCAGTATCTAAATTATTAATATGTTTTATAAACATGGGCTCAAGATGGACCTCCATGGGACTTGACTCCAAACTTCTGCCATTCTGACATGGTTCTGTTTATAATTATTCTTTGTGGCTATTGAGGCAGTTGTTTATCCACCTTACAGTAGTTTTGTCTAGCCCACACTTCTCCAATTTGTTTATGAAAAGGTAATTTGGGACTTTGTCAGAAGTGTTGCTGAAACCTAGATACACTGTATCCACAGCATTCCCTTCATCCACTTCATCAGCTTTGTTTGGCACAGTTTATTCATAGTAAATCCATGCCGGCTGGTTATGATCAGCCTTTCCTCTCCTGGTGCAGACGAGCTTCCTTCTGATATTCTTGAATAACTTCTTGGGTAGCGAGGTATGGTTAACCAGTCTGTAGTTTCTCCTGGTCCTCCTTTTGGCCTTTTTTTAAAAGACGGGCACTGTGTTGTCCTTTTTCCAGCGCTCTAGTACCTCATCTGTCACCTACAACTTAGTAAATATTTTTGCCAAGGACTGCAAGATCTCCTTTGCCAGTTTCTTTAGTATCCTGGGATGAAGTTCATCAGGCCCTGCTGACTTGCATTCATTTAGACCTGGATTTGTCAACCAGGAATATGCGTACTCCTGGGGGTACTTGGGAAGTGTTGCTGCTTGTGTGCTGCCATGCCATCACCGCTGCTGCTTTGCATTTGGCAGCTGGGGGGGACCCACCTGCCCCCACTTGGCAACCAGCCACTGGGGGAGAACCCCCCCTCCTATGTCCAGAAGGGGGTAACCACCAGGAGGACTACCCACCTTAAAAAAGGTTGAAAACACCTGATTTAAACCCATCAAAAGCTGTTTCTTTCGTTACCTCACCTCTTCCTTATACAAATAATCCTTGTTAACTTTCTGATTACAACCTAAATTTTAGTAAAGACTGAGGCAAAGTAATAAATAAGCAGCTTTGCTTTCTTTTCCTCTTCTTTTAAGAGTCTCCCCTAGCCGTTTAACAGCCAACCTGCATCTTCCTTGGTCTTTCTTTTCTGGTCAAAATATTTATTATCCTTAATTTGTTATCCCTAACATGCCTATACAGGTGAAGTTCATTTTTTTCCCCCTTTGCCTTTCTGATTTTGTCCCTCCCAAGTCCGTCCCTCCCTATGGCCTTTGGGCCATATCCAGCCCACTGCAGCTCAGGAAATCAGTAGTATCCTCTAGCTACAATGGTAGAGGAGGTGTCCCTAGGGTCCTCCCCTGTTGCCTGATGTTTTCCATTTATTCTGTCTACTACAGCAGGGGAGGCATCCTCAGGGTTCTAGTTCCTGCCTTTTTCTATCTATTCCCTTTGCAGCATTTACCAGTTGCAGGGATACAGTCTGTGGTGGATCTGGGTCACTGTCTACAGTGCAGAAGATTGCCAAACCCTTGTCTAAGTATCTTTCTGACTTTGATGGGGATCAGACTCTTGTGGAACAGTTTTTTCTCAACAGAGTATACACTTTTTCTCTTCTTCCATTTCTATAAACCTATATTTAAGGTATATGGAGTCATACATTTGGGTTTTTTAAAGAAATCATTTACTAAAAAGCAAAGCATCTTTCTTTGTCACATTTGACAATAAAAAGTCCTTTTGCAGATATGTGGGGAGCTGGAGAAAAAGAAAGGGCAACACTGGACCCCTGCTGAACCAGATGGGGCAACTGACAACTGA
>NW_017728951.1:55678549-55690846 GCF_001723895.1 Crocodylus porosus
TATATATATATACACACTACCATCCAAGTATCCATCTAACCTTCTGTTGAAAATTTTTAGGTATGGAGAGCCCACGTGCTCTAAATAGCTTGTTTCAATCTTCATCCAAATTTCCTCTGCTGCACTTTGATGCCACTGCTCCTAGTCCTGTCCCCTCCAGCCACAGATAAAATGCTACCTCTTTGTTTTATAATTGTCCTTCAGGTACCTCAAGGCTGTCATCAAATTCCAACCCTGCCCAGCCCTCTGTTTCTTCAGGACTAAATAATCCTAGTCCTTCCACACTTTCCTCACAAGTCTACTTGTGACCAAATGAATTATATAGTGTACTTCTCGAGATAGAAGATGGGTACATGAGCCAATGCTCGTGCAACACGAGCCTATTCCAAATCCATCTAGCATTTGTTGCAGTGATGGAAAAGGCACGGCTGCTGAACTCTGCTCAAATGAAGCGTGCATAACTGGAAAAGGGATGACCCATATGGTGAGGGACAGAGGTGACCTCAGCCACACACCTTCTTCAAAGAGAACATGAAGGAAGGTTTAAAAAAGGGAAAGTGAAGGAAGTTTTAACAAAGAGTTTAATCTTATAAGCCTGAGAATGTTGTCCAAAATGTTATTTTGATGGGTAAAGGACAGAACAAGGGCCAAGGTTCCTCCAGAATCTCTCTTTATGGTGTAAACGCTTGGGTACTAGCTTACAGGGTTGTAGGTTGTAGCTGCATTGATCTAAGGACATAGGCAAGTACTAGCGTGGGTACTAGCTTGGGTTTTGACAGTGACTAATTAAACAAAACTGGAGTGATTTTAATCATACAGAAGAATAAAAAGGAGTCATGGGTTTGTACTTAAGGATTTTTAAAGTTTATTACAGAAAAAACTGGGATATGCCAGGGTGCTATGCTGTTTTTCCTTTTACTATCACCCAGACTTACGTAAGAGATAATTAATAACCTAAAAATTCGACTGCTTTGAAGGTATCGAAGAAGAAATTATTTTGCTCTTGATTATATCTCAAATTATTATATTTTTGGATCCCCAGCCAGGGACTGACTGGAACTACACCACAAAGAATTTTGGTCTTGAGGTACTGAACCTGCTGTTTCTCAGGGTCTACTGGAGCCACAAGAGTGGCTAAGTACTTACTGCTAGGTAAGAAGACTGGTCAGTCTTTTATAAAATAGTCCCACAGCAGCACTATAACCTGTGTCAGTAAGAAAGCCATGGGATGGGAAATATTAAATCCTGAACAATGCTTCTTATTTTTTCCCTTATATCTGCTCTGGATAATCTGTCTTTAATTACCAGTTTAAGTCAACTTTTTGACAAGCACAACATTGATTTGTTATAAAACTGAATATTATGGTTAAGTTGTCAAAGAACATTGTATATGATCACTGGGACACTCATAGTGATCTTATAAGGCTCCATACGTTCTATTTCAATGTTATTAGAACATCCAGTATACTCCCTGTAAATGTAAGGTTGCATTGATAGAGCTTTTCTTGGCTGATACCAATATCTGATTACTCACCAGGTATCTCAGTCGATACCAATCTGATAACCTATTTACTGGAGCTCCGCCCAGCAGCATACAGAGCAGCACCCTACAGGTAAGTCTGCAGAGGGGAAGGGGTAGGGGTGGGGGTGGCAGATTGAGGCCCCCACAGTGAGGGAGGGAGGGAGTGGGGCAGGGGCTGGAGGCACTATCCAGCCAAAGCTGTGAATAAGACGCCAGGGCAGGTAGCCTGGAGCAGGCAGCTTGCATCTGCCCCCAGTGTCCCAGTGCATAAAAATGGTAGCAGTGGTGCTTGAATTAAAGCTCATCAAATGAGCTTTAGTTCAAGAGCTGCTGTCACCATTTTTAAGCACAGGGAAGCTTTTAGGACCAGAGCTGAGTGGGGCAAGGGCAGATGCCAGCTGCCCATTTAGGCTCAGGACTGTCCAACCTACTGCCTTTTGCCCCAGGAGCTCTGCACTGGCCGTGCCACACCCACAGCCTGCCTGGCAGCAGAAGGCACAACTCACTGCCCCCACTGCTGCTGGGCAGGCAGGGGGTGTGTTGGGGGGCTCTCAGGACAAGAGGCAGTAAGGTAGACATACCTGATCCCACAACAGGCAATTTCTATCCACCCCACACACAAATCTAGGAGGGCACATGCTCCCCTCATGCCTCCCCTGGGGGTACATGCGGCAGAGGGAGCCAGCCCCCCTTCCTCCCCTACATGAGCCACCCACAGCTCTGTCCTAACTCCCAGCCCTGGGGTCCCATTTCACTGCCCTGGCTGGGCAGCACCCCCAACCCCTGCTCCTGCCCCACTCCCTCCCTCACAGTGGAGGCCTCAATCTACCCCCCACACCCCTTCCCTTCCCCAGACTTAACTGAAGGGTACTACTCTCCATGCTGGGCTGCATTCCTGGCCACGTGCAGCTGCATGCATGCACATGGTGTCCAGGTGCTCTGGCCAGAAGGAATATTGTATTTATCAGTACATTAATTGGCTACACCAGCCAAAAAAAGCTGACAATGTTAATTTTCCTTTTATCAGTACTGATCCAAGATGGCACCAATATATCATTGCACCTCAACATGAATGTGTGGCCTCCAGACAAAATAAACAAATAAAAGCTATGCATGTACCCTAATCCACACTTAAGGGATACTTGATATAAACAATGTTAATTAAACTAGGTGAACAGCACGCCATAAGTTTTTAAACACCTTAAAGGTTCTGGTTTCTCAGAGTACCTTAAGACCAGGAATCCTAGTTTTCCATGGGAAATAAGCAGAAAGCCTCCATTCAAAGAACACAAAAATCTGTGTTTTCCCCTGACCTACTGAAAATATGGTGGCATACCATTTCTGCGCTCTTATTTTTGCCTCAGTTTTTGCCTCTCAGCCAAATCAGGAACCCATCTCCCCACCTCCACTGATTGGCCAAGAGGCAAAAACCACAGCAAAAATTAGAGACCAGAAATGGCGCTACTTGCGATAGGACACTGCCACATATTGGTACGTTGTGAAAAAATGCTGATTCCACTGTTTTCCATGGCAAATAGAAAACCAGGATTCCTGCTTATGACACAAATAGCAGCCTTGATTTTGATACAAATGGTTCAGGGCTGTTTTAAGAAGCTTGAAATTGATAGCTCCCGTTTTTCCCCCACCCTACAAATTATCTTTAACAAATTATGCAGTTAAAGAAAGTACATTCGGGCTTTTCAGTTTACTGAAGAATTTTATGCACTGCAGCAGTTCATGGACGTAACTGACACACAGTTATCAGTGTTTTTTACAATGTAAGAAATGGTTAAGAACCCAGAACTGATGCTCTTACGAAGTTAAGCAAATTATATACTTATCAAATATGCAGATTAGTGAAGTATACGGTATAAGTCTAGATAGCTTCTCAACTAGGCAACAGGATCAGATTAAATGAATACAAAATAATGCATAGAGCAGCGGTTCCCAAACTGGTATGCCTACCACCAGTGGTACACAGATGACCCATGAGTGGTATGCAGAAGCTTGGGGAGGGGAGAGGCTGCACATCCCCAGAGCCCAGCAGCAGCCTGCTGCACACAGCCTGCTGCACGCAGCCAGGATCACAGCACCAAGTGTGGAGTAGCACCCAGCAGTAAAGTGTGTTGGGGGGAAGGGTGGGGACAGGGGCTGTGATGAATACGGCCCTGGGGCGGGTGAAGGGACGGTATGAGCCCAGGTGGCTTGTCCAGGGGCATGTGGGGGGTTCCCTGCCATTGGGCATACCCTTGGGGAGGCATGTGGAGTATGTGCATGGGGAGGGGGTGGGCTGCCTGCTGCATACTGGGCTCTGCACCCTGCTGCTTTGGAAGCCTCACCATGTGCCTGCCACATGCTGGCTGCACTGCATGCTTTGCCTGCCTGGCAGCAGCAGGCACACAGCATCCCACATGACTCCAAAAACAGCAGGATACAAAGTGCAGTAGCAGCCCGCTACTCCCTAGGGGTTTTCTCCCCTTGGGCTTGTTTGCCCTGTCCTGTGGCAGGGCTGGCTCAAAAGCACATGGCCCCTCTCGGGGTGGCCTATGCCTTCCTAAGGGCGTGAGTGGCTCCCAGTGCTGTGTGCATCCCAGGGCAGGCATGGGGGCATGTGCCCCCCAGATTTGTGTGGGATGGGGGCAGGCCACCTGCTGGGCTGTGCGCCCTGCTACCGCTGCCTCCAGACCCATGCAGAAAGCCACTGGCCAGGCATGGGAAGCAGCGCAGCCAGGGCATGGAAGGTACATGGTGCCCTGCATGGTCCAGAGGCAGTGGCAGCAGCACGCAGAGCCCAGTGTGCAGCCCGTCTCTGCCCTGCACATAAATCTGGGGGCCACATGTCCCCCCATGTCTCCCTCAGGGGTGTGTGCAATGACGAGGAGCCATGCCTCTCCCCCTCCAGTGCCACTGGATGAGCCTTCCGTGGCTCTGTCCCATGACCTGCCTTGGCCCTGGGGCCCCATTCACCCCAGCATGCCCCTGCCCCACTCCCTTCCTTACCATACAGGCCTCTATCTGCCCCTCTCCCCCCCAGCCCTTCCACCCCCTCCACAAACTTACCTGCTGGGTGCAGTGCCTGTGTTAACATCTCTGTGTCCATCTGTATTAGCATGTCTGTGTCTGCCACTCACAAGCTACAGACCCCAGTCCTGCTGCTGCCCCTTGGCTCCTGACCCACAGTAACGCACATCCTGCCAGGGCATGCAGTGACCCCCCTGCCCTTCAAACCCCACACACACCCACAGCCCTCCACACCTTCACAAATTTCCCCCCAACACTCCAACTATACAAAATAACTGAATGATTCTGAATTTTTCTGTGCATAACTTAGAGTTTTTAGCTATATGATTAAAATCACAATTAATTGCAACTCACTTTTTTAATCAAGCAACTAATTGCAATCAAAGTTTTTAATTTTAACTGTTTTATATAGCTACCATAACTGATAAAACAATGTTTTATGATTACTAATGGTTTTTCTGTTGTTTTAATACATAGTTTGTTACCTATGTGCATGAAAAATCTGCTGGTGGTACTTAAGGCTATATCGTTTTAAATTAGTGGTACACAATCTGTCGGAGTTTGGGAACTGCTGCTCTAAAATTAATTATACCTACTCAGGGAAAAAGATATCAGTATTACAGTGGTTGGTTCAATGAAAATCATAAAAACACAGACACAAATAGGATTTTGAACTGTATTAACAAGGTCAAGAAAAAGAAGCTTTAAATATTTTGGTGTCATTCCATAAAACCCTGGCCCACTCTTAGACTGAGCATCATCAATTACTGTGGTCCCTCCATCTAAAAAGTGACACAACAAAAATAGAAAAAGGGGTAATGAGCAACAGATTAAAGGCTTGTAAAAACTTCATGTTGTGTAAGCATAACAACAGGATGATTATCTAATTTATCAAGATAAGCCATACATGAATGACTAAAATATACAATTTATTCTACAGAAGTGGTCACTTTGGTATTTCAATTTATCTACCCAAAAGGTGATAAGAAAAAAAGTAACCTTAATAAGATTAGAAGCAGGAAATGTACTGTCAAAATTACTAGTTTAAGATATAGAGGCAAAGGATTTAGGATTAAAAAAAGATTACTTGTATTTATAATAAGCCTAATTTCAGTAACATAGATTAGGAAAATATTTATAAGCCTAATACAATCTTATTTAAAACAACACTATGCAAATACAGGAAAACTTACCCCACAGTAACTTCTGTTTTATAATTTCTGAATACTGAGACTCGCCATGAACAGACATATCATACCAAGCTAAATGGACTTTCAGTATCATATGGCAAGACATTTCATGTTTTCTAATCCATATCTTTTTATGTTGTGATTATACAGGCATTTTGTTATTTATTTTTCATAGTTGAAGAAGGGCCAGAGCACCTTAGGCACTGGATTTGGAATATTACATTAAAAAGCCACGGCACAATGTGAAGGAATAGGGAACTATGAAGAAGTGGTTTATGGTTCATGCTAACAAGAAAGAAAAAAGATTAAGGTTGTTTAATCATGCACTTATTACTCTTAAAATTAAATCACTGATTCTGAAGATTGGAGTAGTGGAAGGAGTTGTATGTTACCTTACCTCAGCTAGATGAAACTGTACTTCAAGTTTTCTCCAGACTCTTCTCATCTGTATTTCCACTTCATTAATTCCAAGATGATATTATAGCAAAGCATATTTCTATCAATCTATAAAATAGGAAGAAGATTAAGCTTTGCATTTGACGCACTGCTTCAGTGTCTAAATGAGAAAGTAAAACAATGGTTTATACTAGTGGCACTTAACCTTTTTCCCCACCAGGCTGGATGGGCAGTGCCCCATCTGTCAGGAGACCAGATCCTGCTGGTTGTCCTGATCTGACACCAAGGGGGTTGTGTCATAGAGGCGGGTGGGAGACAGCCCAGCTGCAACCATATCTTATAGGGCAGAAGTGGGCAAAATACAGCTCGCGGGCTGGATCTGGCCACTAAGGCCATTTTATCTGGCCCGCAGGGCCCCTAAAAATTTTAGAAATTAATAGTTCTCTGCCTTTGGTTTCTGTCAAAAATAACAGGAACCAAGGGCAGTAAGACCCAGGGGAAGCCCGGCGGGCTCCCACAGCAACAGGGCCCACCCAGCCCTGCCCCCCCTGGGGCTTCTGACCTGGGACAATGTGGCTGCCCCGTGTTGGAACCTCAGGTAAGAGGGAAGGGCAGGGAAAGACTCCGGGCAGGGAAGTGACCCGGGGAAAAGCTGAGCAGCAGGGGAGGGGGAAAGCAGCCCCTTGCCCGCCTTGTGGCCAGCACCTCATGCTGCAGCCGCTCGTAGCTCACATGGGGCTGCCTGTGCCTGCTCTGGGCTGCAGCACAAAGTACCAGCCACGGGGTGGGGGAGGGGCTGCTTTTCCCCCACCATGCTCAGCTTTTCCCTGGGCTCCTTCCCTGCTCCTTCCTGCATGGACTGCGAGCACCTTGAGCATGGAATGCCAGCCATGGGGCAGGCAAGGGGCTGCTTTTCCCCTCCACACCAGCTTGTTCCCTGCTGGCGAGCAGGGGGTCAGGGCTGTGTGCTGCCCCCTGCCCCTACCACGGGGCTGGGGGGGCATTGGGAGTGAGTGGGGAGGGAGCCAGTGGAAGCACGGGGCCCACACTGGTGTCCTGGGGCTAGTGCCGGTGGGGCCCACAAAAGGGTGGCAGGAGCGCACAGTCCCAGGCAGCAGGGGCTCTATGGAGCTGGGCCACCTCCACCATCTCCCTGCTGGTGCAGCCCAGCCCAGCTCCACAGACCCCTGCCAGCCTTGCCCCGCTTTGGGCCTCACTGGTGCTGGCCCTGGGACAGGGAACCAATGGACCAAAGACATTTGGACATTGGTCCCAAGATAGTGACAGGGGGCAGGGCACCTGTCAAGGGGCGGGGCTACCCATGTGGCCCTCAACAGCCTGCTAAAACTGGGCAAGCGGCCCTTTGCCCAAAATAATTGCCTACCCCGGTTGTAGGGGCAGGGGTTGTGTTGGCCTTGCAGAGAAAAAAGGGTGTGGCTTGGCCTGCGGCGGGGAGGAGAGGGGGGTAAAGTGAGGGTGACAGGGCATAGCCAGGCCCCAGCCCAGCCCTATGAGAGAAGGGGCGTGACCTGGCTTGGTCCCACAGGGGAAGGGGACATGGGCCGGCCCCTGCAACCAGCCCCACAGGGGAAAGGAGGCATGCCTTGGCCCAATGGGGAAAGGAGTGTGGCCCAGCCCCAATCCAGATGTGGGAGAGGAGGCATGGCCTGGCTGTGACCAGCAGTGAGGAGCCTGGGATTCAGGGATCTGGTGGTGGGAGGGTGGTTGTATTAATACCTACCATTCCCCTACCAACAAATTTCCTGCCCCATGGGGAGCCCTGTGGGCAAGATGCAATGGCCCTATGGGCTGCATTTGGCCCACAGGCTGGAAGTTGAGCACCCCTGGTTTACACTACATAACATGAATTGCTTATTTCAGGCTATGTCCATGTTGGTGTTCAACTGCTATTAAGTGATTGCTGTTCTGAAAAAAACCCTCTCAAGCAGCCATGCTTTCAGTATCTTATAATTTAGTTGTATTATACATAAAATATTAACAATGGCCACATCTAGATTTTTTTAATATTCCACTCAATTTAAATAATTGCAAAAATAATAAAAATGATTATTGTTCCAAAGGAAGGTTTTTTTACGCTGCACTTGGAAGAACTGGGTTGTCTTAAGAAAACCAATTTTTTTAAACAGTGTATTTTTAAATAACTTTGGGGCAATAGTCCAAATTCACAGTGCAATTCAACATTCATTTAACTATATTTTTCTTCAGAAAAATCAGACTAAGAAATAATCAACAGATTTGCAGGGGACAAACACAAGCATGCCTACTTCCAAAAGAAAAAAACAACAGTAAAAGAGTTAAGAGAGTGCTAAAAGAAGTAAAAAGAAGTGTATTGTGCACCTTCCTGAACAGAAGAGGAAACCAAGGTATATTAGGAACAGGTTCTTACCTACCATCCTCACTACATACAATATTTTCTTAGGAGTCAACCCTGCATGTATTCAAGTAACAAAATATTCAGTTTTGTCAGCAGTACTTTTTCAATTCAACAAGGATGTAAGTATATTCTCAAGTGCTGTCAACTGTGTCAATTTTATTATGACTCACTATATTTTGGAGTTGTCCCTGAAAACTGAAACTTGTGGAAATGCAGCAATACAAAAATTCCAGCTTCCATTAAAAAAAAATTAAAATAATAGTTTCAGAAAAACATGAAATGTTATCTGACTGTTTCTGAAAAACTCAAATGTCAAAATGTAAATACAGAGAAGTCCACATTTAATATATTTTTGGGAGCCATTTTTGGATGAGTAAAATGACAATACTGAAATAGGGATGGACTGAATCACGTGCTTAAACACACTCCTGAAAAAAAAGGAAAGTTTCAGCGTTTGCTTTTTCTACCCTATCCTGTTATAAGAAGGTCAAAATACCCATCTCATTATTTACAAAATAAATGTCCATTTATAAGCATTGTTTCTAACACACTGAGGTTTAATATTCTTGGCAATATATAGTAACATTTGTGTAAAATGGGCAACCTGAAACTGTCCTGAATAACAGACAGCACCAGTTCTTGAAGACAACTGTCTGCTGAGGAGACAGACTGCCATGGTCCAACTGAATAAAACTAGACTGATGCTGGGCAAAGTTTTATATTATAAAGCCCAAATATACTTCTTTGCATACTGAATCCCAAATCCAATTTTCGGATTCAAACACAAAATATCAGAAGAACACCACTACATAATAAAATATCTAATCTCAGTGCTTCCCATAAATTAGTAAGTAAGTGCCCACATAAATGGTAGTGTGTTAAATGGGAGTTCAGGTTCTGCGTGTATCAGTAATGTTTAAGGGTAAAAACATTCAGAGGTGGTGTAATTATCCAAAAGAGATTTATTAACAAAAGGAAATTCAGGCTTAAGGTAAAACTTTGAGACCCCTAAACATACTAAAATGCAGAAATATGTACGTAAATAAACTTTGACAACCTTAAATATTCCATGTACTTTTCATAAAATTGTGACGGGTACATAACAGCATTTGTAACCCTAGATTACAAAAGAAAAATATTTTTAAAGACATTATATTTCCTACCCATAGCCTCAAATCAGATCAAAAGCAGGCAGCACTAAGGTTAATCAGCTGCCTTTACTGTGTATTACAGGGGCGGGCAATTATTTCAGGCAGAGGGGCACTTGCAGCCCTTGATGGCTTGCCAAAACTCTGTATGGGTAGCCCTGCCCCTTGATAGGTGCCCCGCCCCCTGACTGCCATTTTAGGACTGGAAGTTCCACCTGCTAACCCAACCTCTGCCCTCCCCTTGTCCCCCAGAAGTACTCCTTTCAGCAAGGGGGTTTGCCATCTCAGAACCAGAAAATACCAAATTATATTCTAAAACTCAAATGTGTACTACAACACTAATTTCATTTCAAAAAATATTTTCATCCCAGTTTACATGCATGTGTATAGTATACATAGGAGGTGATAGTATTATAGCTTAAAATGAAGTCCTAATCTTGTATATTGTGGGGGGGGTTTGTGGGTTTTGTGGGGTGCTGTGTGTGGGGGGAGGGTGGCTGGGAAGGGTTGTGGCTTGAGTGGAGTGGAGTGGGAGGGTTTGCCTACACTACCCCCCCCCCACAGCAGGTGGAGCCCCCCAGCACTCTTCGTGGCCCAGGTGCTGCACTCCTGCTGCTCCTGGCCCCAGATACCAGCACAGCCCCATGCTCCTGCTTACTACCCCTTCCCCATCTGTCACTACTGCCCTTCTGCTGCTTCCCTGTCCCGCTGCCCCCCATGCTCGCTGCTCCAGTACCATGTCCCAGCTGCTCCTGCCAATCCCAGCATTGAAGCTGGGCCAGCCAGCCGGTGGGTGGGGGAAGGGGGAAGAGGGAGTGGGGAACTGGCTACAGCACTCAGGGGAAGAGGCAGTGAGCAGGTGTGTGTGGAGCGTAACAACAGCCAGGCAGAAGCACAGGGCCAGGCTGCTAGGGTTCTACGGACCCAGACTGCACTGCATCAGGAGAGAGGTGGGGGAGCTGAGCTTAGGTGGAGGGTTTGCCCACAGCCTCTCCCCCTTCTTCTGCCAAAGGTAGAGCCCCCACCAGTGCTCATGCAAGCCCAGGTGCTGCAAGCTGCTCCTGCTATCTCCAGTGCTGAAGCTGGGCTGGCTGGCTGGCAGACAGGGGATGAGCAGGGAAATGGCTGCAGCAGGCAGAGAGAAGGGGCAGCAAGGCGAAGTGTGCATGGAGTGCAACAACAGCCAGGTGGGAGTGTGGAGCTGTGCCGGTGGGGACCAAAGCAGGCTGAAAGGAGCCCGGGGCAGGGACTGCCTGACGCTCTATGGAGCTGGGCGGGCTATCCTGGCTCCCATCTGGTGTAGCACAACCCAGCTCCATAGAGCCCTGGCAGCCTGGCTGTTGCTACGCTCCACGTACCTGCTCACTGCCCTGGGCACCGTGCTGGCTCCAGGAGTGTTTGGCTACAACGCAGATTCTTCACTGCTGCTTGTGAGCTGTCCAGCACGGGAGCAGTGGCCATGTGGAACAGCCACACTAGGAAGCTCACAAGCGGCAGTGAAGGATCCACATTCCAGCCAAACGCTTCTGGCAGCCGCAATGAACACCGTCCAGCGGTCGCAAGGGCGAGCCACTTCCCTCCACCACAAGTAGCAGCTTGTGCCCAGCTGCTGCTGCCATTGCTGTGAGCCCGGAGCCGGCGCAAGGCCCAGGCTGATCAGCTGTAGCGTGGGACAAACTGGTGCTCAGCATGGGAGAAAAGTGGCGCCTCCCTGTCCTGCTGCCGGTGCTGTGTGGTGCAGCCGCTCACAGCCTATGTGGGGCTGCCTGTACCTCCTCTCCTCTGGCAGAGGTTTCATTGATTTTAGGGTCAGAAAGGACCTCAATAGATCATCGAGTCCAACCTGCATAGGCAGGAAAGCGTGCTGGGTTCAGATGACCCCAGCCAGATGCCTATCTAACCTCCTTTTGAAGACTCCCAGGGTAGGGGAGAACACCACCTCCTTGGGAGTCCATTCCCGATTTTGGCCACTCTTAACTGTGAAGAAGTTCTTCCTAATGTCCAGTCTAAATCTGCTCTCTGCTAGCTTAGGGCCATTATTTCTTGTAACCCCCACGGGCCCCTTGGTGAGTAGAGCCTCACCAATTCCCTTCTGTGCCCCCATGATGAATTTATAGGCAGCCACAAGATCACCTCTCAACCTTCTCTTGCAGAGGCTGAAGAGGTCCAGGTGCCCTAGACTCACCTCGTAGGGCTTGGCCTGCAAGCCCTTAACCATACAAGTGGTCCTTCTCTGGACACTCTCCAGGTTATCTACATCCTCTTAAAATGTGGCACCCAAAACTGGATACAGTATTTCAAGTCCGGTCTGACCAGTGCCTGATAGAGGTGAAGTATCCCCTCCTTGGTTCTGTTTGTCATGCATCTGTTGATGCATGATAAAATGCAGTTAGCTTTGCTGATGACTTTGTCACACTGATGGCTCATGTTCACCTTGGAGTCCACTAGGACTCTGAGATCCCTTTCTGCTTCTGTACTGCTGAGCAGGTCATTTCCTAGGCAGTAGGTGTGCCGGACATTTTTCCTCCCTAGGTGCAGCACTTTGCATTTCTCCTTGTTAAATCGCATTCTATTGTTTTCTGCCCATTTGTCCAACCTGTCCAGGTCTGCTGGTAGTTGTTCCCT
>NW_017728951.1:55691121-55692178 GCF_001723895.1 Crocodylus porosus
GATTAGTTAGGCATGCTCTACCTGCTACAAACCCATGCTGGTTTCCTCTCAGCATAATTTTTCCTGCTGGGCTCTCATATATATATGAGCCTTAATAATCTTTTCAAAAACTTTACTAAGGATGGAGGTGAGACTGCCTGGCCTGTAGTTGCTTGGATCCTCCTTCCTCCCATTCTTGAAAATAGGGACCATATTGGCCCTTTTCCAGTCCTCCAGGACCTGGCCCGTGCACCACAAGTGCTCAAATATTCTTGCCAGTGGCTGTGCAATGACATCAGTCAGTGCCTTCAGTACCCTCGGATGGAGCTCATCTGGAAATGCCAACTTAAACGCATCCAGTCCTTCCAAGTGACTCTGCAATATCTCAGGATCAATGCTTGGTGGTCTGGCACCCTTCTGTTGTCTCTACGATTCTATTGTGAGACTTGTCATGCCCCTTGTTTAGAAACACTGAAGCAAAGAACTCATTGAGGAGTTCAGTCTTGTCAGCTCCATGGTAGCTTTGGCCTTTCTAACTGCCTCCCTACAACTGCGAGCTGAGGGGTCATACTTCTCTTTAGTAATTTCTCCCCATTTCCACTGCTTATATGCCCCCCTTTTGCCCTTAGGCTGCTCTGGATTTCTCTGGTTAGCCAAGGAAGCCTCTTGGCCCCTTTCCCCCTGCATCGGGATCATCTCTCTCTGTGCCCAAAGGATCACTTCCTTCAGGCACAGCCACCCTTCCTGGGCTCCCATCTTGCCAAATCTCTTACTCTGAGGTGCATCACTGACTAAACACCTGAGCTCGCTGAAGTCAGACTTCCTAAAGTCTAGTCCTACTAGTTACCTTTCCCACTCTACGTCTTATGGTGACATGGTGGAGACATAGGACAGCTCCAGGTGGCTGCACCAGGAAGCACAGGCTACGGGGAAGGGTCACTTTTATCGCACGCTGAGCGCCAGTTTCTTCCACGCCCCTGCTTTTCAGCCCAGAAGGGCAAGCATGGGGTTTCATAGTTTCATAGTAGCTAGAGTCGGAAGGGACCTAGGAAGATCATCTAGTCCGACCCCCTGCCTT
>NW_017728951.1:55693038-55700623 GCF_001723895.1 Crocodylus porosus
TTGACCGTGTGGGCATCGACACCACAGTCTCCCAGCTTTTTGATGAGGACAGGGTGAGAGACAGTGTCAAAAGCCTTCCGGAAGTCCAGAAAGACTACATCCACAGCAACCCCTGCGTCTAATGATTTGGTGGGTTGGGGCTGCATGTGCTCATCTCGTCTCTACCATGGGGCTGAGGTGGGGGGACTGGAAGCAAGTGGGCATGCAGAACTGGATGGCAGCATGGGGCTGGCACTGACAAGGCCAAGAGCAGGACAGCAAGAGCGCAGGGTCCCAGCAGGGGCTCTATGGAACTGGGCCAGCTCCTCTCTCTCCCTGCTGGTGCAGCCCAGCCCAGCTCCACAGACCCCTGCCATGCCAGGCGCTGCACTCCTGCTGCCCTGCTCTGGACCCCCTTGGTGCTGACCCCATGGACACCGAACGCCTGCTTGCTCCCACTCCCTCCCTGCCACAGCTTTCTCCACTTCCCTGCCTGCCCACTGCCCACTCCAGCATTATGTGACTTCCCACTGCATGGCCAAACCATGGGGCTTAGCAGGAGCTAGCTCGGCCCCAAGGACTGGGATAATAACCTGCAGTCCTCCCCTGCCTCCACCCCTCACTCTTACCTGAATTTCCTGCTCCGGTGCAGGGAGGCACAAACAGCTTCAAGGTCCCAGGCCAGAAGCCTCTGCTAGGCAGGCGTTTCTGGCGGCAGGGAGGACTGGGTGGGCCCTGCTGTTGCAGGAGCCTGCCGTGGCTTCTGCTGGCTCCTACTGCTACCTCCCAGTCCCCCTGCCTCAGACCCCATCCTTTGACACGAGGCAGAGGCAGATAAATATTCATTTTCTAAATTTTTTAGGGGCCCTGTGGGCCAAATAGAATGAGCTGGCAGCCTGGATCTGGCCCATGGGCTATATTTTGCCCACCACTGGTGTATTAGCATACCCTAATTTACCTCTTTTTTTTTTTTTTTAAATTGAAGCTTAACTATGAAAGGCCATGAATCTGTAAAAGGCAAGAATTCCTGTGGGTGATATCTATTACTGGACCAGCTAGATGGCTGAGATGACACTTACAGGCTTTTGAGTATCACAGTCCTCTACCTTTCTCAGGCCTCTTTCCAATGCATTTTTGAATATACTCCATTCAAGAGCTTGGCTAATTTATCCCAACCATGCAGTAAGTCTTATAAAAGATATCACCCACAAAAATCCCTACCTTATGCATTGGTAATCACCCTTTGGGAGCATATTAAAACACCCATGTAATGTTTTTAACTGTAACATGGGTTTTAAATCAGGGAAATAAATTTGTGATTTCCCCGCCACTCCCCATATTAAACATTTAATTCACAAACAGTAAATAAGAAACCTATAATGCTTCCCAATATTTATGATGTTTTGGGTTTCACATAAAGCTATCATTCAAGTGCTCAGGCCTGTAGGGGGGCTATCAAGAAAGCTAAGGTGCACATAGAGCTAGAACTTGCGTCCAAAATCAAAGATAAAAAAAGTCCTTTTTGAAATATATAGGGAGGATGAAGAAAGCACTGGGAAATGTGAGGCCCCTGCAAGATCCTCTGGGCAATCTGGTGGTTGCACCAGAGGAGAAAGCAGACCTCTTTAACCAATTCTTCACCTCGTTTTCTTGGGCAGGGACTGGGACTTCCCCACCATGATGCAAGACACACTCGAGGGGAACGCCTCCAGACCTCAGGTTGGAGAGGACCGGGTTAAAGAGCTTCTGGAAGGGCTGGACGTGTTCAAATCAGCGGGTCCAGATGCTCTCCACCCCAGGGTGTTGAGGGAGCTAGCAGGGGTTATTGCAGGGCCCTTGGCTCAGCTTTATGAGTGCTCGTGGTGCTCGGGCCAGGTGCTGGATGATTGGAAGATAGCCAACGTGGTCCCCATCTTTAAAAAAGGAAGGAGGGATGATCCGGGCAACAATAGGCCCATCAGTCTTACCTTAATCCTAGGGAAACTCTATGAGAAGATCATCACTGAGCACATTTGCAATGGGCTGGCCTCAGAGATGATGCTCAAGGGCAACCAGCATGGTTTCATTAGGGATAGGTCCTGTCAGACCAACCTGATTGCCTTTTATGATCAGGTCACTAAAGCCTTGCATGCAGGTGTTGCCATGGATATAGTCTTTCTGGACTTCAGCAAGGCCTTTGACACCATCTCGCATCCCATCCTCATTAAAAAACTGGGTGACTGTGGCATTAATGCCTACACAGTCAGATGGATTGCAGATTGGCTGAAGGGTCGCACTCGGAGGGTGGTGGTGGATGGGTTATATTTGACCTGGGGAGAAGTGGGCAGCGGAGTCCCCCAAGGCTTGGTCCTTGGGCCCACGCTGTTCAATCTCTTTATCAGCTATTTGGACGACGGGGTGAAAAGGAACCTGTTTAAATTTGCCAATGATACCAAAATTTGGGGTGAGGTGAGCACGCTCGTAGAGAGGGAAAGACTGCAGAAAGACCTGGATAGGTTACAGGGGTGGGCTAGCAAAAACAGGGTGCACTTCAATACTGACAAGTGCAGGATGCTGCACTTGGGCAGCAGTAACCAGTAGCGCATTTATAAGATGGGAAACTCCTTTCTTGAGAGCACGGAGGCAGAAAGGGATCTTGGAGTCATTACTGACTCCAAGATGAACATTAGCCAACAATGCAAGGTCACGGTTGGAAGCGCTAACCAGACCTTGCCATGCAACCACACATGCATCTCTAGCAGGGACAAGGAGGCGATCCTCCCCCTCTACTGGTCAGGCCACAGCTGGAGTACTGTGCCCAGTTCTGTGCGCCCCACTTCAGGAGGGATGTGGACAACATTGAGAGGGTCCAGAGGAAGGCCACCCGCATGATCTGGGGACAACAGGGCAAACCCTACAGTGAGAGACTGCGGGACCTGAACCTGTTCAGCCTTCACAAAAGAAGGCTGAGGGGGGACCTGGTGCTGGGGGACCCTTCTGGTCCACTAGTGGAGACCAGAAGGGTTTGGGAGAGATCTTGTTTCCCCTAGTGCCCCCTGACATAACAAGGAATAACAGCCATAAATTGTTGGAGAATAGGTTTAGATTAGACATCCGTAAGAACTACTTCACAGTTAGGGCGGCTAGGATCTGGAACCAACTTCCAAGAGAAATGGTGCTGGCTCCTACCCTGGGGGTCTTTAAGAGGAGGCTTGATGCCTACCTAGCTGGGATCATTTGAGTCCAGTTTTTTCTCCTGCCCAGGCAGCGGGTCGGATTTGGAGATCTACAAGGTCCCTTCCGACCCTGCTTCTATGACTTTATGATAAGTAACTGCTACTGGTCCCAGCCAAACTCATTTGCCCTCCATGGTTTCCTTGTCCAGTCTCAGTATGTGCCTTCTACCCCTTACACTGCTTCTACCCATCTCCTTTCCTAGTCAGTTCCAGATTTCTCCTGTCCCTGTCAGATCAGTAAGGGTCTACCCAACTCAAAGCAGTAGTTGGCCAATTAGCGAGCTTATCAGGGTGCCCCTCTGCCCTAACTTCTGACTGGCCAAAGAGCCCAGTAGGGCTGAGCAACGCAAGGAAATGCTTTGGGGATGGGCAACCATAAGCTGCACCTATGCTACTGCCCCCATTTCTCCCCAGGCCCCACTCCCTGGCTGTAACACAGGAGTAGCTTCCTGCTGCTGGGGAACTAATTCAGGCTGAGCAGCTTCCAGCTGCATCCACATTGCAGACAATCTTCTAGCTGCCCATCCCTGGTACAGCTTGCCCTCGGCTGCAAGCTTTATCCATGCTACTGCCAGAGCAGGGGGGGCAGGGAGAAACAGCAGCAGCAGCATGGGCACACTTCTCAGTTGCCAAACTCTGATGCAGCTGCCCTCCAGCCCCAGCAGGAAAAATCAGTGGTGGTGTCTGTGCAGCTCTCAGCTGCTTGGCCCTGGCATGGGTGCAGGTAGAGAAGCCACACTGCTGACATGCCACCAAAGCCACCTGGCCCATGCTGGACAGGAGCCAGGTTCTTCCAACCTGTGGCTTGAAAAGGTTCCTGGCTCCCATCCTACTGAATCAAAAGGGCTGATATCAGAGCCATTGACTTAATCAACTTTGGTTAGTCTATAAGGTACAAATCTACTCTGCCTTCTGCTTAACAATAGGCCCAGGAACTGGCAAAGGAGTAGGAGCATGGAAACTCCTTAACAGAAGTGAAAGAAAAAAAATGTCAAAGGCAGTAGCCTTTGTGACAACCTCTCTAAAACAGATCCAGTCTATTCCAAAAAACAGAAGGGGGGCACAGCAAAGAGTGAGAACAGTAAAAGTCCCAACATTCTGAATCAGGAAGTCATACATAGATTTGTAACTCATATGTGCACTTTTGTTTAAGATGCGTGTTAAAAAATCCTTTGCAATACTTTTGTTCTGTAACAATTCTCCAAGGGCTTCAACTGTAATCCAGTAGCTGCAGTGAAGAGGGCGAATGAGATAACAGACAAGAGGCATAAGAAGTCTTGGGGCAAAGGGCAGCTGAAGTGCAGCATCCTATATAACTAAGGAAAAGTGGGTGACTTAACCAGAACTGCAACACACTCAACCCCCATCTCCCACTCTTCCCAGCCTTCATCTTAGGTCATAGACACATACCTTTGTATCTGTTTCAAAAGAGCAATTTCACCAAGTGGTTTTACTCTACATCTGTGTCATTTTCAGTTCGTTCACATGCAACTATTAGAACAGTTGCTGCCCTTTTGAAACAGCTCCCAACAGACAGGTGTCCATGCTCTTAGTAACCAGTTGCAGGCTCACCGTGCCCCAATTCCCATTTCCCTCTGCCCTTCATCTGCCAGCACTTAGTCTCACTTTTTATCACCCTTCAATCCCCAAATTTCTTTTCCTAATTCATATACAGTCCCTACTCCCCAAGCAGGTCTAGCTCTTGTCCTCTTTGTATTTGAATCAGACATCTCTTTTGATGTTGCATGGGCCAGCAGCGGATTGCAGGAGAGACAGGTTCTCGGTTCAAATGACTGGTGAGGACATAACCCACAGCTACTACTGCAAGGAAAAATTGTATTCAGCCCTTAACTGGAGCATACTCAGTATAAGCAACACATTTTAGGGACATCCAGCTGCTAGCACATTCAAAGTTTCTATTAAACAGGTGAAAACAACAGCTTTGTGAAAGGTTTGTAACTTAGCCAAATTGGGCGGATTCTCCTGTCTTTGGCAAAGGTCAAAGTCTTACTTCAAGCCTGAAAGGGTACTGGAGTTTTCCAAACAAATTTCGCAAGGATTTCTCAAATGAGGTGCAGCCTATTTCATAATTTTTAGGGTCAGAAGGGACCTGAACAGATCATCAAGTCTGACCCCCCTGCCCTGGGCAGAGACGAGTGCTGGGATCATAATACCCCAGCCAGATATCTATCCAACCTCCTCATGAGGACCCCCAAGGCAGGGGAGAGCACTACCTCTCTCGGAAGCCCATTTCAGAGCCTGGCAGCCCTAACCGTAAAATACTATTTTCCCCTAGCCCTATATTTGGAAGTGTCTAAACTGTGTTGGATAAAACTAATTAGAAACATCCACTACAGCTGTGCAAAGCTTTGGTCACTGATTCAATAAGGAGGAGATTCAGCAGCCAAATCTCTGAATCTAATCAGAAGACTCATTAATCTCTCCAATTTGATTCGAAGAGATTCAATGATTCAGACCCAGACACAGATTTATGTTTTTTCTATACACCTCAAGGTACCAGGCGGCTAGTAAATGCTCAGATGGTGGGGTGGATGGAGTACCCCACAGGAGCGCAGGGGGTCCCCAGTGTGTTCAGTGGTGGACCTGGAAGTGGACCGGAAACACTTCCAGTCCACTTCTGGGTCTGCCACGGAACACATGGGGGACCTCCTTGGCTGGGCGACTGGTGTCTCCTGGGTCTGAGGGGGCATCCGGGGTACCTCCATGGCCAATTGCCAAGCATGGAGGGTGCAGGGGGATCCCCTGCACGCTCGGCGGCAGACTTGGAAGTGGACCAAAAGTGCTTTTGGCCCACTTCTGGGTCCACCACTGGGCATACTAGGAACCCCCCACACTCCTGCATTTCTGGAGCTGTCTGATCCACTTCCAGGTCCACCACGGAGCACACTCAGCGGCGGACCCCGTCTAAACAACAGATACGCAATTTCAGACCAAATTGTTAAAAACTGGAAATGCAACTAGAAAGAATGCAATCTAGACTACAGGACACCTTCATTTTGATGTAAACATTACATAAGAAAATAGGTTTGACCAGTATGGTAGCTTACTTTGAACCATGGATTCTCATATTATGTGAACAAAAATAGCAATGTAGTCCATGAGTAGGCCCTTCCAAAATACATAGGACTCTGTCTTTGAAGTACTCTTCAAACTCAGCAAAGGTATCAAAATCCAGCTGGTTTCCAGGCAGCAGGGCAAATAAAGCCATGTGGGATGCAAATTAAACATATTTATTGCATCTCTCTTCACAATGTTGACCAGTCAAATATATGTCAGTATTTAAGTTGCCTTTATGCTTCAGAGCCAATAACCCACAGCAGTTAAGAGACTGTGACAGAACAGTATGACAGCAACTCACTTCTTCAATTAGAGGATAAGTGTCCAGGTGAGTATAAAAGGGGCCTGGTGGATCAGACTAAATGGTTTTTAATCCTTTTTTGATTTATTACAATCAATCAATCAGCTGAAAACAAAAGTACAGGGAGAGGGATAGAGATTTTACCAGTCAGACATCCAAGCAGGTTTCAGATTGGGAAAAAGGAAGCAATGGTATTTTCTGCCATTATACTCACAAGTCAAAATGTCAACCAAAGACAACTTGCATATTTTTTAGATATGTTCAATACTGTTTCCTACATCAACAGGAGATCGTATTCAGGGATAATACTTTAAACTCACTCCCCTCCCCCCAAAACAAAACAAAACATTGGATTTGGGGATTAATGTACAATCAAGATAAACATGAATATTTTATGTTGAACAGCTACTGTTTCAGGCTATCTGAAGAATCAGAAAAGCCAAGATACTGGACCTCCACCTAACCCAGGAGGTGCACAGTACGACCAGGGGGAATGCCTTGCTGGACCTGGTCCTGGCCACAGGCAATGACCTGGTGAGTAGGCTGCAGGTTCTCAGCCATCTGGGTGATAGCAATCATCGCCTACTGGAATTGACCATCCAGCGCAGGGTGTCAAAGACCTGCAGCAAGGCAGCAGCCCTAGACTTCAGGAGGGCTGATTTCAATGAATTAAGGAGATTAGTCGGGGAGGCACGGAGGTCCCAGAGGGGAGGAGAGTTGGGAGTCCAAGATGAGTGGTTGCTCCTTAAGGAGATGATCCTCTGAGCCCAAAGCGGGACAATCCCAATGCGAGTCACAGAATCATAGAAGTAGGGTCAGAAGGGACCTTCAAGTCCAACTCCCTGCCTGGGCAGGCAAAAAACTGGGCTCAAATGACTCCAGCCAGCTAGGCATCAAGCCTCTTCTTAAAGACCCCCAGGGTAGGAGCCAGCACCACTTCCCTTGGAAGCTGGTTCCAGATCCTAGCTGCCCTAACTGTGAAGTAGTTCTTACGGATGTCTAATCTAAACCT
>NW_017728951.1:55706696-55721865 GCF_001723895.1 Crocodylus porosus
GGGTCGTTTGACCCCAGCATTCTTTCCTGCCCATGGCTCAGGTCCCTTCCATCCCTACCGGCTATGAAACTCTTGCATCACCTTTGTTGGCAAACATTTTGAAGGCTGTTTTCACAAACTAAAGGACAAAAAGACTTTCTTTCCAAAGGAAGTCTTCAATTATGAAAACAAAACAACAGCTTTCAACAAGCATACAGGTCATTGCATTCCTTAAATTACTATAAATGAGCTCAATATAAAGTATGCCCCAGTATGGGCCACACAGAGATCTGTTTCACTGGCTTCCTCCTACTGGATTTGAATTAACAAGTCATGAGTCCCTTTACCAATTGAGGATAATGGTTTTGGATAGAGGTCCCAGGTTCAATGCTCATGATACCATAGCTTGGGACATGTTACAAAAATGTCTTGTGAGTAAGAGCAGCTTCAACTCTACCTCTGTCTTTTACATTCAGAAGAGTTGTGTGTTAAGGTTGGAAGACGACTTAGAAATGGATAAGTGCTCCATTAAACAAAAACAGGGATCCAAGCCTCACATTGTTAACACAACTGTAACAGTTAGGTCGTACCACTAACTACAATTAGAAATTGGACAGACCACCTATGTAGGAAGTACTCACTGTGTCAGACCTGAAATGAGCTGGGTTTTTCCTGATCTGCATACTAATAGGCAGGCTTGGCAGGATTCAGTTTTTATTGATAAACATCAATTTCACCTGACACTCACAGATGGATGGAAAGTAATCCATCAAAATTTACATAAAGGAGGCAAAAAAAAATTCTGTGCGCACACACACTCACTCTGCAAAGGAGCGGGGGTTGAGGGTCAGGACTGGGAGCAATGGGTAGCCCAGTGGGGGCAGGGGCCAAACTCCTGTGAAACCTGCCCCAGCCTCTGTAGGAATTTGGTCCCTGCCCTGATCAGGGCAGGGTCCAAACTCCTATGAAACCCAGCCCAGCACCTGCATGATTGGAGCAGGGGCCTAACTCCTGAAGAAGCCAAGCCAGGTTGGGCTCTGAGTGAATTTAGCCCCTGCCCCAATTAGGACCCAGGCAGAGTGAGTGGTTGGCAGCACTGGGCTCCCTGCTGCTCCCAGCCCTGACCCCTCCAGCCTCTCTTCCTGACACAGTTTTACTGGCATGACCCCCAGCTCCTGCAGCAGCTGCCACGCCTGTGCATGCATACAGAGCTCCAGTTTTTCTAACTACTCAGTCTAATAAAAGATACCACATCTACTCAAAGAATCTTGCCTGCCTACAGAGCTCCAATGCATTATACTGCTAATACACTACTCAAAATCCTTTTGATCTTCAAATTGCACACATTTTTAATTGGTTTTTAGTAACAGATCTCTGAGGAATGATGTCAGGAAGGGTAGAATAAAATTGCAGGTTACAAATCTAACACAGAGTACTCTAACATCACAAAATTCTGTGAGCATGCTACTTTACTTATGGAGGAATGGCTATCTTGTCTAGCCACGCACATTTGTTCTTTAACTCACCTATATCTTCACAAGTAAAGAAACATAACTCTTGCTGTGAACAAACAGGGGCAGATCCAAAGTGGAAGACACTTTAAATTATTACAGGCTAAGCCTCAAAATATTCAATGCAAATTGCCTTAACTGAAGAGTTGAAGTACTGCTTAGCAGCTGAGTGAGTTTTTCAAATATACACTTGCTTAACTGTTTTAATTCAATTCTATATGGCATAGTAACTGAAAAAAAAAATCATAGGGCTGGAAGATACCTCAGGAGGTCACTTTACCCAACCTTCTGCTTCAGGTAGGATCATATCTAACTAAACCATCCCACTTCAAATGTCCCATCTAACCCACTTTTTAGGACATCCATGGATGAAGATGCCACAGCTCTTCTGGACAGCCTGACCATTACCCTCATAGTGAGAAAGTTCCAACCTAAATTTTCGTTGCTGAAATTTAAGGCTATTCTTAGTCTATTTGCTGAGGCCACAGACTGTATATCTCCATCCTACATGTAACCACCCTTCAAGTATTTGAAGGTGGTTATCAAAACCCCTCATATTATTCTCTGCTCTAGATTAAAAAATCCTAGTTATTTCAGCTTTTACTCCCAAGTCATGTTTCCCCAGTGTTCTAATAATTTTTGTTGCTATCTGCTGGACACTAATTTGTCCACATCTTTCTTGAAGTGAAAGGCCCAAAATCATAGAATCCTAGAGTCGGAAGGGACCTAGACAGATCATTGAGTCTGACCCCCTGCCATGGGGAACAGTACTCCTGGTGAGGCCTTACCAGTGCCAGAGTGGAAGAATCACTTCCCTTAACTTGCAAGTGACGTTCCTATTAATATAGGCCAGTAATATACAGCTAAGCCCTCCAATACCACCAAATTTGCACTGAGGAGAACACCCATGATCAACACCTCAAAAGGGCTTTCACTCAACAAGGATGCTCCTGCAGAGAGATAGATTAATAGATCTTTTGAAAGAGCCACTCAGATACCACATGAAGAATTGCTGCAGTACAGAAAGAAAACCCGCCACGAATTCCACGCACACCACTAAGTTATGACATATCATCCCTCCCTGGAACCTATATGGAAAATCCTCAAACAACTGCAACCCATACTAGAAGAACACCCACTTCTTAAAGAGATCTTTCCAGAACCACCCATCCTAGCCTTTAAACAAGCACTGAACATTGCCAATCTTATCACCAGAAGCAAATTTCCCAAGGCCCAAAACACACCGAATGGATCCAGACCATGCCATGACAAGGAATGTAAAACCTGCCATCATATCTCCAGTACCCCCACAATTACTACATCCCACAACAGAACCATCAACATTCCTAGATCTTACAGCTGCGCCTTCAGAAATGTAATACAGATTTTCCTCACTTTATGCAGTACATGCATTCCTGGAAAATGGCACATAACTTGAATTCACACAAATGGAACCCACTTTACAATGTAACTAATAGGGATATGTTCCAAGACCCCCCAGGCCCATTTCTACCACTTTTACAAGACAATTTTGGTACTCACCAACAGAAGACAGTACACACAAGCACAGGGTGGTGGTGAATGTTTAGTTAGTGTGAAGAGTGGGTGGTGAAGGGTCTTCGGTGTCAGACTCCACATCACTGGTGGACCAGGGAGAGGGGTAGGAGAGATAAGTTAGCAGGATGCTTAGAAGCCATAATGGGTATGGCACCTACAGAAACACATCACAGACAACAAGCAAGGAGCACAGATCCACACAAGAGACTATATTTTGGTGTGTGTCACTCTACCAATGCACTACACAAAACAGCTGACCACAGGCTTCCACCACAGTGTAAGAGTGAATTTACCTTGCATACAACAAATTTTTGGTATAGAAAGGGTCATTGCATAAGAGCGAGTTCGTACATACAGAAACCGCATAAAGCAAGGGAAGCTTGTACATCTCATCCAGTGCACTAAATGCCCTGATAGAAAATATGTAGGAAAAACCAAAAATGACTCCACACCAGAATGAACGCACGCCGAAAATCTATCAAAGACAAGAATACCCAATTACCTGTGGGGGTACTCTTCTCACAAGAAAACCACTCTCTCTCCAATCTCTCAGTTCTAATCCTCAAAGGGAATTTACACAACACCTGTCACAGACAAGCCTACAAACTTCACTTTATCAACCTACTGGATACAAAAAAATCATGAACTAAATATAGACATTGTATTTATGACACATTATATAACCTGCCCAACATCTTACACTCCACGTAACCCCTCTACTATTTACCAGCTATATTCTTATCACCAGGTCTACATTCCCCTTCTTCCACCCTGACCCCTGCCTGTCACCCACTGAATGCCTCAATTTGCATTGTCACTGACTGGCTTTCTTGCATGCATACTCGCCTCTGACTTCCTTTCTATTCCATCCAGGAAGAGCACAGATCAACTGCAGATGCTTACTCAGCCTGACAAAGGGTGCTTGTACCCAAAAGTTTGCAAAGAAGAATTTTGCTATGTACTAGCTGTTTTAATCATCTTCAGCTGCTCACAAAATGGGTGTTTTGAATCCCATTCTGAGTTGAACCTCATGCTTAACTCATTGTTTAGGAAGCCAAAACATCTAACTGATTTGACTTCTGTAGCTCAGCAACTAAAAAGCTGAGCATTGTGTATCACGACACTATAGTTCACGACACTAGCTCCCTTTACAGTATTAGCCCTTAAAGATTACAGTGAATAACTACGTGACTGCAAGCTTGTATTCTGATGCTAAAGCTAAAAGGCACAGTACAATTGTATAAACAGGGAAATATGACGTACAAGCATGAAAGTAGTATTAATACAGCATTTCTAACAAGGGATACTGATACTGGAATAATGTGTCAATTTATGTGCCCACACTTCAAGAACGATGCTACAAAACTGAAAAGAAGTAAGAGCCAAAAAAATTGAGTTGTGGAAATCCTGTCTTATAGTCAGGAATTCCACTCAGCTTATTAAATTCCTATCTTTTTTTAAGTGGTGACTTGATTACTGTCTTTAAGTAACTACGAGGGGACATTTCTGACACTATAGCAAACAAAGGCATCACAAGATCCAATGGCTGGAAACTGAACGTACACAAACAAACTGGAAACAAGGTATATGTTTTTAACAGCAAAGCACAATTAATCATTGAAAAAATTTACCAAGGAACATGGTGAACTTTGTGTTGCTCCAGGTTGTTCAAGACCTATTAGCTATTTGTCTATGTCGCAGTACAACTATTAGTCGCTTTTATACAGGCTATTAGAACTATTAGAGCCTGTCTTATACAAGTCAGGTTACATACTCATTACATATTCGTGTGGCCATAAAATCTATTAGTAGGAAACATAAAACAACACGACTTAAATCTACAAGAATCTATAAGTGACTCCAGCCCCTGCAAGACGCACACTTGAATTCATGCAAGATCCATGTGTAGATATCTACCTACACTGTTCTTCTGGAAGAATAACCACCTTGTATACTAACATCCCACACGTCAAGATTAAGTAACTACATCATTGTGCCCTCTGCTTACTTCTTTCTTCCTGATGACTTCCTTTTAGCAACATCTAAAAAATATTTATAAAATAACTCTGTAAGAACAAGGTTAAAATACCAGAACTTTTTTGGGAGTATACATTTTTATTGCTGGATCTTGTGATTTGTATCTTGCGACAGACAGAGGACTAAATGATAGCCATTTTAAATAATAATTTAGCTCAGTGGTGTCCAATCTTTTGGCCCCCAGAGGACCACAAGTAGGGCAGGGCCAGTCCACATTACTGGCACTGCTGCCTCCTACTCCAGCGCACCAGGATTGGGTCCTGGAGGCCTAGCCCCCGCCCCTTCCCCCCCCCCAACACCAAGACTCAGCCCTGAGACAACACTATCTCCTCCCAGACCCTTAAATCCCACAATTGGGCCCTGGGGCCCAGTGCCACCCCCCACCTAGCTGTGTGGGCTGTGATTGGGCATCTAATCCAGCATGCAGGGCCCCAGACTCCCCCTCAGTCCAGAAACTGGGCAGTGGGGGACCAGTGCCAGTGCTTTCCTGCTGCCAAATTTTTGGACACTTACAGAAACTCACAGGCCAGATGACATGGTGCTGTGGGCTGGATCTGCACCAGGGGCAAGGGGCTGAACACCCCTGACACGGCCTAAAAGCCATTCCATCCTTCTTCTAAGTACCCATAAGCTTCAATTGAACAAAACCCCAAAAGTTTATCCATTTTTCCCTGGCTCAGGTGAGTTTCTTGGGGAAAAAAACCTAACAGCCTCACACTGTAACCAAGAAACACAAAAGGAATTCAAGTACAGAGGTAAACTATGCCCTGTTCCACATTCAAAAACATCTGAATTGCATTAAACTGTCAAGCCAGTAACATTGTGAATAGAGAAAACTAATACAAAAAATAAGGCATAATCTTCCATACTGTTCAAATTGTAATAGTGTTTTAATATGGTTTATAAAATAAGTAACAGATTAGCACACTTGCGTTTATATGTCACCTGTTTTTAACATTTAAAAACATTTTTTAATGCAAACTGCTTCCTCCCCTCCTCCTCAATACTACCCTGTATCAAAAAAGAATTTTCCATACTCTACAAGTTTTAACCAACTAAATAGTTGGTCTAAAAAAAGATATCACGCTGACCCAAAGAACCTTCTGTACATATGTCCTTAGACTAACATGGCTACAACCAACACCCCCGAAACATGGGTGATATCAAATTTTGCCATTTAAAATGGAAATTCCACAATATGAAGATAAAAGCCAAACTCAACAGCAACATATATCTTCTAAGCTTATGTAAGAAACACAACATCATTCCCAGAGGACTGAACATCTATAATCTTCCGACTACTACACACAACTTTAAATACGCTTCACAACTATGCAGGAGAACTTCAGAAAAAACTTCAAAATCATTTCCTTCACATAACCTACTCCAAAGGAGGTCAACTCAAGAAGGAAATTGATACATGCTACAACTACTTAAGAGACAACTTCAGGTATCTTCCCAAACATTATACGACATATGCAAAGACACTACAAAAGATTTTTTTTTTTTTTACAACATCCATCCAACATAAAAAGAAGAAATTGAACCAATTACTACAGGAACAACTTTCTCAGTCACAAAACCACCAGAGAAACACCACCATCAAACTTCATACTCGATGAGAGTTGATTCTTTCAGTTTTAACTATCATCAATCTCTCCTTGTACACACCTACCAAAACTGAAAAATCTGTCTTCTCTAAAGGCTTTAATTTCTGTATGGAAAAATACCCTAATAAGATACTACAATGTGGAGAACTAGAAGAATTTTTCCAACGCCCCCGTCTCAAGGAATATTTGCACAACCAAAATGAATCCACTTCCATCAACACTTCATCCTTTGATGAGAAGATTACCCCTCCCTCCCAAAAAACCCAAACAAACAAAAATCAGATTGGACACCTCACAATGGATGAAATTCAAACCTTGACTGCTATACTGACTGCTTCAGGGAAAGAATGAACAATGAAGTAATCAACAAACACCACAACAACCTCTCCCTCTCTAAGAGAAGGGCCATAAAATCTCTAAGATCTCACCACCAAACAGTAATAAAAGCAGCGGGTAAAAGGAAGAGCTACAGTTATCCTTAACCACGAAGACCGCATAAAAGAAGTCAACAGATAACTCTGTCAACACCTACTGCAAAAAACTAGAGGAAGATCTAACTTCCCTTTTCACCTTAAAACTCAAAACCACCATCAAATCATTTCCATCTGAACTACAAGAAAAACTACAGAACTTGGTCTCCCCCACTACCGTACCCTACACCCTGCAACTTCTTACGTGCTCCCTAATATCCACAAACAAGGGAACCCAGGTAGACCTATAATATCCAAACCATGGAACCCTAACTGAGGATATACCAGGTTTCATCAAATCTATCCTAAAACCTCCTGTCACCCAAAGAGCAAGCTCTGTCCAAGACATAACCGACCTCCTACAAGAAGTCAAAAATACAGACCACCTTCCCAGCAATACTCTCCTAGCCACCATGGACATTATACCAGTTCATATACCAACATCCCACACCAGGATGGAATCCAAGCCTACCTTACATATCTACAAGAACAAAACTACAACTCAGAGTACAGAACTAAAGATATTACTGAGTTTATACACTTCATCCTCACACACAACAACTTCAGTTTCAATAACCAAAACTTCCTCCAGATAATGGGCACAGCTATAGGCACCAAAATGGCCCCATGATATGCCAACATTTTTACAGGCCACCTGGGAGAATTCTTCAAGCACTGCACCATCAAACCCATGCTGTACTTAAGATAACATAGATGGCATTGTAATTTGAACCAAAAAGCTGCAATCTCCAATTGGTTTCCATCACAAATTCAAATCACCCCTCTAGCAGACTGTCTTGAATACTCCAGCACCAACATTACCTTTTTAGACATTATGATCAATATCCAACACAGTAAAATACAAATCACCATATACAAGAAATCCACAGACCAACATACATATTTACACAAAACCAGTAATGACCCTAAACATAACAAGAAAGCTGTAATAAACAGCCAAACCCTCTGATACCACAGCATCTGCACCAGGGAGAATGCAAGAGATAGTCACCTTGTAAACCTCAAAAGGGCTTTTACTCAGCAAGGACACTCCTCCAAAGAGATAGATCACACTTTTGAAAGAGCCACCTGGATACCACGTGAAGAATTGCTGCAGTACAAAAAGAAAATCCCCACTAAACACACATTAGTTATAACATAGCATCCTTCCCTGGAACCTATATGGAAGAATCGAACATCTGCGTACCAGAATAAACACACATCGAAAATCTATCAAAGAAAATAATATCCGTGGGTGCCCACTTCTCATAAGACATACACTCTCCAATCTCTCAGGTCTAATTCTTAGAGGGAATTTACAAAATACCTTTTGCAGATGAACCTACGAGCCTCACCGCTTTAATCTACTTGATACAAAAAATTATGAACTAAAAGACATTGGATTTATGGTGTATTATATGCCATCTGATAACGCCAGGTAACCTCTCTACATTTTACCAGTTACATCCCATCACCAGCTCAATATTTTCCTCTTTTTCCCACCCCACCTACCTGTCTCATGCCTATTGTCTCCCTTTGCTCCTGATCCTCACTGCAACACATTTGCATTTTCACAGACCTGCATTTTGCGTATTGGCTTCTAGTCCATCCAGGAGAACACAAAACAATAGGAGATCCCCCCCTATACCTAAAGAAGGGCATTTGTGCCTGAAAGCTTGCAAAGAACAATTTTTCCAAAGAGTTAGTTGGTCTAACAAAATATGTCACCTGAACCTTGCCTGTTTATGTCCTTAGACCAATATGGCTACAACCAACACTCCCCCATATTCTAAAAAGCACACTTTAATAGCTGGTATAGAATATGCCTTAGTCTTAGTAGGATACCTTTGGACAGCCATGGGTTGGCATGCACTCATTTAGGAAGATATAGGTGGAACAGGGAAAAGAAATTTGGTCATGTTGACCAAATTTGGTCAGTGGATCCCAAAGTGGACCGAAAGTACTTCCGATGCACTTCCAGGTTTGCCGCTGACCACACAGGGTCCCCCCACCCCACGCCCACGCTCCTGTGGGATGCTCCATCCGCCCCAGCATCACAGCATTCACAAGCTGCACCTCGTATTTAAAGGTATGTAGAAAAAAACATTGCTCCAAATTAGCATCAAATCTTCAGATGGGGATTTGGTCAAACTGAATTGGGGACAGTGATCCAAATCAATTAATTGAATCACTGACCCTGATTTGGCCCGAATCTGAATGGAATACGGCCCATTTCGCACACCCCTAGTATATATCTGCCTCCAGGTAGATGGCAGGGGAGGAGCCTGGGGCAGCGTAACACTGACCCCTCCCTTGCTGGCCATGCGGAGGTGCATGTGCAGCTGGGCTTACATGGAACCTAGCCAAGAGCTCTGGAGCCCAGTGCAGCTGTTTGCAGTTGCCTAGCTACCTGCCACAGCTGGCCCCAGCTCAGGGCAGCTGTAGCAGGCAGCCGGCAGACTGCAAGCAGCTGCACCGGCTCCAGAGCACCAGCACCAGCTCTGTGGTGCCACGGCTACACACACCTCTGGCTGGATGATGGGGAAAGGACCAAGGATACACTGCCCCAGACCCCTGCCCTGCCATCTGCCTGGAGGCACACATGTAAATGCCACCACCATGGAGCTGTTGCAGATGTTTGCAGTCTCCTGGCTGCAGCTGGGCTGGGTTCTGGTAAGCTGCTGCCTACCATGGTGCCCAGACTGCCTGCAGCAGGGATTGCAGCCTCCTAGCCACCTACTGCAAGCGACCCAGGCTCCGTGGCCAGCGGCAGCTGCCCAGAGCCTGGGCCAGCTGTGGTGTCCCAAGCAAAATGGCCTTGCATGCCATGCTCTGACATCCATGCTGGGGGTTGCTGAATGCTGACTCCTGTTCTAGTGTTTAAAGTGCCACCTGCAAGTGGAACACATGATTTTTTAAGCAGATTGGAAACTCATAATGGAAGGGCCACTCCTGGGGCAGGAAAAAGAGGCATACTTTAAGAAAATGTTAATACTATTAGAAGGTGTCCTCGATATATAAGCATATTTGCTATGCTATTACAGACCAGAAAATAATCCATTTCAGTGCCCTTGGATCTCTTCAGAGGCAATTTTAGTGCATGCATCAAGTTTGCTGAAGAATAGTCTGAGACTAGGTATGGGAAGACTGGTGGTCAGATTCTGTGAAAAAAAAAAAATCAATAAAATAAATGGTTTCCAAGTGAAAGATTTATCAGACAGCAATTAGTCAGACAAATATCTAATAAATTCCACTTAAACATAGCAAGTCTCTGGATTCCATGAACAAGACTAAATAATAATAATAAAAAAGTCACCTTGTAAGTAATTAGCAGAAGGAAAAATGGAGGTTTTTTCTGGAACCATTTATAAAGCATTAGACATTTAAGTCTCATCCTTTGTTTTTCTTCCAAAGGGCATGGATGGCAGTTAGAATTTCAACAATGACTAAACGTAATTAAAAATTATTTCAAGGGAAGCAATTTATTTAGCTTATTCTCACGTCTGCCCTCTATTGTTTACTTGTTCAAACCTTTTACACTTGAACACTAGCGATGCAGTTGAGTAAAAGTAAGGGAGTAGGGAGGGTCGTTGATCAAGTCAACACTCCCTTTAATTAGAGGCCAGGAAAGTTCAGTAAACACCCATGTCCTTAACTGCTAGGAAATCCTGATAATCTTGGTGTTTCTACATAAAAAAAATGCTTAAAATTAAATTCTTAAAGGCCCCTCCTAATATTATTGAGGAATATACTGGCATCCCCCACATCGGTGCTCTTTGGACTCTGACAGAAGACAATTTTTTCTTCCTTTATGTTACCACGAAACTGACTCAAAAAACAAAAATTTAAAAAATAGTGTCTCATACTTGTTGTCCCATAACCAATATATAGACTCTATTCTGTTTAAAAAGAAAAACAATTAGTTTTTGTTTTGTTTTTGTTTTTTTGGGGGGGGGAGGGGGGGGTTAACTTCCAGTCCAGCACACACTACCTGAGGTACGTGTTAAAACCAATTTTTTCTCTAATGCATCTCTCTGCCAGTAATAAATCATGTCCGGGGCATATTATCCCCCAGTTACATCAACACATTTCCATTAGGTTCAAGTATTTTGCATACAGGTATGTGACTGCAAATTAGGCAAGCAGTTCTTTGGGTGTACAACAAACACTTTTAAACTGTGGCCAATTCTCTGCTATATCAGTTCTACAAAAGCCACAGAAGATTAAAAAAAAAAGCTATTAAAACTAACAAAAGTGACTGAATATGCTCAAATATCAATTCATGCAAAAAACCCCCTCAATTCTATCGTTATGAAGCTGCTTTTAAAATAATCAAGATTAAAACAAAAACCTAAGTTAACACTGCTTTTCTTTAAGTGTCTCTGTTCAATCTAAGCAGAACCATAGAAGAAGAGAAGGGTACCTAGCCATGTTAATCTGAAGTCAGGCAGAAGGCAGGGTATAAATGCATCTTATAAACTAACAACCTGCATACAGAATCACCAGATGTAACAGTCACTTACCAAGAGGCATCCAGCCATGAAGTGTAATCATAAACACAGTCACTCCTTAAAAGATGATGAAGGAAACAATTCTGTTCAAAACTTTCATGTTTCAACAACCACCTGACAAACCCCAGTAAATCCACAACCTATACAACCACTCAGCTGCAGGTACCATCCCACAGTCTTTTTTTCTGTACATTTAGTTCTATGGTGGGACACAAAAAAACCCATCAATCCTCTGGATCACAGTGTACATGTAAGAGGCTAGTAAGATGCCTCACAAAGCTGACACGCCCAATTCGATAGCAACACAGCTTGTTACAAGTTTTACAGATCCATATGCTGTCTGAGTTGGAGTCCAAATTCACAGCTTGCTGCTTTCTTTTCTTTCTCGCTTTGCTTCCATTCTCTGGGTCAAAGCTGCTTCATGTTGAGCTGTACTCAGTACCAGATGTTCCCTTCAGCTGAGATGAGATCCTGCATGCCCCTCACAACCTTGCGTTGGTGCCAAATCAGTTTATATAATTGTTGCGTATACTGTAGTACTGCCAGAGAGGACAACCCCACTTTATAGGGCTGTTGCCTTGAATCTCGCTATACAAAGTATTCTTGGGGATGTGGTCTCTGCCCATTCTCCTGATGTGGCAAATCCATCGCAACCTCCTCTTTTTGATAGCGGTTTCTAAGCATGTCAGTCCTCCATGCTCCAGTACCTCTGCATTTGGTACTCTGTATTCCTGATTTTATGGAAGCCGTTCAGTCTCTTGATGGGCATAGCATGTGTTATCCATGTTTTTGAACCATAAAGCAGGGATGACAGCACAAGCTGTCTCATAGATTTGCATCTTCACCTTAGCCAATAATTTGCTGTTATTCTGTGCACATGTCTGTAATAGCCCGAAATTCTTAGCTGCTTTCTTGATTCTGTTAGTTCTGGCTTAAGGTCAAGATTGCTCCTGATCATATATCAAGTAGCAAAACAGTCAATGACACCAGGAGAAGAAATGTATCTTCCAGAGTGATGTCAGGTATTGGTTTTTCCATCCTTTGGTACATAATCAGAGTTTTCTTGCAACTAATTGCTATTCCAAAGCTCTTGCATGACTCAGAAAAACTGCCCAAGAGACTTTACAGGGAAGATTCACTGCAGGAAGCCAAGGCCACATCATTCACAAACAGGAAGTTCCTCAGAAGGACCTCTTTCACCTTGGTTTTCACTCTAAACCTTACAATGTTGAACAACCGCCATCTAGTCTAGTTCAAAGATAAATGCCATCATTGCTGTCGTTGAATGCATGAAGAAGCAGGAATGAAAAGTAGATGCTAAAAAGCACATGGGCTAAGACACCCCTGTTTAAATCTGCTGTTGATGTCAAAGGCTTTTGATTCTGTTTTCATACACGATAGCTGCCTTCATACCTTGAGGTAGTGAGCAAATGATGTTCAATAGTTTGGGGAGACAGCCAAGTTTCTTCAAAGCAGTAAAAAGGCCCTGTTTGTTGACTGTATTGCAGGCCTTTGTCAGATCGATGAAGGCCACATACAGTGGCATAAGTTGTTTTCTCTACAGTTCTCTTGGTAGTTGCTTGACCAAAAATATCATATCGATGGTGGAGTGTCCTGGAATATACTGTATTACTTTTAATGCAGGATCAGGAAGAACTTGGAAGGCAAATAGCTATACTAGGCATTTTCTTTCTGGTAAAACACTAGGACACATTTAAATTAACTGCTTTGTGTTCTGGTCATCTATCAGTTAAGCATGTGTTTTCATTACTGCCTGGGAAACAGTCAACATATTCTTGTAAAGAGTAAAAGCTATTAAAAAATTAAAAGCCCCTTCTTTTCCCATCTATTTCTTTGTACTTTTTTCTTCATAATGCTTATTGATGACTGCAATGATATGAAAACAGTATCTGCTACATTTTTATTCAATAATAATTAAACTGGACAGAGTGAAGGAAAGTACTAGCATTGTGATTAAGGCTGATTTAAAGTTATATATGATTTATTTCATTTAATTTTCTATGCAAGTAGGGCTTAATACTTCATAGTAATAAATTATTGTTTCCACTGGAATATCTAACAATAGAGTTGCTCCAAAGAACTGATCCCAAAAATGGGATGCTAGAAAAGTATTGCTACTCAGTAGGAAAGCTTTTGCTTACCAAATGATGCATAGAAATGTCCTATTCTGGACAGCATTCTAGTATTTGGAGCTTATACACCTGCAGGAGGAATGTTCGACTGAAGGCTTCTGGCACCAAGCATTCATCCTGATGTCAAAAAGCAGCAATTTCAGTTCTATAGCCTATCTAGCAGGGAGCGGTTGCTGAAGCAGTACTGTTTTTTCCCCACTGCTTCTCTCTTTCTTACCCCCTCCCTCCCAAATCTTTGTTTTCCTGGGGTTTCATGCTGAAAAAATCGTATTTTGTAGCCTGCAACCTTTTCCTGGACTTAAAAGAAATAAAAAGCTTTCCTCCTCCTCATATTGTGTTGCAGAGTAGGCCTCCTAACCATATATAGCCGTTCAAAGGAAAGGACAAACTAACCTAGTAGCATTTAGCACAAGACGGGCACGTCCACACATGCACGCATGTGAGCTTGCAGCAGCTCAAATAGAAGCAGTACAAATTTGAGACGGGGCTTTTTGCCTCAGCGCAGGTGCCCGGACATGCACTTTGGTGTGGGGCAAATTGTGCCACTTGGGGCAAAATAACCCTAACTCCTCTTGGAACTGCAGCCAGGGGGAGCTAGGGTCCAGGGCCAGCACCTGTGCTGTCCCCTGCAGTATAAAAAGCTGCCCTGTTCTGGCCCCATCAGTACAAAACCCGCCCTAGCAAGTAGCTCAGGGCTATTCGCTGTCAGGAGCCTCTGGGGCCCAGGCAATTGGTACCTGGGGACACTACCCCTTGTGCCAGCTAGACTGCTGAAGCAGCCCTGAGAGTTCCCTGCACCCTTACCCATTGCAGCAGTCTGACAGTGAGGGGGCTGCTGTCTGGCTGTGACCTGCTGCACACCTGCCAGACCCAGATGGGGACTGCACAGCCAGTAGAGGCATCCGTCCCTCTGGTCCAGCTGCCAGTGGGCTGTGGCTGCAGAGCTGGTCTTTGTGGGGCACTACTGCCATGCGTGCCCCCTGCCTGGCCATCTGGGCAGCTATCACCTGGAAGATGTTCTGGGTGGGGTGGCCTGCTTTGAACCATCAAAGCACGTTCTCCTGGCCCCAACTGGCCAGGAGGTAAGCCACCTTCAGCTGGGTCCAGGCAGAGTCCTGCCACTGGCCTCCCGAACAGGAATTCTGGTGTTCCCTGTTTGAAAATTGAAAAATTCCCTGATAAAAAAATACGAAAGTCACTCTGTTAAATAAGCCATGTTCCTCTAAATCAGTGTTCCTCCATAATTAAAACAAAAGATAACAAGAGAGGGATCAGTTGGGCTACCCCCCCACTTGCTCCCCCAGCCCCCCAGATTGCTGCCCCACCTGGCTCCAGCCCCTG
>NW_017728951.1:55722309-55726905 GCF_001723895.1 Crocodylus porosus
CTTACAGGCACTGGAACCCAGGTCCAACTCCCTGCAGCTGGCACACTGCCTGCCCTGCACGGGCAGGCAGTATGCATCAACACCAGGGTAAGAGTCAACCATAGAGATGCTCTGGCTCCTACCAGAGCATCTCTGTGGAAGATCCAGCCTCCAGTTGCCTCACCTGCCCCACTTTTTTTCACTGCGGTTTTTTTTAACCCTAGATATCTAGGGGTCTAATTCTGCCCCTGTGTTGCAAATCTGCAGCACAGGGAACCTTTTCTCATTCCTGCACGTGCCTCTTGCAGTGTCTCAAAGGGCTTTGAGATGCTGTAAGATGCACATGTGCAGTCATCTGGACGTGCCCAACATTTCACTGTTCCACATTTTTAAGACACTTCTTAATTTGTCATGCAAGAGGAGACTTTTCAGCAGAATGTAACAGGAGTCTGATGTCCAAATCCCATAATTTTTCAGCATCTGAAAATCTTCCTTTCAGATAATTTAATAAATCTTTTGCTTTGTTAAAAAGTAAGGAGGCACCAGAAGCAAGTTATGGCTCATAAAGAATAATTTCTGTTGGATCACACAGAGTAACCTATTACTGAACTGTTATGATAACTGTAAAGTGCTAGATTCTGTTCACATAAAGGAAGATATGAAACCTTCAGTAAGCTTGTGGACTGGAGGAGTACACACTTTTTGTTCAAAAAGTCCCGGAAAGCTGAGGTGTTCAGCTTCTACAGCAATATATGAAGAGATTTAATAGACACATTGGGCCTAGAAGGGACCTCATAAGATCAACAGGTCCAGCCCCCTGGCTAAGGGGCAGGAAGTCAGCTAGGGTCCAAAGATCGCAGCAAGATAAGCATCCAAATATTTCTTAAAAGCGTCCAGAGTAGGTGCTTGCACCACCTCTGGGGGGAGTCTGATGTTTTTGTTACCACTGAATAGGTCCAGGCAACACTATTATCCCTGATTTTGCCCCTTGTATGTGGAACTCCGAGCTTTGACATGTGCTTCTGTAACCCGTCATAAGGGACTCTCTCATACATACATTTTTTTCATTTTCATTTTCCCTTGAGTTTGTTAAAGACCAAGGCAGACCATGATAGTTGATGCTATGAAATGTTCCATCCTGGCATTGGTATCATCCATCCTGGCATCATCCATCAATAATAAATTACGGATCAAAAGGTTTTACATGGCACCCCATGTAATCTTAGAGTTACTGTATCCTACTTGAAATCTAGGCCTATATCTGCAAGGTCACATTGCTAAGGCTCCTTGAAGACATCAGTTTTTTGCTTCATTAGAATTATAGAAACTCAGGGTTGCAAGGGACCTGATAAGGTCATTTAGTCTAAACCCCTGATCAAAGCAGGACCATCCCTAACTAGATCATCCCAGCCAAAGCTTTGTCTAGCCGGTTTTTAAAAACCTCCACGGGTGGCGATTCCACAACCTGTCTGGGTAACCTGATCCAGTGCTTTACTACCCATCTAATAAGAAGATCAGGCTCCTCCTCTGGCACTGGAAGGCTCATGCTGGAAACCGAAATTAGGGTACAGACTGTCATGCTGGTGCTGGGGGTTATTACTGATGTTAGTGGAGATGATGCAGGTGCAGACACTGCTCCCATCTCCATGCTCCCACTAGCAGCAGAAGACTCATCAATGCCAGGAAGGAGGTTGCATCCATTTGGGGAGGGGAGGGGTACTTGCAGCTCTCTCTCTGCCCCCTCATCCTCTGCTGCCAGGAGACCCTAGCACCTGCTTTTCCAGCATGGTTCATAATGTTTGGCATGCTGCAAAACATGCATGTGTCTGTAATATATGCTGTGCTTTACTGCAGTACACAGTGATAACACACTGTCAGGGAAAACACGGAAAAAGAGAGACTAACTAGCTACCAAGAGACTAGATAGAAAGCCAGAGCCTTTTAGATGCTGCTGATCCAACAGAGACAGGTCACAAAAGGCAAAGATCACTTCACACACAGCCTTATATGCTGTTTCTATGTCCTTCCTCCAGAGCACTGTGATTGGAAGGGAACTCAGGGAAAGATCACAGACACTGGCCAGCTACACATGTCAATATCAGAGCAGGCTTTCCACCTCTTCTCACCCTCCTTCTTCTCAGTTTGTTTCATGCAAGCCTTCTGAATCTCCAAACCTTTCTGAATCAGAGACTTCAACATCAATTCAGACCTTTTAATGGGTCTCCCAATTCAATTTGGATTTGGAGATTCGGCTGCTGAATCGGGCTGAATCTCCTCCAAATCTAATCAGCTACTGAAGCTTCTCACAGCCCTATTATTTAATTCGATTTTACAGGTAATCTCCCCATGGAACATCATTGGAAAAACTGCCACTCACATTATACTCTGTGGGTTGCAATCTATCCTGAAAGTCAATGTGGTTTTCGTGCAGGACACCCCACCATTGAAATGATATTTTTGTTCAGGCAACTACAAGACAAGTGTAGAGAAAAACAAATGCCACTGTACATAGACGTAATTGATCTAAGGCCTTCAATACTGTGAAAAGACAGGGCCTTTTTACTGTTCTGAAGTAGCTGAGATGTCCCCCAAAACTGCTGAACATCATTTGCTCACTACATCAAGGTATGAAAGTAACTGTAGCATATGACAGTTTCCCCCAACTAGTGTGCTGAGGCACAGAAATGTGCCGTCAGAAATGAACAAGTGGGCTGCAGAACTTTGCCATGGCAATGAACTACAATAGGTATGAGGATGAGGAATGCCTTAACAGGTGTGTTGCAGAAAATTTTTATTAACGTAAGTATGCCTTGTGCTGCAAAGGGTTGGGAAACACTGCAGTATGAAACCAGAGAATCAATCAAAAGCCTTTGACCTCAACAGTGGGGTGAAACAGTGGTGAAAACAAAGGTGAAAGAGCTGGTTCTGAGAAACTTCCTGTTTGTTGATGGTGTGGCCTTAGTTGCCCACAATGAATCTTCCCTGCAAAACCTCTTGGGCAGTTTTTCTGAGTCTTGCATGAACTTCGGGATGGCAATTAGTCTCAAAAAGACTGTGATCACGTACCCAACAGTAGAAGAACCAATACCCAACATCACTCTGGAGGAAAAATTTCTTCTCTTGGTGTCATTGACAGTTTTTGCTACTTGCATTCTACGATCAGCATGAATTTTGACCTTAAGACTAAACTACCAGACTCAGAAAAGCAGTTAAAGACGGATGCACTTTGGGGATTTATACACACACTTTTTTGTCCTCGATGCGCCAGACATCCGCCACTTCAGAGCAGACTCGATTAACGGAGCAGTTGTATAAGAGACAAAATGCACATCAGGGTGGAGAAAATGGCAGCAGTGAGCTTTTGAACTGAAGTACCTCCAATGTTTTTTAGCTCAAAAGTGCACCACTACCATTTTCTCAGTGCTGACGTGTATTTCACCACTGATATAGCTGTACGTGTCACAGTAATGGGTGCTTTGCAAAGCACCCGGTGCTGCTGTTCTTACACATGTAAAAAAGCCCTTAGAAACCACCATCAAGAAGAGGAGGTTGAGGTGGACTGGCCATGTCCAGAGACCACACCCCCCAGAATACTTTGTGTAGCAAAATTCAAGACAGCTCTGGAAAGCAGGGTTACTCTCTATGGCGGTACCATGTGTGCAAAAGTGATATGAAGTCATTCAACATCAATGCAGAAAGCTGTGAGGAGTGGGCAGAATCCCATCTGATCTGAAGGGAACATCTGGCATTGTAACTTAACACGAAGCAGCTTTGATCCAGAGGATGGAAGCAAAGTGAGAAAGAAAGCAGCAGGCTGTAAAACTTGGACTCCAACCCAGACAACATATGGATCTGTGAAACTTGTAACAAGCTGTGTCACTCTCTAACTGGGCTTGCCAGCCACAAAGGGACCAGGCAACTCACTCAAGCTCTTACATGTGCACCATGATACAGTGAATTGATGGTCACCTACTACATGCCAATTCTACGTACTCTCTCTCTTTAAACAAAGATAAGTTTTAAACTTTCAGAAACACCCCTAGTAATTCTTAATTTTTTTTTTTTTTTTTAAGTTTGAATACATTGCTTGGTGAAACACAGGGTAAACTAATATAATGTATACAGAGAGTCATAAAGCTGCACATACACTGCTTACTTTCAACAAACTGAAAGACTGGATACATTTTCTCTCTGTTCTCAATAGCTACTTGTAACTATGTTCTTAATAACTTGACACTATTTGAAAGTTACCATCACACATTCATATTTGCATAGTATGGAAATTGCAGTTTTCAGAATGGTCTTAATTGCAGGATAATAGTTTAAGTAGATCAACTGAGAGACAGCTTGACCATACCGGTTTGATATTTAAAAAATAAGCCAAGTAATGAATTTTAAGGGTGACCATATTTATTTTTTCAGACTGGTAAATCTGCAGTTTTCTCAAGAACAAAGACCCCTTTTTCAGAGAATTATTCTGGCACATGTCCACGAGGGGCCAGTGGAGGAGGTTATGCTTAGAGGCAACCAACACTAGTTCATTAGAAGCAGGTCCTGTCAGACCAACCTGGTGCCCTTCTATGACCAGGCCACAAAATCCTTAGATGCAAGGGTAGC
>NW_017728951.1:55727990-55750049 GCF_001723895.1 Crocodylus porosus
CATCAGGAGGTGCTACTTCACTGTCAGGGTGGCTAGGATCTGGAACCAACTTCCAAGCGAAGTGGTGCTGGCTCCTACCCTGGGGATCTTTAGGAGGAGGCTAGATGAACACCTTGCTGGTGTCATTTGACCCCAGTACTTTTTCCTGCCATGGCAGGGGTTCAGACTTGATGATCTGCTCAGGTCCCTTCCGACCCTACAAACTATGAAACTATGAATAGTATACTTTAAGGTTTTTGGTTTTCTGCCAATTTATAGGTCCTAAAGTTATATAAATGTAAAATTATGTTGGATTTGGGGCTGGATGCATTTCAGTGGGACCGGATAAGCTCCATCCAAGGGTGCTGAAAGAATTAGCTAGTGTCGTAGCAGTGCCACTGGCACAGCTGTTTGAGCACTTGTGGTGCTCAGGTGAGGTCCCAGACAACTGGAAAAGGGCTAATGTAGTCCCTATTTTCAAGGAGGGGAGGAAGAAGGACCCGGGTACCTATAGACAGGTTAGTCTCACCACTATCCTCAGGAAAACCCTTGAAAAAAAATTATAAAGGATCACAGGTATAGGTGTCCAGCAGGTAATATAATGCTGAAGGGCAGCCTGAATGGATTCAGAGCAGGTAGATCCTGCCTGACTAACCTTGTTTCTTTCTATGACCAGGTCACTAAATGCTTAAACGCAAGAGTTGAAGTAGACGTCATCTACTTGGACTTTAAGAAGGCCTTCGACACTGTATCCCATCCTATTCCAATAAACAAATTGAACGGCTGTGCCATGGACGATTATAGTCATGTAAGTGGCAAATTGGCTTAAGGGTCATACCCAGAGAGCGGTGGTTGATGGGTCAGTGTTGACCTGGAAAAATGTGGGCAGTGGGGTCCCCCAAAGCTTGGTCCTTGGGTCAGTACTGTTCAGTATCTTCATCAGCGACCTGGATGAGGGCATGGAAAGCACTCTGTCCAAATTCACAGATGACACAAAACTATGGGGTGAAGTAAATGCACTGATGAGAGGAAACCAAATCCAGGCAGACCTGGACAGATTAGAGAAGTGGGCAGAGAACAACAGGATGCAGTTCAACAAGGACAAGTGCAAGGTGCTGCACCTAGGGAGAGGGAATCACCAGCACATCTACAGGCTGGGGGATGACCTTCTCAGCAGCACCACAGCAGAAAGAGATCTCAGAGTCTCTGTTGACTCCAAGACGAACATGAGTCGTCAATGTGAAGAAGTAATCGGCAGAGCTAACTGCACTTTGTCATGCATTAGTAGGTGAATCACGAACAGGTCCAGGGAGGTGATGCTCCCCCTCTATGTGGCACTGAAGTACTGTGTCCAACTCTGTGCACCGCAATTCAAGAAGGATGTGGACAACCTTGAGTGGGTCTAGAGAAAATCCACTCATATGGTTAGAGGCCTGCAGGGAAGGCCTGATGAGGAAAGGCTGAGGGTGCTGGATCTCTTCAGCCTTGTGGCAGTATATAAATTCACTGGGGGGTAGCGGGGAGAGGGAGAAGGCAGTAGGGAGTAGGAGATGCTCTGTTTATGAGGGCAGCCACAAGCTAACAGAGTACATTTAGGCTGGACATCAGAAAGAACTTCATGGTTAGGGTTGCCAGAATCTGGAACAGGCTTCCAAGGGAACTGGTGCTTTCCCCTACCTTGAGGGTCTTCAAGAAGAGAATGGACAAGCACCTGGCTGGGATCACATTGTAACAGCTGAAAATTATGTCTGTGTGATAAATGTGCTGGCTGAAGGCTCTATGAAGATTAGATAAAGTGTTTTTGTGTCATTTGTTTAGATATTAAGCTATATGTTGTTGCTAAGAGCCTAATTAAAGTTTAAAATGTAGTAAGGCCTTGTATTAAGTAAGGCCTAGTAAATTTAGCAAAGCCTTGAAGTAGTAGGGCCCTGTGGCATGGTTAAAATTAACCTTCTCAGAAGAATGCAAGGCTTGTAGTGCTATCGGTCAGTCTAAGGACAGATGAAGTAAAAAGAATCTGAATGGCTGTAAGTTATCAGCACAGCTCAGAAATGATAAATTGGCTGGCACATTCAGAAATCATTCAGAAGGAAGATACAGCTCTGTGAAAGGGACTAATTAGCTGTTGACCTGGATCAGTGGGCCTGTGCATCTCAAGGAGCCCAAAGACTGAATACCAAGGTCCTTCCCAGTACCTCTCAGACAGCACTGATTGGGGACGCCTGACTTCGCTGAGCTTTGTGGAAAGAGAAACTTGTTATATATAAGGCATCAGAGGGGACTGCGGATAAGTTGCCAACACAAATTATTCTTGTCTGTCATTGTTTGTCTTGTTACTACGCATAGTTGTGTTTTTGTTAAGTCAATAAACCTTTCTTACCTTTCTACCCCCCGACCACATCACTTGTCCACATTGTTTCTGTAGTCGGGGGCACAAAATTGGACACTACTCCAGATTGGATCTTACCAGTGCTGTAGAGGGGAATAATCACTTCCCTCAATCTGCTGGCAACACTCCTACTAATGCAGTCCAATATGCTGTTAGCCTTCTTGGCAACAAAAGGCACACACTGTTGGTTCTTATTCAGCTTATTGTCCTATTATATTATCCTAAGATGTAGTCTATCAATGTTTGGATCATGGGTATTGCCATGATGCCTTGTACCTGTTTTCTCGTGGAACAGGGTGTTGGTAATGGTGAGCCCACGTTCCATGCATATGCCATTGAAATTGACCTTTTCTACTCCCTCCCTATACTTCCATTCCACCCCTTAAAGGTTGGAGTCATGAGGTGCTCATTAATTTTGATAAGCAATTCATTGACTTGGTTTATGAGTTCATTCTTGGTGGTAAAACTAACTCTGTGAAACCAATGTTCTCCTTCCTGTTTACTCTTCCATAAGAAGGTATAGCAGCCTCCATGTTCTTTGAGCTGCCCATCTCACCGACATCTTGTGATATCCATGTTGTGTCACCTAAGGTCTCAAGCCATGCCTGCAGTGCAGCAATCTTGGTGTTTACTGATAAAGATTTTTCTTAGTCAATAGTGATAGCTGATGATTAACCAACTATACTGGTCAACATCAACCTGATAACTGATATTTCGTAATAGTGCAAGACATTTGAAACTACTGATACAAATAAACTCTTTTTTCTGTTTTTGCATTTATAACACACACATATGTACCTCCTGCCTACTCTGGCCCTTGATGAGGAAGGTGGTGACTGCCTTATTCCCATGCATGTCATCCCCTCACCCACGGTTCCTACCTGCAGCCCTGCTCCCTGAGCAGCCCATCCTGCAGTCCTGGGTGAGCAGGGCAGACCCTCATACAGACAGCAGCACCAGGTGAATTTGGAATCCCAGAACACACCACTTCCTCAGTGCTGGTGGGCCAGGTACAGCCAAGCTCCCGTGGCCACTGGGGAGAAGCTGCTTTTGCAAAAGCACCTAGTGCCCAAAGGAGCAGAATGCCCCCATGCAGCACCTTACCCTGCCCATATGCAGCCCAATGTCTCCACATGCAGCATTGCCATGGCAGTGGCAGCAGATTCCAATAATAGTCCTTTTGCTGCTGAGCACAGCTCCCAGTGCCCCACTGCTTGCCAGGACCTGTACTCTGTCACAGGCTTGGGCTACCAGTGGGGCACAGGGACTGGACTAGGTGCACCATGGTGCTCCAGGCACGTGGCCATAATTAAAATTGGCTACAATGAACAAAAAAGCTGATAACATTATTTCTCCTTTTAATTGGTTCTGATTTGATAGCCAACTGATGTATTGATGCACCCCTAGTGCTCACTACATGGATTGTCCATGAAGGTCCTGAGGTTCCATCGTGCATACCCATGATGGCAAAGATGTCTGCATCACCTAAACTACTCTAGAAGCTGACTGCTGGACTGATCACCAATTCATCCGCATAGTTATGTCACTCAAACTGGCTCCCAAATAGTGGCTGCAGCAGAAGCAATGCCAACAGAAGATCAACATCAAAGGACTCGGGGACCCAATCAAGTGAAACCTCTTCCACCAGTGACAAAGAACTGGCAAATTCCAATGAACAACAATGGGAAAACGTTAGTAGTGCCTGGGGTGCTTTCACATCCATTGTTCATATGTGTGAAGAGACACTTAGATTCTTTATCAGGAAACATCAAGACTGGTAGGATGAGAATGCTGGGAGATTCAAGAGCTGATCAACCACAAGCACAAGGCCTTCTGTGCTTGGCAAAATGACATCAAGTCCAAGCAAAAGAAATTGAATCTCCAACAAGTCAAGGCAGAGGTCCAAAGGAACACCCACAATATGAAGAACAGATGGGTAGGAAGACACAGCAAAGGAGATTCAACATCTCATTGACATCCATGATATGCACGGTTTCTTCAGTGCCACCAAAGCCATCTACAGTCTAAGCACTTGGGGACCAAGCCCCTTGAGAATTAAGGATGAATAAGACCTGATCAAAGAAAGGAAAACCATCAACACCCATTGGAAGGAGCATTTTGAAGACTCTCTCAATTGAGACTGTTAATGAGTGTGTTCTCAACTCCATTCCACAACATCCAGTCAGAGATGATCTCAGAATCCCTTCAACCCTTGATGAGATGAGGAAAGCCATCAAGCAGAGGAAGAATGACAAGGCACCTAGACCTGACAGAATCCTCACCAAAATCTTCAAGGCAGGGAAGAAAAGGAGCTCACAACACAGCTTCATGCTCATATTCCACAGCTCATCTTAAGGATTTGGAATGATGAGGAAATCCCAGATAGTTTCATAGTTGGTAGGGTCAGAAGGGACCTGAGCAGAACATCAAGTCCGACCCCCTGCCATGGCAGGAATGAGTGCTGGGGTCAAATGACCCCAGCAAGGTGTTCATCTAGCCTCCTCTTAAAGAACCCCAGGGTAGGATCCAGCACCACTTCTCTTGGAAGCTGGTTCCAGATCCTAGCTGCCCTGACAGTGAAGTAGCACCTCCTGATGTCTAGTTTGAATCTACTCTCTGCCAGCTTGTGACCATTATTCCTGGTCACTCCTCATAGTGCTCAGGAGAACAGGGACTCCTCCAGTGCCTGCTGGTCCCCTCTGACTAGTTTGTAACAGGCCACTAGATCCCCCCTCAGCCTTTTCTTGCCCTCAAGGATGCCATGACTGTGACAATCTTCAAAAAAGGAAACAAGTCCAACAGTGGAGATTACAGAGGGATCACCTTGCTGTCCACCACAGGAAAGATCATTGTGAGAACCCTGCTGAACCATCTCCTCCTACTTGCTAAAGAGCTTCTCCCAGAATCTCAATGTGCATTTTGCATGTCAAGAGGCACAGCTGACATGATCTTCACAACTTGCTGCCTGCAGGAAAAACATCAGGAACAATACAAACCTCTCTACACTGTCTACGTCTGTCTATGACCTCACAAAAGGCTTCAACATTTGTCAACTAAAAAGCACTGTGGAGGATCCTTCTGAAGTACAGATGCTCACCAAAATTCATCACTTTCTCTGCCTGCCCCATGACTGCATATAAGCAGTTCTCAGTAATGGATCTATCACAGGTCCCTTTAAGGTTAAGACGGGCATTAAGCAAGGCTGCATCATCACTCCAACATTCTTCTTAATATTTATTCCAGCTGACTCAGAGCCAAAACCAAGGCCACCCCAACCTCAATCATTGAGCTCAATACACCGATAATGCTGTAGTCTGTGCTCTCTCAGAAGCAGGCCTTCCAGCAATTGTCTACATCTTTCCCGAGGCATAGAAGAAAATGGAACAGATACTTAACATTCAGAAGACTCCATCAACACGCTCTTACTGAGCAGTCCCCAGATCCTGTACCTTGGAAGCCATCTCTCACAGAAGGCTGACATTGACAAAGAAATCCAACATTGCCTCAAACATGCAAGTGTAGGCTTTGGACACCTGACGAAACGGGTGTTCAAAGATTGTGACATCAGATCCAAAACCAAGCTCATGGTTTATCAAGCAGCTGTGATCTCCACCTCCACTGTATGGGGTTGAGATGAGGACAACATACAGGAGACACCATGTTGTTACAGAAGTACCATGAATCCAGTGGGAAAATAGATACACCAACATTAGTGTCCTCTCACAAGCAAACATCATAAGCATCCAAGCAAAGATCATCTGCCATCAACCTCACGGGGCCTGCCATGTCATCTGGATGTCTGAATCCAGACTCCTAGCAAGCTTTATTCTCCCAGGTCAGTCAAGGCTCAAGAGGAGGGGAAGGACACTCTTAAAGCCAACTTGAAAAAAAACTCAACATCAGCATCAACTTGTGGGAGACTGTCGTCCACGACCACCCCAAATGGAGAAGTATGCTGCAAGAACCTCAGTACTTTAAACCTTATGATGACAACAGGAGATTGAAAAGCAGAATCAGCAGAAACTGTGCGCCATGGACCAAATCAAGAATACAGAGCCACCCACCCCAAACAGAAACACATACTCAAGTTGCAACAGAATCTATCAATCCTGGATCAGCCTTGCCAGACATCTTCAGACACACAGATGAAGACAATCATGGAAGACAATCTTCCTCAATTGTGAGGGTGCCAAAGAAGACTGTCCTATGAATACTGGATCCATTCTTTTGTTAACATAGAAATGGTAGCATATACTTTTGGGTTCTCCATGAACATGATTTGTCCATGTTTTGCTGGGGTTGACATCTTTCATGTCCCTGCCAGGAGTTTTCTGGGAAACATATCACTGTTGACCTGCAAGAATCTCACTTCTATTCATTCCACTGCTCCCTGCTTTGTGTAGACTGGTATCTGGTAGAGGGAGAAAACCCTATGATTATGTGGATAAACAGTGTTCTTCCTGAAGATAACATTGACTTTGCACACACAAGTCTCTATGTAGACCAAGTTAATCTGAGAAATTAGTTGTGTCCAGTTTTAATTTTTATGCTAGGGGATGGGAGAGGTTCATAATAATTGATTTATGAATACAGCTGCCCCCAATTCATCAGCTGTGGTGAGTGGCACTGACTTAGGCTATAAACTATTCAGCCAGAGGGAGATCACAGTATTCATGTCCAGTAGTACTTGGCATATGAGCAGAAGGAGAAGACATGACCTAAGTATATTTTGCCCCAACTAGTAGGCTTGTAATATATCAACACTTCATGCCAATAGCGTGTTTACAGCCAGCATGGGTAACACAAGCAGTCCAGCTGCAGTAGCACAGAGTTCTATGTAGGTTTCTCAGTAAATTAGGCCTTGCAAAGCTACATGCAAGTAGACAGCTTGCTATCTTGCTTAAACATAGTTTGGATACGATTACCTTACACTGCAGACATACCTTTAAGTTCACTGAAGAAGTCATTTATCTGAAGTGCACTTAAAGAGCCCAGAACATTAGCATGTATATCTACAGATTCACAGATGTTTAGATCGGAAGGGACCTCAGTAGATCAAGTCTAACCCCTTACCCTAGGCAGGAAAGTTAAATGACCCTATCCAGGGGCATGTCTAGTCTCCTCTTAAAGACCCCCAAGGCAGGGGAAAGCACCACCTCCCTTGGAAGCCCATTCCAGATTCTGGCAACCATTACTGTAAAAAAGTTTTTTGTGACATCTAACTTAAATCTGCTCTCTGTCAGTTTGTGGTCATTGCTCTGTTCCTAGTTACTTCAAGGGGTGCCCTGGTAAACAGAGCATCTCCTATTCCTTGCTGTCCTTCCCTCCCCTCAATGAATTTGTAAGCAAAATCACCTCTCAGCCTTCGCTTGAGGAGGCTAAAGAGATCCATGTCCCTCAATCTCTCCTCGGAGTGCTTTGCCTGCAGGCGCCTAACTGTACAAGTGACCCTCCTCTGAACCCTCTTCAGGTTGTCCACATTCCTCTTGAAGTACAGCGCCCAAAACTGGACACAGTACTCCAACTGACGCCTAACCAATGCCGTACAGAGGGGAAGTATCACCTCCCCAGACCTGTTCGTCATGCACCTGCTAATGCACGATAAAGTGTGGTTAGCTTTGCTGATCACTTCATCACACTGACGACTCATGTTCATCTTGGTGTAAACAATGACTCCGAGATCCCTTTCCACTGCTGTGCTGCTGAGAAAGTCATCCCCCAGCCTGTAAGTGTTCGATGATTCCTTCTCCCTAGGTGCAGTACTTTGCACTTTTGTTGAACTGCAGCCTTTTCTGTTACGCCCACTTTCCCCACCTGTCCAGATCTGCCTGGATTCGTTCCCTATCTGCTAGTGTGTTAACTTTACCCCAGAATTTGGTATCATCTGCAAATTTGGACAGAGTGCTCTCCATGCCCTCATCCAAGTCAGTGATGAGGGCAATGAACAGCACAGGTCCAAGGACCAAGCCTCATGGAACTCCACTGCCCACATCTTTCCACGTCAATACTGACCCATCCACCAACAGTGTTCCCTCAGCTGTGTGGCATGCACAGCCACGATCATGCTGCACTGCCAGGCGTGCCCACTCAGCCACGCAGCTTGGAACACCGTCCACCACCATTTTCTGGGTGTGACCCCTAAGCCAATTTGCCACACTCCTGACCATGTAATCATCTATGGCACAGCCGCTCAGTTTATTTATGAGAACAGGATGCGATACCATATCAAAGGCCTTTTTAAAATCCAATTAAATGACATCTACCTCAACTCCTTCATCTAAGCATTTTATGACCTGGTCATAAAAAGAAACAAAGTTAGTCAGGCAGGATCTACCTGCTATGAACCTGCACTGTTTGCCCTTCTGCATCATTTTTCCCTCTGGACTCCCATTAACATGATCCTTAATAATTTTTTTCAAAGGTTTTCCCAAGGACAGGTGAGACTAACTGGTCTATAGTTAACCAGATCCCTATTTCCAAGAAGGGGAGGAAGGAGGAACACATTGGCCCTGTTCCAGTCCTCTGGGACTGGACCTGAGCACCATGAGTGCTCAAACAGCCCTGCTATGACACTGGCCAATTCTTTCACCACACTTGGATGAACATTTCATAGATGTCAGGGGCTGAAAGGGACCTCGTGAGATCAAATCCAACCCCCCTGCCATAGGCAGGAAGTCAGCTGGGATCAAGTGACCCTAGCAAGAAAGGCATCCACCTGTTTTTTGAACAAGTCCAGAGTAGGTGCTTGTACCACCTCTGGGGGGAGTCTGTTCCAGACCCTAGACATTCGCACCATAAAGAACTTTTTTCTTATGTCAAGTCTAAAATCGGCCTTCTTGGAGTTTATGGTCATTAGACCTTGTTATCTCATGGGGAGCTCTGGTGAACAGCTGTTCTCCCAGATCCTGGTGTACCCCTCTTATATAATTGTAGGCTGCCACCAAGTCCCTCCAAGCCTTTTCTTTTCCAGACTGAAAAGTCCCAAGTCCCTCAGCCTCTCCTCATACGGCCTGCCCTCCAGGCCTTGGATCATATGAGTTGCTCTCGTCTGGACTCTCAAGCTTTTCCACATCCCTCCAAAAGTTGGGGGCCCAATACTGGATGCAGTACTCCAGCTGTGGTCTCACCAGGGCCGAGTTAAGTAAGAGGATGACTTCCTGGTTTTGCTTGAGATGCAATGCTGGATGGATGCCAGTTTGGTTAGCACTTTGTCTGCCACCGCGTCACACTGGTGGCTCATATTCATCTTGTGGTCAATCAAGGCCCCCCCAAGTCCCTTTCAGTCATGGTGCTAGTGAGCGTAGCACTGCTGAGCCTGTAAGTATGTTGAGAGTTCTTCCTACCAAGGTGCAGCACCTTATACTTCTCTACACTGAAAACCATCAGGTTTTGGTCTGCCCACCTGGAGAGTGTGTTCAAATTGGCCTGTATCCCCAGCCTGTCCTGCGGTGTGACCACCCTTTCCCATAATTTGGTATCATCCAAGAACTTGCCAGTTCGCATGTGACTCCTGAATCCAGATAGTAAATGAAGATGTTAAAAAGTACTGGCCCAAGTACTGAGCCCTGATGGGGCCCAATGCTATCTTTGCTCTTTTTTCAACTTCCCACATAGCTGAAGAAGGACTTTTTGTTGCCCTTGATTCCTGACGCTAGCCTGAGTTTAGTTTGTGCCTTGGCTTTTCAGGATCACTCTCTACAGGTGCAGGCAAGTGCTGAGTAGTCCTTTTTGGTGATGCTTCCTGTTTCCCAAATAGTGCAGGCTTCTCTTTTGAGTTTAATGAGATGCAACAGTTCCTTGTTCAGCCAAAGGGGCTTCCTTGCCTGTTGACTGCATTTCTTGTGAGATGGACCATTCCTCGTGTACTCCCTAGGGTGGTATGGCCTCTAATTACCTGACTGACCAATTCTCTGAGTTTGCAAAAGTCAGTCTTCCCAAAGTTAAGGACTTCTGTTTTACTGAGGAGTTTGCCTGCTCTTCAGTGAACTAAGAAGGTAACCAATTCATGGTCGCTATCATCAAGCTTCCCCTCGATCCTCACATCGCTCACCAGGTCCTCCCCTTTGGCCAGGATCAGATCAAGCAATGCCTTTCCCCTAGTCAGCCCATAGACCTCCTTGGTTAGGTAGAGGTCATTGATCCAAGTGAGAAAGCTATGCAACCTGTCAGATTTGGCCATGCACTCATCCCAAGAGATGTCAGGGAGGTTGAAGTCCTCCATGATGATTATGCAAGTATGTCACCCTCCCCATATTCACATAGAGGGTCTCAAGACGCCCTTCCTGGTTAGAAAACTCAATCTGCAGGAAAGTGAACTGATTCTTGACATAGGGGACAACACCCCCAGCCCTCTTTCCCACATGGTCTCTCTTATACAAGGTATAACCCTCTAAAGCAACAGACCAATCATAGGTGGAGTCCCACCAGGTCTCTGTTATCCCTACAAGGTCATAGTTATTTTCACAAAGGAGAAGGGCGAGTTCCTCATGCTCGTTTCCAAAGCTCCTGGGGTTCACGTGCAAGCAGTTAAGTCTGCCATGAGAAGCCCAATGCTTCCCCAAGGGGTGAAATGGGACCTTACTTGGGATGTCGCCAGAGTGGGTTCCCTTGGGCTGCCCAAGTTATTGGTAATACAGCTGAAATGATCTGGGCTGGAACTGTTAATAGACTGCTTGTCCCCCAGAGGTCTTAGTTTAAAGCTCTGTAAAGAAGGCCAGACATTCTGGCTAAGAAAAGCTTCTTTCCTTTCCAGGTGAGGTGGATCATCTGAGCCTGCTGACTTAAATACATCCAGTCCTTTCAAGTGCCCCTTCATCAAGTCAGTGCTAACAGTTGGTGGGCTGGTGTCCCTTTTCTGCCTATGATTCAATTGAGAGATTTTGTGTTGATCCATATATATATATATATATTATATATAAAATTGAGGAAAAAACTAATAATAAAAGCTGCCTCTTTTTTTTTTTTTTTTTAACACTTTCTTGAATGGCAACACATATGACCAACCACACACTTTCTGAAATACACTATGTGGTTCAGCAGGCTAGAGACAAGTAGGCATTTAGCTAAGAAACAGGCAAGGTGAGATATAAAGTCAGTTCTCATTTTTGGCCTTAGGTCAGATATTCTTGATCACAAAGTACAGCTTCAAAATTTGAGCCTGGATCTACAACTTATGCAATGCATAGTAAGCAATTTTATTTCCATCCATCCAGGAAATGTTTTTGATTGCTCAGGCTGATGGAAAAGATTTTCCCTATCTAGCGCATGAGGATTTTATTGTAAGAGAGAAGGAAGACAAGAAAGAAATGACTTAGTTCATTGTGTCAATAGCAATGGATTGGTTTGGTTTCTTGAGAGCAGCAGCATTATCAGGGTTAAGCACAAGCTACTCATGGAAAGAACAGGTGTCTTGGGATAAGGACTACCTTTTCATGCTGTAGTACTTTATGAGAGTTAGGATGCCCCCATTTCAATAGGTGATTTTTTTTTGAAGGTATAAGAAAAGGAGGATCCCTCTCACAGGAGAAACTTAACCACTATAGAACATCGGGACAGATTAAATGCCAGTTCTCTTGCTGCAAGCAAATCCAACACCGTGAACTTTGACTCCAAGATGGACATGAGCCGCCAATGCAAGGAAGCAGTCAGTAAAGCTAACCGCACCTTGTCATGCACCTACAGATGCATCACAAGCAGGTCCAGGGAGGTGATCCTTTCCCTCTCTGCGGCACTGTTCAGGCCACATTTGGAGTACCGAGTCCAGTTCTGGATGCTGCACTTCAAGACGGATGTGGCTAACCTTGAGAGGACCACAGGGGGGCCACTTGCGTGGTCAGGGGGCAGCAGGCCAGGCCCTACATAGACAGACTAAAAGGCCTGAATCTATTCAGCCTCCACAAGAAGACTGAGGGGGGACCTGGTGGCTGTCTATAAACTCACCAGGGGGGACCAGCAGAAAATAGATGAGGCTCTGAACCTGGGCACCACCTGGGATAACAAGAAATAATGGCCACAAATTGACTGAGAGTAGGTTCAGGCTTGGTATCAGGAGGCATTACTTTACGGTTAAGGCTGCCAGGCTCTGGAATGGGCTCCCAAGGCAGATAGTGCTCTCTCCTACCTTGGAGGTTTTCAAGAGCAGGTTGGATAGATATCTGGCTGGGGTATTATGATCCCAGTACTCATTGCTGCGCAGGGCGGGGGGGTCAGACTTGATGATCTGTTCAGGTCCCTTCTGACCCTAGAAACTATGAAACTACAAAGGAAAATCCCATTGACTAGAAACCAGGCTTATTATTTTGCAAATAACAAATATATCCAAATGATTACAAAAAATATTTTCAGTTGAATTACTTCATGTGTTTTACTGTACTTTATGTACTGCCTAGAAAGAGATTCACTGATGAGGACTCCTATATTCTACGTAACATGCTATGGGATTTGATTAGACACCACAGAGTATAGGAAGCAAGTCCTATGCAAAACTAAAGCAATAATTTAGCTTGTTTTAAACAGGCCTCGTGTACAGTCAGAAGGTAGGAAAAAATGTAACTGTTGGGCTTATTTGTAACCAGATTTAGCACTTAATAAAAACAAAAACAAAAGTAGTTATTTTGAAATCTAGTCAATTAAAAGTTTCCCCTGAAAAGCATCTACCTGTAAACAGTTATACATATAAGCAGTTACACAAATAACCCTACAAGATTACTTGTGTACGAGATAAAGAAATGATTTAAACCTAAATTAGTACTTCCTATTTCCACTCAGAACACCGTTCCAAAGTCAGGTTGAGACCCGGAATGCACATAAATATTTATAATACAGGAGTCCTACTGACATGCTTTTGTAGGTAAGTTGGGGTGGGGTGGTGGAGAGGAACAGACTTTTTATATGTGCAGGAATAGTGTACAGTAGGCTGATCCCTGATAGGGCCTCTAGGCAGTTCTGAAACACAAACTTTAAGTGAGAATGATGACAATTCTAAAATTCTGTTATTTATTATATGAGTCAGGAAAACAAGACAAGCAACACAATCAATTACACGTGTATAAATGCCCATTGCCAATAAGAAACTGTTAGCCACAAGCAAATATTCATATCATTTAAATAACTTTAACATTCCATATAGCAAATTATAAAAAAGAAACAGGAGGGGAAGTAAACATACCTTGCAGCTAATTTACTTTAACAACTCTCCTCACAAATGCTCTTTACTCTAAGCAAAGTAATCCATTTTCCAAAAAATCCTATATGTAACTTTAATTTAAAGACAAATTTAAATATTGTACACACCGCTGTGAACACTCTAGACTTCAAACTCAAAGATTCCTTGTAAAGGAGTGTGTTTGAAGTTTATATAAGAGTTAAAAACAAACCAAGAACAAATAATTAATATCCATAAACAATTAAAATTTTGAGAGAAATAAGAAGTAGTACTACTTTTGTTGCATTTATGGAGATTGTATGGCAAGAATTAAGTCAAGCTAATGCTTAAAAAATACTTGAGAAAAAGAACTGTGTTCCCTTTTTCAGGCCCCTTTTAAAAGAAAATCTCTTTTGGTCTCTCGCCTGTAAGTGGGGGCAGGGCTAGAGACGACTGGCAATTGCGTATTTGAGCCTCGCCAACATGTCTCCAGCCTTCAAGTGTAGTGGTAGGCTCTGGAATGCAGAATGAGTAACTTGATCTCTTCCCTTCCCTCCTCCTTCACAGCAACATTTAGAAAGTAATTTAACCTCTTAAAATGGTATCTCAACGCTACTTAGAAAGGAGCTGATCTCTCTCTATAGTCTCCTGAAATAGGAAAGAAAAAAATTTGTTTTAAAGAGCTTTTCTCATCTAATTCACATGCATCAAGTATACGCTACATTCAGATGGGTCATTCATAACTAACACTATGTCCAGTCATTCACAATTAACACCTGTTTTCAGGTCAAAAGCAACTTCTTTTCTGAGAACCATTAGTTTTAATTTAGTATAGCTATGGGAACTTGCTTGATTAGGTCTGAACTAAAAAAATCCGCTTCACTGTTACTACCCTTAATAACTAAGACAAAAGGTTACTTAGAAACAAAAAGATGGAATACATTACAAATGAAGAAGAGGGTTTTCATTGAAAAATTGTATTTCAGATGTCAATATACATATCATCTTAACCACATTAATGCCATTTCATTTATTCATATTAAGGGAACAATTTAGTTAGGAGTCAGATTTTTTCAGAGATAATCATATTGTTATTTCGGGCACAAGTATATAATAAGTCTGGGTTCTAAACCTTTCATTACTTACATGCACAAAAACATCCAGAGAAAACATAGCTTTAATTTTTAAAAAAATGAAATACACCTTATGAAAAAGAAATAACATGGACTTTAAAGCTTCATCTCCACGTTTTTCCACCAAAGATTGATAGTCCAAATATTTTGCATGCTAAGATATTTAGGACTGTCAAAATTAAAAAACAAATGAAACCCCCTCCCACAACTCCCCCACAAAGATCCTGGAGATTATCTTACTATGCAAGACAGTAAAGATCTTTATGATTCTGAAAGAAAGTTCAATTAAAACAAACACTATACAAGCAGCTTACATACTGGCATTCTTCTGAATGAATGTGTATAGCCTTATTAAACTCCATTAAAATACATCAAATATTTAAATATATTTAAACATTTATTTAATCCAAGTAAATGAACATGATTAAAATGTATGCAAACCCTCAGTTAGGGCTGGAATAGCAGGTAAAGACATGCCCAATGGACTTAAGCAGCTATACATGGTAATGCCTGCCTGACACCTGTTCAATTGCTTCTGTGAGTTGGCCAGATCAAGTCTCTTATTTGAGGTCCACATATGATAATACTGTCCAGTGGCACTCTTACAGTTTTGGCCAATGTCAAGAATAACACAGAAATTAAATTATTTTCTCATTACTACTGGTTTCTTAAGCTGATGCCCCTTAGTAGGGCAGTGCACACTACTATTTCAGGTACTGGCGAAACAAAACATTAGCTCTTTGGACAAAGTGAATACTCTCCAGGCTCAAACCTATCCTTCCATAAATAAATAAATATGCACATTAAAAAATACAGCTACAATACCAGAGACGTTGGGCTTCTCCAAAGGCCCATTATGCTATAATTAAAATAATTTTCACACAACTTAGGACAGATTTTCTGCTGATGCACATCTTTATTCAGCAGTAAACAAATATGACCATAACATTTAATGAAACATTCAAATAGGTCTTCTGATATTTCAATAACAACAAGTTTCATGATTACAGCCAATCACTGCAATACAAGTACAACATGGCCTCAGCTCCCACTAGTATGGTAAATATACTAAAAATCAGATGGCACTGAAACAGCATTATCAAAGGGCTCCATTTTTATTTTAGAAAAATTATCAATCTGTTAGGTTAAGGTAACATTATTTGGTAGCTGATTTGGGCTGATATTTTACATTGCAACAAATTAAAAGTAGTTTCAAGAGCTATACTTAACCTGACAATTTGGTGATATTTTAGTACCACAGCTTCATTAAGGGGGGAAAAAAAAACCCTCCCCCACTGCTGTATGAAAGAGCCAGGGAAACCAAATGCCAAATGACCACCTGCACAAGAGAAACAACGACAACCTAATATACAAATACTGTAAAACAAAATAAGCTTGAGGGTTTTAAAAGTTATTATTTTCTTTTAACTCCGAATGCTCTTAATAAATTGCAGATGAATGGTATTTTTAACTCAAGCATCCCTTTAAACACACTGAAGAAGAGTGCTCATTCATTTTCTCACTGGAAAAAGCCCCCAACCTTACAAGCATGTTCATACATGAAATGCCCCACTGAATTATAACGGAACTCATCAGGCCTACCTGCACGTGTAAAATTATTTATACACATTAGTATTTGCAGGATTGACAACATGAATGGAAAGTAATATCTTCTTAAAGGTATACATTTATTTAGGAGAGCATTAGCTTTAAAGAGAAAGCTCTGATGAATCATAATTGTCTTGTATTCTATAGATCAGAAAAAGTTAACACTGAATCTCAACAGCTTATAGATACTGACAAATATGTTAGCACCAAGTTCAAATGTCCCCCTCCAACTTATACCCCCTGAGCAGGTCAGAAGAATATCAAATGTGTACCCACTGAAACGATATGATGCAAAGAGGGGATGTTCTGAATATCTATCAGCATTCCGGCAGCTCATTATAAGTAAGTTTGTAGCATACTGGTCATAAAAAAAAAATCTGTTTTTCATTATCTGAAGGACTTTAAGAATGTTAGAAACATACTGTTCCACAGATACATTGCTGTATCACTGTTCCTATGACCTTGTCACACATTTCAGTATTGTATTTTTAAACTGCCCATCACACAACTGTACTGTTAAGACTGCATTAATTCCTTATGTCCAACAGCAAAAGCTAGTCCTCTAACTCTTGACTGTTGAAGCTCTTTGATTAGTACTTCTTATTTGAAAATCATGTTTCATCCCAAATGACATTTTTTTTAAACAATCAACCCCTGAGTTTTGTGTATGCAAGATCAATAGCACATTTCACTTGCAACAAATTTCTAAATAATTACAAGTTTCTTTCATCACTTGGGTCATCTTGCTTGGATTTGGGAACAAAAGAATAAAGATACTCTCTTAATTTTTGTCCTTGAAGTCTGCAAAAAAAATCACAGTACAGGTGTTACCACAATGCCTTTTGGCATAGGATACCCTCAGTACTGATAGGCACAAGACACATGAGGAGTCCATAACAATTTTAAAAGCTGGCCCCTTCTACCCTGACATGAAAGCAGGAAAACAATCCACTTTTGGTTCTCTGCCTCATTTGATTCTTTTGTCACCAATCTTCTCTGTAGAGCAGTGGTTTCCAAAGTGGGGTGCACAAGACAATCCACTGGGGTGCAGGAAGAAAATACTAGAACTTCTATTTATATTTATATAAATATACATATACTGGGGGTGCGTGCTCAAAATTTTTTTTTACTGATAGGGGTGTGCAATCAAAAAAGTTTGGAGACCACTGCTGTAGAGCAGAAATACTTTACTCAGAGCCACCCCAAGAAAGAACGACCCTGTCAATTTCTCCATCAGCTTCTAATCTATACTTCAGTTTTCTCCAGTTCATCCCTTAGGCCAAGCAGGAACATACTAACAGGCACTGAAAATGTCCCTACTTGAAATTATACAGGATAATTGATCATCTCAAAACTCTCTGCCACCTACAGTTACATGTTTGAAATTATGCATCAGCCAGTTAAAGTTCTTACCATCAGTCCCAAAACTGCAGCATGTCTTTGAAGTCTTAGGTGAACTCTATGAAATTAGCAAGGCTATGCTTGTTATACCTCAGTCAGAAACAAAATTTAAATGAACTACAAAGCTGGATAAAGGCATAACCTTTGTGTCACCGTTACATTTTTCTGGTGGCCTAGATCAAGCAAACAGATATCTATGCCTCTTCTCACACCATAACTATCCAAAATTCTTGGCTGTAACATAGTAGCACAAATTTGTACTGCCTATTTTGCAGTGGATATCTGTTTGCTTTAAGGCAGTCTGTGCTCCCCACCTATCCCAGGATGTGCAGGTTAGGGCCTTTGAAGTCCTGGGAGTGCCTGCCCAAGTTCCCCCATTTGCAAAGGCATGACCAAAATCATATTCCTTGTATACACATCTCTGCAAGTGGGGAAAAGCAAGGTTTTTCTAGATTGGAGAGACATGTTTGGGGAGTCCTTTAATAAACAGGAAAACCCAGGGTCCCCCTGTTTGCAGAGAAGTGCCTCAAGTGTTGTCCCACAGGACCAGGCCCCCAGCCACAGCTGGGAGCAGAGGGGTCCTAACTCCACGGGACAACAGCCAATGCCTGTTTTGCACAACGAAGTGGATCAGCTGTGCCAGGCAGTGAGCTACTGAAGCAGTGAGCACCCCCCACACATAATGCTCTGCTTGTGGAAGCACACATTTCAGAAAGCACTTAAAAATGATCCTTTTTCTTCAAGGTCATTTTTGAAGTATTTCTTTGGCCACAAATGCATGCACCCTTACTTGTAGGAGCTCTTCAGGGGCACCTGACACTTCAAGCAGCAAGTTTGTCCATGGCCTCAATATATTAGATACAGCTGTTATTGTTTAACTTCTTCGTAGAGGCAACGGAAAGGCTACTTCACTCCTAGATCCTTAGATTTCATACAGGCAGAATAAAAATAAAAAGCATTATTTCATCAGGTCTCCTAATTTCCCTTATTTCAATAAAACACAGTATCCCCTCATAGTTCAAACTGTTGAAAACAAACAAAAAATAGTGGGACTTGGAAAATGAGAATTTCTTTTTCCTGAAGAATTCCATCAACTTTGGCAGAACTCAAGCTTTTGTTTGTTGTGTAATAAAATTTGTAGCTTCAAATATCAGATAAAAAATGAACAGAGTTTACCATACACCAACTTCTCCCTAAACTTAGAAAGCGATGGATCATAATCTCTTTCCAATCCTGCTGCTGCTCATAGTTTTATCCAATTCCAGCAGGCTGAAACCTGACTGACTAGAATCTTGCCTGTTCTTATTGTTGTTATTAATCTGACAGGTCTTGGTTAAAATGACAGTCATGCTACGTTGGTAATATCATTAAGACAAACTCTGGAGTTATTTATGAAGGAGGATGACTGTAAAACAGCCTGAGAGGTGGAAGAGTAGTGAAAACATCCTTCCACATCAGCGAGAAAAACTGGGATCAGAGTAGTTTCAGTTTCATAGTTGGTAGGGTTGGAAGGGACCTAAGCAGACATCTAAGCAGAACACCTTGCACTTGTCCATACTGAAACCCATCTAAGCAATCCAACCCCCTGTCACGGGCAGCAAAGGATGCTGGGGTCAAGTGACCCCAGCTAGGTGGCTGTCTAGCCTCCTTCTGAAGACCCCCAAGGTAGGGGCAAGTACCACTTACCTTGGAAGTTGGTTCCAATCCAAGCCACCCTCACCATGAATTAGCACCTCCTGATATCTAGCCTGAATCTACTTGCAGGCAATGTATGGCCATTGTTCCTTGTTATCCCCGGCAGCGCTCGGGGGAACAGGGACTCTCCCACTGCCTGCTGGTCCCCCTTGGCAAGTTTATAGGCCGCCACTGGATCCCCTCTCAGCCTTCTTTTGTGCAGGCTGAACAGGTTCAGGTCCTTTAGCTTCTCCTCATAGGGCCTGCCCTGCTGCTCCCGGATCATGCGACTGGCCCTCCTCTGGACCCTCTCGATGCTGTCCACATCCCTCCTGAAGCGCAGCGCCCAGAACTGGACGCACTGCTCCAACTGCCACCTGACCAATGTTGCATAGAGCGGGAGGATCACCTCCTTGGACCTGCTTGTGATGCATCTATGGATGTATGACAAAGTGCGGTTAGCCTTCCTGACCACGTACCCCCACTGACAGCTCATGTTCATCTTGGGATCAATAGTGATTCCAAGATCCTTCTCTGCCTCTGTGCTGACAAGAAGGAAGTGCCCTAGCCTGTAGGTATGCTGCTGGTTCTTCCTCCCCAGGTGCAACACCTTGCACTTGTCCGTATTTAAACCCATCCTTTCAATAGGATGGGTTTCTATCCCCAGGATCTCCCCCTACCCCTCAGCAACCCTCAAATCCAGGCTAGCAGGAGAGGGGGGGGCAGGTGGAGTGTTCACGCCAATATTCAGCCTAAAGTGGCTACACATGTTAGCATAACAAATGCTGGGTAACAGTGGATCACAGATAAACCTAAGCTGGGGTGGTATAACTTGAAGCCATTTAAATAGTTCTTAAGACTAGTTCAGGGTGTTAACGTGTAGGCAATCCAAGGGTCAAGATTTCCAGGAGCCACCTAAAATTAATATGTAACAATGCCCTGAGGTAAACCCCAGTCTTTACTAAGGAATAGGTCATGTTGCTAAAACTAATCAAACCATAACCTCTTTCCCACTCTAGGCAAGTCAAGAGGGCTATAGAAATAATAGAACAGGTACACCATAAATGATTAAAAGGAAAATGGAATGAAGCCAGATCTCTGAAAGGGAAAGATGGTGTACAGACAAAAGATACACTACTTTTAAATTACAAATACTGTATCTAAGTTGATTACAGGACTTGCTCAATTTAATGCAGTTAAAAATTGTTTTATCCTTTTAAATCATAGTAAAGCAAACAAGTATTCTTAACCCTGTCCACCAATTAATAAATTTAAGGACTATAAATTCATTAACCCTTTGGGGTCCTTTTGTAAAAAGTACCGAACCGTGAACAACTACAGAACAAGTCTGTTCCATTTCAATAAGCATTACCTCTGACTATTTGCCATATTTCATTTTGAAGACACTGACTGAGGAAACCTCTTCAGTTTAAGCATTTATTTACTTTCTGGCATCTTGTGACTTTGAAAATAAGGATCTCCTCTGACTGTATGGTAGTCTTTTTCAGCAAGCACTAATTTAAAGTCTTCCTAGTTGATGGTATGTAGCATCTTCGACAGCTGAGCACTTAAATTATTAATCTGTGTTCCCTCACAAGTCTGAAAATGTTAACCAAAATTCTTTGAAACAAAAATTATTTTTGGTCATATATCATTTTCAGAGCTAAGTACATCATAAGCTCATAAACAGTAATTGAATCACTAGTTTTTAATCAACACAAATCAACAAATATGCACTAAGATGCATAAAAAAATATATATTTGGTCATGATCTGCCCTAAATTTTGAGTCACTGGGATCAAAAATGAGAGGTCTCTTGAAAGGCACAAGTGGATATGCAGAATTTTTCAGAGTGACTTTTACAGTCTAAAGAGAAACCAGACCTTTTCTGAGTACTTCATTTTTTGAATTTCAAATACTACGAGATTTTATTTGCTGGTCTTTAAATACTTCTCATAAATTAAAAACAAAGCTCTTAAAGTGGTATGATACAATAATGAAGTGAACTTGATAGTTATAAGCATATATAAAGACAACAATGCAATGCTAGGCCTAAAAAAAAAAAAGTATCTAAAGTTCCATTTTATTTCTATCACTGCAGCAATTCACTTCATACAATGAATGTACACAAACAGCTTTAAGTTTAAGATAGTGTGAGTTAGGGCTTCAGCTGGCTTCTAATATCAGTGGTTAGGTAGATAAAGTTTCCTGGGGATAGATATCAAGTCCATAGGTGCATAATGCAGGATATGCCTTTACTCTGAAATATCTGATGCTGGCTACCACTAGCAAAAGAATACTGGACTAGATGGGGCACTGTTTGGTACCTATTTGAAAGAATCCTATGCTTTGAATGTTAAGCTATTCTACTCCATCTTTGGCAAGTTATTTCACATATTTTTATAACAATAAAGGCTCACCTTTAAGTTAAAAAAAAAATCAGCTAAAATTAAAGTATACACAAAGGGGATTAAGTAACAAATGTATACGTTTTTTACTGAAACATACAAAAGGGGGCATATCAGTGAATTAGGAATGATTAAAGATTCAGATGCCATTTTAAGATTTTTTTCCCCAAATAATTTATGTAAATATTTATTTATTTATTTTTTACAGATTTATAACTTGAAAATTCTCTTTCTAAAAGTTTCAGTGCTACTTCTATAGCAGAACCCCTGGACAAGGAATGCACAGCTGCCAAGCAGATGTATAATTTCAGCATTTAGATTCCA
>NW_017728951.1:55750199-55753247 GCF_001723895.1 Crocodylus porosus
CAAAAAAAAAAAAAAAAAAAAAAAAGTTGTGAATTTGAAGAGAGGTAGGGGAGCATGTGGGGCCAGGGCAGAACAAAAACAGACAATTCTAACAGAGGCTTGGACGTAAATAAAATGTGTCCCGTCTGTACTGGGTTTTAGTTCAGGGTTCTTGGTTTAAGCCAAATTGGCAAGTCTTTAAATGCAATCCTTCCATGCAGTTAAGACCAGAACCCCCCACCCCCCCCCAAAAAAACAACAAAACCCAAAACAAATCATGCAGGGATGGGTCCCATGTTTCACCAGAGCTCCCTGCTCCAATTTCTAGTTAGTATTCTAATCTGTGATTGCGTCTACAGGTACTTGTATTGTGTTTTATTATAATTTGTTTTTAAAGATTTTAACTAAGGGTATTCTTGAGACTCTTCCTCTTCATTACTAACATTAGTGAAATTAATTGATGCAAGTGATTGGCTTAAATTAATTGATTCATGCCTACCTGATATTAACAAGGCTTAAAAAGACTTAACACAGAATTTGGATATAAAATTTGCAGCAATCAAATGAAATCAGTGAAGCATAATTTTGTATATAGACAAGGATCATCACTGCTCTAAGTTCTGACTTTTCCCCATTCTGAAGATGCTTTCTAAGTTAAAAGATTTGTTATCTCTCTTTTTCCAGCCAGTCCATTCTTTTCCATCAGCAGAATGGGTCACTAGGAAGCAATAAAAAGTGTTCTGTACCTTAGGAAGTCCTTGCCCCGTGCACAAAGCAATAAGACTATACCTGGGTCTACACAGCACCTGCACATGGCAAATTTCCAGCTGAGTGAAAACAACAAGGAAGGGAGTTTGGAAAATATTAATGACAGCATCAGCTGCAGGTCTAGCCAAAATGAAAGCTCCAAGAGCACAGACGTGAGCAAAGAGGCATGAGAAAATGTAAAGCAATCAGTCCTTCAAAAAAATATGAAAATCTGACAGACAACATACTCATTTCCTGCAAGGAGAAAACAGCTACACAGTTAGAGCTTGAAGTCAGTGAAAGTCTATCTACTGACTTTGTTAGTGTTGGACTAGGCATTCAAAAGCAGAATTGGGGGCCTTTAATGAGACCTTCAACAAGAATATATTGTTCATGTTAAAGACCACAAAGAAGATGGGTGTAAAATGAGAGAATTAAAAACATTCTCATAACTCTCTCCGAAAAATTCTCATAACAGTGTATAGGAAAACAAGAGAATACTACCAGCACCTGTTAGGAGTATAATTTTACTGCAAGTATTATGTGGTATTATTTTTGTCTATTCCTGATAAAAGAATACTTCAGTTTAATCAGTCAGAAAGCACAAGGTTTCATATTTAAAAAAAGGTGATGAATTGTGGGAAGCTATATTAACAGTAACTACCACTCCATTATACCAATGCTTTCTACTGATGCTTTGGCTAGAATTAAATATTTTAGTGCTATCAAAGGACTGCTGGCCTAAAACAATTATTTGAACATATACCAAAAAATATAAAAATAGCCAAGGGATCTTCAGGCAAGCGGATAGGAAGAGATTTTTTTTCTATATCTAGATGTGAATGGGGATTAGGAAGCAAGGTTGTGTTGGGCCAGAGCATTTGATCTATCGGTAAAAGGTAAGCAAGTAGAAGTGAGGAAACTGACGGTAAAAAGCTTTGGGGTGTCTTTTGGGAAGTTGAGTTATTTCTTATCTTGTGGGTTGTTGGTCTTTTACTGTAAGCACCTTGACTCTTTCTGGGTATGGTGGGATATAAAGCTGAAGAACAACAAGGCATTTTTCTGAGTTAGCAGAGGGAACAATACTACAGGATGCAGTTGTGGGCTGCTGAAGTGAACTTAACAAATCTTCACTTCGTAGGATTTCTTAAATTTGTTTTCAACAGTTCCAACTGCATAAATGTTTCCCCTCAATTGTATTCATACAGACATTTGATTATTTGTCCATTTCGTGATTTTTTTAAAAATAACATATATACAACTAAGGTTAGTAAATGTATTTGAAGACCAAATCAATGTGATGACCATAAAGCAGTCCTGAACTTCAGTGCTGCCCAGAAAGTACAAAACAGAACCAACAGATCATAAAAAGTCTTGCTTCGCGGAGCCAGTCAACATTAATTTGGTTGAAAGACTTAGTTGTTTAATGCTGAGACAGTAAGGGCACATCCAGACATATGCAGACATTTGGTTCTCTGGAGAAAGGTAGCAGCAACATGGCCTGTACCACATGGCTGCTTCTTGTCCCCAGGGAATGCCCATGCCATGACTGCTTTGGTGCACAGCAAGTTACCCCAAGAGTAGTAGGGGAGGCTGCAGCCAGCACAGCGCTGGCCCCAGCAGCCTTACCTGGGGTCCTCCCAGGGCTGCAGCCATGGCAATAAAATCCAATAAGGCAGTTTTGATAAGGCAACAAAACTTCCCTGACTATAAATATCCAACAGCAGGATTTTATTTTCCATCAGTGCTCCCGAGCAGGTTGGTGCATCTTGCCACTAAACTAAATATCAAATTATTTAGATTTATAATCTTCTCAAAATGCAAACCAATACAAACAAAAAATCTCAACACTGTATACCTAGTAGGCATGTGCAAAACAGGCCACAGTCGATTTGGATTCGGCCTGAATCAGGATCAGTGATTCAATTTGTTGATTCAGATCAATGCCCTCAATTCGATTTGGCCAAATTCGAATGTGAAGATTCGATGCTGATTTGGAGAATATGCAATTCGGCCATACGCACAGCTTTAAATGTTTTTTCTACATACCTCAAGGTACCAGACGTGGCTTGTGAATGCTGTGATGGTGGGGTGGATGGAGTGTCCCACAGGAGCCCAGGGTCCCCGCCCCCCGCATGTTTGGTTGCAAACCCAGAAGTGAACCAGTAGTTCCAGTCCACTCACAAGTCTGCCACCGAGCATGCAGGGGACCCCTCCAGTTCTGTGCACCCCACTTCAGGAGGGATGTGGACAACATTGAGAGGGTCCAGAGGAGGGCCACCCGCATGATCCGGGGACAACAGGGCAGACCCTACAATGAGA
>NW_017728951.1:55753362-55756822 GCF_001723895.1 Crocodylus porosus
CTAGGAGCTGGAACCAACTTCCAAGGGAAGTGGTGCTGGCTCCTACCCTGGGGATCTTTAAGAAGAGGCTTGATGCCTACCTGGCTGGACTCATTTGAGTCCAGTTTTTTTCTCCCGCCCAGGCAGGGGGTTGGACTTGAAGATTTACAAGGTCCCTTCCGACCCTACTTCTATGATTCTATGATTTGGCCACTGAATCAGGCCAAATCGAATCAGTGACCAAATCTTCACACAGCCCTAATACCTAGTTCAACAAGCTGCAGAAAATGCCGGCCTTTTGAATTTCTGTAGCCACTTGCTCTCAAAAACAAATTTCAAGAGACGTGACTTAGAAACATTTGGCTCTATTACATAGCTGTAGAGATCAGATGGTTAGATCAAGAATGGCACTGTAATCCTAAGCTTGAATCTGTCTCATCCAGCTCCTTGTGGAACTGGGAGACAGTGGCAGGTGCTCTTGGAGATCAGCAGCAGGAGTGAACTTCTCCATAGCTACCACTTCACAGTCATGCATGGGAGATTTACAGATTTTATAAAGGTGTATCTGTAAATCTTCCATATGACTTCAGGTAGATTGCCTCATAGTCTTGTATATCACTTGAAAGAGCAGGAACAATGACACCACCCATGAAGATGAGCAGGGATGGAGTTTGGGGATTTTTTTTCAGGAGGGTTGAGGAAGAGGGCCGGCTTTCCTTGTAAAAGCTAGGCTGAGTGTAAACAATGTATTCATACTCCTGGCAATCTGCTCTCTGCTCCTTCCTTAGGGCAGAGCTGCATTACTTCCCTTGCCGCAATACATGTGTGGCCTTGTGCCCCTTAGAGCCACAGGGGCTTTCAGGTATATCAAGGCAAGCAACAGAAGGCATTAAAATGAAATTCACTAAATACACAATGAGCCAGTATTATACCTATTTTTACCATTTCTTTCTTTTTTAAAGGGTTTCTAATACACTAAACTATGTTACAAATGACAATAAAAATGTCATAAATGTTATCAATGTTAAACATCGAAGTAACTTTTTATTTAAAACAGTCCCTTAATTAAATATATTTTTCACTATATAAACATACAAATATTTTTCACCACAGAAACGAAATAAAAACTAACTTAAAAGTTATGTGAGAAGCAAGGATTGTACATGCGTGGCCAACTTTTCTGGACCAACTGCATGATTGGATAGACTCAGGCCTACCATAATGCAAAGGGGGTTTCGTTTTTTTAATATAAACCAAAAACAATACTATACTGCATCCTCAAAGGCCTCTCTCGTATCAACGGTTAAACATCTGCCCTCAACACCTGAGGCAACAACTCCCAGCTCACCTCCTTCAGGCCATGTTACTAGGACACTTCTTTTTAAACTCTGACCATGGTCAAGAACAAAATCTAACAACAAATCTGAACATAAAAATTAAAATAATAGCTAAAAAACTATCAAAACATTAAGACGACCCCAAAATATCAGAAAGTTTCTTTAAGAAGTTGGGTCAGTTCCCTGACCACACCAAGTGTTAGACATCAAAATACAAGCACTAAGGGCTGTGCAAAGCTTCAGCTGCTGATTCGATTTGGCAGAGATTCGTGAATCAGGAGACCCATTAATCTCTCTGAATTGAATTAGAACCCTCCGAAACGATTCGGAGAGATTCAACAATTCAGACAGACGCAGATTTAAATCTTTTTTCTACATACCTCAAGGTACTAGATGTCTCATGAATGCTGCGCTGGTGGGGCAGATGGAGCATCCTACAGGAGCGTGGGGGGGTCCCCAGTTCACTCAGCAGCAGACCCGGAAGCAGACCAGAAGCACTTATGGTCCACTTCTGGGTTTGCCACTGAGCATGTGGGGGCCCCCCCGCACTCCTGTGGGATGCTCCATTCGCTCCAGCATTGCAGCATTTATGAGCTGGTACCTAGAGGTATGCAGAAAAAATATTTAAAGCTGTGCCTATGACTGAATCGCTGATTCCGCGAATCAGCACAGAATCTTCAGATTCGGCAGAATCGAATCAGGGCACTGATTTAAGTCAATGAATCAAATCACTGCCCCCGATTCGGGCAGAATCCAAATCGAATATGGCCCGTTTTGCACACCACTAACAAACAGGCACTTCTCTCAGGTATTGCTGAATTTAGCATTTTTGTGGTTCTAGTACTAGGAGAGAAAATTCTGGCTCTAAGGATCCTTTAGGATCAAAGTCAGGAAGTTCAGGATTTGGTACAATATAGTACCTTTAACACGGCAAAATCCTTGTCAGTGTTTTTTTATTTAGAGTTACCACACAATATTTTAATAAGCATATTTTGACCAATAGCATTAAATCTAAAATAGTTTATGTAATGACAGTACAGTAAGCATACTATGATGTCATGATTTATGAAGATGTCTTTTCCACCCAATAACCACAGGAATCACATTTAGCCAAATACACGCATTGTCTGTCAACTGAATAGCAAAGAGGCTATACTAAGGCCTCCATATGAGCGCAGGGTTTGGCATTCACAGCCACCAGATGAAAAACCTAAGGCTGGCTTGTACTTCCTCTCAAAAAGTAAAGAAGGGGAAGACCATACATTAATCAATATCAGGACAGGTATCACCAATCACTGCCATGTAACAGCACATCCTATATCAGCTTGGACAAGGTATGCTACATTCCTGACCCAGATCCTTTTGAGGGCCACCTCCGAGAAGAGAGATCTCTCTGCTGAAGTATTCCCAAGCAGTGGCACATGCAGGGGTCAATGTGGTGGGTCTCTGGGCCACTGCCCCAGGGTGGCCAGCACCAAGTGAGTGACCAAGGGTGCTGCCAGAGGTAGGTGCCCTTCCCCCACCCCCTTCCCTACCACCAAATCAACTTTTGGGGAGCATGAAAGTGGGGGAACGTGGGCAAAAGGGTGGGGGATAACCCAGCTGTATAAACCCCCTGGGTGCTGGCTGGAATTAGGGCTGCCACTTGGTTGAAGGCCCTGCTCCAGTCTCTATCCACCCTCTCGTTCGTCAAATGCGCCCCGCGCCCAGCGACAGGTGCGGCCCCTTTGCCCGCCCGCCCGCAGCGCCTGGGGCTCGATTCAGCAGCCATGAAGAGCGCGGCGGTGCCAGTGGCGGGTACGCGGAGGCGGAGACAGGCGCAGGGGCGCAACCCTTCCCCGCGAAAGGCAGTGCGCAGGCCTGCGGGCCTTGCTCGTCCCAGCCGCGCCCCCGCGTCAACCGAGGCCGCCCAGCTCCGTACCGCGGGGCCGTCCCGCAATCGGCTTCTCCCGGGCCGTGTGCGTGCGGCGGCAGCGACCCAGGCCCCCTCGTCCGCCTGGGCCGCGCTCGCGGCCGCCCCAAGCAGCGTGGAGGCGGCTCCCATCGGGGTGCGCCCAGCCCGCTCGCAGGCCCAGGCGGCACGCGGCGCCCCACAGCACAGCACTCGCCCGCCCCCGGCCCCGCTCACCTGCGACGGGAGGCGC
>NW_017728951.1:55756922-55761388 GCF_001723895.1 Crocodylus porosus
CCCAGTCCAACGCGGGCGGGCTGGCAGGGAGCGCTCCCCCCGGCCGGGGAAGCGGTGGGGACGGCTGGGAGGCGCAGGAGGCCGCAGCCGCGGCGACTCCGCCGTCCGGTGCGGCGCCAGGCGCCAGCCCTGGGTAGAATTGATGCAGGCGCATTCATGGGGAGCCGGCCCGGCCCGGCCCGGCCATCGGGTCACATCTTGCCCTTTCCCCAGCTCTCGCTGTACATGTTGGCCCCTGATAACACAGCGCTGTGGGACCCTGCTCACGTACTCATCAAAAACAAAATAGAAGATGTGCCTTCAATCCTAAACGTTTTGCAGCCTGGCTTTAACTGTGTTGGATTAAATGCACAATTCATAAATGTGTCTGGGGGCACTGTAGCGACAGGAATGCTTATTTAAAAAAGGGGAATTTTCTTAGATTTTCAGAGAAAAGCCAATAAGTGGGGCTACGATGGGAAATCTCAGGACCCAAAGGAAGGACAGTGAGAGAGACAGACAAAAATCACAGCTTGCATAACAGACACTACAGAACTCAGGCATTCATATTTATAATATCAAACAAGTCACCTTCTACCTCCAGTCTGCCCATCTACTCGTAACATAACAGATAGGCAATGTGGAAGAAGAATGTGACACACAGCTGTGAAGCCAGTGCTAGACAAAACTTAAGTCTAGCCTTAAGGGATGCTAGTTTGAACACTCTTGAAATACTAAATGGAGGTTATGCATGGTTCTTTGGGTAGATTTGATATCTTTTATTAAACCAACTGAGTAGCTGGGAAAAAGTATTTTCAAAATGCAAATATTGCAGAATGCAAAAGTTTTTCCAAGCTTTTGGCTGCAATCACCCTTCTTTCAGCATAGGAAGTCTAGTGTTCTGAGCAGCAAGGAATTAAAGACACTAAATGTGTGGCAGGATGTCAGTGTGATTGTAAATAGGTGGAAATTAGGAAAACAAAAGGTAGAGCAGGGAAGGGAGTGGGGAAATGAGGGAGGAAAAAGTCAAAGGTGAGTAAGGGAGACTACAGTAGAATAGAAAAGAGACCGTGATAAAGTGAATAGCTGGAGGCAATGCAGTACTAAGCATCTCAAATGTAGTTTGCTTATTGAGCTTAATATAAGTTAATGATAGCCAAAAGCTGTTAGTATTGGTCATTTGTTTGATGCTTTATGAGAAATGTGGCTGCATTCAGCTCTCCATGTGTTACTTCGTACACCACAGAAACTGGAATCACATCTGCTACTTTCTAAGTCAGTTGCTGAGATAAGTACTGAAAGCATGTGAAGCAGTTGTTCTGGTCAGGGTTGTGGCATGTTACGCATCAGTTTCTGGGTGAAGTTTGCATCACTCATGTTATATATGTTCTCAGGATGGCATCTTTCACAAGTGCCCCATTTAATAACATAGTGTAACACACTAAAAATTAATTGTAGTAGAATAATATGAAGCCTGCATGGGACAGAGATATGTTTGGGGCTAAAAAAAAAAGGGGTGATAACTTTTTCATTAAAAGGTATTAAAGCGATAGGTGTGGGATGGGTGTGAGAATCCTGTGCCTTCCGGCTAATGCTAAGGAAATATTCAGGACAGCAAAGGATGCAGAAAACATGATTTAAATTTCATATTCACATGAATAACTACTGGATTTAATGGATTTAGAATACCATAAATCCAATGTGTGCAAAGCAGCTGCAAGTCTATCTGATCCATGATTTTATTGAAAAACAATTCATATACTATAGACAAAATGAGGAATTGGTTGTAGGCCAGCGTAAACTGGGATGCAAAAGAAGCAGCTGTAGTAAATAAGAAGTGAGAAGTATCAGCTATCACTTAAAGGTTTCTTCAGGTACTGCATCAAAGGCCCAGTCTGTAATCAGTACACAAGCTAAAGCTGAGAATTCAGTGTTTTTTCTAGTAATGAAAGATTATGCTTGAGTGGATCATATGAGTGGATTTATCTTTTTTGTTTTTTCAATTTCTATTTAAAGGCTAGGGTGTCCATATATACCAGATCTGGCTCGGGGTGATCTATCCATCTTTTTAAACCAGGCTTTTTAACAAATGAACATCTGCGTGATGCCTGGCATCATGAAGCTAGCCCAGTTACAAATACCAGTATATCGCCTAGTTAGTCATTCAAAACCATAGCAGTTACAAGAACTGGGGCAACTTTTTACAAAACGTGTTACTTACTTTCGTAACAGACAAATACTCTGAAGGACATTGAAGCAAGCTCTAAAAACTCATGGCCATCCTAGAATAGGGCATGATGTGAAATGTATTGAGTAGTTTAAGACTGATGGTCATGATGAAGAAATCCAAGTTTAAAAAAGTTCAGTTATTCAACGAGATCATACGTTAGGTCAAGGGCGGGTAATTATTTCAGGCACAGGGCCACTTACTGAGTTTTGGCAAGCCATCGAGGGCCACGTGACAGGGAGATAGGGGCAAATGTATATTAATTTTCTAAATTTTTTAGAGGACCTGCAGGCCAGATAGAATGGCCTGGTGGGCCACATCCAGCCTGCGGGCCACATTTTGCCCACCCCTACATTAAGTAGTCTTCCAACTGCTTTCTCTGTGATTTCATATCTAGGAATTTCTTGTTAGTTCTCAGAATAATTTGGAATCTGCATATCTGAAATATCAAAATATCTTTAAAATCAAAGAGGCATATGTAGAGAGATCAGCTTTGTGATCAGACTTCATATGTGTATACCCGCCTTCATTTTAGGCTCTGGAATTCATATGCCTAAAATTTGCAGTGGAATACGCAATCCAAATACTCTTTGAAATTGCTTGCAATTAAATGAGGAGTGTTTCTCTTTTACTGTTCCCCAAATAAATAATTCATGTATCATATAAAAAAGAAGGCTGACAGGCACCATTTTTCCAAAAAGAACCATGGGCACCATTTTTCCTCTTTAAAATAACAGTAAGTTGGCCTATCCAGTACCCTCTCATCTTTGTTTGAAAGCATACTTGCTGAATTATAAATTCACTGTACCTGTCCAGTATTAAGAAATGTCAGTGATTAGATTATGTATTGCTATAGAAGAGGAATTCATTTAAGAGACTTTCTTCAAATCAAAGGTGTCTTTCCAAGGTTGAAGCATGACAATTAAAAAACCAAAAGCATTCATGAGCAAGAGGTCTCTGAAAGAGTCCTAAGAATAGTGGCCATCTTTCATTCTAGCAAGGCTACCATAGAATGAAACCTGAAACAGAAGTGTAGAGTGTTAGGATGCAACATACAGGGAAGATGTAAAGGAAAGACTACTTCGTGTTCTCTAGTTGGTGTGTTTGAGTATTACTTCACTGGTATATTCGTTTTCAGAAGCCAGAGTCTTCCTGGTGTGTACATGGTGAAGGGGAGAAAGGACAAAATGAGTTTTTCCTGTCCTTGACTTATCTGTTAAAGATCAGGCAGACTTGCAGTTTCTGCATTCAGCGAAGTATGCAGAGACAACTCCCCACTCCTTCCTTCAGGACAGTAAATAACTTCCAAAAAGGAATGATGGAAAGACAAGGCCCTGACTCCAGCTCCATCCCCTTCCCACCTCTCTCCCGTTAATTGAGCTGATTGACTGCACAGACAAACCAAACTGCAGCCCATGAAAGGCCATACCAATGGGGCAGAACCCAGGCATGTCCACATGTTCTGGAAGATGTTTTGCCTCCCTAAGGGAAATAATTTCATATGCTGTGGGACATCCATAAGCATCCATAATTTAGTCTTACATTTGCCCCTGTTTTTATGGACTTTATAGCAGAAATCAATTTCTTTCCCCATCACAAAATAACTTCCCAAACAGCTTTCCTTACAAAACTTCAAGTGATTTTTTTCTTATGTCTAACTCTTCATAAGTGCAGCTTAGATTATAAATCTTATCCTGATCAAGAAGTATGTATGGATGCAGTAGATGGTGTTGGGGTTTCTTGAGAATGAGTATAGATGTTATTCTGTCAAGAATTTGAGGTCGTCATAAGAAGCGGTATACTCTGTTCTCAGTGTGTATAAAGGAAACACGCATGATTTTAGGTATGTTGTACTAAGAGGAGAATTCCTTAGGCCACGATACCAGCACTGATTTATTTGTGGCATTCTGAACTACCACTGCTTTGTAAAGGAAAAGGTCTGAGTGAGTTAATTAACTCCTTTCCCTGGAGAAATGGTCCTACTTTGGAGGGTTTGCATCTGTATAAGAAGTGAAGTAATTCTTAGCTCTATTTCAATTTGTATTTTTATAGAATTTCTATATCATTTGGCCATAGTTGTTTATTTTATGCTACAATTGTCTTTCACATATTGCCTTTTGTTAATGTAATACAATACACGGTAGGGCTGTGCGAAGCTTCAGTCCCTGATTTGATTCAGCAGTGGAGATTCAGCCCAATTCAATCACTGAATCTCCGAATCTGAGTTGAATCAGAGGACCCCTTATCTCTCCAAATCAAA
>NW_017728951.1:55761399-55766543 GCF_001723895.1 Crocodylus porosus
TTAGAGGACCTGCAGGCCAGATAGAATGGCCTGGTGGGCCACATCCAGCCTGCGGGCCACATTTTGCCCACCCCTACATTAAGTAGTCTTCCAACTGCTTTCTCTGTGATTTCATATCTAGGAATTTCTTGTTAGTTCTCAGAATAATTTGGAACCTGCATATCTGAAATATCAAAATATCTTTAAAATCAAAGAGGCATATGTAGAGAGATCAGCTTTGTGATCAGACTTCATATGTGTATACCCGCCTTCATTTTAGGCTCTGGAATTCATATGCCTAAAATTTGCAGTGGAATACGCAATCCAAATACTCTTTGAAATTGCTTGCAATTAAATGAGGAGTGTTTCTCTTTTACTGTTCCCCAAATAAATAATTCATGTATCATATAAAAAAGAAGGCTGACAGGCACCATTTTTCCAAAAAGAACCATGGGCACCATTTTTCCTCTTTAAAATAACAGTAAGTTGGCCTATCCAGTACCCTCTCATCTTTGTTTGAAAGCATACTTGCTGAATTATAAATTCACTGTACCTGTCCAGTATTAAGAAATGTCAGTGATTAGATTATGTATTGCTATAGAAGAGGAATTCATTTAAGAGACTTTCTTCAAATCAAAGGTGTCTTTCCAAGGTTGAAGCATGACAATTAAAAAACCAAAAGCATTCATGAGCAAGAGGTCTCTGAAAGAGTCCTAAGAATAGTGGCCATCTTTCATTCTAGCAAGGCTACCATAGAATGAAACCTGAAACAGAAGTGTAGAGTGTTAGGATGCAACATACAGGGAAGATGTAAAGGAAAGACTACTTCGTGTTCTCTAGTTGGTGTGTTTGAGTATTACTTCACTGGTATATTCGTTTTCAGAAGCCAGAGTCTTCCTGGTGTGTACATGGTGAAGGGGAGAAAGGACAAAATGAGTTTTTCCTGTCCTTGACTTATCTGTTAAAGATCAGGCAGACTTGCAGTTTCTGCATTCAGCGAAGTATGCAGAGACAACTCCCCACTCCTTCCTTCAGGACAGTAAATAACTTCCAAAAAGGAATGATGGAAAGACAAGGCCCTGACTCCAGCTCCATCCCCTTCCCACCTCTCTCCCGTTAATTGAGCTGATTGACTGCACAGACAAACCAAACTGCAGCCCATGAAAGGCCATACCAATGGGGCAGAACCCAGGCATGTCCACATGTTCTGGAAGATGTTTTGCCTCCCTAAGGGAAATAATTTCATATGCTGTGGGACATCCATAAGCATCCATAATTTAGTCTTACATTTGCCCCTGTTTTTATGGACTTTATAGCAGAAATCAATTTCTTTCCCCATCACAAAATAACTTCCCAAACAGCTTTCCTTACAAAACTTCAAGTGATTTTTTTCTTATGTCTAACTCTTCATAAGTGCAGCTTAGATTATAAATCTTATCCTGATCAAGAAGTATGTATGGATGCAGTAGATGGTGTTGGGGTTTCTTGAGAATGAGTATAGATGTTATTCTGTCAAGAATTTGAGGTCGTCATAAGAAGCGGTATACTCTGTTCTCAGTGTGTATAAAGGAAACACGCATGATTTTAGGTATGTTGTACTAAGAGGAGAATTCCTTAGGCCACGATACCAGCACTGATTTATTTGTGGCATTCTGAACTACCACTGCTTTGTAAAGGAAAAGGTCTGAGTGAGTTAATTAACTCCTTTCCCTGGAGAAATGGTCCTACTTTGGAGGGTTTGCATCTGTATAAGAAGTGAAGTAATTCTTAGCTCTATTTCAATTTGTATTTTTATAGAATTTCTATATCATTTGGCCATAGTTGTTTATTTTATGCTACAATTGTCTTTCACATATTGCCTTTTGTTAATGTAATACAATACACGGTAGGGCTGTGCGAAGCTTCAGTCCCTGATTTGATTCAGCAGTGGAGATTCAGCCCAATTCAATCACTGAATCTCCGAATCTGAGTTGAATCAGAGGACCCCTTATCTCTCCAAATCAAACTGGGACCCTCTGAATAGATTCGGAGAGATTTGGAAAAATTTGGAGATTTGGACATAGACACAGCTTTAAAAGTTTTTTCTATGTATCTCTAGGTAGCAGGCAATTTGTGAATGCTGCAGTGCCGTGGTGCACAAAACATCCCACAGGAGCAAGGGGGACTTCCCAGTGCACTTGGCAGTAGACCCAGAAGTGCACTGGAAGCACTTTCAATCCATTTCTGGGTCCGCCGGGAAACCTTGCCCCTCTCCCTGGCTCAGCAACTGGTGCCTCCTGGGTTGGGAGGGAGAGGGGGAGGTCCTGTGCACCCTGCAGTGGACCTGTTCCACTCCCGGGTTTACCACCAAGCATGTGGAGGGCCCCCTACACTCCTTTGGGACGCTCCATTTGCCACAGCATCGCAGCGTTCACAAGCTGTGCTGGTACCTTAAAGTATATAGAAAAAACATTTAAAGCTGTGTCTGTGTCTGAATAATTGATTCTCCAGATCAGCATTGAATCTTCAGATTCTGATTCGGCCAAATTGAATCAAGGACAGTGATCCGAATCAACGAATGAAATAGGGCCAGCTTTGCACACCCCTAATACGCAGTCAGACTTCTAAGGAAGAATGATTGTTTTTTCAGTAAGTTAGGTAGGGGGAAAAAAGAGAAATGTGTTCAACTTTATAAAAATTGTTATCTGTATAATCATGGCCTCACTGTTATACAAATTCTACTTAAAATACTACATGCTGCAATAATAACAAGCATATATCTACAATACAGCAGTTTTCAGTCATTTTCTTAAGAGCAACTCCACTGAATTCCATGAGAGTTGTTTTATTTTTGCAACTTGTGAAATCAAAGCAAAATTTGACCTAGAATGAGTAATTTTTTACTAAATGCATGTTTCTACATGATCATTCACTCCACCTGTGTGTATGTGTGATATTTGTGAGTACAGTCAAGATGGAATCATTGTCTGCAACAGTAAGCTTACATCCCATCAAACCTGTTGCATACCAAGAACCTCGCTTGGTGACAGTGTCAGCAACATACTTCCTTGAACAAGTCTTGAAAATGGTTTAATTGCAACTATAAGAGTGAAAACAGTTTTTCCAACACTGTTAAAAAGGTAAGATCTTTGTGTGACAAAACCTTGGGACATCAAAGTGCTCCCAGAGGTGCACCCTACTTTGTTTAAGCCCAGAAATCACTATTTAGCACAGGCATGTTAAATAACCAAAGAAACAAAAGGATTATTTGTTACATGGAAAGAAAAAGTGATCAAATACTTTGGCTACAAAACAAACCTGACAAAAAATAACCAAAATCCTTACCCTACTTTTAGACAACCACCCAACTATCATAAATTTTATTTGAAAATCCCTCAGGGTCAACCTCCCCTCAGTTACAGCTAGCTCCCCATACCAAGGATCTATAGTTTAACTCTCATCACTACCCCAGGACATTTATTGTTTTCCCACCCTCGCACCCACAACCTTCCTGGGAGCCAGAGAATCCTCTCTGGTGTCATTGCCTGTGACTCTGTGATACTGCCCTAAGATACATGCTAGAAGTGGCTTTGGCCTCAACTGAGTAGTAATAGAACTGGGGAGAGGTTTAAGACGACAAAAGCTTACTAGGTTAAAAAGGTGTAAACCTTAAAAGAGACAGTTTTCTATCATGCTTGTTTGAATTATATAGATTATAGTTCTTTAAAAACAAAGCATAGAATTTTAATGAATTAAGCCCCTAATTTTATTTGATCATTATCATAGTACATGCAAACTTATTTACTAATGTATTACTACATTTGTATATGCACATATGCCCCTAAGTGACCGGACCATCTTTCTCTTCATACATATAGAATTGTAGTACATAATGCATGTACATCCTTTGCAAATTCCAAGAACAATCAAGTTCTTTATAAATTACCCTCTCTGCCATTCATAACAAGAGCTGCAGTCATGCATTCTAACATGTACTTTTTGGCAATATTAGAGAGTACAATGGAGATATAACTCTCCTGCATTTTTTCTTAAAAAGAAGTAACAATGCTTGTATTTCAACCAAATAGGTTTTTTTGGAGCAATGCAGTAGCTATGTTGGAATGTATTATAAAATATTGCAGGCAAATAAATCCCCACATTTGACACATGTAACCACACACATTTGGAAGTGAAATTTGTTCAAGTTAAAAAAAGAAAAAACGCAAGCAAGAGCCAAATCCTGCAGTCCTTAGTTTGGAGCAAATCCAGACAGATGGTCTACAGCTTCCGTAGCATTCCTGAGAGTCTGAAGGTGCTAGCAACTCCTAGGATTTGGCCCCTAGTAACTCAGGCAAATCTCCCACTGAACTGAACAGAAGTTTCATCTGAATAAGGGATGGACGATTTGGCCATAAGAGAACAGTATGCTAATGATTTGACTTTTAATTCAAAAGCTACTACTTAAAGTTAAATTCAGGGAACAATAAAAGTCTCAAGACAGTTGACTAGTTTTCAATGTGCATACTCAAAACCTCAAACAATACTAGCTATTACATGTGTGGTCATCAGGAAACACAGCTGTGCTTCTTTCTGTTGCAATTAATTACTTCCGCTGTATATAAAATTGAAAGTATTGGGTACTCTGGTGCGGAAAAAGGATATCCTGATACACTGCTCCTATTTCCTTACTAAAGGCTATTACTGAACCTTTCACCATTAATTCATTTACAATAACTTAACCTGTGATGAAAAAGGAGAGGCTGAAATGTATGGCTAACTGTAATATCAAAAGGCTATTTTCCTTTGTATTTTAACACTCTCATAAATGTATTTCATTTGACTACTTTCCGGAATAGCAAATGTTCAGTTTTAAGTTACTGAGACCTTAATAATAATCAGGTCCTAAAACAGAAGTTTTGTTAACCATCCTTTAAATAAAATATTTTCATGTAAGTGGTGATGTTCCACAATGAGGAAAAAAAAGTGGGTTTTTTGTTTGCTTTTTTTAAAGAAAAACCTCAGGCAGGAAATATTGTATGTTAAGTATTTTTGGCCAGATTCACTGAAGCTGGCACAAGGAAATGTAATTTTACATTTCTGTCTGCACCACTGAAGTCCCCTTCACTGGAAAAGGAGGGTCCTCACTTGAAGTAACAGGCAGTAGTACAACTAAGTTACAATGACAG
>NW_017728951.1:55766976-55782949 GCF_001723895.1 Crocodylus porosus
GATCTTCCGAGGTCCCTTCCAGCCCTAATGTTTATGAAATCTAAGTTCTTTCAAGACTGAACATCTGTAATTCCATAAGATCACAAATGTTGGAGACTACTGTGAGGAAACACTGAGTCAGGGCAAATCTACATTGATTTGCTAGATTTTAGACAACAGAGAGCAGCTTCTATGGGAGCATCCAGATGAGTCTGCAAGTGCCTCTTGCAGCGTCTCAAACTACCATGAGACGCTGCAAGAGGCACGTGCAGAAATGAGAAAATGTTCCCTGTGATATCCAGGGGTCAAAAAAAAAACCACACTGGGAAACAGCAGGGCAAGGCCATGCCTGGAGGCAATCAGGAGCAGGCGTCCTCCAGAGGGACACTCTGGTATTGGGCCAGAAGTCTCTATGGTTCCCCCTTGCCCCAGCACCCAAGCATGCCCCTTGAACATGCTCGAGAATAAAAGTGGGTCAAGACTCCAAGCTTCTTTGTGGGTGAGTTGGAGATAAGAAGGTGCGTGGAGAAGTTGCTGAATCTGGAGGCTGAAGACGTGGAGATCAAGGTAAGAGGGGGGAGGGTGGAAATGGGAACTTTCTTCCTAAAAGGGAAACCCAGGTTTCCCTGTTTGCAAAGGGCTCTTTGCAGACTGCCAGTCTCAGCCTGCAAGAGCCACTTGCAAACTGGGGAGAAGTAATAGGCAGAAGCCATGGAGCCTACCCGGCCTCAGGGTGGGGGACTGTGTGAGGGTGAGGGGGGTTCTTGGGTGGGTGTTGGGGGCCAATCTGGAACATGTGTGGGGCTGGGGGACTTTTGGGCAGGTGTTGGGGCAGTACACTCCCACCCCAACCCCTGCCGTGCACAGCTGCAGGAATGTCAGCAGCTGCGGGCCTACACGTGGTGCAGGGTGCCAACCCAGCCCAATGCCACATGCCCCACTTCACACGGTGGTGGCAGGACCTAGCCCGGCCCTGCCCGAGGCAATGGCATCAGGCCAGGTCAGCACCCTGTGCCATGTGCAGTGGGGATAAAAGTGGTGGTGGGAGCCAAGGTAGCAAGGTGGGTGTTGGGGGCGGGGGTGGCCCACACTTGCCTAGTTTTTGCCCGGTGCAGTCCTGCCTGAGGTGGGGCATGTGGCATCCAACCAAGTCGACTTCAGCTACATGCAGGAGGGATGTAAGCAGTGGTGGGAGCCACCGGCTGACATTGCCGGAGCCAAGGCGAGTCCTGGCAATGTTGGCCAGTGGCACCCGCTGCCACTTGTATCACTGCTGCACATAGCTGAAGGTGCCAATCCAGCCCAATACCACATGCCTCACCTTGGGCAGGACCCTGATGGCTCTTGCCTAGGGCAGGCATTGGTCCAAGTCAGCACCCTGCACCACATGCAGCAGAGATACAATCAGGGTGGGAGCTGCCGGCCGACGCATGGGGTGTCCTGCAGCTGCCTTTTGCAGGTGACTACTGGACTGTGCAGCAGGGGCAGGAGTGTGGGGCTCCCCCAGAGTCCCACAGCTGCCTGCAAAGGGCAGTTGTGGAATCCTTCATGCATTGGCCGGTGGTTCTCGGCAATGTCAGCGGCAGCACCTGCCATTGCTTGTATTGCTGCTGCATGTGGCTGGAGGTGCTGATCCGACCCAATGCCACATGCCCCACCTTGGACAGGACCCTGCCAGCTCTTGCCCGGGGTAAGCATCAAGCCAGGTCAGCACCCTGTGCCACATGAAGCAGGAATACAATCGCAGCGGGAGCTGCCGGCCGACATTGCTGGGAGCTGCTGGCCAACTCATGGAGGGTCCCGCAACTGCCTTTTGCAGGCAGCTGCGGGACTCTGGGGGGCCCTCACACCCTTGTCCCCACTGCACAGAGTCCCGCAGCTGCCTGCAAAAGGCAGCTGTGAGACCCTCCATGCGCTAGCCAGCAGCTCCCACCATGATTGTATCCCTGCTGCACATGGTGCAGGGTGCTGACCTGGCCCGATGCCCACTGCACGCAAGAGCTGGAAGGGTCTTGCCCAAGGTGGGACATGTGGCACTGGGCCAGATCGGCACCTTCAGCCACATTCAGCAGTGATACAAGCAGCAGCGGGTGCCGCCACTGACATTTCTGGGAGCTGCTGGCCAACGCATGAAGGATCCCACAGCTGCCTTTTGCAGGCAGCTGCTGGACTCTGTGTGGCGGGGGCGGGAATGTGGGGCCCCCACAGAGTCCCACAGATGTTTGAAAAAGGCAGCTACGGGACCCTGTGTTGGCTGGCAGAACCCGGCAATGTCAGCCAATGCCACCTGCCACTGCTTGTACCACTGCTGTACGTGGCTGAAGGTGCCAATCTGTTCCGATGCCACATGCCCCACCTTGGGCAGGACTGTGCCAGTTCTTGCCAGGAATGGGCATTGGGCCAGGTCAGCATCCTGCCCCACATGCAGTGGGGAAATGAGCAGTGGTGGGAACCACCCGCCAGCACGGGGACAGTCCTGCAGCTGCCTTTTGCAGGCAGCTGCAGGACTCTGTGCAGCAGAAGTGTGGGCCCCACCCAAGGCAGCTGTGGGGCTCTGGGGCAGGAGTGTGTGCCTCCTTCCTGCCCATAACCAAGGCAGCTGCAGGGCTTTAGGGCAGGAGGGTGGGCCTCCCTCCCCTCCCAAGGCAGGTGCAGGGCTGTGGAGCAGGACTTCCTCCCCCCGTATCCAAGGCAGCTGTGGGGCTCTGTGACATGGGAGTGTGGGTCTCCTCCCCAACACCCACCTTGCACCCTCAGATCCCGGCAACGTTGGCTGGTGGCTCCCAATGCCGCTTGTTTCGCCACTGCACGTGGTGCAGGGTGCCAACCCAGCCTAATGCCATCACCTTAGGCAGGACCAGGCTGGTGCTTGCTGCCACCATACTGAACAGTAGTAGCAATGGGGAGGGGCAGCCCAGGGTGTCACCTACGTTGCTGGAGAGCACACTCTGGTGACCTTGCCACCAGCCCTCATCTCCCCTCCCTCCCCCGGAGGCTGGGTCCAGCTCTGCCACTCAACCCAGCCACCTGTCGCCAAGACCAGATAAGTCCTACACATGCTGTGGGGAACTGGGAGCTTAGCCTGCTGCTCTTCAAGGCCTGCATGTGCCTCATGTCTGTCCTTGATGCCTCCCTCCCTGCCTTCCTCCTCTCCTGAACCCCCTGCCCCCATCAGCCATGCTGAGGCCTACTTCCCAGCAGGGCCAAGACAATCCCTCCACCTTGCCAGCACTCCCTGCTGGATGGAGCTGGCCCTGGCAATGAGGGCAGGGGGGAGGAGAAGGCCTCACCCCACAAGCCCATGGGGCCCCAGCTCTGCAGCACTGGGGCTACTACCTGAGGACCTGGCCCTCTTGGAATGCTGATCTTCCCTAGTAGAGGGAGATGCTGGGCACCCTAGCCTGATCTGGTTATGATGCTTGGCCCCAGGAGGATCCCTGCAGGCACATAGTGGGAGGGGATGGCCAGATCCCAGAATGACCATGGTCCTTGTCAGGGGGATGGGCCCACATGAGTCTGAGTGGGGACACATGGGCATGGTCTGCCTGCATGGCCATCTGTCCAAGAGTGAGGCTAATCCTTAGGGACCCTCACGAGGCTGTTCTTGACCCGTGCCAGGTTGCTGTATCTAAAGATGGCCATCCACTTGTTCTTTTTCCAGAAAGCCCATCTGCCAGAGGAGAGGCCACTGCCCTGCTCCCAGGAGCTGCCCACCAAGTCTCTTAGACACCAGGGGCTATCCGGATGTGCCACCTGTGGTGGGAGCAGCACACCCAGTGAGATGGCTAGCAGGAGGCGGCGGTTCGGGAGGAGTGGTTACACCACCAGCAGGCTCAGGACCTCCAAACCCAAGTCCTGTGGGAGCTCCATCAACTCCTCCACAACCATGTTGTGGCCATTGGGGAGTTGCAAGTTGGGAAGGTGGCCCTGGAGCACCTGGTCACCCTGATTGAGGGGGAGCAGCAGCTGGTCATGGAAAGCATGGAGGATATTCGGCAACTCCAAGCCTGCATTGATATAGCACATGAGCGCAAGGTCAGCGACCAACCCATGGCTGCCATTTCTGCCCCAGCTGCTCCTGCTACTGTCCCCCAGGCTCCACCAGCTCCACCACAGGCATCTGGTCAGCCTATGCCCCTGGCACCAGGGGTAGAGCCCAGCTGGGAGCAGGTTGGCTGGATGGTACCACAGTTCCCCCTCTAGCAGGCCCCACAGGCCCACTATGGGCATCAAGGGGCATGCGTCCTGCTTCTCCTTCTCCCAGGCCCAGATCAGCCTGTAGTGGCTGCCCCACAGGAGAAGCACCCACCCTCCTCCCCAGAGCAGCTGCGCCCTGGGCCACATCCTCGTGGCTCATGGACATGTGGTAGGCCCAAGTCCTGAGGCCCAGGTTGGGGCCGTAGGGCAGCTAACCCCTGAGTTTCTCCTTCCTGTGCCCCTGGTTCCTCTCCTGTTCCTCTGGGTCACATGTACAGTATTTATTTTTGCTTTCACCATTAGGGTTAATGCACTGGTGGTGTTTGGATAGTTTTGTGTTGCGGGGAAAGGGAAATAAAATTGCCTTGGCTATTCAACTTGGCCATGCTGTGTGTGCTATCAAGGTCCTGGTCATGGACAGAGATAGAAGCCCCTGAGCAGGTGGCCTGGTGCTAGTGATGAGAGGTGTGGTGCCCTACTCAGATGGATGGATCAGCAGGTGGGAGGCGATGGCATCCCACACTCCCCAGGGGAGAAGCAGGTATGCTACATTTGCCATGACCACTGGTGGTCTGCTGACATCCCCAATGGTTAGGTCTTGGATCTCTGGGGCAAAAATACATGCCTGCATCAGTCCTGGAAGTGGCAAATGGCACAGCACATGGGCATCATGAGCACTCCCAACCCACCCGGTATAAATGTGGGTGAAGTGGCCTCGATGGTCTATGATCACTTCAAGCACCACCAAGTTGCTGCCATGGTGGTTGATGTCCTGTTGCCCTCCCCAAGCGGGGCAGAGGATGGGGATGTGGGTCCCATCAAGTGTCCCAACACAGTTGGGGGACATAAGGGCCCAAACTCTGTGACCACTTCCCCTGGGTCAGCCAGCCAGATGATTCAGTTGGCTAGGGTGTTGTGGATGGCACCACATACCAGAACAGCCTGGCCAGCAGTTGACTTTCCCACCCCAAAAAAGTGGGCCACATATCTGAGGCTGGCAGGCATGGCCAGTCCCATGATGGCTATGGCCACAGGCTTCTATGGGGACGCATCACAGTGTCTTGCTGCTCAATGTTAGGGGCCACCTGGGCCACCAGGTGTATGAATATGCCCCCTTGACATCTGGAAGGTCTATGTCTGGCATGCATTATCCCAGGTGGGGAGGACTCCCACCAGTGTTTACTGGTAGCCCAGGCCCAGATGTAGTGGCACATGCAGGGAGTGATGACAGGGTCTTCACTGTATGACAGGCTAGCTGGCAGTGACTTAGCCCAGGGGTTTTGAAAGGGTAAAAGATGGTTAGAGGACTTGGGATTCCCTTTCCTCACCAATCAGGCCCCAGAGACTCACCTCCATGTCCCCTGATTGGCCCCTTGGGTCACCTGGAGGGGGATAAACGGGGCAGTGCAGCTGACTCAGGAGAGACCAGTGATGGACCACAAGGACGGAGTCTCAAAGAGCTGGCAAAGAGCTGAACCAGTGAGGTGGGAGCAGTTGCCCCAGAAGACCCTGAAGGAGTGGGACCTACAGGTAGCATTTGGACCCTCAGCAGCACGGTGTATGGCCAGCAGGAGAGGCTCCCCACTGGGCTCCAGGATCCCCTATGAGAGGCTGTGGCCAGCAGGAGAGGTTTCCCAGCTCCAGCAAGGATCTGAGCAGCAACCTGAGAGCTCCCAGCTCTGCTTCCAGCTCCCCCAGTAAGATGCCAGGTAGTTCGATGTGAGGCCAGAGCTCCTGGAAGGTCAAGAACCCTAGCAGCTTGGAGTAATACCTGCACTTGTGGCTGTGTGGTAGAGTTTCTGTCTACCACATGAGAAATCTGAATTCAGGTCCAAGCTGGGGTGACTTGAGGTGAGTGAAGTGACAGGGAGAAATTCTTATTGCAGTGGAAAGGGGGCATTGTGTTTTCCTCCTTTCTCCCCACTCCAGGTACGTATGTTGTGCCTTTTTTATATTTCACCAACCAGTATTGTTTGTTCTGCTGTTTGTATTTTATATTTTGGTTAACCCTGTCTTTTGTCAACTGGATGAATGTGTCTATAATTGTAAGCGTCTAAACTTTGTTGAATCCTGCCCCCTCGGGGCATTGTAGTATCCCCTATACCCCCTGGTTTTTGCTGGTTATGTTCCCAGTACTGTTCTTTCATTACAAGGTATATGGTTAAGTCCCCATTGGTGATCTGGCTCTGCTCTATACGGGGAGGAGAGTCCCTACACTTCCCACAGAGCTTGTGCACCTGCTTTGATCTCGTCAATTGGAGAGGGGGGGGTACCTCTTGGAGTACCGCCCAGGTTGCAACTGTCAGCTGCTCCCTCTGTTGGATCGAACCTGGCAGTAGTGGAGTGGAGGGCTGCAGCAGGGGCTGGCAGCATGCTCCTCCCCAGCAGGGCTGACAGGTACTCACAGCCCCAACCTAGGCAGGTGACTCTGGTTCCAGACTGAGCTGTCTGGATGTAGTGATGCTGCTGTGCCACCACCCACTGGCAGCTGGCCAGAGGTTTAAGCAGCTCTGCTGCAGGGCCCGTACCAGAGCCCAGGTGGCCGTGTGGTCTCTGTCTGTGTCTGGTAGGTGTGCAGCCATGGGGCCACAGGTACAAGGAGGCAGATTCTGTTGCAGATGACAGCAGGTCACAGCCAGGCAACAGTCCTTGCTGCTAGACTGCTGCAGTGGGTAGAAGGTTCAGGGGCACTTTAAGTCAAGACAGCTTTGGCAGTCCAGCTGGCACAGGGGGCTGGTGTCTCCAGGTGCCAAATGGCCAGGCTTCAGCAGCTCCTGTCTATTTGTATCATTCAAGTATTATGGGCTCTAAGGCCCACCTGGCTAAATAATTGCCCCTACTGTATGGGGCCAATAGGTAAAAGATACAACAGAATTCTTGGGACAACAAAGGCAATAAACAGGATAGGAGTGTCATGTGGGTCAAAGGGTCAAAACATGAAAATAAGTGCACTGAGGGGGACACTGAGCAGAGCCCCCCAGGCCACACCCACCAGTCCTCAAAGGCAACCAAGGATTTGGTGGATGCTGCCCACTGGTGCTCTGCCTGGAAATGTGCATGGACAAGTGAAAGGAAAGCAGCCCCAGAGTCTCTGGGCACCTTTCTGGCCAAAGTATCCTTCCTGCTCAAGTACAGGGAGGAGGTTGACCAGGAGGTCCCAGGCCACGGATGGGATGACCTAAAACAAAAAAGTGTGGGGTGAAATTCAACCAAAACCTCAAGAGCAGGTTCTGGAGATAGAGGTGGAGATGGATAGGCTGCAGCCTGGCACACTCAAGGTCATGTGCACCAGGGTCTCCCTCTGCCGGCAGAAGAGGCAGGAGACTAGGGTGTCTGTGAAGCTTGCCACATACATGCCCGTGGTGATGCCCCCATGGAGGAGCCACCAGCTGAGGTCCCCAGTGGCTCATGGGATGAAGATGGAGTATGAACACAGCCACTGGAATGCCCCAGCCACACCCTCGCCGAGCAGGTCCCACTACTTGGTGTCTGGGTGGGACATGAAGGCAGCATGATGGTTCATGTGGCACATGAGCGTGTAGAGGTGGCTGCAATGGACAGTGTAAAAGCGGACTGCTCTGGTGTTGTCCAGCCAGCTTAGGTGGTGGAGTGGGGAGCTCCATGAGGCTGAGCAAGGTGCCAGCTACTTTGTTTGGGAGGGATGCAAGGGCAGCATGATAGGCAGTGCAGTGTATGAGCTTGTAGAGGTGGTAGCGATCGACTGTGAAAAAGTGGACTGGTTTGGTGTCCTCCAGCTGGCTCAGGTGGTGGAGTGGGGAGTGCTGCGAGGCCGGGCAAGGCACCGGCCCCACAACAAACTCCAGTGAACTGGAGGACATGGGCAAGCAGGGACTGCCGCTGCACAGGACTTGGTCAACGAAGGCAAGGACATAAGGAGATAAGGCAGATTTCACCTCCTGGACCAGACAGCAGGTTGCACATGTCATGGGTGAACCCATGTGCTGGGCTAGTGCAGTGCAGCCCACCCACTCCCACCTATCTTAGTCTAGGAGGTCTCCAATACGAGTGACACCAGCCAGGATCAACCTCTGTCACAACTGCCTCTGCCATCGGCACCTCCAGCTGGGGTTTCCAGAGGATGGATTTGACGAGCAGGTCAGTGTCCTGGGCAACTGTTGCAGGAGACCTGGAGGCAGAGATCAGCCTTTAGGGCCAGAAGAGGTCCTGGTAGAAATCTGGTAGCCCTTACAGGTCCTGCAGGGGGAAGCCCCACGGGCTAAGCTGCCAGTTGTATCAGAGCCCCTGCAAGTGGCAGAGGAAAGTGCACCCCAGTTGGCCCCATGCCACATGGCAACCAACACCATAAGCAGTTGCTTCAGGTCCTGAAGGTGGAATGCCAGGACCTGGCTGCACAGGCAAACCAGGACCTGGCTGCCGTCCCACAAGGACCTCTGCAGCATCCCAGTGCCATCCCAGCCAGAAAAACTCCAGCGCCCTTCTCTGGAGTCCCACTAGGACATCAGGTGGAACAGGCAGGGTGTGTAAGCGGTGCCAAAGCATTGACAGGACCAGCTGGTTCAGCACCAGCACTCTCCCACACGTGCACTTGCAGCAGCTCAAATAGAAGCAGTGCAAATTTGAGACGGGGCTTTTTGCCTCAGTGCATGTGCTTGGACATTAACTTTGTTGTGGAGCAAATTGTGCCACTTGGGCAAAATAACCCTGCCTGGCTCCTCCCGGATCTGCAGCCAGGGGAGCTAGAGCCTGGGGCCAGTACCTGTGATGTCCCCAGCAGTATAAAAAGCTGAGAGTTCCATGCACTTGTTCTGCACTGCAGCAGTCTGGCAGTGGGGGCTGCTGCCTGGCTGTGACCTGCTGCACACCTGCCAGACCTGGATGGGGACTGCACAGCCAGTAGAGGCATCTGCCTCTCTGGGCCAGCTGCCAGTGGGCTGTGGCTGCAGGGTTGGCCTTTGTGCAGCACTACTGCCATGTGTGCCCCTACCCGGCAATCTGGGCAGCTATTGCCTGGAAGATGTTTCCAGTGTGGTGGCCTGCTTTGAATGGTCAAAACATGTCCTCCTGGCCCCATTTGGCCAGGAAGTCAGCCACCTTCAGCTGGGTGCAAGATGCCAGCCCTGAGCATGCAAGTTCCTGCCACTGGCCTCCCTAGAGGGAATTCTGGCATTCCCTATTGGAAATCTGAAAAATCCCTGTTAAAAAAATCCTGAAGTCACTCTGTAAAATACCCTGAAATCCATGTTCCTCCACAATGAAAACAAAAGACCACTTATATATATATGAGAGAGAGAGAGAGAGAGAGAGAGAGAGAGAGAGAGAGAGAGAGAGAGAGAGAGAGAGAGAGAGAGAGAGAGAGAGAGAGAGAGAGAGAGAGAGAGAGTGCGCGTGATCAGTTGGGCATGTTTTGTTAATATATCTACAGTGTTAAAGCCATTTGGATGCCTACCAGTGTCTTTATCATCTTAATAAAATGAATTCTAAATATATATTTTGCTGCCCCCCACCAGGGGCTACAGCCCCCCACCAGGGGTAACAGCCTCCCTAACAGGGGCCAATCTCACCATAAAAGCAAGGGCTGTGGTGGGGCTCTGGGGCCTCCTAGCAGAGCCTCCCCAGGCAGCACAAGGCAGCAGGGGCAGCAGGGCACAAGGCTGGGACCACTGGGACTGCCATGTGCTGTGCTTGTGGGGCCCCAGTGACCCCTATGGCAGCTGGACTGCCAGTAAGTGCCAGGGTTTTGGGTTTTTTTTTTTTTATTATGGTGATGCTGGGGTTGGGGGCCAGGGATCGGGGGCTTTGCGGGGCTGGGCCAAGCAGGGATTGGGGAGACTTAGGGGGCTGGAGGGATGGGGCTGGTCAGGAAAGGAATTGGGAGGGCTTGGGGGGCAGCCAGGGGGTTGGGCCATGTGGGGAAGGAATTGGGGGCTCAGGGGGCAGGCAGGGATGGGTAGGGCAGGGCAGGGATTGAGGGGCTGGGGGAGCAGGCAGAGCCAGTGGAGGTCTCCCCCATAGTCCCCTCCCCCCTCTTCCAGCCCCCCAATCCCTTACTTACTGGCACTGGAGCCCTCCTGCTGGCACACTGCCTGTCCTGCACCAGCAGAAAGCATGCTTCAGCACCAGGGTGAGGGCCAACCACAGAGATGCTCTGGCAGCCAGAGCATCTCTATGGAGGACCCAGCCTCCTGTTGCCTCACTTTTTTTCACCTTTTTTTGACTATTTTCTTTTAATTTTTGTATTCTTTGTAGCTAGAACTTAGACCTTTTTAGGTTTTCTAACTTCTAGCTTACCTTTATCTTCTTCTTTATAAGGAATCATACCACTAATAATTCTGAAAAATTGCAGAAATTCTACATTATCCACCAGAAACAAGAACTGGTATCACCTATTTAGAAGGAAGTTAGGAAAAGTCCAGTGACCTTCCACTATGTACAGTGTTCTAAATAAGGCACATAGAATAACCCTACCCTTCTGGTACTATTTTAGTAGACAGTGTTGACACTTTTGAAGATTACTTTTTTAAAAATAAAAAATGCACTGTATGCTTAAACCCCGAATCAGTAATGGCTTGTTTATTTGAACAGTACTGCTCAAAATAAAGGGAACAGAATTAAACCCTAACAGAATATGTGGATGCATTCAAGTGATAGCAAAGTACTCAGTTTAAAGAGTATTTTGTTAATTTGTTTTTAAACTTTGATTCTGTATTGTGCAACTCTTCTGCAGAAAGTGATAGTATCACTTGCATCTAGAGCACACTGATCTTCATTCCTTCTGCCTTAGAAGTGACTGATTGCTTCAGCTGTTGTAAAAGCTTGAGCTCTAGTACTGACAGATAAACACAACGGAATTATTTTCAAATGTTCTGTTAAAAATTGCTATATTTGCTCTTATATTCTTTTAATTATTTAGGATTAATAGGAAATATAAGATGCAAATGTTTGGTTTTTAGATAAATCATGGCAAATGCTGCCTCTTAAGATTACATATTACTTAATACTTGTGCTGGCTTTTTTCCAAAAATATACATTTTGGTCCTTCACATACTAATCCTTTTCATTTATAGTGTGGAAGACAAGTAGTAACATTCCTGTTTTCAGATGGGGAGAGAGATACAGCAAGATTAAGGGATCTAAACCCAAAAAAGGAAGGCAGAGTCAAAATTACAAGTTGAGGATATTCTAATTTCCAGTTTCAAGTTCACATAACTAGATGATGACATTGCCTCACCTACAGGCTTGATCTGAAAACTTTGCTTGTTACTCATAAAAACTTTATGAAGTTAATGCCATCAAACATTGTCCCAAGAAGGAATTATTGTTTTAATTTAAATATTCACAATCTTAGCATAAATAATCATTTATTTTATTTCTTAGGGAATGTTTTATTTTTAGAGCCAACTTTTCAAAATTAAGTTTTTCTATTAAGCCTTCACATTTTCAGTTAAGCCAAAAATTAGTCACATCATCATAAATTACAAATATTTAACTACCTGAGAGCAAGGATTAGTTAAAGGATTATGTACTTAGCATAGGTAATTAATTCTTTACATATAAAAATGCAGGTTCACATTTTGCAGGCACAAACTGGATCCATCAAAAGGGAATCTATGTCTCAATGTAGATTTTGTCTCCTAGTACACATATGCTGCACCTACATATTTTTGTTTACATGTGACAATACCCACCTCTAGGTGTCTGATGCACCCCTCCAGCAACCTCCCAAGGTACCACCCTACTATCTTGGCTGCCACAGCTTAATGGTAAATCAATCATACAATGGGGAGACTGCCCTAGAAACCAGAGTAAACTTTGTGTGCTTCACTCTGCTCTGCTCATCACTGGGCTCTCAGTTCCATGCCCTGAGCAGGGCACCTTTTATTCTCCATGTCAGTCAAATTGATCATTTAACTCTGGGCTCCTGGCCTCTTAACACAGTCCTCTGGGTTCCTTCTGGCTGGCCTGAGCTGCTTTGCTCTCCCTATGTCTCTCTGCACCAGTCCCCTTGGTTTACCTAGATTCACCAGGTCCTAAGCCTGCAGTCCAAAATGCAGAATGCAACAGTAACTCCCTCTTGCCTTCTAATTCTCCCTTTATGTAAGCTTAGCAGATGGTACCTGGTCCCTGTGGTACATCAGGCCAGGTACAGGTGGCCAGGTATAGGATTGAGGCGCTGACCAGGGTCAGGGGAATGAACAGATTCCAGGGACAAGCCTGGTCAGGAAGCCAGGAGATCAGTCCAAGAACAGGATCTAGGTCCAGGAACAGGCTGAGTCAGGAAGCTAGCGAATAGGGAAGAGAGCAGAGTCAGAGGGCAAGCTGGGTCAGGAAGCCAGGAGCTCAAGTAGAGACCAGTTAAAGCACATATGAGAAGGAACAGCTAAGCTGCCAGTGATAAGGTAGAGCCCAGTTGTGCAGACACTTCTGGTTCCAGGTCAGCCCTTTACATAAATAGGGTTGCTCCAGGTCAGGAGTTTATATGGGGGAATTGGAAGGTCAGCTGACTCTGGCCAGCCACTCCAGTGCCAGTGTATGAGAAGAGGGCTAAGCCCTTCTGAAAGCATCAGGACAACCTTGAACAGCCTGAGCAACCCTGCTGATCAGGCCAAGGCCCCTGGTTCAAGGCCACAGCCAGACACCCTGGCCCTAACTTAATCCAATGGGCTCTAGGCCTACAATTAAAAACGTTCAGTGCCTCCCCAGCCGCAGTGTGGCCTGTCCCACCAGTCCCTGTAAAGGTATTTTATGCTAGCCTCCCTGATGAATAGGTTTGCCTGGGTCCTAAGTCTGCTACACTAAGCACAGAGTGCCTTCCCTGGCCTCAAACCATAGCCATGGCCACACCTCATAGCCTTTACAACCATGTAAATAAACTGTCCCCTAATAAAATGCTCCCTCTAGCTTCCTGCACTTTCCAGCATTCTCTGGCCCGGAATTCAGGCAAAGCCAGCAGGCCAAGGCACTTAAGGGAGCCCACCCTTGCCCCAGCCCTGGTACAATCTGTGGGCAAGGCAAGAGCCCCATGGGGACACTTGCCTTCCTGCACACAAATGCCAGGAGCTTGGGGAATAAGGAGGAGGAGCTTGTCCTCCTGCTCAATGCAAATAATTATGATGTCATAGGGATAATGGAGACCTGGTGGGACTCCACCCATGACTGGACCTTGGGTATAGATGGCTATACTCTGTACAGGAGGGATCGTGTAAATAAAAGTGGTGGGGATGTAGCTCTCTATGTTAAGGAAAGCTACATGTCCCTGAAAGCTGATATTGGCAACCAGAGTGGATGACTGGAGACCCTCTAGGTTAAAATCTGTGGGGAACTCGGCACAGGGGACACAATGGTGGGAGTCTACTACAATCTACTACCAAAGTCCTGAGCTTGACCAGGAGTTTGCCTGAGAACTTGCTGAGGCCGCATGCTCCAGGACCGTGGTTGTCATGGGTGACTTCAATTACCTGGACATCTCGTAGGAGGATCACTCAGCAAAATCCAAGCAGTCGCAAAGCTTTCTCTTGTGCGTGGATGACCTCTACCTGACTCAAGAAGTCTATGGGCCAACGAGAGGCAAAGCTCTGCTTGACCTGGTACTGGCTACAGGGGATGACCTAATCAGCAACCTAGTGATCGATGGGAAGTTGGGTGACAGCGACCACGAGCTGATCACCTTCACCATCCACTGTAGAGCCGGCAAGTCAGTCAGCAACACAGAAGTCCTTGACTTCAGAAAAGCCAACATTGACAAACTCAGGAGTCTTGTCAGTGAGGCCCTTAGGGACCATGAACCCAGGGAGAGGGGAGTGCAAGAAGAGTGGTTGCTCCTCAAGGGAGCGATCCTCAATGCACAAGCTAATTCTATTCCATCTTGGAGGAAAGGCAGCAAGAGGGTGGAGCAGCCATCCTGTCTCTCCAGGGACCTAGCAGACCTCCTAAGGCTAAAAAGAAAGGCCTATAACGGATGGAGGATGGGATTCACCTCCAAGGAGGATTATTCTGCACTGGTCCAGTCCTGCAGGGAGCAAACCAGAAAAGCCAAGGCTGCAACTAACTCCAACTAGCTTTGAGCATCAAGGACAATAAAAAGTCCTTTTTCAGTGTAGCAGAGCACTAGGGTGCTCGCTACTAGTAATAGTAATAAGGACAGCTGCCAATCAACAGGGCAGCACAGGTGAGGGTTGCCGGGGCAACTAATGTTGGTCAGCTGGCTAGAAGGGGGCAGGGCCTGGCCTTTATAAGCGTCCAGACTGAGGCCAGAGCCAGTTCCCTTCTGGCAGCCTAAGGTGCAGGAGCTCTGCAGAAGAGCCCAGCAGAGTGGAGATGAGTGGTGCAGCCTGAGCACCTAAGGGGCTAAAGCATGGTGAGGGCAGAGAGAATCCTGATGGAGATGCCTTTGCAAGAGGGCCAGTTGGGGCCTGGACCCTTATGTTATAGCCTGTAGGCTTATTTTGAATTAGAGCTGGTGGGCTAGTAGTTTGCTTTGCAGTAGGGCTGTTTGTGTGAAAACCGGAGGACTGGGTGAGGCTGTAGGGGTGCAAGGAGGCCTCACGGGAGCTCCCCAATAATTCGGGGGTTCCTGGTGCCCAGTAAGGGCACAGCAAGTGGTGCCAGGGCTGCACAGTGATTGGTGCTGGAGCTGGCACTACGGGAGAGCACCAGGGAGAGGCGCGACGTTGTGGGGTGTTGTGACCCCAGCCCCGTAAGGGGGCAGTATTCTGCCCAGTGGGGTATATGACCCAGAAGAAGGGTCAGGGGCCAGGCATGGCTACAGGCCACCTGAGCCCCAGGCGCGGGAAGTGCATGAGCTAGGCCTGAGAAGGCGTGTCTGGGGGCCAGGTAAGGCTAAGGCCGCCTGCGCCCCAACCACGGGAAGCCCCGAGTGTGGGCAAGGAGCACGGGCAGCACGGTATAGGCCCCAGAGAGGGCAAGGAGCGCGGGAACAGGAAGCCTGGGTGAGTGTGCGGTAAGAGTCCGGGAGAGAGGCTGGCATGCAAGAATAAGCCCGGCAGGCAGGTTAAAATAAGAGGCTCCAGGGTGAGCGACTAGCACCCTACTGACACTAAGTCCTGGAGAAGGGCGAGCATGCGGTAGAAGTCCTGGAGAGGGGCAGGCGCGCGACAGTAAGCCTGGAGAGGGGAGGATGTGCGAAAAGGGGCCAGACCGATAGGAGCTTGACAGAGTCGAGCGCACGACTAGAGGCCTGGAAAGGGCGAGAGGGTGGACAGAAGCCCAGGAGGGGCAAGTGTATTGGGCGTGTGTACGGAGAAACCCCAGAGAGAGGGAGTGTGCGTATCAAGAGACCCCAGGTAGGGGCGAGCATATGACACGAGAACGTCTGGTACAGCTGCGAGGCTTGGGGCATGCTAAAGGGGAGGTTGGAGGCACACGTAGCCCTTAAGGCTGGGGTGCACTGAGTCACCCTATAAGGAACAGGGAATAGTTCCAGCATAACACCGTGTACTAGGGGATCAAAGGCAGCCTCCCATATAGAACCAGATAGCATCAAAGACATGGCGGGCGAGATAAGAGGGTGCTGGATCGCCTACTGGGCATGGTAGGGGGGCACTAGAGGGATCACGGCTGCCCCTGTGCCCCGCCCTGTGACATTCAGATATGTGGGGAGCTGGAGAAAAAGGAAAAGCAACACTGGATCCCTGCTGAACCAGATGGGGCAACTGACAACTGACACCCAGGAAAAAGCCAACCTATTAAATGAGTACTTTGCGTCGGTCTTTCATCAGTCCCATGGGATGCCCATGCCCGCTACAGGACAGGGACATCTGGATGAGGGAGATCCCCTGCCCTCCATAAATGCTGACCT
>NW_017728951.1:55783049-55789408 GCF_001723895.1 Crocodylus porosus
GGAGGTGGTTCAAGCACCTACGTTGAACACTTTCAAGAGCAAATTGGATGCTTATCTTGCTGGGATCCTATGACTCCAGCTGACTTTCTGCCCTTTGGGCGGGGGGCTGGACTTGATGATCTTCCGAGGTCCTGTCCAGCCCAAATGTCTATGAATTCTAATACCTGGGCTTCATCCCTTCCAATCATATGGTCTCCAGCTAGACCCAGATTTCCTCATAGCCCCATATTTCACTTCCTCCCCTCTGCTGCAGTCTATCTCCTTTGGCTACTTAACTTCTTGCAGCTATTTTTCACTCGGTCACCTATATCATATTGTAGCCCTTGTGGCAGGCCAGTAGGGGGTGCTCCTGTGCTGAGCCGCCCATCTCACTCTGCCTGACCAACTTCCAGGCTCTGAGTACCTCCCTGAGGATGCCTTACGTCTGGCCGCCCCCCTTCCTGAAACACACACGCTAGCCTGGGGGTATTGCTACTACCACCCAGGGATGGGCTTGATCCTGGCATGGTGTCCCATGGGAAACACAGGCCTAGTAGCCCTTGAGGATACTTGACTCACTTCAAGAACTTGGGATGATTTCCTAAGTTGGAAGCACAAGTAGTGGTCTCCCTTAGCCAGCCAAACCAAGGGAACACCAAGGCATAATCTAGACTCACTCCCAATAAGTCTTCCACACTAGGTACAAAGGAGAACCCCATTGGCTACAAGGAGTAGAGTTGGAACAGGGCACGGAGCTAAGCAGTATCAGAAAAATCCACAAAGCAAACAGGATGGCTGGGGTAGCCTTTGATCATGCATCCAAGTTACTGCAAGCTATACATCTAGTCAGATCTTAGGTAGCCCACCCACAAGTATCATCTAGAGGCAGGTGGAGATTCCATCCGGAGGCAGACAGTTCACTGATCATGAGTTGAGAGGGAGCAAGTTTCAGGTGGTCCAGCTCTTCTCTCTGAGTTTTCATCATGGCTACTGCCCCTCCTCCTGGGCAGTCCCTAACTTATATAGCCCTTATGGCCTCATTTACCTGGTCCAATGGAGGCCAACACCTGTTGGCTGCCAGCCAACCAATTTGAAATGCATCACTAGTTGCTGGGCAGACTGGCAGTCTCTAGCCCACTGGAGATCCCAAGCTCCTCACCCAGGTATGTGATTCCAGTCACATAGGCAGAGGGAGCAGGTTTCTCCCCTGCCTCAGGAATGTATCCAGCTCAGCGTACCTAAAGAGATAGGGTAAGGTGTGTACCCTCTGCAGGGCCCATACTAACCAAATTGTCACAGAGCAGAGTTTTTGGGGAGAAACAGAGGTGGTCTTCTGCCACACTACCTCTGTTTCTCCCCCAAAACTCTGCTCTGTGACAGTCCTTGCCTGTTGTTTTTTCCCCACTTGAAGTAAGAGAGGCTCTTGAACAGAGGGCTCAAAGGGGACTCCTAGACCCAGAGGTCCAGTCTCCTGCAGTTGATTCTATTTATCAAGACCAAACAAACTGTTAATGTTAAATCACAAGAAGAATACCTCAGGTGGAACCTGGCAGGAACTGAGGAAAGCAAGGAGTGCTGTCCAACAAGTATTTTAGAATACTTTCAATGAAATGATATAAGGATTTCATCAGTTTTTTTAGTTATTAATTTATTTGTTGTGGTTTGCCCTTCCGCCGAGGAACAAAGCCTGCATCTTTATATTAGTTCGTCCAATACAAAAGTTGGTCCAATAAAAGATATCACCCTAAGAAATCCTTGCCTCTTGCATAATTTCTGGACCACCATGGCTACATCACTCTTACTCTACTGTACCATGGAAGATACCAAAATCTGCTGCTTACAATAGAAAATCCACAGTCTAAAGATAAAAGGGGAAGACCTGAGAGAGAATATTTTGCATTTGAAAGCTTGTTGATCTTTGTCCCAACTATGTAGTTGGTCCAATAACAGATATCACCCTAAGAAATCCTTGCCTCTTTCATGCATTAGGTATACAGGAAGGAATTTTTGCCTCAACATTCCATCTGATTTATAGCTTTGTTTTGGCCAGGAGAATAAAGCAAGTTATTATGCATTCAAGGATGGTTTACAGTAATTTTTTTACAAATCCTCTTTCTTAATCAACAGAACTCCAGTTAATATTTGTTTTTTTAAATAAACAACAGCAAACGTAATAATAGACTCCATTCTTAGTGAAGTACAATTTCTCTTCCATTAAGGATTTCTTAATGTAAAGTGTACAAGGTCAGAATAGAAATATATGAACAACAGTGATTCAGTATTAAAGGTGAATTACATGTTTGCTGATTTTTTTTTTTTTTTTCCTATGGACTTGTTCATCTAATGCATTCCTGTGTAACTGTCTCTTACTTTTTTCTCACACATCATAAACAAGTATGGCTGTAGAATATACAATCAAAATGTAAATAATTGCAGTTCCTGATAGAGAGCTTTCTTGTGCCATTTAAAGCTCAGGTTGTCACTTTATTATCTATGTAACTTTTAATCAAGTTTAATATAATCTATAGTAATTAGATCTTTTAAATACCTTTGTGAGGAGACAAAAGAGAAGAGGTTTATGGGTTACAGTAAGAAAAAAAATTCTGTTCTAGTAATATATGCAATAAAAATTCTTTATAGTGTTACATGAAGAGTCATTTCTTCCATTGGGAGTTGAACCCAGCATAAGAGTTCAATTAGAGAATTAGACTTTTTTTTTTCTATATTCTTTAAAGTCACTTTGGAAACAAAAGAAGAACAACCTGTACAATGGGGGTGAACCTACAAACTGCACCAATGTGCCCCATTTAGAATTTTCCCTTTGCTCTTTAGGTTATTTAGGGAGTATTTATTGACGCAATAAGGCCTGTACTTTTACAAGTCCTGCCCAGTTGCAACTTGCAGACACTACTACATCAATGATTCTCAATCTAGGTGCCATGGGACTGGGGTGCCTTGACATCCTTTCAAGGGTATCCCAGGGTGCCATATGATGTTAAGTGTGTAAATACGATTCATGAGATAAACCTAGCGATTTCAGATAGGACTTAATAATGTTAGAAACATTCCGATCTATTGTTCTCTTTCTGAGTTCTTTGCAATGGAAACACTGCTCTCTCATTTTTCTATGGTCAAAAATGAGTGAAAAAAAAAAGTGGCATTTTTTGAGGAGTGCTGAGTCTAGCAAGGGGTGCCTTGCATCTAAAAGTCTGAGAACCACTTACTACATCTTTAGAGCATACTCATGTTTGTTTAAATGGTACAATTTAGTTAACACCAGGTTCAGGGTTTGTATAGTACACTGGAAAGCTGAACCAATTCATTTTCTTTTATCTTAAGGCTCTGATGTAGAGAATATATGTTTGCTTATGCCTTCTAATCAGCATTCTTTGGCTGAAAGCTATCAACAGCTGACAAGCCATATTAATAAATATGACCCAAACAGAAAGCTCTAAGTATTATGAAGGCGGAGGTGGACGCAGCAGCAGCGGAACCAGCAGCGGGGGCAGCATCAGCTGATTCCCCCTAAGGGAAGTGGGGTAGAGGGACCGGACACACCTGAGCCAGCTCCAGAGGTGAAGCCCCCTGGATCCCTTTTAGCTCAGCTGGTAGGGAGGCACACCCCCAAGCTACGCCACGTGAACAGAGCATGCAAACAGGGGGTGGGCTGTCCCCCCATGCTATGGAGCCCCTGGGGTTAACCCTCGGGGAGCAGACTCTGGAGGCACTAGATCCCCGCAGCAGGGGAACGTAGGGGGTGAGACTGACGGCAGGCACTTTCAGGAAGACCCGAGTGCCTGATTGGCTGTTGGGGCAGCGGCGAGAATTCCAAACCGTGACCTTTAAAAGTCACAGTTTGACGTAGCCTCCAGCACTCAGGAGCCAGGAGCAGAGAGGAGAGGAGAGGAGGGATTAGGCACACATGCGTCCTGGACACACCTGTGCCCCCTTACCTGACCTAAGGCGGAGGCAGACGTAGCAGCAGCGGAACCAGCAGCGGGGGCAGCATCAACTGATCCCCCTAATGTAAGTGGGGCAGAGGGACTGGACACACCTGAGCCGGCTCCAGAGGGGAAGCCCCCGAATCCCTTTTAGCTGAGCTGGTAGGGAGCCACGCTCCTGAACCACGCTGTGAGAACAGAGTGCGCAAACAGGCACGCTCTGTAAGGGTGTGCTGGCGTTTGCGCCGGTGGACAGGCACGAAGGGCCAGGAGGGAGACTCCTGCTAGGGTAGGGCAAAGGCACTGCACTAACCTATAAATAAATAGCAACTCATATGATGGTGTTGATGCGGAGTGCTGCTAGGGCCTGGCGGGGCACAGCCTACCCAGGGCTTGTCTGAGGCCTCCACCCAGATAGAGCCCATGGGGGAGCTGGCATCCTCCCACCCCCCAGCCTGCGGGGGAAGCCCAGCAAGGCCGGGGCGGCAGGGACTGGGGGGCCCCCACATCTGTCTTGCAGGTGGCTGCCTTAGGACCCTGGAGGCGCAGGTGAGGGAGCTCCAGGAGGAGGTTAGCAGGCTGAGGGGAATCAGGGAGCCGGAGGATGAAATAGATGGTTATTTCCTTTCCCTGCAGGGCCATGCACCCAAGGAAGAAGCACCCCGGGAGGTGACCTCCACTGCTGAGTGGCAGACTATCACCTCCAGAACCAGGGCTGCTCACAGCAAAGCAGTACCAGTTCCTCTAGTCTGGCTGGAGAACAGGTACGAGGCCCTGGCACCACTGGAGAAGGAAGGAGAGGAGGCAACCAGACAGGAGGCAAATCCACACTCTCCACACTCCAAACAGGCTGTCGGAGCTAAGCAGTCCCGGAGGAAGAAGCATCAAGTGATCGTCATAGGCAATTCCATCCTGAGAGGTACAGAGGGCCCCATCTGTTGTCAGGACCCCTCAACATGCAAGGTCTACTGTCTGCCCAGAGCAGAGTCAGGACATGATGGGGATGATCCAGGCCATGATCCAGCCCACTGATTACTATCCCATGGTCCTAATCCATGTGGGCACTAATGATGCAGCCACGAGAAGCCCTGACCATCTGATGGCGGACTACCACACTCTGGGGGGCGTGCTGGAGGAGATAGATGCACAGATGGTATTCTCTTCTGTCCTACCAGTGAGCTGACTTGGAAGACGACATGAGACCTGCATCACAGAGACCAACTGGCAGCTTTGGGAATGGTGTCTTGAGGGAGGCTTCGGCTTCCTAGACAACACCCTGCACATCACTATGAGAGACATGCTTGGGTGGGTTGGGCTTCACCTTTCCCCCAAAGGTAAGCATGCGTTCTCTTCTAGGTTGGCAGATCTCCTCCGGGGGGCTTTAAACTAGGCTCATGGGGGGAAGGGGAAGACGAGGGAGGAGGAAGCCTTGGACCACTAAACCAAGTGGCACCTACAAGTATAGCCCAGCTTAGACCAATGAGCAGAACAAATACCCAGGTAAACAACAGGGGCCAGAGCAATGCTGAGATTAGGGGGCCAGTGCATACATCTTCAGGAGGCCTCAAATGCCTCTACACAAATGCTCGTATTATGGGAAACAAGCAGGAGGAACTTACCCTCCTGCTAGCTGACAGCAACCCAGATATAGTGGGGCTCACAGAAATGTGGTGGGACCCAATGCATGACAGGGCAGTGAATATTAAGGGCTATAGACTGTACAGGAGGGACAGGACAGGAAGAAAGGTGGGGGTGTGGCACTCTACATTAAGGAGGAATACACATCCTCGTCAAGTAGCACAGGGTCAGAGGAGGGGCACACTGAAATGCTCTGGGTTAGAATACAAGGCAGTCGAGGGGAAAGGGACTTAACAGTGGGGGTCTACTACAGACCACCCAACCAAGGGGAAGAGCTAGACCAGGAATTCTTAAGTCAGCTCACTGAGGTAGTTAAGTCAAAAGACATGGTCATCATGGGTGACCTGAACTTTCCAGACATCCGCTGGAAAGAGTAGTCATCCAGGTCTGACTGCTCATGTAGGTTCCTAGCCAAGATGCAGGACCTCCATCTAACCCAGGAGGTGCACAGCAATGACTTGGTGAGGGGGCTGCGGGTGCTCGACCACCTGGGTGACAGTGATCAGCCTGGTGGAATTCACCATCCAGCACAAGGTGGCAAAGGCCTGCAGCAAGACAGAAGCCCTAGACTGCAGAAGGGTGGACTTCAATGAGCTAAGGAGAATAGTTGGGGAGGCACTGAGGTCCCGGAGAGGAGGGGAGTCAGGTGTTCAAGAAGAGTGGTTGCTCCTTAAGGAGATGATCTTCCAAGCCCAAAGGGAGGTAATCCCAACATGGATCAAAGGGGGCAGGAGGGTGCAAAAGCCCCCATGGCTCACCAAAAGCATCCAGGAATGTCTTCTAGCTAAAAGGGAGGCATAC